>NW_024573030.1:0-1200000 GCF_018153835.1 Drosophila eugracilis | reverse complement strand
TTTAGTAGTTCTATTTTGATAGGTTAAGTTTAGTTTTAAACTTAAAAAGTAACTTCTAATGTACAACTTGATTAAGTTTATGAAGAAATTCAGCTTTCAAAGCTGAAAAATTATAATATAAAAGCCAAGTTTCTATATTTCTTATAAGATATCAAGATAGATAGGGTATATATACCCTTGATTTAAGGGCAATTTTGAGGGGTGCCAAAGACAGGCAGGCAGGCAGTCCATGGTTCTATCCTGTCCACATACGCATCTGCATCCTTATCCTTATCCTCATCCTTATCCTCATCCTCATCCGTATCCATGTTCGTGTTTGCGTCCGTGTCAACCATTCGTCAGGCGCTTTGGAGTCCTTCAGTGGTTGTTGTTCCAACATCTTATTGTTGTTCACATGCCATATACGACGAGCCATGGTATCTGTGAGTTTATATACCTACCAAACATTCATCATCATCATCAGCAGCATCATCATCACCGCCTCCGGATGTGAGTTATTAAATTGAAGAATTTGCACCCCGCATTCCCATTGTGCAAGTTGAGGGTGTCTCTGGCCCCCCGGTATACCCATCTCTCCAATTCTCATCATCTTCATCCACGAACCACTTTGTGTGGGCTGTGGAGTGGTGCTTGCGTCAATCTGCGTGAATTTTTGCTCTCTAATTAGAACGCCTCTCCAGCAAATATACACATAAATAAGCCAGGAGACACACACTCTTTGCTACAGATACATACATCTATATATATATATATATATAGGCTTATGTAGAGTGGGTATTCGGGGTGAGTGTCATGGCAATATGGTGGCAACAGGGCTCGTCAGGGCTTGTCCATGGAAATGGTAATCAACTTGGCTCTTTTTCAGGGCAGCAAGTTCTCAGGATTGCAGGACCATTTCGTTGGAAACTAATTGGGTGGGAGGGGGAGGAAAGGGAGAGATAGGGGAGACCAGCTGTTTAGAAAGTATAGATAAGTTTGACATTGTTTTAGGAAGACTAGATGAGGTATCAAGAGGTTATTTTTCAACTCTTTTTAAGTGCCAGAAATGTCTGTAGTTTTGTACTAAAAGCTAAAGTTAATAAGATATTACTTAGGTATAGGTTTAAGCCTTAAAATTACCTTTGATAATGTTTCGGGTAAAAATGTTGAAAGTTTTCTATAAATCTACTTCTATTTCCTGGATTTCACAGTATAAAATCTTCAGATTCGAGAAGAGAAAAGACTCTTCTTCGAACTTTCTCCTCAAACAAATGACATTCGAAATGTAAAAGTCAAAATTTTTGATAGTTCAAAAAGCAAAAACTATATGGGCCACTCAGGGTATTATGTTTTTGGGACTTCTAAGTATGATTATTCTCATTTACTGGTTAGTACCATAAATCCCAATGGGTTTGTCCTACCGCTTGTCCTTATCATTTTTGTTTTGCCTCATTTGGCTACCATTTTCCAGTGCTTTGTTGTTGTTGTTATTGTTTTTCCTTCTGCTCTGCTCTTGGGGCTCCACTCAGTTTCAAAATGGCGGCATTACAACAAAACAATCTTTTCAGCAAACACCAAACAAAGGGATGGACCCCCCAATCTCCATCACCGCCTTTCTCATTTCGTCACCCTCTTCTTCATTTTTTTCTCTCTCCACCCACAACAAGCTTTGACAAACGTCCCTCCTTCTCCTCCTCCTCCTCCTCCTAACAAAAAAAAAAGGAGCAGAAAAAATATTAAAAAAAGGAAAAGAAAGAAATGGGAGAAAAACGCTTTGCTGGTAAGCTTTTTTTTTTTTCTTTTTTGTAACTCCCATTTTTCTGATTCTTTTATCTTGGGCGGCCTAGAGACAGGGACGAGGGCTGTGGGTGGTGGAAAAGAGATAGGGGGCGTAAAAAAGAGAGAGAGCAACTAACAGTTAATTAAAATCGCTCGTTTGGAGAGCAGCTAAGGATGGAAGAAATGGCGAAAATATCCTTGAGAAATGACAAAAAGAATTCTTTTTTTTTTTTCCATATGTTTTTGATGGCTGCCAAATTGGGGGCGTTGGGGTTGCGCAATCGAGGGGGGGAGGGCGAGGCAGCAGACGTGCTTAAGCAGCTAAAGTTTGAAAATGCATTTGTTGTGGCTTTTTTCGCGGTTGAGAAAATGGAAATCCTTTGGCCAGTTTTTTGAAAAAATTAAATTTATTTCTTAATTTTAAGCAGTTTTTGGCAATAAATTAATTATAAAATCTAAAATTTTCAAAGTTTTTAAACTTTATTATACATTTTTGTAGCTTTTCTGCTTAGATAGTGGTCTAACAACTTTAGATCGTAACTCAAAAGGACCTACTCCCATCACTTTGACTTTTTCTTTCACATTCATAAAGTATAAATACCAACCTGACGGATAGTTTTTCAGCCACACTCTTCTGGCCCACTCACTTACTTACTATAAGTTGCCCTGAAGTGCACAAAGAGCCATATTATCCACAACTTCTTCACACCTCTGCGGATGCCCTCGAATGGCATCACATCGCATCGCATCGTATCGCATCGTATCACGTAATCAATCGTTGAGCTTTCATCTCGAATCCAGGACCATCCAAATCCTAATCCCCACTTCAGGCCCCTAAACACTGCTCCTCTAAAAAGTTGGCTCATTAGGGCCAAAAACAATGCCAAAAGCAGCCAACATACAAACATACAGACGAAAAATTGGGTTGGGGGGGTGGTGGAGAATGGTTGGAAAATGCGAAAAATCGGGGCGAATCGTGTGAATGGCCATTGACTGAGTCGGGACTAATTAACAGCATAAATTATGCTCAAGTGCATTACGGCAACACCCGGCAAACGGAGCACCGGTTTACTGGATCCGTCCGGCACACATTCTCCGCCGGATGCAGTTTGCCGGAAAGTCGGAATCAGAGTCGGCGGAGTCGGAGTTTGGGGTATACAAATCGACACTTGAATGTGAACAAAGGGCCCGAACAAAGGCAAAACGTTCATCGGGAAGCCAGAGAGTGCCTGTGCATGTGCACTGGAAGAAACGTTTACAGATTCTGATGTTATGACGGAAATTATTTTGTATTTTGGCAGAAGAATAGTAGAAATGATAGTCCAATCATTGAATGTCATAGATCGTTGAAATCGTAATTGAAATTCCAACAAAACTGTATTCACAGTTTGAAAAGTAAAATTTTACCCATTTTTCGAAAAAAAGAGGATGTTGCCCCTTATTGAAAACGCTGAATCCTGTTTATCTTGATTTTTGCCTCAAAGTGGCCAGTATTTAGCTCATAACTGAGCCAATAATAGTCCCAATATAGAATGTCATACATCGATGAACTCGTCATTAAAATTCCATTCAAACTGCATTTACACCTAAAAATCTTATTTTTTTACATTTTTCTCAAAATAAGATTAAGTTACCGCTTATCGAAATGCGAAAGTTGGTTTGTCCCGATTTCTGCATTAAAATTATAGAATTCTTCCCATAACAAGGCCAATAATGCTCCGAATATGGAATGTGATACCTCGCTAAGATCGTAATTCAATTTCCAACAAAACTGCATTCACAGTTTGAAAAGTAAATATTTTGCCGTTTTTCGCAAATTTTGATTATGTCACCCCTTAGAAAAAATTCTAAAATTTTCGAAAAAGTAAAAATTTTAAAATCGTCTATCGAATGATGAGGAAAGTTAGTTCTGGTCGTCAGCTTTACAAAACAGTCTTCATCTTAGCTGTGCCTCTTGTTTTGGCCAAGTTGTGGACATAAACCCGTTAGAAAAGATCGCTTCTTCTGTCAGAACTCGTAATCCTGATTTTTGCCCCAAAACATTCAGAATTCTTCCCACAACAAAGTCAAAAATAATCCCAGTATAGAATGTCATACATCGATGAACTCGTCATTAAAATTCCAACAAAACTGCATTCACAGTTTAAAATGTGACATTTCATCCATTTTTCTCCCTTATCGAAAACGCGAAATTTGGTTTCTTCTTATTTCCTCTTTTGAGTCACAGTATTCTGCCCATAACTAAGCCAATAGTAGTCCGAATATTAAATGGCTTACCTCGTTGGATTTCTTATTAAATTTCTAACAAAACTGCATTCACAGCTAAAAATCTTAATTTTTTATCATTTTTCCAAAAAATGACGATGACAATATAATATATATATATAAAAAAGAGATTAAATTTATCCCTATTTCGCCCTAAAATGGCCAGTACTTAGCTCATAACTAAGCCAATAATGGTCCAAATATAGAACGTAATACCTCGTTGAACTCGAAATTAAATTTCCAACAAAGTTGGATTCACACCTAAAAATCTTAAGTTTTGTCAATTTTTTTCAAAAAAAGATGATGTTACCCCTTATAAAAAGTTGAAAATCGGCCAAAAAATTATTTTCACAAAATCAGCCAAGCAGTTGAATGGTTGGAAAGGTGGGTTCGTTAGCTGCTCAAATCTGTCAAAGATTTTTCTGTAGGACAATTTTCAGTCAAGGTATAAGAAAAAAACAAAAAGAAAATGTCGGATTTTTGCCAAAAATCCTGATCTGATTTTTGATTAACAAAATAATCCGAAATTTATTCATAACAGAAGAAACAATTGTCCAAATTTAGAATGTCATTATGTAACAACACCAGAACCAAACCAGAAAGATAAAGTCCTGATCTTGATTTCTCATTTAATTATAAAATTTGACCCCTTTTTTCGAGCAGTGCACATGCGGGTGGTTCGCATGTGGGTGCTCTCGTGGTGCATTTTCATTTCATTAAAAGTCAAAACGTCCGCAGGGTGGAGGGATGATGGCTTATGTGTGTGGCGCGGGTGGCTACACGTGTCGCGCTTTCATCTCAACTCGACTCATCTCATTTCGTTTTCATTTTCGTTTCGGCTTTCGTTTTCCCGCTTCTTTTTTGTATGTATGTTTTCTTTCTTTTTTTTTTTTTTGGTTTTGGTTTTTTGTTTAGGCGCCTGCCGCCAGGGTTGCCACAGCACCGCCCTTCGAAATGATTGGCATAATGGCGGCCGCCCTGGCACTTCACTTCACTTGGCTACTCCAGCTGCCAGTTTTTGTGTGAATACGGGAAATACAGAATACAAAATACAGAATACAGAGGACAGAAGACAGGGGACAGACTATAGAGTACAGAGTACAGAATGCGGGATGCAGTAATAGTATGATTCCACCCTGAAAGCGTTGAAAGTCGAAAGCCGAAAGCTCCCCCGGGCATTCAATATGGTTATGATATGGCATACTCGTAGTACCATCTGTATCAGCAACCCTATGTAATATGGTGGTACGGCCCTATGGTGACGATGGTGGTGCAGATTCGGACGCGGCGACACAGCGAACGTGTTATTTACCAAACACTCGACAGCGGCACGGCACATAACACATAGTCGTTCTTCAGCTTCGAGGATTCGTATGGGGAGGAGGGGTGGAAAAGGACTTGGCTTCCAGGTCCGAGGAACTCCTCTTGCATGTATCTCTCCAGAATGCACACACACACGAACTCTAAAATGAACTGGTAGATAGACAGATAGATGGGTGGAAAGGACAAGAAAAGGTTGTTCTCTGCCTGCCATCAGGATCCAATTTAATCAGGCACAGTGGTTAGTTTGAAAAAGTAGAAGTAGAAGGGTTTTTCTAGGCTTAACTTTAGTTTTTTATGTTATTTATAGTTAGAGTTATGTAAGATTTGATTAATTTTGTTTAGATATATGAATATATATTCTTGTTTTGCAATGTAATTTGAAAAAGCTCCGCTTTTGGTGTGACTAGCCGATGGTTGCAGAAACCAATAACAATATAAAAGGAGAGCTTATTAGAAAATTTGATGAACTATATGTTACTTAGTACATTTTTCATAATTTCATAAACAAGAGATGATGTTAAGGATCAATGTTATTATCTAAAACTGGTTCTTAAAAAATCTTAACAATGAGCTTAACAGAGACTCAGTCCTTTCATATATATAGCTCATTAAAGAATGAGATGAACTATTTGATACTTAGTACATTTTTTATTTCATAAACAAAAGATGTCGTTAAAGATCTATGTTAATATCTTATTTGTAAAGTTGATTCTTAAAAAATGTTAACAATAAGCTTAACAGAGACTCAGTCCTATCACATATATAGCTTATCAAAGAATAAGATGAACTATATGATACTTAGTACATTTTTTTTAATTTCATAAACAAATGTTGATGTTAAGGATCAATTATCAATTATTATCTAAAACTGGTTCTTAAAAAATCTTAACAGTGAGCTTAACGAAGACTCAGTCCTAGCATATATAATACATCTTACACATCTCTTTCATATCTTCTGTGATCTTGGCTTTGATAATCTTACAAATCCAATGATTCTTGGTATGTGGTTAGGTAAGCAAAGGAAATATGATTTTGTTTAGGAATATTATATATTTTAGAAGTTTTACGGAAAGTTTTAACGATGGTAATAGTTACTATGAATAGGGAAAACCTTAGACTTGCCTTAAGCCTGGGTTAAAAAGCATATATGTATACCTTCTTACGTATATGTATATGCTTACATGTTGTTTATAGAAAAACAACAAAAACAATAACAAAAACAACAATAAAAACAACAACAAAAATAACAACAATCATAACAACAACAACCACTGCCTGAGGAACAGCAACGCAAAGCGAATAAAAGACAAGACAAGGTAAACTCAAACTCTCCAAAAGATAATGGGTACGGGATTGGGAGCATCAGCAAAAAGTAAAGTACACCCAATTGTTGTTGCTGTTGTTGTTGTTATGCTTTCTTCTTCATCTTCCTCCTCTTCTCTTTCAATTCTTCTTTACGTTTTGGGGGCTCTATCTTCTTGTTGTTGTTTTTTGCTTAAAGAGAAAGAGACAGCAGACAGCAGACAAACAGACAGACAGACAGAGATAGCTGATAAAAACGATGATGGGCAGCATCAGCCAGAGGAAAGCACACAATAACACATGGGTGTACTTTCATTTCGCTTTTTATTTGCTTCAACCATAGCTCCTCAACCGCCTGGCTCTCCACCAAACGCCAACGCATTTCCCTGAAAACGAGGCGGTAGGCGTGGCAGTGGCGAGTGCGCGTCAACTGTGTCGCCAACACCAGAGAAGCAGAAGAGCACTATATATAGGATAGAAAACACTGGGCGAAAAATGTAGGATAAGAAAAACAGAAAAGCTATGGAAATTAATATTTTTTATAAGGCCAAAACCCTTAAAACAATAGTAATGACCATGAATGATAGCATACCTAAATGTATCTCCTGAATTCATTGATTACCTCGAAAGGAAAAAACCAAGTTTTCAGTGCATTTCAGACTATGGTTGTGGTCCTTCCTTCCTTTTTATCCATCGCTCGTGCCAGAGTCTGGGAATGCATGCACAAAGGATTTGTCATGAAATGTCGCCTCACCATGACAATCCATCCAGCAGTAGCTTCCACATCCAACAGCCAGCATCCTTCAGCATTCTTCGTCCTGCATCGCAGTTTGCAAAGTCCTGCTGCTGATACTGCTCCCATCATCATCCCAACCTCTGTCCATTTGGATGTCCTTGTTCGGCTGCTCTTGAAAAACACAACACAACACAACACAACACGACGAGATGAGATGAGATGAGATGAGTTGAGATGAGACGAGTTGAGTTCAGTTGAGAGGGACGGAAAAGGAGGGCACTGGGAGTCTGAGTCGGGAGCATCCTTTTGTGTAAATAGATTACAAACGACCAAACATTTTACGGGACTCCATTCTCTCGCTCTCCAGGATTGAGATTCGGATTCGGATCCTGCTGCTTTCAGGCAGCTACCAAATGGGGATATGTGTTTTGTGTTTCTCTTTTTTCTATATTTTAGAGAAGAGGAGAGGAGAGGGAATGAGGTTTTGGTATTCGAATCGTAGGTTAAAGTCGTCGAGTGATGCCAATGACTTAGATGGGAGAACTAGCCAAAGATTGACAACAATGTGTCTATCAATCTGTGACCATTTTTCAAAAGGAAAATTGAGGTTTTTTCCTAGGAAATAAGGGGTCTCTCTCAGGAGGGTTTATAAATCTAAAAATGGCCAGTCTAAAAGTCTAAAATTATTCATAAAAAATCATAGTTAGAAGCTACTTCTACTTCTCCATTTCATAAGTTATACACCAATCAAAGATTATTAATCAAAAATCTCACAAAAATTAATCTCCAGCGAGACTTTTTTGAAATGAAATCCCTGAAAATCCTCGTTTTGTGAGGTGAGGGGGTTACCCAACACCCTTTCTTTATTTCCCTTAAACCTTTGGCCCAATATTAATTCTCGAGGGCGACAAGCTTTTGCGGGGAATCTGAAGAGTGTTTACTTCCTTTTGAGGCCTATCGAGGACTTCCGCTGACGGTTGTTCTGTCGAGTGTCCCGATTTCCTCCTCCGATGCCGCCCCCCTCTCTCTAGAAGTCTTTCAAAATCTTTGGGTATTGGGTGCTGGCTGGTTGCTGGGTGCTGTGGACACGGGGGTTGTCCCGCTTACTTTCGGGGTGGTTGGCTCTCACTTATCCCCGGCTTAGCCATATATATATATATTTAGAGCTTCCTCTCTAACCCTCCATTCGAATAACAACCGACCTTATATCGATTTCAAGGACCGTCAACGGCGACGTCATCATTATCCTCGAATGTTTTCATTATTTTTCCACTTGGCTCAACTCCTTGTCTGTTTGAATGCCGTCAATGGTGGTTTGGGGTGGTTGATTGGGTGATGGGTGGTGGTGGTGGTGGTGCTTACTGTGCAGCATACATAGAGTGCTGCAGAGTGGGATGAGAGTGGTGTTGACTGCGCTAAGCTTGTGCCAATGCTTGATGGTGGTGGCCATTTTGATCTGGCTCTCGGGAATTGTCGCAAGTTGTTTGATTTGATCCATATAATAGCCCATAGACCCATAACCCATGTTAGGCACATAAGCAGGCAATTTGCACCCCCGACATGTGCCAGCATTTGATTAAAAGCGCTGCGAAATTAATTTCAGAATCTTTTGGATTCAATGCTAAATGCGGATATGGGTACGGATATAGCAATTTTAACCCACCACCGCCCCCTTGAAATTTTGTCGCCGGCACTCGAGAAAGCCGAGTACTTGAGCGCTAAATGGCGGGCCTTTGTGCGGTGCCCTCGAAGAGGGTTTAGTTTGGGTTTTTTTGGCTTGGTCTTTCCAGCAAGGGGATTTCCAGTGGCAGAGATGATGATGTGGTGATGTGGATGATGATGATGATGATAGCCGGGGGGTGTATTAATTAGGGCGACAGTTGAACACCACCCAAAACAACGCGACCGCCACCCTTCATCTTTCCTCCTACTCATCCTCCGCCAGTTTTACGAACAGATGTCGGCCATTTTGGCATTTGCTGGGCTTCACACAGCGAAATTGGAATCCCTTCTGCGAGACTGCGGCGGGCATGAGGAGAATTTCATTTGCCAGAGTGGCATTTATTGCCTTTCATTCCGCAAAAAAGAACTCCAGCCGTACTTAATTAAAAAATACTACAAAAATAAAAACAAAAAAAGAAAAAGCAAAAAATAAAAGAAGGAAACCCAAGCGGAGATGAAGAAGGGACACAAAAACCGAATCGAGGGCGACACTTTGAAGCCTCGGGAACCTCAAGAACTCTGAATCAGCATCAGAATCAGAATCAGAACCCTTGGTTGGGTTACCCACTTGGTTGCCTCATCGAACCACTCATTTTTTAGGAGGGAAGGGGGGGTCGGCACTTGTGCAATTTTGTGTATTTTAATTAATGACCAACCGCAGGAGTGGGTGGGTTTTTTTTTTGGGTGGCTGGCTCAGTGGCTCACTTGACTCGGCGGCTAACCGATTTTGGAGTGACCCGGGGACCTATTCAGGAATAATGTCGCACATCCATCCAGTTCAGGAACCTCAGAAATACACTGAAAATAAAAGGGGGTTAGGTTAGGGAGACTTCCCTTTTGTGTTAAAAACTAGTTTTAGGGCTAAGTTTAAACTTAACTTTAGGAAAGGCTTCTCATTCTTTTTGTTAAGGAAAAACATTTGAAACATTTTTATCTCGTTTTTAATCAAGTTCTTATCAAAATTTCCTAATTTCTAATTCCTAATATTTTCTCTTTATGTATAAAAATTCAAATAGAAGTTCTCATTAGATGGCTGGGGCGGTGCTTGCTCTCATAATTCGAAATCGAGTGGCACTCGAGGCTTGAGCCACCACTACATTTATTTACAACATGGCAATGGCATGCCAGAGGCACTTGTCGCAGCTGCACCACCCACCTTTCCCTCTTTCTCGCCAAACCCCCCCCCCCCCTTAACAGAACTTGCACCACCCGCTTCGCTTCGGGCTTCATTTATGCCAATTTTTCAAACTAATTGGTGCTGTTGACATCTTTCTTTTTTGTACAGAAGTTTGCATCCTCCACTCGGGCTTTTTTCTCCATTCGCCCGCTGGATTGGCGGTTCTCTGTTTTTGGGGGTTGGGTTTGGGGGCAGGTACAGGGTTAGTGGGTGGTTGGTGGTGCTTCGCTCTGTCCCCACTAAAAGCACTCAGCAATGAAATTAGTGCACATTGCTGCACTTCGGCAGCCATTTCAGCTCAACTTTTTTCCCCCATTCGTTCTGCATTTGGGGACAGCAATTGGCTGGTTGGGTTTGTTTTCTTTTTTTTTTTGGTGGGATGCAACAGCAGCAGCAGCAGCAGCAGGTGCACTGAGTACACAAATTTATTCAAGTGATTGCCAGGCGCTTTAATCGCTGTTTGGACACGAGTCCCAAGTGCCAAAAATTAACCCAATATTTATACAGATTATGAGAGCGCTTCGATAATAACAAGAGATCAAGGAAAGATTTTTGCTTAAGAATACATTACGTTTTAATGATTTTATTAATCTTAATAACAAAAAATGAAAAAATATAGAAAAGTAGAAAGAAAAATGTCATTCTTAAGGGGGGTTACGCCATCAAACTCTGCATGTGGCTGAAATTCTGGACAATGTCCATACATATTGTAAACAATATTCAAAATTTGAACACCAACAATGCACGAGTGTGTGGGTGTGTGTGTGTGCTTGTGTGTGTTTGTTTAAAAGTTGAAGGTGCAAACGTTGCACGGTTCGTTGCGCAATCAATTTTTGATGGACGTGCGAAATTTATGGTGAAAAATATTTGACTATGCACAATGAACTCGAACCCAATAGCGCAGCCCCACCCCCTTCTACCGTTTCCGCAAATTTCCATGAGTGTTGAAGGAATCAACGGTTGAAAAATGATTGGGAAAATGGGAAACACGGTTGGTGAAGGGATAGGGAAAGGGACAGGGAGGGAGGGCGGTCCATGTAGACAAAACTCAATTGGGCCTAGCGACCAATGCGGCTAGCCAGTGCCTCCTCTGGATTTATTTCAACTTCAATTCCCACAAAACATGGCAAGAAATATTGATAGGTGATTAAATTTATTCCTTTGATTATTTTTTTTAGATTTTTTATTGATTTTTAGTAAGAAAAAAGAGTTAGAATATCAAGTTAAGGCTTTAATATGCAATAAATTATTATAAAATCTTTATTGGACTTTTCCCCCAACTTTCTCGCTGTGTATGAGTGTACAAAATATTGCTATATTCGTCCAAAAACACAAACACACTCTCATGTATCCATGAATTTGTTATGTTTTTGTTTAATTTTTACGTTTGTTGCGTATTTATGACGCTGGGGGGCGCTGCTGTGCGGTGCAACTTCTCTTGGCCAGAATTTCATATCCTGTAAACCGTCGGGATTTCCCCTTTTTAGGGTTTGTTAGAACTATAAAGATATGGAAAACTTAAGATATATCAATTTGACTAATAAAAATGAATATATTTTAGATTTTATATGCTTAAATTTAAAGTAAAGTTGCAGCTTATTGAAATTTCTATATTAAGATCATTAATCAAAGTCTAGAATTTCTAAAAATAACTTCAATACCCATTATTACTAACTAAGCCTTACCTCTTTGTAACTTTCCTAGGGTATCCTTTAAGTTCATTTGATTTTTTCTTGATTTCTACACTTTTGGATTTTTCAAAATGTTGCACTTGTTGTGGGCGCTCTATGGAGCGTTCAAAGGGCTTCCAGGCAATTTGCCGATGAACAATCAGCGCGAAATACAACATAAAATATTTAGGTGGACCCCGTGTTACCCCGTTTTGCAGGACGCCCCTGGAAAGACCCCTCTTTACCTCCAACCAATACATATATCTCCTCTCCTTGGTCAACCCTTGGTCAGCGAGGCGCTGCAGCAGCGCTGGTGTTGCTGCCGCTTCGTTACCTCGACGCGGCGCGTTTGATTTGATTTATTTTGAATTTGCATATTTGGCGCCCAATGGTGCCCGCACACCCCTCTCTTTTTTTTTTTGGCGAAAAAACCACGCCCATCCGCCCCATGCCTTTTGCATTTTTAAACATGTTGCATACTTTCGAACGCCTCTGCATACGTGAGTGAACGAGATTTGAATTTTGAATTCGATTTTTGATTAGGTTTATGCTCGACTGGGCTGTGGGAATGCAGATATTTTCGCGCTCTCTTTGGCCTCTTTTCTGATTTTCTGCTTTTTCTAATTTTCAGCTTTTCTTCTTTTCTATTTTTCACCAAATTTATTCAATAAATAAAAAGGCAATCACAAAATATGCTTAAACTTAAGGATAAACGAACTTAATTGTTAAAAAGTTAGAGCCTAAAAAGGGTTTCTCTTAAGAATATAGAGAATATTATTACTAAATTTTCTTTTTTTCACATTTTTTTGATTATTTTCTTACATTATTTTCCATTATTTCATCTTAAAATCTTAACTTTTATTCATATTACGTTATAATAAAAATCGAATCTAAATCGAAAAGAAACTCTCATAAATATCAACCAAATCGATTACAAAATTGACAGATTTTCATTATATGTGTAAGTAAGTTTTATCAAAGTTTAAATAACTTTCTGGCTGAGGCTTAGAATTTTCCATTCGAAATGGTGAAAACTGCCTGCCATCGTCGTTTTGCACTTTTCCTGCCTTGCTTTTTTAGTTTGAAATAAATTGAAAGGAAAATAAAACTGGCTTAAAAGGAATTTTACTTTCGATTTGATATATTTGTACATCTCTTTTTTCCCCATTGAGCAATCTATAATTGCTCGTTTTCCGATCGAAGGCTTTACGAAATTTATCACTTAAAACTATTAAAAGGGACGAGGCAGGGGCAGGGGCATGGGCAGGCGATGTGTCAACAGACTAAACTCAATTTGCAACAGTTTAACTGAAAACTTTCTAAATGCAAAACAGAAACTAAAGCCGCCTCCGGAACCATAAAATATATAAAATATTTTCACTCCGTTTGGCTATATTTCTCTAGGGGGTTGGGTTGGGGGAGGCTCAAAGGCTCAAAAAAAAAAAAAAAGAAACACAGAAGGGGACTTGGCCAGCAGCAGGCCAATGCAAATTGCATATGGCCCCGGATTTGGTTATTAGAATTGCATTGGATTGGATTTGAAATTGAAATATTTAACACATATTTTCCGGGGCAACCAGCTGGGGCAAACATTGGCACAGTTTTACTCCTCCTTCACCACCTCCCCACACCCAAACCCTGCGGCTGGATTTCCATATTTTCCCTGAGATATGTTTAAGGTTTAAGGAACCTTTTTTTGTTCTTTCTACCTGATGATGATTAGGATTGGTCTCATTAATGATTACAGCTGACTGATAGTTGACTGGCGAATTGCGCAATCAGGCGCAAATGGTTGGGAAAACAGAAGAGCGGAAAATAGATTCGAAACCGAACTAAACCAAATAAAAATAAAAATAGAAAAAATAAAAGCAACCGAAATGAGATGTAATGAAAAGGCGAAGACCAAAGGAAGCCAACAAATCAGAACAGAAGCGAAAAGCAGCCCTTAGATCCATATCGATGCCAGTCCCTCGGGGCAGGATAAACGGACCAAGGGACCAAGGATGAGCCCAAGGCAATGGCAATAGGCAACGGCTAGTAACTAGTGCACTGGGAGAAAGGCTATAGAGGGGTAGTGACTATGAGTTGGTTGGAAAGACTAGGAAATGCTCTTTGAAAAGCAATTAAAATTGTTAATTTTTCATATAAAGAAAGATTTTCTTATATTAGAATAGCTTAAACTTGAGTTTGGGCTTAATCTTTTATGTTCTAAGAAGTATAAGAAGATTATTTTTTAAGCTAATTATATATAATTTTTAATAATATTTTTAAGCATAGTTTTAGATTTGTCTAAGTAAGTCCTAAGAAGTAGCTGCCTGTCTTAAGAGTTCTTTAAGTTAAGTTCCCTTAAATTCCAGAGTTCTATAGTTCTAGTTAGCAGTTAACTTTTCTACACCCATTTTCCTTCAGTGCACACCTAGAACAAGAACCACTGATAAAAGTATTTCAATTAGTGATGCCAAATGGTCGCATATAAGTACCTTATCTCCCCTGGAATTGTTGTTGTTGCTGTTGCTGTTGTTGCTGCTAGCTGGGCAAATCAATATACATAAATGATGGCATCTTAAATAATTTGCAAGTTGCCGGCTGCCGTAAATGAACACAACAACATATAAGCTATATATATATATATATATATATATATACTAAGGTATATAAGTAGGTATATATATAAATGTATGTGGGTGATGCTGTATAAGATAGATGTTGAATGTGTCTCTCGCTTGAATGCCTTATTTTCACCCTCGGGGCGACAACGCCAACGCCAAAGCCAGGATAACAGCAACAGCAACAGCAACAACAACAATGCCAAAGCAAGCTGCCTTGAAAAAACAACAGCAACAACAACAACAACAATAGCAATACCAATAAAACCAACAGCAAAATTAACAACAACATTCGTGGCACAACAATGGCGTCTGAGTCTGACGACGGTTGACACGAAAGACCGCCTCGCCCAAGCTCAAATTGGAAATAACCAAAAAAAAAGAGTCCTTAAGAAAAAAAGAAAAGGAAAAGGAAACAAAGATGGGAAGTACCCAATACGGCGGGTTAGGATGGACCAAGTTGTTAGAGAAAGTTAAAAAGAATATTTATAATATTAAGTTTATGAAAACAAAAACTCTCTTAAGATTATTTTTAAGAACCTAAGATACAAATTAAGCTATAAGAATATGCTAGAAACTTTTTGTAACTTTACTTTTAAGCTTCCTTTTAGGTATTTTAGTATTTTAATGTAAATATTTTCCAAGTTTTTATATAGGCTGGCCCACGGAAGATTTGCTTTTTAAAAACGCTATAAAAATATCAATATTTCCCAATTTTCTTCCAGCGTAAAACTTAATCATTTCGTAAACCGCAAACCTTCTACTAAATATCTAACACATTGACAATGTCATGCGAAATGTGAGAATCAAAGTTGTAGATAGTTCAAAAAGCAAACGCTACATGGGCCAACGTGTACAAGCTAAAGTTATTCAGTTTTCCAAGTTAAAAAGACAAAAAAGTAGCGTCCTCACAAATATGCTAAGTACTTTATGATAATATAAGATATCACCAAAGTGAATCATCAACTGTACATCTACTTTCCCGATTAAGCCGACATATGTTTATATATTTTCAATATCAAAAACCAAGCGATCAGAGGCACCCTAAAAACCAAGAAAAAACAAAAAAAACAGAGTAAAACCCGCTTGACAAACGCCAACACTCAACGCAATCAGTATCTTCCTCATCATCACAAGTATTTCCTCTCTTTTTGTTATTTTTTAGGATGTGTGCGTGTGTGTGTGTGTGTGTGCATGTGTGTGTGTGTAGGTTTTGATTTCCAAGAAGAGTAATGTAGAAGGAAAGGGAACGAGTACTGGACCCTCCTTTGCTAGGACACGCGCTGCCATTTTATTAAAAACAAAACAACGACAACGCCATGTAAAGCAACGGCGAGAGCAAATTCACCATTTTGTCACACACGCAGGACATCACACACACACACACACACACACACATGCGCACGTACACTTACACACATACACAGAGAGAAAGACAGACTTCTGAAAAAAACATTCAGTCGACGACGTTGCAAACAAAACAACAACAACAATAGTAGTACTAGAAAAAAAAAAAAAACAATAAGGACTCAGAAGGACCCCCCCAACTACTAGAAGAATCTACCCAAAATCCTCCCCCTTTTGGTGGTGACAAATCTAAAAAAAAAAGGACGACAACGACTGGGGAAATTCACCACAGCAGCGACGCCGGCAGAAAACCACCCTTAGAGTACCTTTTTTTGCACTCATTCTCTCCACCACTCTCTCGCTGTCTCTGGTTTTGAGAGCTCTCTCTCTCTCTCTCTCTCTGCATTCGATCTGCATTGGTGTGCGTTCGAGTGTGTCTTGGTTGTCCTTTGAGAAGCACTTGGCCAATGGTGACACATGACCGACGACCACCAGGAGCAGCTCTAACACTCTAACCACCAAAAACACACATTGCCACCATCACAACAACACCCTTATTTTTAATCTCACAATCACAACACCGACATGTGCACTTTTTCCCTCGCGTTTTTCTTCCCTTTTTTTTTTTCTCATATTTCTGTTTTCTTTTTTTTTTTTAAGCGCCACATTGGCAATCTGAAAGTGGGGCAACAAGTGGTTGGATTGGAGGATCGTTTGGGGTTGCATTAGGAGAGGGTCCATGATGAACCGTGGCTCTTAATTTTATTAAAATATTTTTGCAATTACATTGACTCATAAGTTCGTACGGCATGTAATTAAATAGCGAGCAATGCAGAATGTGTTGTCTGCTCAAATTACTTCGCTCAAATTGGATTGTGTTGTGGGGGGTTAAAATAAAAAAAAACTGCTAAACGAATGGCGATTTAATTAAAAAGTTTTTAAATTAGCAAAAAGCTAGGAAGTTTAAGGTGACAATGGCTGGTTTTGTGGGATTTGAAGTTATGATTTTGAGGGTTTTTGGGGAGTAGAAGGTTAATTTCTTCCTCATTTAAACTTAAATAATGATTATTTTTTATGTATTTACTTTTAATACATACATAAGGCCCATGTAGCTTTTGCTTTTTGATCTATCAATAATTTTGACTTTGACATTGTCAATGTGTAAGATATTTAGTAGAAGGCTTGCGGTTTACAAAATGATTAAGTTTACGCTGGAAGAAAATTAAGAAATTTTGATATTTTTTATAGCGTTTTTAGAAAGCAAATCTTTCGTGGGCCAGCCTATATAAGAATTTGGAAAATATTTACATTTAAATACTAAAATACCTAAGAGGAAGCTTAAAAGTTAATTAAAATTCTTAATCCTTCGTGGTTTATTTTATATATTCTACATTATTTTATATTAACACTATTATAAAGCTTTTAAGAATTTTAATAGATCATAAATCCTGCTTATTTATAAAGTAATTAAGTTAGTTTTATATATAATTAATAATATTTTTATTAATTTTAATTTCAAAAAGTAAAAACACAAAAAAGAAGTTCTCTCAATACGACACCGAAAGACCTTAACTTCATGGCACATACTAAAATAAATATCTCCCTAATTTAATTACATTTTCTCCATAAAAAAAATATATATTTTTAATTTAAAAACTTACTAAAAACGATCGTTAAAAACCCTTTCATTACCTTCTCTTCCTCCAAAACTCGCTTCAACTTTTGCTTGCAATCAACGTATAACAACCCTGTCTCAGTTCGGAGTGCAAAGAATCCACCCCCAAAGTCGCTGAAGACGAAGCCTGTTTTCTTGTATTCTTTACTGTTGTTTTTTTTGTTTTTGTTTTGCCACCACAGCGAAAGAAACGCTAGTGGTGGTGGTATTGTCACCGTCCCACAGATGGCGCCCCTTCGCTACCGTTGTTAGCAAACAGATGGCGACAGCGTGTCCGGAACCGTAGGCTCTCTTAATGCCTTTTAATTTTTCCAATTAATGCTTATCGTTAGAGAATGTTTGTTATTTTTTTAATTAGAAAATTACAAAGGTCAAAGGAATATCATTTAATTAGGATTTTTAGTTTTATGGAAATACATTTTGTTTTAAAGGTTTTTTTTAGAATGAAAAAGTTGAAGACTTCGGTTAGTTAGTTAGAAAAAATTGGATGGCTTAGGGGTTTGCAAGCATCATTGCTAGCAACTGCCCAGTGGAGTTGTAGCAAAAAGAAGAAGGTTACAATACTCAAAACGGTTTTCATAAAAAAATAGTGTGGATAAAAAAAAAAAAGTGTGGAAAAATGTGGAGAAATCGTGGAGAATGGTTCCGGCAGTGCATAAATTTCCGCCCCATCACTATGTGTGAGCGGAGTGAAGGGGGGTGGAGTGGATTGGTTTGGAGAACAACAAACAGCTGGCGGTCATATTTTCCAGTCAACAAGGCAGCAACAAACATAAACCAGGCCAGCCCAGGCCAGTCTGTCCCTTGGATCTCCAATGCCACTGCTTCCCTTCCATCCAGCTTTTTCCACCCAAAATTTTCCTCTTGGTTCTTTTCGGGGCAGATGTTGTTGGCTTTTAAGCAGAAACTCACACATATATGTATGTTATGAAAACGAAGAGGGGGAGGGTGGAGGGTGGAAGGCAGTGTGAGTTTTTTCCCGAGTCCTGGGACTGCCTCTTTATTAGAGTGACCCCAAAAATGGAGCTTACAAGTCGGTGGTCCCTGAAATTCCCGTCATTCCCGTTATTACGAGGCTTTCCACATGAAAACCCCACACCATCCTCCCTTTTTCCGCCCTCGGTAGTAAACCAGACACTGAATTTTCGTCCGCCTATTGCATTCCGCTCGTCTCGGAAAACTCTTTACGGTATGTCAAGTATTAATTTTGCAGTTGCTTTTCTTGAACATTTTTTTTCCCTATCACATTTGTGATTAAATTCAATCGAAAATAATGCCATAGCCTCGGGTTATATGAGAGAGTAATAAGTGGAAATCAAAAAAAAAAAAAGAAAATAGAAATACAGTGAAACTTGGATAATATAATATTTAATATTTAATATTTAACTTAAAAAATGGCTTCTCAAAATGTTTATCTGCTTAAAAAAGTTACAAAAATATTCAAATTTTAAAATAAATTTCTTATTTTCAAAATGAAATTTGGTATCCTTTTTGTTAACACTGTATTTTTTGGTCAAGTTATCGCTGGCTTATCATTGCCAATTTTCTGTTTTGGCCATTTTCATCGTGACCATTTCGCACACGTAGTTTTTTTTTTTCTCTTTTGGGGCTTCGAACCAAAATGGCCGACTCTGCCGCTGCCCCTGCCATCCATTCATTTTCATCCATACCCATTTTCCCATTCTCATTTCCATTTCCATTTCACTACCCATCCTGGACACACTCAATTTTCACAGTCTAGTGTGTGTGTGTGTGTATGTGTGTGTGTCCAGTCCATAGCCAAAAGTTATGGATTCAACTTTTGGCCAATTTAATTTTCTCGCCTGAAACGGCTACAGAGCAACGTCAGCAGCAGCAGCAGCAGCAGCACCAGCAGTAGTCATCCCACTTGACCACTGACCAACACCACCCACCCACTGATATAACCCACCCAAGCTACTAACCAGAAAAGCAGCACCCATAACCACCCACTCACATGTGCGTAGTAGTGCGTGTGCATTGTGAGGACGTGGTCGACTGTGCTGTTGGCCATGGCTGATGAGGCCCGATGATGATGATGATGATGATGCCCGTGAATGCTGGCCGAAAAACCCCACTGAAAGCAGCCACTCAAACCAACTAGCACGAAACTGAACTGAACTGAACGTTGCGCAGAAGAAGAAGCCAATATGGAGAGGAATACTGACAAAGTTTTAGTGTTATATAATAGGTGAAGTAGGGAAAGTCTTGATAGGGGAAGCTAAAAGGGGGATTGGGAAACTTTAGTTCTAAAATTGTGTAGAAAAAACTATTTAAAAATCCATTTTTTCTGATTTTCCAATAATTTTACATAATTTTCATTTTAATTTCCTTAAGTTTTTCTTACAGTGTAGTTAACTGAACCGAGACTCTCGTGCTGAGGCCCGCATTTACAGATGATTTAGCTCATGTTTAAGGCCAGGACTCTTTGCTCTCGACCCGAGGCGATGCGTCTCTATATATGTGTGTGTATCCCTGTGTGTGTGTGTGTGGACACATTGTGCCCCATTAGTTTCTGCCACAACAACAACAACAACAGCAGGAGCAGCAGCAGGAGCCAAAGGAGCCAAAAGGAGCAACCAAATTTGCATCGAATCTCCTTTCTGTGTACGGAATTTGTGGAATTTTGCTGCTCTGCGGATGTCCCAGGCTTCAGTTGTTGTTGTTGTTGTTATTGTTATTGTTGTTATTGTTGTTGTTGTAATAAGGCAATGTTTTATGCACGCACTCTCCACAGAATGAATGGATGGATGGATGGATGTATGATATTCCATCCCCCCCCCCTTCCAAAAATGCTCCTTGGGCACGAGTGAGTGACCAGTTTTCCAGTCCATTTAATTTTCGTAGCTCAGCCCGCAGTTTTTCCTTTTTCCCGTTCGTTCGTGTACACCCTTGCCAGCCTGCTGCCAATTTGTCCAGCTTTTTTGATGATGGCTTAATAAAATTAGTTAATGCCTCTTCGACATTCGATGTGTGTGTGTGTGTGTGTGTGTTGGGGGGAAAAGTAGAAAGGGAAAGGGCATGGGCATGGGCAAGGGAAAGGTTGCTTCTCTCTCGACGAGACTGCAATTGGCACTCGAGGCACTTTTTTTCTTAGGCCAAGAAAATTGTGTAAATCGATTGCCGGCTATCAAAAACTATTTATGCATTTCAATTCCATTTATCATAAAATAAAAAACAAAAACAAAAACAAAAATAAAAACAAAAATCAAAATAAAAACGAGCACTGACTGACATTGCTTTGCCCCTCATAAAATGCTTAAAAGTTGAGCTTAATTGGGTTCCTTTTCATTGGCCAAAAGATAGTCAAGAAGAGAAATATTTTATCGATTAAAAAATAAAATGATCAAATAAATGGGAATATAAATCAAAAAGGTTTAGAGAAAAAAATTATACAAAAATAACGATAGAAATATTAGAAAAATCTGAACTGACTTTTCACGTTATAAAAAATTTTAGTTTTCTAAAAAGATAAATCCTTTGAAGTTTCACCCATAAAGTTACCTTCCATTAACCGTATTAACTGCTTTTGCTTTTCCGCGAGTATAAATAGAATCGATCGATTGATTGAAGCTTTGTTTACCCAATAGCAGAGGGAGATGGGGAGGTAGGGCTCCCCTATTTTTCACATCCACACTTTCCACATTTTCCCCCTGGTTGTTTTCTAAATTTTCTTTGGCCCCCAGGAATGTCGTCTTTTTTAGTCCTGCGGGTTGGAGGAGTCGTCAAAGTTGCGCTGAAAAAAAGGCAACCAAGTACAGCTACTTTCAAGTTGAACTTTCACCCAAACACAGATACACCCAAGCACACACACCCGCACACCCCCACACACACACACACACACACATGTTTAACCAAGCGAGTCTTGAGTGTGTGAGTTGAAGTGGAGCAACTTCATCTGACGCTCCTGCAACTTGGGGCTAACTTTTCCAGAAGGATGCATAGGAGGGGGGTTAGCCGGGCAGGAACACGCTTTGAAAGAATGCCGACAAGACTGTCCCTAACAGTGGCGTAGCCCAGAATGGGGGTTATTTATACATAATTCTAAAAACCCCTTAAAATTGTATTTCTTTCTTGGTTAACCCTTTGAAAGTCTTCTTCCTTAGCGCCCCGTCCCCCCTTTACCCAGAGCCCCTGCAATGTCCTGCCTGTGTGTGCCGAGTTGCTCTGCCTGTTGTTTGGTTTTGTTTAGCTTAATTTGTGCACTTGCTTTGATGTGTCGACTCACTCACCGACTTGGACTTGGTCCTTCTCCCACCTTCCTTGTGGAAAATGAGGGGGGAAATGGGGCAACCAGAGGGACTGGCATTTTATATATCATTTTCTTGAGGATGCTTTTCTTGTTGGGCCGTTTTGCGATTATCTGACGAGTGGCACTCCTGAGCCTCCGCTCCAGTTAGTTCTGCCCGGGATTCTGGGATTCCGGGATCCCATTGAGGATGTTGCTTGCTGGGCTGGCTGGCAAATGGAATTGAAAGTTGGGGGTGGTATGGAGTTTTTGGGATATATATGCTCACCTGCCAGGGTCCGCAGGTGTGAATCGCACACATATAAGCACCTGAGAGCCAAGGCTGGAGAGCTGGAGTGCAGTACTTTGGTCTTTGAATGCCCAAGAAAAGCTATTCAGGATGTACTCAAGACTCGCGTCTGTACGGTTCTTGAGGAAACTCCATATACTTATTGTTTTCGTGGGAGAGAAGGGGGTTTAATCAAGAGGTTCCGGCTGGGAAATGAAGGAAAAAACTCAGCTCTTAGATAAGATAATATAATGGTACTTTGCACTGAGCTTTCTTATTACATTTTGGTAAAAGGAAATGCTTAAAAGTATAAATGTTGACCCAAAGAACGAGTTGATTTATGAAATGGATAAACCAGAAAATCATATGAAATATTGAATGGGTTAGCCAAGCCCATTTCCTAGATGGGCTACCCATTCTCGGAAGCCCGCCACCTCCCTCCGTCTACTGTCTTCTCCTCAAATCTTGGCTCATTGTTCTCGGGCAATCAAGTGCACTTGTCACGATCTTTTGCCCCAACTGCTGGCCGCTGTTCCTAGGTGTGTGTGTGTGTGTGTGTGCCGTGTAGTGTGTCGAGGCATTCGAGTGCGGCGTCAAGACCAAGAGCCAAGATAAGATCGCTTCCAATCTAAAATCTTCCGAAACCTTAACCAACTCCCAGAAACCTCAAACCTGAAACCCCAAATCCCAATTTTCATTCATAAAAATTTCAGCTGTTTAATATGCAAGCTTCGTCTTCGTCTTCGTTTGTTCGCTTCTTCAGAGCTCTCTCTGTATGTAATTTTCTGGTGTAATTTGGTCTTTTGACTGGCCAATTGGTTTTCCTTTTATGAAGTGTCACATGAAATTTTGTAATTTTCTTATCCATCACAGGTTGGATAAAAAGCCATCGAGTAGACACGGGCGTTTAAAGTGTCAGGCGACACTCGATGGGAAATTTGTCAGCGTTTGGCAGTTGACCGCTCGCGGTCAATGTAATTTTGGCCATTATGGAAATTGCCAGAAAATGCCATCATGTATGGGTAACTGAATGACCGAAAAACACATTCCCTTCTTTTTTTTTTTACCTATTTTTTGCACAGAACAAAATTTACAAAGGTGTTCGTTCTTAGATTATCAACGCCCATAAATAATAATACCAGAAATTGATCATAATAATAATCAAGTTAAAAACAATAACAAGTTTCCGACAACACCAACATCAACTATGGTAAACCGTTTCCAATTAAATTGAAAAATCATTAGAGCTATCATCATCATATTTAATCATTTTACAATTTTGCCATTTTTCTCCCTGTGTGGTAATGCACTCTTGGCAATTTATGCCGCCGCACACTTGTGGGCCAACTTATGGCGCATAAATTGTCGACCAACAACATAATTAATTTCAATTGACTCCGAAACTAACAGCAAACTGCAAAAAGCGTGTGGGGTGGAGAAGGGGGTTTGGGCGGCTGGAAACTTGGGTTTCGGTTTGGCTCGGTTTGGTTTAGATAATGTTGTTTAGACAATATGTTCAATAAAACTTTCCTGCCTGCGCCTGCCTGCCTGCCTGCCTTGGGACACCATGACCAAAACCCCCTTGAAAATGCTCGCCAACAGATGCCCCCGAATATGCAAAGCTGGTCAAAAGTTTACGGCTCTGCGGTGGCTGACTGAGTTGCTAAATTAGATATTTTTTAGCTAATAAAAAAAGATTAGAAAGTTTTCATAGAGTGAAAAGATAAGGAGAGGTGGCTTAAACTCTAAACTTTGATAGTCTTTCTAGTTTCCCCTTCTGAAAGGTAAACCAAAGTTAGACATCAAAAGTCCATGGGTTCTAGCTAAATTTAGCTATATCAAGTTAGCTTTTTAATTGCTTCACCTAAAGGATGACATCCCTGATGACTGCTGGGGAAGCTGAAGTAGCAGCGGGGTAACTGAAAAGGAGGCGTTAGGGGGCGGGGCGGCTATAACAACTGACCCGCCAACATTGTGTAAGCGAAGATTTATGAGAGTTTGCCCAAAAACTTGCCACACACAAACACACACACATCCTCTCATACATACATACATACATACAGAAACAGGCAGCCACATGCAACGCTGCGTCCGCTTTTCGTGACTGTACTTCCGTTGCGGTGACTGTACTTTTGTGCCATATGAGAGGGAAGAGGGAGGTGCCCAGTCATGTGTGTGTGTGGGGGTGTATGTTTGTGTGCGCTGCAATTTGCATAGAAAGTGTCGCCACAAATTTCGGCCGGAGGCTGCTGTGCTGTGTCCAACCTTTTCTTAATTTGCTGTGAAACTATTGTCAACAAAGCGTGGCAAAGCGTGGACCAGAGCGGCCCGGAGTGGTCCGGATTGGCCCGGAGCTGAAAACTGGTGGTAAGCTATCTACAAAACCGGAGAGCTTGGCTGGCCAAGTTAAATAGCCTGAAATTGTTCGACTTCCGGCGGTGGCGGTGGCGTTAGCGTTGGCAGTGGATGTGGCCAGGTCCTGTGGATCCGCCTCGGGTCGTTTGTCAGCGGCGCTTTTTCTGCATTTAGCCACGAACTTCAAGCGGAAGGAGCAACTGTACCAAAAGCATAGAGTTGGAGGACATAATGGTTGGAATTGGACCTGTAGCAGCTTGTCCATATTTTTAGTGGGCGATAAAAAAGGAAACAAACGGTTAAACTAAGGAATTAGCCATAAAACTTGAAGATAGGTACAGTTGCCTTAGACTACATAACCTCAAAGTGATGATAGCTTAACCTTAAAGTGATGATAGCTTAACCTTAAAGTGATGATAGCTTAACCTTAACGTGATGATAGCTTAACCTCAAAGTGATGATAGCTTAAGCTCAAAGTGATGAAAGCTCAACCTCAAAATGGGCAAATATGTTATCATAAACTAATAATTTATCAACATATGCTGATGCCTAACTTAATGCCTAACTTAATGCTTAACTACTTCTGGAAAAAGACACTTTAGTTAAGTATTTTCAGAAAGAAAACAAAAACAATTAACTTGCAATAAAGTAAAACCAAGTTATAGGTGCAATTAAAATTATACAGATCCCCTAATTTGCATAAAGCTTAAACGCAAAAAAAAATGTTGTGGCTGCCATTTTGTGGGTGACATAACTCCAAGAAACTTCACAAATCCCTCCCAAGAACGAAGGGCGGTGGTTGTGGTGGTGGTGCCGTCTTTCGTGCCTGGCAAAAGGGCAAAACTTAAACACTTAATCTTTTCATTTAATGTTAATTTGTTTGTTTTTATCGACATATTTTACCCAACTATCCGGATTGTGTTTGTGTTTTATTTTTTTCTCCTTCTTTCTGCTGCTGCAGGGTTGGGCGGCCTCCGTTGTGGAGGAGATTGGTGGTTTTTTAAGCTTGTTACGACAACAAACTCATTTCACGTTATGACAAATTGCTGCCAATCAACATAATTCTGTGGCCAGGGCTCAACCTTCCCCTCATCCCCAAAAGAAAAGTGGAAAAGAGCGAAAAGTTTTGCACACGGCCACAGCCCCTCTGATTAAAAGGGGGTGCGGTTCGGTGCGGTGCTGTATGATGGTTTTAGATATACATTTATAGAGGGATATAGATGGGTAGATACTCCTCTATAGCTGGGGGGGAGGGAGGGTGGACTTATGGGTTTCCCCAAAACGTTATGCCTCGCTGGCGCTGCTCACTTTAACGCTCATTGCTATTGCCACGCCCACTCATCAGTGTCACTAAATAAGCGCGAGAGGCTCCGTCACCGCTAGTCTTTCCCTTTCCACTCCCTTGGCAGAACCACCCACAATCTCTCCACCTTGTGACATCCACGTTGTTGTTGTTGTGGTTGTCGTTGTTAGGCTATGACCTCGAAAACAGTTGACAGTTTGAGTTGTTTTCGAAACGGGGGCCATGGCGGTAGGAGATCCATCGGATTTCTGAATATATATACAGAGAGAGGAAAAATCTGAATCATAAATATGAAAAAGTATTTGTTGTAGTTTAAGGTTATCATATTTGGGTATAAGGCTAGAGAATTTGGCATTGATCCTAATCGAAGCCATTTGAAGTTTGTAAAAGAAACATTTTTTGTAAGATTTTTATAAAATTAATAAGAAATCATTCTAGTTCGTAGTTCTTTTTAGGTTTATCTGTTAAGTTTTTAGATATTTATCTAAGAATCTAACATAAAAGTTTTCGATTTTTTCTGTAAATGTTCTTAAGGTAGTACCGCAGAAGGAGGGATAAGAGGGGATACCAACTTGAAACTGCCTGAAATTTCAGGAGTCCCTTTTTTTCTGTGATAATTGCGGCGCATGAATTACAATTAATTCGCAAGGATTCGTGCCGCTGGCTTTGGTTTTGGTTTTGGCTTTGGCTTTGCCTTTCCGCTCCTGTCCGCGTGTCGTTAGCAGCGCCTGTTTATTATTCTGTTAATTTTTTCAACCCACCCACACTCGTCGAACCACCTACACCACCCAAACACCCAACCCATAAACCGCAACTCTTTCGCTTAGGTGGTGCTTGCTTGTCTCCTTGGGGCGAACTCACCTTTTGTGGACTTGCGACATGCAAAGCGGTGGTGACATCGCCAAAAAGGATCCCTAGTTAAAGAAAGAAGAAAAAGTAAAGTAAAAAATAACGGAACACGCAGCTCTCGGTAGGAGATAATGGGTGGTGCCCCCGATCCTAGCAGTGGTGCGGGTGGTGTCAACACCCGGCTATGGCAACCATTATAGCTCAGCTTATGCTGATTAATATTGATGTGGCCCATTGGGTGATGAGAGCACTCGTCGCGGATTGGATTGAGATTGCAATAGGGTTAGTTATAAGTCAAGCAACTTCAAGGCTTAAGATAAGTTAATATTATCATAATTTTAGATAACAACAACAACCCCTTTGGGTTTTGTAGAACTCTTCAAATCTTTCTTTTCTTCCCAACCAATTAGTAACTTTAACTCGTGGAGCCACAAAGTTAACTCTTCTTGTTTGGCAGTTTGCACCACCAACAACAAACAGAAGGGCGAAAAAGCAGGGAAGAGGTTGGACAGTTCAGGGCAGGACCCAGAAATTCATTTTTTTTTTTATTGCCGTTGTCATCGTTTTGCACAACTCCAGAGCTATGTGGGCTTTCCCCGATCGCGCCAGACGCCAACCCGCTGTGATTTTATGAGCCGCAATTGCACAAAAAACATTTCTATTGAGTCAGCGTAAAAAATAAACAGCAACAACGAAACGGTGGGGTGCTCTATCCATAACCACATAACCCCTCACTTCTTTTCCCAAAAAAAAGAACTCCCAACCCCTGGCTTATGATTACTGTGATTATGCCGCCGAAGAAGTGCGTTCTGTGTTCCGTTGAGAAACTCGGACGTATGTACACAGAAATAATCATAAAATTCTGTTTTTTATTAAAAGTCTTCAAGTTTCTTCAAATCTGCTCAATAAGAAGATAAAATGCCATCAGTTTGTCCATTACATGATTTCATAAATCTCATTAGCCATCTAACAGACTTACCCCTTAGTTTCTCTTAGTGCAGTTGGAAGGGGTTACCGGATCTTGGCGTATCGCTTACGCTTAGCAATAATAACAACTGATTTTCGGATGTATTATTACATTTCCCGCGGCGACTGCCGACAGCCGACAGCCGACTGCACCCAAATTATCACACAGCCACCCCATTGGAGAAAAAAAGAAGCAGAAACAGGAGCTGTCATGGGTGGCGGGAAGAAAAATACGAGGGCGACTTCGAAGGGATGGCTTTGCCTTGTGGTTGCGAGACGAGACGCATGAGACGTAGAACAGAAACCACGGGATTTTTCGTGCGGTCGGACAGCTTCCGGGATTGGGATTCAGGTTACTGGGCGGACGGAGGTATAGCGACTTGGACTTAACGAAATTACGACGGGACAAAGGCGAACTGATTGTGGAGCGGAGATGGAGCGATTATTCCAGCAATTACCATCGCATTTTGTCACCCCAAGATAAATCGAAGTGGGGGCGGCGGCGGCGGATCACCTGCTGTGTTAAATGCGGCGGCACATTGCGCTTTTGTCGGTCTACCAAAAACTAAGAGCCATTGAAGAAGTGCCCTTTTGTTGTACATCATCAACATCATCATTGTTCCTTGTTGAGACAACACTTTATGACAATTTTTGGGTGTCATCGTCGTATATTAACTGTGATTTTGCACACTTTATGCTGAAATTGAAACATGTCTGTTGATGGGGGTGAAGATTTCCTTTTTTGGGATCATTAAGTTCAGCAAAAGACACTTCAAAACGAGTTGGTTTGGGAATTAGCAAGGCCACATTGTAAGATTTCTAGAAGACAGGTCACACTGTCATGCTTTTAAAGTTATTTTGTTGACATCTCTGAGCTGAAGTCACCTTCAGAATGTGATGGATCAACATTTCCAACTCAACGGGCAGGCTGTCAGAACTATAACTAATGCATATGGAACTACTCTTGGTTCGCTGCCCCAGCATCTCTGCCCCAAAACCTCAGCATTTGCATGGAGGATGGCATTACTCCTATACAATATAACTTCATTTCGTTGGATTCAGAGGGATCAAGGGGATTCCGAAAGAGAGCTCTCTGGTAGTCCGTTAGTTGAGGGGCACGTAAACCATTTGTTGTTTGTCCGTCCCTCTCTGCGGCTACAGAACCTTTGAGTCCTTGCCCCCACCGCCCTTCCGAATGTGTCCATGTGTCCACTATGCTATCCTAACCTATTCCTACTCTGCAGCCTTCTTGCCCCTTGAGTGTGCAGTGGACACAACTCAATTGGCTGAAGTTGAATTGTAGGCAACTCTGCGCGGAGTTACACTCGAGGAAATGTAGTAGATATTATTGATAAAGTCTCCCTTAGATTTAAATTTTTATAATTCTCAAATGATTTTTTTTGTTTAAAAAATGTTTTTTTTTTAAACTTTTACTTATCTTGTTTTCTTTCAGGTATGTCAAAGAAACTTTCTGGTAGTGTATCGCAGCATTTCGTGCCCCTTCTGTTGCCGTTTGTCTCCGTGTGTGTTAATGATGAGCCACCATGGCGAGAGTTGACTTCTCGATGCTGCCAAATTGCACTGTGTCCTGGTCACTTCTGGTCGGTTCAACTCAGTTCGCTTGGGTTCCGTTTCCGTTCCGTTCGGGATATAGACGAAGGAGAATGAGGGTGAGGATGAAGATGAGGTTGAGGATGAGGATGAGGATAAGGATGGTATGGTATAGTATGGAGTATGGTATGCCATGGAGGAGTGGCCACATTTCCGCTGCAGTTCAGATGAGACATTCGCAGGATGGCCTGCAATTTGAGCGCTCGCATGGCATATTAATGGGGTCGCCAAAATGGGGCGTGGCAGTGGTAGTGGTTGTGGCATAAGGATACAAATTTTAGTAGGAGGGGGCTGCTGCATCATTCGCATGCGTGTGGCACATCACATCACATCACTGAAAACTGAAGGAACTCAAGTTGACCGCTGTCGTCGACGTCGTCGTCGTCGTCGCCGTCGTTTGCCGCCATTTAGTTCATTAGAGCAAGAGTGTTCTCCGGCTGCACGTACTCATCAATAGGGTAAAGGGGATTAGAGAAAGGGGCAGGGGGGTGGATATATCCAGGGGTATACACACATATATAGCAGAGTGCTCCACTACGCATTTACGTGATTAATCAGCTGGCCACGTGTATGCATCGCTTTCAGGGGAGGCATACACAGAGTCCATATGGCATATGCTCCCAAGTCATGCAAAGCCAAACAGCCACGGAACATTCTAATTGCCCCAAGAGAAGGGAGGCGCTACTGTATATGGTAGGCACTTCAAGCCAGACATGGATCCATAGAGTCGAATGAATCTTTAACCAACGGCAAAGAGCCTCCAAGGCTCCAATGGATAGATAACCTTATTGGAGAGTTCGGACCATGTCAGTCTTTTCGTATGATTAGGAAAATACTAGCAGTCTGATAGTTTTTCATATTGGGAATCGAACTATCTGCAAACAGCAAGGCCACATTGTAACTTTTCCATCAAATCAGGTCACTCTAATTTAAAGCAACTTGAAGGCCTTTTAGTCTTTCGATGCTTAAACAAAAAATTTCGAAATGAAAAGTAAGACTTCACTTGGGACTTCTATCTAAACAAAAAAAAACCAATAAAATTGGCAGTGGGTGCTGTTTTATTGGGCATTACCTGTCAGGTGATTGATTTATCAACCCGATCGACTTTGCTGCCCAGTGGCCACTTCATCGATCTAAAGAAAGAAAAACCCACGAATAATACCCACTCCAAATCATTTCGCTGGATTCTGGAATGTCAACTGCTGCTTTTGTTGCAGTTCTTTGGGACAGAATAAAATATATATATATATATATAGGTGCTAACGCCAGAAGAGATCGGGCGGAACGACGGCTAAACAGCGGGCATTGTTTTGGGCATCGACCAACTTATCAAACTGACACCCAACAACTGCAAGAAATTCCAATTTCAATTCCAAGTCCAATGTGCCGATCGCATCGATTCAATTTCAATGCCATATAGAAAGGGATATATATATAGGATGGTTAAGAGGGAAGGGTATGCCGACATGGCCTTGTTATTTGCTGATTAAAACGCCCAAAACTCAAAGACTTTGACAGTTGAATACGCACGCATTCGCTGCTTTCGCATTTCGCATTTGGCATTTGGCATTGTGGCAAACAACCTTTCGTGCTAAAAATTACAGCCATGCCAACTGGCATAAAAACCGCAAGGCACCAGCAGCACCAACATCGTGTATAATAATGCACCACCAACCGTGTGAAAGAGCCGTCAGGTGCGGCGGTCAGGATTGCTAGACTGACTATTGGCCCTCGACATCCACAGACTTTGACCTCCGACACCGGGAAGGTAGGACATTAAAAAGAAGCAGAAACCCCGCCACTGGAAGAAAACCAACGATGCATTTAACCAAACCAAACTTTTCCCATTACGACCAACACTTTGCCACTGCCCATCCAACGATCGAACGATCGATCGATCGATCGCTATTTCTCGTCTCCACCGATCCGGAATCGGAATCGCACTATGCCTAAGGCTCTATATACCTTACCGATAAATGTGTGTGCGCCTAATTGATCGGTTCCAAATGACCGATCGCACGTAACGGCAACTACATGTGTGTACATATGGTTGGGATCTGTTAGAGAAGCTAAAGATATAGCTGAAAAAGTTTGAATTTCTATAAAGAATATATCATGAATGCTGAAAAATCTAAAATAGAGGATTACTTATAAGGAATTGGAGTTTATCTTCAGCTTAATCGGATTACAGCTAGGTCTATTAGTCCTACGTTAACCTATAAAATATATTTTAATAGTAAATATTTTCTTAGCTCTTCAAAAACAGCCATAAAACGGCCAACTTAACATCACTGGCTTCTTCCTGGCGCGAAAAGTATAGACGAAGACGACATTCGGCTATGCGATCGTATCACGCGATAGGCCTTAAAGGGCACCAAAAGGCAGTTCCCGGCAGATATGTACCCCATCCCGTAACCCCTACTAACCAGTAGCCTCGCTCATTTTTTATAGGACCCCTTTCTTTCTTAAAAGAAAAAAGATAAAAAGAAGAACAGAAACCCTCGACCCGAACTCATTGAGGCGGCACAAGCAGACCTGAGCCTAATACTCTGAGTGCTAGCTTGTGCCGAGTTTGATCTCTCTCCTTGGTCTTCGATTTGATCTACATTGTTGCTGCTGCTGCTGACTGGCTTTTGATGGGTCTTGGTATTAGGTAGCCTTCCGTTGATCGGGAATCGAACTGAGCCTCAGATTAGCTTTGATCAATTTGCGATTGAGTGAACATTTGGCGATTTTCGACTATCAGCCATCAAATAGATGAGCAATAATAAATGAAACAAATTAGTTGGGACAGCTGCTTTGTGGTTTGGTCAAGTAACTTTGACTAAAGACAAAGTCAAAAGATGCAAATTAGAATGAAGATTATAAATGCAAAAAAATAACCTTTGAAATGTCAAGCTAAAAACCATTTGCCCTAGGATAAGTTGATAACTTAATGGGTTGAGTAGTAATTTAAACAACCACTGCATAGACTTACTACTAATTCATTTGATCTTCTGCCAATTTCAGGCATATTCAACCTAATGACAGGCAAAACTCAACCCCCATATCCTTAACCCATATTGAAACCACCTCTAAGCTTCATTAGAAAATTGCTTGACTAGTATTGAAAACGCATTATCCTGATGGCTTAATCCCCACGATGTGTTCAACCCTTGGTGCTTCCTTTACCCTCGCCTAACGTTTCCCATCTGGCTTTTGCCTTTTGGCAAATCGTTGTAATTTACGAAATTGACACTCGAAAGATTCCCAAAAATTTCAGGGGGGCAGGTCGCCGTTTCTCAGTCGCAGTCACAGTCACAGTCTCAGTTTCAGTTTCAGTCCAACCCCAGCAATTAAATTGTTCGGGCCCATATGGAATGGTTTAGGAATAGTAGAAGAAGAAGGCGAGGGGTCAGTTTGTGTTATGGCCGGACGGCAATTTGTCACAGGGCAGCGTAAAAAGTGCCAATTGCAGGTCCCGTATTGCTGCGGGGTCAGATGGCTAGGCGGCTAGGCGTAAATTAAATCAACTCTAATGTCTTTAATTTGTTTGAGTTGTCCCACCCCCGCCCACTGTTTATACACTGTGTAAGACTCTACTCATCCCACCCCACACCCAAATCAGTCAAGTGTGCAGCGATGTGTCGGCCAAGTCAGTCAGTTAGTCAGTCGATTCCGAAACTTACCAATTCTCATTCAATTTATACAGAGAAAAATATAAATTGGGAATAATATTAATATAATATTGAAATCAAAACAGTTTTACATGCTTTTTAAGCTATTTTTGAGAACTGTATAAGGTTACACTGCATTTTTCCAAGCAGTTATGTCGTTTAGAGTGACCAATTTCATGTAAAAAGCTCAGTGTGACCTTGCTAATTATAGTCTGACTTTAATTTGGCAAATAAATATCATTCTTAGGTCATCTTTTTATGATATTTTCTCTCAGTGCCGCTAGCAATCTCCCAATCGAAGTCGCATGTCGTCGCTGACGCTTGGCCATAAATTTCGTATTAAATTGAGTGTTAAATGCTGGACGCAGCAGCAGTCGCTACACCAAGCGTCCCCTCCCCGCCCCGTCATTTCCACCCTCCCTGTGCAACCGTGCGCGTATTTTCTTCTGCTGCTTCTTCATCGTCTGCGTTTAACCCCCCCTATATGCCCCCTTTGTGTTCTCTTCCTTTTATTTTGTTCTTGTTGGGCCTTTCTCTGTCTGCCCACAATCCGTCAGTTGTAGCCAATTTATTATGCCCGATTCTTTGGGCCAATTTTTTGGTTGCCTCTGTCGTCGTCGATTTCTTTATTGCTGAAAAAACACTGTTTGCCGTTGTTCTTAATGTTGTCGTTGCCAGGTTCTTATTGTCCGGCGATATTAAACAGAATTTGCAAGTGGCTAGCAGAATCAAAAGGTTTTGTTAGTTAAAAAATATGACAAAAAAACAAGGCTAAGATTCCTCTTAGCTCAGCTAAAGTTCAATCTGAACTTCTTTTAATGTTAAAATTTCTAGAAAATGCCTTGCCTAACCCAAGGAATGCAGTCCAATTTGATCGATTTCCTTTTCAGATCTTTTAAAGAGTAGTAAAAATACTAGCACCAATTTAAGTGTGAATTTTTGTAGAATTTTTTCCAGATCGCCCGAAGCCCGAAGAATGTGTGAATGCAATTGCCACTGCAAGAACACCTAATTCTTTCCCCTGTCCCGAATGCATCCTAGACAGATAGAGATGTCTGGCTAGGTCCAATCAGCAATTTGAGGCCGCCAAATGCTGAACTGAACGCGGGTTAGCGGGGGGTTAATTCCGAGATTGGGGAACTTGGCAGCACCAATTGCCGGATTGCTGACGACACCCAATAAACAGGCAGCCAATTACTCGTCGAGGCAGTTATATAGGTAGTTATATCGGAACAATCGGATGTGGATGACGAGGAGAAGGAGCAAAGGGGAGGAGTCTGCGCGTAATTTCCCACAAAAGTATTTGAATGTCGTGTAAAGTGTTAAATTGTTTTACATATTTCTGTGGTCTCTGCAAGTTGCAAGTTGCAAGTTGCTTCCAAACACACACACACACAGAGAGAGCAAGCCCACATAAATCCACAGTGGCGATGCGATAATTTGCATAAAATATGCACGAAACATACTCGAGTCGCCGGTTTCATGGCTATATAGAAACGGCTATATAGTCGATTCAACGATCGGCAGACGCTTGAACTTTGCCGCATTCGGGTGTCGATTGGAATTTTAAACGGAGCATTGACAATAAAGTTCTCGGCAGGATTAAGGCCCCCCTCTTTCTTTCCATCACATCTCCTCTCCTTTCAGTTTATTGACAATCTCTGGCGGCAGTCTCCGCCTCCCCTCCCTCATCTGCAGATTTTCCTATTGTTCTGATTTCGGTTTGTCCTTTGTCTGTGGACTGTATTGACTGTATTTTAGCAGATTTTTAAGTTAAGTGGCAAAGTTTTGCGAACTTTTAAAACAATTTGAATCGATTAGTTGATTAAGATTAGATGGGATATGTGCAAGTGCAAGTACTAAAGGACAAAGATTAGATTAACTATAAAGAGCTTTTGCAGTGAGTAGTTTAGTTACCCTTTTTGTGTGACTCCAAGAAGCTGTCTGTCCCATTTGCAAGTGTGCCAGAAGACTTAATCCAAACAAAAATCGCCCTTTCCCACCCAACCGATCGATGGTTGGTCACCCTACTTCTAAAGCGACTATCTAACCTCCCCCTTTGCCCACTACCCCCCTTTTTGCAAACATTCGCAATCGACACGAAAATCGCAGCACAAAAAGTCAAATCAATCAAAGTGACGACAACGGCGCAGACGAAATTGCTATGCAAGTGGAACACAACACTGGCTTTGAGTTTGAGAAGAAGGGGATTTGGGTTGGTTTGGGATATATATCCCCCCATATAGTAGGAGCCCAAATGGGCGTCGCGACAGTTGGTGAGGAGATGGTGGTGGGGTGGCGATTGTAGCTGCCGCAAAATGTCAACTGGCTTTGCATATGGAAATTGGATAATGGCAGCGTCAGTCAGCCAGTTCGGTTAGCCAGTCCACGCGAAATGTCCACCGTTCACTCATTTCGATGGCTCGTTCTGAAAGATGCACAGGAAAAAATAAGTTTAAACTATGATCTATTAAGTGATTGATTAGAAAACGATTAATGGAAGATGAAGCTATGATAGAAATATGGAAAAGGCAAAAGTTGAAGGAGGATTCTCTTAAAGAAAGTTTAAAAACCTTAACCCTAATGAACTGCCTTATATCAACTTTATTTGCCGTGTGTTTAGAGGGGTTGGGGTTGGGGTTGGGGTTGGGGGGATGTCAATTGAGGAGTCGACAATTTACCGCAAATAGAGTTCCGCCAAACTGCAGGCTCAGATATCGGGCACATCCCATCATCTTGTCATCTTTTGGCAGCCGCTGGCCGGCCGTATGTGGAAAATGTTTTTCGTTAATAAGTAAATGGATCGATGGCTACCAGTATCGGTGTGGGTGTGGGCTATGGGTATGTGTGGAGCTATTGGATATTGGTTATAAAGGGTATTTATGGTGATTTTTTGGTTAGCTGATGATGATGAAGGGTGAAGGGTGAAACGGAAAACACTGACACAATGCCACACCAAGCGGCACCGCATTATTTTCGGCTCTTTTGCGGCTGGCCAACAAATTGGCCGTTAACTGATTTTCAAATTTACGCCCTCCCCTTCTCCTAAACCGCTGAATACAAAAGGCAGCAGCAAAGCAACTCCCTTTCATTATTGTGCGAAGGCCGCACCTATGTCACAGATCAATGGATGGGGGATATATATATCGTACACATAGTACCCCATATAGTATAGTAGTAGCTCTCTATAAGTGGAAAAATATCTCTTTTTTTTTCGGTAACTGAACTTCCGTTCGCGGGGTACCCAAAACAAAAAACCAAAAGCAATTTAATCGAGCATGACTTTTGGTTAAACTTGTAGAGCAACGCCTACGCAGGAGTAGTGGAAGGTGGAAGGGGTGGTGGTGGTGGAGAGGGGGTGTAGAAGGTTTACCTTTCCCGGATGTAGGGAATTTTAATTTGTCGCGTCGTTTAAACGCGAGCAGAGCGACCAAAATCGATGGCAACCCTTTAACGCCGCAGCCATTGAAGCGTTACCCGAAAATACAGTGAACTCCCCCCCGTTGGCACGCCCACTTCGATTTGGGTTTTTGTCTCGGTTTTATAGGTATAGGTATATTCTCTTGAATTTACTTTTTCTTTTTTTTTTTTTAAATCGTTTGGGTGGTTTTTATTAGGCCGCTTTTCGCCGTCTCCAACGTCTGTCTGTGCACATTATTTATGGTCGCGCATTTGCATTTTGATGGTTGCACAAAAACACATACAAATATATATATATATATATATATATATTGCTGATCCCCCCCCTTTGACCCCTTTTCAATGGTCCTGTCAACCCTTTTTCGAAAGACTCAAACACAGACACACACACACTCTAACACACAGGTGCGTGAGCTCTCTTTTTATGACCGCTGCAACCGAAAAATTGAAAACAAATTTCCACGTATTGATAGGTAAAGTCCCCCCGCACCACCCCTCTACCACCACCACTAACCCTGTTTCGCATGAGAGGATAATCGTAAAAGGGGGAAATTGCGCTTATAAAATGATCAGAGACCAGGATACGCTTTTACCCCCCCTTTATATCATCCTTCAACCCGTTTCCTGATTAGGTTGTGTCCATTAATCGAGGTGCTGACTGTGGCAGTTTTTTTTTTTTTTTTTTTTTTGGTTTTTGTGGCCTTGAAGCACCGCCCCAGGGTTAATGGAGGATAATGGTTAATGGTCCCGCTGCTCCACATCAGATTCCCTTTGAAGGGCAGCCGAGAAATCGCTGCATATGCAAATTATCCTTACAATGTTGCTACAAAGCTGCGGTCTTAAAAGTAACTACTACTGATGTGGTTTTCTACTTTTTATTATGACCTACTGGCTTTAGGTTGCCACTAACATAGGTTGGATGATAGATTTTGGCTTTAAGTTGCTACTAACACAGAGTTAATGATAGATTTTGGCTTAAACTTGAGGCAACTAATGATAATTCTTTAAGTTTAGAAGATAATAAAGATAACTTTTATCTATATTTACAGGTACAGATCTTCATATCCATTTGATGGTCATAAATCGATGAAAGTCCAGCTTCGAGGGAGTCATATCCCCCGCCAGAATCATCGCCACCAACCAACCAAGTCAACCAACCAACTGAATCATCACCATCATCATGCTGTCAACAGTTTTTGGACTTTTGTTGTCCACAAATCAAAGCCTTTTGCGAGAAGGGAGGGGCAGCGGCAGGGACAGGACAGGAGTGGCAGTGGCTTGTTGGATTGGTGGATATGGTTAGGATTGGGGCGAGGGATGGGTATGGGAAATGGAATGCGTTGTTGACAAGTTGAGCATTTTAATTGCTGCCGTGCGGCCGCTTACGTACAACAACAACTCCGCCCATTGGAAAGGGAGCAGAAGATATGGACGGAGCTGGGACTGGGGGGTGGTGCTCTCAACCCTTCTTCAACGGTGCTGCACGCAAAGAGTCAACTTCCTGTGCGTATCCACAAAATGCGCTAACTAATCAAATATGCATAACAAACTTGAGCCAACCAACCCACCCACCACCCACCCAACCATCGAAGCCGTCGAAGGCCACCCCTTTTTGGCTAAAACTCACGCAACGTTCTACGCACCGTCAAGGGGTTAAAATCAGTGATGGTTAAGGTACTTAATAATCTTTTAAGTATTAACTGGGGTACAAGGTACAAGTTGGATTGAAATTTTCAGATAAAACTAACAACATTTTAGGGATTTTTGTCTTCTTTTAAGGTTAACTTAGTAAGAAAAGTTTAAAAAGGTTTAAAAAGGTTAATGATTTAATATATATATTTCGGAGTACAGGTACCTTAGGTACATTTAAACCTATCATCACTCTTGACAAACTCAAGAAAGGACAAAAGGCATTTCGTCGATTTAACCGAATGTCGATTTGCTGCTAAATTATTGCTGCTCGTTGTCGCTGTCGCTGCGACTGTGACTTCTCTAACCCGTAAAACTATTATTATGATCATTATGACAAGGGAACCTGCCCGCCGCCCCTTCCAAAAAGGAACCGCCCATGCTGAAGGGTATTCGTATACCCAGTAACTTTTGACACGCACTTTGACGCACTTTCCACCTTTCCTTCACCTTCCCCCACCAAAAAGCCTTTTCTTCGCGCTGCTATCTGTCTGTCTGTCTGTGTTTGTCGCTCATAAATGTTTTGGCAATAAAACGCAAGTTATGATAATGCCAATTCATGTTTAGTGACGGATATATCTAAATATTTATACCAGCCAGTGAGTGTTTGCATGTTCGACCCAATGACGTGCAGAAAGTTTCGGATGATGGATGGCTGTCATCGGGATCAGCAGGTGGAACAGGGGCGGATCACAAGTCAGATCTTTAAATGTGATAGCTACAAAAAATTGGTTGATTAAGTTTTAAGATATTGATTTCAATATATTTTTGGTAGAAGAACCCATAGAGCGTTCAATTTTTTTATGATTTTCCACTAACTAGTGACTAGTAAAATGTGACACCAAAACCTGACTTGTAGATCTTATAACTTCACCAATAGTAACCCGATTTTAAAGTGGAATATCTCTATGAGTTGGTAATTTAAATCTCTGAATATCTGCATTCAAGGTTTATTTTAGGAATTTTAGACCCATTTTCATTTAAAACCTTAATTTCCATTTTTTGGAATCTGTCACTTACTACTAACCCGTAAAGGTGACTCAAAACTGAACTTGCAGATCCCTTAACTTTATTTATAGTATTCAGATTTTAGAGTGGAATATCTCTAAGATTTTGCAATTTAATCCTCATAACATCTGCATTCAAGGTTTATTTTCGAGTTTGTAAACCTTTTTCTTCTAAGAACTTGCATTTCCGTTTATTAGCATCTCTACTTAAGCCACTTACTGCAGAAATGTGATCCCAAACCTAACTTGTAGATCCTATAACTCGGCCAATTATTACCCGATTTCAGAGTGGAATATCTCCAAGAATTTGTAATTTAATTCTCTAAACTTCTGCATTCAAAGTTTATTTTCGGAAATTTTGATACATTTTCCTGTAAAACCTTAAATTTAATTTTTCTGATTCTGACAGCCATTAACTTTTAAAGGTGACACAAACCTAGACTTGTACATCTCATAACTTGACTAATAGTATTCCGATTTGAGAGTGGGATATCTCTAAGAGTTTGTAATTAAGTTTCCTAAACAACTGCATTCAAGGTTTATTTTCGAGTTTTTGAACCGATTTTTATGTAAAAACTTTAATTTCCATTTTTCTTAAATCTTTCACGAACTGAAGGCGAAAATGTAAGCCCAAACCTGATTTGTAAGTCCCATAACTTGACCAATAATAACCCGATTTTAGAGTGGGATATCTCTATGAGTTGATAATTTAGTTCTCTAAACATCTGCATTCAAGGTTTATTTTTGGAAATTTTAACCCATTTTCCTGTAAAACCTTAAATTCCATTTTTCGAAATCTGTCACCTACTAACCCGTAATGGTGACTCAAAACTGAACTTGCAGATCTCTTAACTTTATTAATAGTATTTCGATTTGAGAGTGGAATACCTCTAAGAGTTTGTTATTAAATTCTCTGAACAACTGCATTCAAGGTTTTTTTTTGGATTTTTTAAAACTTTTTCTTGTAAGAACTTGCATTTTCGTTTATTAGCATCTCTACTTAACCTACTTACTGCAGAAATGTGATCCCAAACTTAACTTGTAGATCCTATAAGATGACCAATAATATTTCGATTTCAGTGTGGAATATCTCCAAGAATTTGTAATTTAATTCTCTAAACATCTACATTCAAGGTTTATTTTCGGAAATTTTGATCCATTTTCGTTTAAATCCTTAATTTCCATTTTTCGGAATCTGTCACCTACTAACCCGTAAAGGTGACCTAAAACTAGACTTGCAGATCTCTTAACTTTATTAATAGTATTTCGATTTGAGAGTGGGATACCTCTAAGAGTTTTTTATTAAATTCTCTGAACAACTGCATTCAAGGTTTATTTTTGGATTTTTTAAACCTTTTTCTTATAGGAACTTGCATTTCTGTTTTTTAGCATCTCTACTTAAGCCACTTGCTGCAGAAATGTGATCCCAAACCTAACTTGTAGATCCTATAACTCGGCCAATAATATTTCGATTTAAGAGTGGAATATCTCGAAGAATTTGTTATTAAATTCTCTGAACAACTGCATTCAAGGTTTATTTTCGGAAATTTTGATCCATTTTCCTGTAAAACCTTAAATTCCAATTTTCGAAATCTGTCACCTACTAACCCGTAATGGTGACTCAAAACTGAACTTGCAGATCTCTTAACTTTATTAATAGTATTTCGATTTGAGAGTGGGATACCTCTAAGAGTTTTTTATTAAATTCTCTGAACAACTGCATTCAAGGTTTATTTTTGGATTTTTTAAACCTTTTTCTTATAGGAACTTGCATTTCTGTTTTTTAGCACCTCTACTTAAGCTACTTGCTGCAGAAATGTGATCCCAAACCTAACTTGTAGATCCTATAACTCGGCCAATTATTACCCGATTTCAGAGTGGAATATCTCCAAGAATTTGTAATTTAATTCTCTAAACTTCTGCATTCAAAGTTTATTTTCGAAAATTTTGATCCATTTTCCTGTAAAACCTAAAATTCCAATTTTCGGAATCTGTCAGTCATTAACCTTTAAAAGTGCCCCAAAACTGAACTTGCGGATCCCATAACGTGACTAATAGTATTCCGACTTGAGAGTGGGATATCTCTAAGATTTTGTACTTAAATTCCCTAAACAACTGCATTAAAGGTTTATTTTTGAGTTTTTGAACCGATTTTTATGTAAAAACTTTAATTTCCGTTTTTTTTTTAATCTTTCACGAACTTACTGCGAAAATGTAAGCCCAAACCTGATTTGTAAATACCACAACTTGACCAATAATAAGCCGATTTTAGAGTTGTATATCTCTATGAGTTGGTAATTTTATTCTCTAAACATCTGCATTCAAGGTTTATTTTAGAAAATTTTAACCCATTTTCCTGTAAAACCTTAAATTCCTTTTTTTTGGAATCTGTCACCCAACTAACCCGTAAAGAGGAACTTAAAACGGAGCTTGTAGAACCCATAACTTGACTTGTAATAACGCGATTTTAGAGTGGAATATCTCTATGAGTTGTTGATTTAATTCTTTAAACATTTCCAATTTTGGATTATTTTCGAATTTTTTTTACCCATTTTCATGTTAAAAACCTGAACTCTAACTTTGAAAAAAATATTATAAAAATAAGCAATTTTAGTTTATAAAAGAATATAAAAGTAGACGTTGCGCTGAGTCCTAGAAGGTATAACAATCCATGATCCGATTAGTATTAGCCGAGTTATGAGGTGTCGAATATATATAATATGGAAAAATCTATAACCCTTTTAATTTCTGATAAATCTGAAGATTTCTGAAGATCTATGCTGACACTGAAGACTGTATTTAGTCTTAACTTAATTCTCACAAAATGATACTTGTAACTTGCACGGGAAATGAGTCAAGTGCGTGGGATGGAGAGATGGTGTGAGGTGATTTGTGATATGGATACGTTGGAGGTGGAGGAGGTTATCTATTGTTGTTGTCAACATCGACATAACCCCTTTTTGTCGAACCGAACAGTTGGTTAGAGGTTGACGGTTTTTTGGGGGGTGACATTGGTGACATTGGTGACATTGGTGACGCTGGCGACAGCAAACGGCGGTGGCAATTAATAATACGTAATTTATGTTCGGGCATTCAATTCTCTTTCTTTCTACATTTGACTTCTGTGGCCCAGTAAAAGACTTCACAGTGCGTGGGCAAAAAGGCAAAAAAGGCCAAAAAGGGTTAATAAAATTAGGGTAAGGGGTAAGGGGGTTCGTTTTTCCTCCTGCAGCTTTTACGGCCGCACTTAAACTCTTTGCGCCTTTTGCTAGTGAAGCGTTACAATTTACAACCGCTTCCAGTCGGGCATAACCAACTCAATTTCAGACTGTATCTATATATATATATAGTATATATCCCGCATGCGGGCATTCAATTACGGCTCTAAAAATAATACAAATACAAATACAAATACGCCGTAATCCAACGTTATCTCTTTTAGAGTTTCGTGCCAAATTCTATTAGCCAGTTGGCTTAACGCTTGGCTTAGCCATGCCCGTTGATAATCGCTGCTTTGGATTAACCCAAAAAAAAAACTAAATGAAGCCACAGACAAAGTTGGTTTTTATTAAATTAAATGTGTTTACACCTTCCGATATCCGGCCATCAAGTTTGGGCCAAGTCCTTGAGCATGGCCCATCAGCGTCATTCGATTAGGAGAGCCGGAAAAAGTCAAAGAAACTTTTCAAATTGAGGGTGTAGATAAGCGGTAGTTGAAGGAAAAACCAATTAAGAAGTTAAGGAAATTTAAGGAAGAGATTTGAGTAAAGAAGAGAAAGTCAAGAAGGGGAGTTTGATAGTTCTTAATTTTAAATACAAATTATAAACTAATAGAGATTTTAATTTTTTTTGAATCGTTACTTTAAACACCAATATTTTTATGATCAAAAGGGATTTTTTTTTGTTGCAACCACAAATGAGTGCAAAGCCTGGTCCAGTAAATCCCCCAGATTCGCGCCATCGCCTGGCAACCCTGTTCAGCTTGGCCAGCCAGACAATTGCCTGGCAGTACATTTAATTATGACACGCACTGTTTACCAGCCTCCGCTGATGCTGCTTGCTGCTTGCTATTTATTTATTCATTTATTTAATATTCCCGTTGGCGCTGCTCATTTTGGTTGTAAAGAGGGCGGGGGGTTAGGGATGCTGCAGAAGTTGGAAATCCTGTGACCAGACAACAAACAATAAGCCCAGAAAATCACACAAAATTAAATCCAAAAAAAAATAAGCGGGGAAAAACTAATGAAAACACGAACATGATTTCCATTGCATGTTTTTTTTTGGCCAGCGTTGTTTTTGTTGTTGTTCTTCCCATTACCATTAAATATTTGTTGAAAATTCAATATTTGTTTGTTTGTTTGTTTTTTTTTTTTTTTTTTAGTAATAATTTTTATTTAATTTCCTTTGTTTTGTTGTTGTTTAATTAATTTTATATATATATATATAATTGCAGTGACATGAGGTGTTGTTGCTTCTTCATTAATTTTATCCATATACATATATATATTTAAATATATATCCTTTCGTACATAATTTGTTCTTGTTGTTGTTGTTTTTGATGTTGTTGTTTGCTGTTCTTGTTGTTGTTGTTATGGGTTTTGTTTGCTTTTGTTTTTTAAATTTAATTAACTATAATTAATATTGCTTTTGCGTATAATTTATTTTTCCAAAAAACAGCTAACCAACCAACAGAAAAAAAAAATTACTTCTCTTTCTCGCGTGATAATGATGATGATGGAGTTAATGATGATGATGATGATGATGTTGTTGTTGTTGTGTGTGTTTTTTGTTGTTGCATTTTATTATTGGGGATTACAAGGAAAACAAATTGCTACAGAAATTTATTTTAATATTTCTTTCTTTTTTTTGTGAATTTTCTTTGTATTTTTTTTTCTTTCTCGCTCTTTCTCTTTACTTGTGTTGGTGTATGGTATATGTGTGTGTGTCTTAGTGTTGGTTGTGCGAGGAAGGTGTGTGAGTGGTGTGTTTGGGTCTGTGTCTGTTTCTGTTAGCTGCATATTTGTCGCTCTCTCTCTTAAATTATGCGAGGAACATGCGTTGAATTCAACTTTTATTTTTCTTTTTTTTTCGTTTTTATAAATTGAAAACCTTTTCTTACACAAAAAAAAAAACTGTACTTTACTAATAAAAAAAAATTAGATTTTTTTATGTTTATGGTATATATATATATATCGGTATATTGGTATATAAATATATATATATATATATCTTTATGATAATAAAACACACACAGAACTCGTGCCCTAAACTAGCATCTCAGGGAGGGTTCCAAAATTACAAATAAAATACGAGAAAAAAAATTGATTACTTTCTTCTTTGGTTTTTTTTAGAACTTAAAAATAAAATTAAAAAAAAAAAAAAAAAAAAAAATAAAAAAAAAAATATTAATTAAGTTTAAATTAGGAAAACTCAAGCTCTCATTGTTTATAATAGTTTAATGATTTTTCAAGTTTATTTTTTTTTTAAGCATTTTCCATCGTCTACGAAGAAAACATACGTCACTGGTGTGTGTGTGTGTGATGTGTGTGAGTGTGTTGGGGTAGGGGAGCTGGGTGGGTGCTGCATGTGTGTGTGTGTGTGTGTGTGTTCGTTCGTCTTGTTTGAGTGTTTACGGTATCTGGGTACTTAAGAGCTACATAAATTATCCATGTATATATATATATATATATATTTCTATGTATATAGGTTTTATTTACGTTTACTAAAAAAAAAAATGTTTCATCCACCTAAGACTAAGAAAAAAAATTGCATTTATTTTGTATTTCTTTTTGTTTTTTTTTGTGGTATTTTTTTTTGTTTTTTTTTTGGGTTTTTGTTGGTTTTTGTTTTCTTTTCATTTTCCGTGTTGTAGGTTTTTACTAAGGTTACAATCTGTATATATATCAGCTTCTATATATACTATATATATATATATATATTTGTTTATATATATATATATATATATGGGTTCTAGATTTATGTATATAAAGAGGCGCCATCTTTGATGTTGCTTTTTCTCAATCGATCAATCAATATACATATATATGTGGGGGGTTTTTTTTATATGCCTTTTATAAATTTGTCTGAGGCGGAGCTCTCTTTGTCCTTCATTTTTGCTTTTATTTTATTTAATTTTCTTTTTATTTTATTTATATATATTTTTTAAGTTTATTTTTTATACTTTTTTTCATTTTCATTTTTACTTCCTCTGCCTGTCTCTCTTGGCTTGAAGTTTTTCTTTCTTTTGACCCTTTCAAGGGGAGCTTTTATCCTTCTTTTTTGCTTTGCCACGTGTCCCCTTAACATTTTCCTGTCTTAATGTTGTTTTTTTTTTCTTAATGTTTTTGTTTTAGTTTTTGCTTTTTTCTTTTTAATAAACCTCTCCTGCACTTTGCCTGTCTATTGCCAGTGATTTCTATGGGCCTAGGCTTTGCTTAGAAACGAGACAATGAAAAAAAAAAAAAATATTTATCCGTCAATAAACAGGCAGAGTGACTTATCCAAGAGAGGAATATATATATACCATATATATAGTATGCTACAAATGCCTAAATGCTAGGTTCCAAAAAAAAATCGTTCATCTTTCATTCATATAAAGAGATTTTTATATACAACTCCGGGCTAAACCACATAAACGGTGGCTGTGTAGTTCAGAGGCTAGAGACTGTCTCGCTGATCCGTTCGCGGTCAGACATCGACATCCAAATCGAGATCAATCACTGAACTGCGATCCTCGTCCTGGTCATCAACATCCTGATCCTGATCATCGACATCCTCTTCTAATTCCAATTCTAATTCCAGGCCGCCATCCTCACAATCGGAGCGACCGTCCAGTAATTGTCACTGATCCCCACCACCCGTTGTCGCTCCATGGTGCGAGTGTAGGTGCGTCTGATGGTGGGTCTGATGGTGCGGATGTGCCTGTTGTTGTTGTTGTTGTTGCTGGTGGTGATGCTGTTGATGCTGCTGCTGCTGCTGTTGGTGGTGTGCCTGGGTATGATGATGATGCTGGGCAGCCTCTTCGGCTAATTGAAGAGCCGCCGCTGCTGCCGCTGCACTGCCATTATGTTGAACCTCCAGGCCATTGACCATCTTCTCCATGCTCTTCAGTTCCGAAGGTGAATGCTGAGATTGAGGCACACCACTAGAACCACCACCACCACGTGGTTGTTTCATCAGAGATGGCGGCGTTGTGGGTGACATTGATATCGGTCGTGTTGGTGGCGAATGTGAGGCAGGACGTGGTCGTGGACTGGAACTTAGACTTCTTGGGCCATTCTCCACAACGCCACCGCCACCACCTAAGCCACCTGGAGGATCACCAGATCGATTGGCATTCGAACCGGGTGTAACGGCATCAAAGGCTGAACCCAAACTGCCGGGCAAACTGTACGGCGAAAAGCGATGACTCTTTAGGCCTTGTAACGGTGATACCGGTGTATGTCCCGCCGCCGCATACGCATGACCAAACAAAGCCGGATGCTGGGCGGCCAACGCTAATTGGGCATTGAACAGCAAGCCCGGATTTAGGCCAGCCGGACTCATTGCTGCCGCCGCAGCTGGATTATGCAAGAGGCCAAGATGCGGCGGTGGATAGAGACCATGGGGATATAGGTAAGGCAACAAATGCGGCGATGGATGAATGGGTGGACCCACCGATATATTCGGTGATGGATAGCTACCGCCACCGGGATTTAAACCAGCCGCTGCGGCAGCTGCAGCCGCACCCACCGCCTCCTTGGGACTGCCCGTCGAGGTGGGCCTAAAGGCACCGCCGGTACTGCCGCCGACACTTTCCGAGCAACTCGAATCGCTGCCATCTCGTTCCACATCGGCATCTGCCTGCAAACGGCGACGCAATGCATCCTCCGCACTGGCATTTGCCGCCGCAGCAGCAGCATGTTCTGAGGCTCCAGCTCCGGCTCCAGCCAGGTGATTAAACCAGGCAGCCAAGGCTAGTTTTGGGTAGAAACAAAGAATAGAAATGGTTTAGAGGTTAGTAAAGGGTTTTCTTTTAGGGGGACTAAACTTGTACTAACTAAAACTTAGACTGGTAACTTACCGGAGTGCTGGTGGGCGTGCATTTGCTGCAGCGAATGGCTGAGCGGGAGTAGAGGACTCTGTGGTGGACCCACGACGTCCAGTAGCTTGTCATCATCATCCTGCTGATTGTCAAGCAGGGCGGCATGGGGATGCAGATGTGGCGGACGACCGGCATGACCCAAATGAAGCGGTGCCCGCGAACTGCTAACATGCGTTGGATTCAATTTGTCCGAATCGGACCCTCGGTTCGACATCAGCGCTTGCCTGTAACAACAGTTGTACGAGAGACGGGGCCACAAATTAGAACATCCAATAGTCAGTTAGAAAAGGAAAACCCCCGACATTGATTTGATTGCAAGGATAAGGATTAGCAGCTTTTGAGTGGATTTTTAATAAGAGAAAGAAACTTAACTTAAACTTAAATCCTACCTCTCCTTCTTCTATAACACTTCTTCTGTTTTGCTGACCATTTTAACCACCTTTTTAAGGTTGATTTTCTAGCGGGAATTTTCGTTTGGGATCAGTGTTTCACAAGCTTTGATAATATTGTTGGTAACTGAAATATCTGCTAAATGATAAACCAGCGCTGGCGGCGGTTTCATGTTGTAGTAGCAGTTACCACGCCTCTCTACCTCCTGCCTCTGAGATAGTAAACCGAAAAAAACCCACACCTAACCTAACCCCATGTATATCACCCAACCTAAACCTTAATTGAAATGTAACAATGCGAGGCGGAAACAGGCCGGAGTTCTACACTCTGTCGGTCTGTCCGTTGGTCCCGTTTTCGTACATCCGTAGTTCATAGTACGTATGTAGGTTATCCGTCTGTCCGTCTGTCCGCCTGCCTGTCCGTATGTCTGCGGCTGACAATGAAATTGAAAAATAATTCAAAACACGTTAGTGTAATTTAGTGTCTGTGCTATGGCCAATCTTTAGCCCGCCAGAACCCCCCTGCCGCCTACCATCACCACCCCATTTAGCCGCACATTTTCCATTTCAATTTTCCTTATTTTTCCGCACCGCTGTTGTTCACACATCAAAGCCGAAACTGCCTCACAAATTGGGCAATTTTAGCTGGCGTGTGTGTGTGTGTCAGAGTGTGTGTGTGTGTGTGTGTGTGTGTGTGTATCATTATCACAGCAACCACACCCATTTGAAAAAGGCATCATCACCCAAAAACCACTGAGCCACCCACTTTTGCATTGCTGGCATTGCGCCAAAGGCGTCTTCTTTTACACTTAACTGTTTTTCCACCTGTGTGTGTGTGGGTGTGTGTGTGTGTGTATAGTATAGTATGAGTGTGCCAGAGTGTATGTGCCAGAGCCTAATTTAATAGCAAATCAATTTGTGTTAATCCAGGCAACGTATCTGACCCACCCACTTAACTACAAAGGCCAAGACGGCTAACATTTTTCACGGCGTTTGCCAGGCAAGGTTTTTTCGGAAGGCCTGAACTTAGGGCGCTTGAAATTTTTATGGAATGCAAAAAGGAAAATTAAGAAGTTTTAGCTTGAAATATTTTAATATAAAAGGTAAATATTGGTAGATAGCTTTTGGCTGATAAGAAAACTGGGCTTAAAACTCTACGAAACTTTCTTCTTTCTTGACTAGTCATCTCTAGAAAGAATCTTCTGTGATATTTTCTCAAGATCAATAGCTTTAGGAAGTAACTTTTCCTATAAAATATATAATTTTCCAAGCCCTTTTTGGCCCTTTTCCTTACTCACAATCCGCTCCTGCAACTCTCATGCAGCGGGCCCATAAAATTCGGCCCAAAGACGTTTATCTATTGCCCTTTTGTCTCCCATTTGTTGTTGTTGTTGTGTGTGGCGGTGAGTTAACGCCTACCTCCCTCTCCCCTTCTCCCCCTTCCCCTTTCTCTTTTACAAGTAAAAGGGAGTTGTTGTTGCTATTGCCATTGCCATGGGTGTGGTATTTTCCCCCTATGAGGAGGTCCAAAAGAAATTGCGCTGTTTTGTGTGTGTGCTCTGTAATTTTTGAATTACGTCTAAATTTGCGGCTTAAACGGCCCACGCACGCCCAACCTGCTGCCTGCCCGCCTCCCAAAAACCCTCCTTCTGTATCTGGATATAAAATTATATATATATATATATATATATTTATCCAGAGACCAAGACCCCCCCATTGTCAACCAACGCCTCGGGTTAGCTTAGCTATAGCGATGCCCGAATGGGGTGAGAGTTAATTTTTTTTGTGTGTGCAAAAATCCCAAAGCAACAGGAACAACAAAAGGCGCCCGAGAAAAGCGAATTTCAATTGCTGCTGTTAAAACGTTTTCACTTTGGATTTCCGGTTCTCGTTGCGCCGCAGGGCAATGGTGGCAGGAGGCAGAAGGGGAGGTTAAAGAAGTTTGCCAGAAAAAGGGGTTTCTATTCTCGCAGCAGTTGAATATGATTCCGGCGGAAGTTGCGCACTAGATTGCCACCAATTAGCATCTCTTGCTGTGAAGGACTAGGACTCATCATCGTCATCGTCATCGTCATCCTATATTCTATGCAGCGCAACCAGGATATATTTCCCTCTTTTCCCTCTGTTGTTGTCATGGCAAGAGGGGCGTGGCAGTTAGAAAAGAGGGTTGCTTGCAAAAACAATAACAACAACAACAACAAAAAAAGAGTTGACTAAGTCGTCACTAATTGCCAAGGATTTTTGGCAGCTCCCAGGACTCAACTTTTGCCTCTATACTTTGGGCCTTTTTTTTTTTTGGCTCTGCGGAATTGTAAGCGGTTTAGCGGTTTTGTTGTGTTTTTTGACCCCATTCCCCCTCCTACTCCTGGTTCTCTCTTTCTCGCTTTCCACCATTTAATTAACAATTGTTAGAAGAAGGTAAAGTAAAGTCGAGTTAACTGACTGCCAGCCAAGCCAGCCTGACAACTGGCTGTCACATCAATGACCAGGCAAGTTCTGTGATTTTTTTTTGTTTTTGGGTAAAGGCAAAAAAAGCTGAATTAGAGCTTAGGTTTAGACAGACACGCTAATGCCAATCAAGCCAGAAGTAATCAGTTCTTGGTTTTAGACCCAAAACCCTAAACCCAAAAACCCCCCCGAAAGTTGACTTGAGTAAATTGTTTGTGTCAAATGCGGTGTGGATGGATGGATGGATGGATGGATGTGCCCGCCCGCCAGACAGTGTCTGTGGGTGGCTGCTGTGGGTGAAAATTGATTTGTAACGTTTGGACAACATGGACATGGACATGGACATGGACATTGGGCTGGCTATTAAATGTCATTCATCATTATGCTAAGTCACCGAGCGTCACAGGAAACCGGAACCACTCGAAAAAGTTAGCAGAAAAAAAGGGGCAGAGAGAGAATGCGGGGATCTCAGATCTTCCCCCCCTTGGTGTGTGGGCCAGCAAATAGAAATTGGAAAATCTGTGTGCTAAAAACTCAAAGCTTTTCCTGACCATCATCGTTAACAGACCTTCGGGTGGGGGAGAGTTTTCTTTTTTTGTTGTTTTTGTTTTTTTTTTTTCGCCCATCGACAGGAAATTGAAATCAATCCATCAATATGGATTACATGTTCGAGGCTGCCAAACGGAGGTGCCAGTCATCAGTATTTTAGCCCGGAAAAACCAGAAGCCAAATAATGGCCATGAGCATCAGCAGAGCAGCATAATCATCATCATCGTCATCATTGGTTCTCCATAACAGCCACGCCCACTGGGTACAGCCCCCCCAGTTTGTATGACTTGCAATTTGACAAGCTGCAGGCTAATTAGTTCCGCATAGATTTGACAAAAATTAATGTGTCTCTGTCTGTAAATGTATCTTTGTATCTGTATCTGTAAATCTGTGTATCTGAGCAGATACATCCATAGAATACGTAGCTTTAGCCTGCTAATCAAGCCACAAAAGAGGGTGGAGAGGGGGAGAAAAAGTGGGGGGGGACAACACAGAATGAAGATACATAGATGGATGGCTGACTGGCTGGCTGACTGACTGACTGACTGCCTGGCTGGCTGGCCTGATTGAGATGGAGATTTAGATGGTAGATGATAGTTGGCAGTTGATAGTTTGGTAGTAAATGACGATATGATAGGATATAGCCAGGGACCAGGGACCAGGGCCTTGTGGTCCCTGACAAATGAGTTCTTGTCTAGGGGAGAAAAGTTGGCAAAGTTTTTGATTGTCTGACAGCCACAAAAGGCCAACAATTTACCCCACTTCGGCTACCGTTTTGCCATTAGCCATGTCCTGATTAGTTTGCTTTTTGATAATGATTTTTCAGGGTAGGGGTTGTTGATAGAGAGAAGTTGGAATTGGGGGAGGGAGAAGTTTAGTTTTTAAACTCTAAATGATGTGAAAAAGAAAGTCAATTTTAATTTAAATGTTTTTCTTTTTTTCTTTTCCTTTTCAGCTGACAATTTTACGGGGTCTCTTCTCGTTATGAAAGCCAAGGTTTGATTTTTGATCAAATTTCAACTTCTTTTTGCATTTTCTATTTACTAAAAACATATTTTTCTTTCTGATATTTTAAGGCGATGATCCAACTCAAAAAGTGCAAAAATACATAAAAAATCCCACCCCTCGAAGAAGTCTCAAGCTATTCTCTAGTGATACTCACTTCTTTTCCCGCTTGCCAGCACCAGTATCACGAAAGCCCTTAGCAAAGGGATTGTTATCGATTTTCAATTGAGTTATCTGTTGAGTAAAAAAAATATATATATGTAAGTAATCAATTAGCATTATTAATAAAAATCCAAAACATACCTTCTCATTTTGATATGCTGTGACGGCTATGAACTCGGTCTCCTTGAAGACGTACGTGCGAAACGTGGAGTACGGCAGCTTCAGTATGTCATTGGCTCGCACCAGGTGGAAACGTGGCTGGTACTTGTGCATCGAGTTAAGGATCGTCTATAAGTTAGCCGGAGAATGGGGGGTATATAAAAATAGAATGAAAAATGGTAAAAAAAAAGGGGGATTAGTGAAATTGTCAGATGGCCATATGGTTAGTACGTTTCGACCAACCGAAGGAAAACAAAAACGGGAGACCAAGGAACGGCTAGGTGGAAATTCACAAAACTCTTTGAATGGCAAGAAACTAACCTAACACTTAGAGAAATTATATGCTAATTTATGGAATTTTTTTAGAAACTGCAAAGGAAACAAAGGCTAAACTTTACTGGACAAGGAAACTTTGGAAACTTTAGAAATGTAAGTTCTCTATGAGAGAAAAAGTGTAGAAATAAGTCATAAAAGGTTGGAGTTTCAGGTGTTAAGGTTATTCTATCAAAAAAGTAGAATTAGGACTGCTAGTAAGGGCTTTTCCCCTTTCCCTCTTGATAGCATAAGCCCAAAAGGCATTATCACTTTGTTCTTTAATCAAAGAACATTTTTCTCTCCGTGCAATTAACGTAAATTTGCCTAGGTGAGGGACCCCGAAAAGAAATACAGCGACATTGCTGACGATTTGCCGCCGCTGCCGTTCACTTTACCACGCCAGCAACAGCAATAGCAACATCGACGACGGCCACATTGGCCAACAACATTTTGCAAAACAGCCAACGACCACCCACCAAAAGGCACGAGAAAATCAAGGAGGAGATATATGTATATATGTATATCTCTCTGTAGAGAAGGGAGAACACTCTACTAGGAGAGGGAGCCTTGTGCCGATACAAAGTTGTTGTCATAAAATATGAATTTGTCGACGGCAGCCGGCGAAGAAAAGGCTGTGTCTGAGTATACGAGAGAGAGGGAGAGGGAGATGGAGACATTAAGACCTCCCAGGCAAGCTGCAATATCCCCGCTTTATGTAGATATATATTAGGGTATATATATATATATATATATTGCCCAATCCATTTCGATCCGTTGTTGCAGAAAGGAACACCTTTTTAATTACCATAACTCGTCGGCTCGACTTCGATTAAGCGACAAACAGGCCTAGTAAAACCCGGACAAGTTGCTGCTGTGTCTGTTGCTGTTGCTGTTGTAGTTGTTGCTGCTGCGTGTGGAGACCCCACAAGCAGCAGCACCCGCCGCCATTTTGTTCGTGTAATTTGGAATGAAAAAAACAGAAACAAAATCAAAAGGGGGGGAGGTAGGAGGGATACGACAAAAACAAAAACAAAAACAACTTTTGCTGTTGCTGCCCCAACAACGAACGAGCCAGGCAAGAGGAGACAAAGAGAGCAAACAATGTGAGACGGCCCACAATGTGTATCTCATAGTACGAGTATCTTGTATCTTGTATCTGCGCCGGATTCGCACGCCTCTCGCCAAAAAGCAAAAGCCAAAGCCAAAGCCAAAGCCAAAAAAAAAACCCCAAGACCCGCAACACCGAAGACCCCAAACACCGAAGACCACCAATGGCGACTACTCTCGTTGGCCCGAAGGTGTGACTAATGCCAGAGTGCTGTGTGTGAGTGTGTGTGTGTGTGAATGGCATTGGGTGTTTGGATGGAGCAGGAGCAGGAGCAGGAGCAGAAGCAGGAGGATGTGGTCCAAGGATGATTCAGTGGTGGATGGTGTACAGCTCCAAGGCTTCTTGGAGAGGGAGTGATTATGACTTTATTTGTGGAGAAAGACAATCAGTAGAGAGAAGATACTAGGAGTTACTAGAAGATACTACTAACTAAACTATAGCTTATGTAAGCAAATGAAGATTTCCATTGATTAGAATATTGAGAATACTGAGAAAACATGTTATTCTGGCTTAACCTTAAAGACGAGTTGGTTAACAGCCGTTTTATTACCATTAATATAGATTTTTTTTTAAATGGTTTTCATATCAGTTATGGAGCCACCTTTGTTTTTGCCAGCCCACTTCAGAGCAAAAGCGAGAGCGAGAAAGCTAAAAAAGAAAATGAAAATGAACACCAAAATGCCGAAACACAAAAGGCCAAACCGAATGCCAACAAAAGAGCTGATTAATTGCCCGCCATTTTGAACTAAACGCTTTTGCTCCACCCGCTTTTTGGGGATACCTCTATACCTCCCCATACCCATTCTTGCCACTACCCCCCCTCGGAAAATGTTCAAACCAATCGTTTTGGAAGTTGGAAAGCCTTTTAAAGGCAAACACTTTATGGCCGGGCGATCATCCATCAAACTTGAAACGAAAAACAAAAAAAAAAAATTCGCAGTCCATAAATTGCAGGCAAAACGCGTCGTCGTCGTTGTAGTCGTCGTCGTCGTTGTCGTCGTCTACTTAAAACGTCATTTGCTAATTTGCTTTAAATTTATTGACACATAAATTCATTTCAACAATCATCATAATTACGCCGTGTGCCAATGTGTGTGTGTGTGTGTGTCTAGAATTTATTGATAAAACAATTTGCATTATTACGTTAATTTTTCATTGGGCTGCCACGCCATGCCATGCACACATGGGGCAAAAAGGCGCAAAATTGTCATTTAAAATGTCATTTTGTTTGCTGATTTTGTGCCGAGTTTGAATTGCGATTTAAATGAAAATAACCGTGAAGATAGCCATAAAGAAATATAAGCATGCAATGTTGCTAGTGGTGATGTTGCTGCTGCTGCTAGTGCTGCTGCTGCTGTTGTAGTTTCCTATATGTGCTCTGAGCTTTTTTTTTTTTTTATTCCAAATGGGCATAAACAAGCCTAATTAGACATGAAGTGCGATTACACGGACGCCACGCAGTCGTTGTCGTCGCCAGTTGTCGTCACTCAAACGGGGCAGCAACCAGATTGCTGCAGTGCAACTGCGATTGGTGCTGCTGCTACTGCCTGCTGCTGCTACTACTGCTGCCTGCTGGTACTGCTGCTGCTCCTCCACTGCTACTACTACTTCTGCTTTCGTGATTGTATTCGCTGATTGAATTGATTGACGAACAAAAACCCAAAGCAATTATGCATCAAATATTGTCTAGATTTTTAGCACATATATGATTGCACATATGCATTGCGGCACGTTTTCAATTGCATGTTCCTCTCCTCCGGTGCAGCAGCAGCAGTTTCCAGAGCTTTGTATGATTGCTACTCAGTGGGCATATATTGACAAAGTACAATCCAATCCATGGAGCAGTTAATCACTCTATATATCGCCCGGGTGACAAACTGATTGAGCCGCCGGCGGTCAATACCAAAAATGGTGCGACAATTTCATGTGTTGCTGCTGCTGTTGCTCCGTGTTGCTGTTGCTGTTTCTGCTACGTGTATTGCTGATGGTTTTGTGCTGAATGCATCTCTGCACCCAGCTTGAGCTCCTGTTGCTGCTGTGTTGATGTTGCTGTTGCTGTTGCTGTTGCTGTTGCTGTTGCTGCACACACCTTCCTTTTCCTTTTCCTCTCTACTCCCCAGCACGTTTGTTTTTGGCTTTTGCGTGTTGATTGCTAAAAGGTAAAATCGCTGTTGCTGCCGAGAGAGATTGCTGGTGTTGCTGTTGTTGCACACTCATTGTTGGCATATTATCACATAATTTAACTGATGATGGCACTGCTGTTGCTGTTGCTGTTGCTGTTGCTGTTGCCTTGTGTGATTGCTGTCGTGGAGTTGTTGTCGATGTTGTTGCTGGTGTTGCTGCCCCTGTATTGCCTGTATCGCTGGTGTTGCTGGCGTGCTGGGTTAATTGAATGATCACTCACACTTTGATTCGATTTGGCATGTAACCAGCGAGTTAACGGTGATCGTCAGTTAGATTGAATTGACTTCACTTCACTTTATTTAACTTAACTCGACTCGTCGTCGTCGTCGTTGTCGTTGTCGTCTCCTAGTGGAAAGTTCAGCAAAATGGCAATAAAAATAGTAAAAATCAAAGAACTCTGGCAAAAGGTGATCGTGAGTGAATGTTGGACTTGGCCAACTTGGCTTTTAATTGGCCGCCAAGTTGTGTTGGGCAAAAAAATACAAAAGTACTGAGATCGATCGATCGTGTGAAGAAGATCGATGCCAAATTGAAATTGGCAGCAAGTGATCAACAAAATGTTTCTCTCAGCTTGACTAAACTGATGGCTTGATCGGTTGTTCGATTGATCAGTTGATCCAGTGGATCAAGAAGCATTGGTTCAATGATCTCGTACAATGGCGAGTTCTAAGGCACCGCTTCTCGAAAAATAAAACCAATGACAATGATAAACTCTCGATCATCCAACGGACTCAATTAGGCAGCACAGCCATTTTCGGCTACCTGTTGACCAATTATGGGCATAATTGAAGCGCCTCTGATGATGTTGATGATGACTAAGCCGAGAGATCGAGTTGAGTTGTCGTCGTCGTCGTCGTGGTCTTCGTTTTTTTTTTTTTTTTTATTAAGCTGTATTAAGTATTAAGCGATATGCATATTGAGCTATCTATACCATAAATATCAACACGAACGAAACTCTTTTAATCGCAGCGAGTGAGTGTGAGAGATGAAGACCCTCGAGCCTCGAAGTCCATGTCTTAATTAAGCCGCCGCAGCGGATCAGGTAGTAGTAGTAGAGATCCACCGACCGGGGGCCACCATGCTGCCACCATGCTCATATTAATCTGTAAATTATGCATAATTTTAATGCTTAGCCCCTGCGCTTCCCCCTTCTTCGCTTCCCCACCCAAAAAGAAAACAAAATCAGAAGAAGAAAACAAAATCAGAAAAAAACCGAGAAATAGCCACCCAAGATTCGAAAATCTCTTTTGCTGGACATGTCAAAACTCTCACGATGCAGCTGCCAATCGAAACGAATTTCGATTCCGAAATACGGCCCCGACCAAGTCAAAATTTATTTACAATTTATAACAATTCTTTTCGGCTGCCCTATCGGCCGGTGGTCGTTGCTGTTCATTTTGATCAGAAAGGTGGAAGAGGAGTGAGGCGGAGGTCCAGAAGGGGGGATAAAATGTTAATTAAACGGATTTACATTTTAATGACAACACGAAGCGAAGGCCACAAGAGCCCAACGAAAGCAAAAGAAAGAAAACCGATTGAGATACAGAGACAGACAGAAAGACTGAAAGAGTTGTATATGAACGGACCTCGTCCGCCTTCAACTCCCAGCTCCAGCTTAAGCTCCAGCGCCAGCTTCAGCAGACGGCAGCCAATTGCAAATTTGCTTAGCAAAATGGGCGGCGTTTTGGGGCCAAAAAAAAGAAGAAAAAAAACCCCCCCCCAGCATTCGATATTCAATGAAATCGCTGCAGCAGCAGCTGCCTAATGATGCCTTTGCCTGTCCACTGCGGCGTTTTCTTTTTTTTTTTTTGTCTTTGGCTTTTGTTGTATGCAAATCGATCGTGCCTCGGGGTCGGTCCTCTAGAAAATATCCAACACCCCCTCGCCGAGGCAACAGTCACAGTCGATTGGCCGGGAGCTGAAAGCGAATGATGCCCAGCTAAAAGCCAGCTCGAAACATGAGTTCTGGCACCCAGTGGCTGCGGTTGGATGCGGCCCACTGATCCCCACCGGACTCGATAGCCATGGTTTGTCTATCGATAGGCAACGGGTCGTGGTCGTGGCCAGAGAATGGCAAGTCAAGCAGAAAGTTGAGTTAGCCAACATTTGTTTTAACATTTTTGTTAAAGGAAACATAAGATTTGCTATATAAAAATTTGAAATATTTTAAGAAATTATCGATAGAATTTCGATTAAAACGATAAGTTTCCAAAAAAAAATCTTATTTATTAGCAAAACTGATCTAATGGCTTAACAAACCAGGCTAGCTATCACTTCTTAAAAGCTCCAAAAGCTATCGTAAAGCCATAACTTATCGCTAAATAATCGATTTGCAAAAACTTAACCATTCCCAATTGAGGCAATTTAGATCGTAAAAAACACTCCTTCGATGGACATTAATCGATTTGTAATACGCCCGGTCTTCGGGTGCTTCATTAATAATCGTTTTGTAAGCCGCTTTTTGCCACCCACATCATAAAGCGCGCACACCCGTACTGGCAAACACCTAGTCCGAGACTCTATCGATGATTATTTATCGCTTTTGCATTTGCCATTGCCTACTACTCCTGCTACCCTCTCCGCCCTCTCTCTGTATTTCTACCAATCTTCGGGGGAAGTCTAGGCGATAGGATAGGCCATAAATTAGCGAGTGGTCAGAAAGAGAGGCCCCATGGGTCTATGTGAAGTCCGCCGCCGCTGCCTGTTTATAAATGAGTCGAGTTATGGAGAGCTCGGCGGCGGGCCATAGATAAAAACCGAAGCGAGAGGATCGTTTCGGTTAGGATAGGATACCAGGGGAGGCTAATGGTCAAGCTACCGATCTCTCAAGTTCCCCCTGCCATATATATATGAGTATATATCCCCCCCCTGTCCCGCTCTTTAGACTATCAGCGAATGACAAATATTTCAAATGATTTCAACACTTTGCCGATGCCGCGCTCTTTTGGCTCGATGATTTGCGTTTTATTGCAGCTAATAAATTGAATGGCGACCCACCACTGCGAAAGACTGTTCGGCCAGATCGTTCGGTAGTGGTAGCAGAAAGGGAGAGGGAGATGGGAAGGGGAAGGGGATGTATCTGGTCTGGTCTGGGCCAACTATTTGTGCTGTGGCGATAAGAAGCAAGGAGTAGTAAGTAGTAGGTTAGGTAGCAGGAACAGTAGTGTGTTGCATGCAACATGCAACTGGCCATTCGGCGCATGCGTGTGTGCATTTCAATGCAACACTGATAAAGGTGTTCAACGCTCGATGACATTAGCACCATCCAAATGCCGCAATCAACTGGAAATCCCCCCTGCTGCCCCCCTTCTTTATATATATATAGGCACCTACCTATATAGTACGAGTATAGACCCGCAGAAGTTTCTTTCTTTCTGTCGCTCTTTTGCCATATTTGTCGGCACCTTTTGTTCTTCTTTATTAAAAAGGCGAATAATCATAATAAAGAACCAACAACTCGCGACGTCGTTGTCGTTGTCGTTGTCGTTCAAGTTGGTTGTCGTCCATTTAGCCACTGAGTTTTGGCTGAGCAGCCGCACACCGCCGCCACCGAACTCTGACCAGCAAAAAGAAGCGGGTTTCCAGAGTCGTTCGTCGCATCTTCTTACGAATTGGGTTTAAGTTTCGGGTTTTTCGGTTCACTCTACTCTATACTCCGTTCCTGTATTCTGAGTTTTTTTTTTTGGGCTCAGCGCTTCGGCGCTTCTTAGCTTGTGAGCTTAAGGTTTGAGGTTCAGGTTCAGCCGCTCGTTCGGTAGCCGCTAGACTTGGACATTAATCGATAACACTTGAGTATTTTTTCATGTTCCGCAGGCGAGCCATTAAGCGATTGTCCACCAAAGTTGTTCGCTTAGGCAAATCATACAGATATATATATATATTTATGGGAATATGTGTGCGTTGTGGTGTTACGATTGGTGTTGCTGTTTACCTTAAGTAGTTCAGCTGCTCTTCGAAGATCGCCGCAGATCTACCTGGCATTATCTCTGAACAGCAGGCATATATATATATATAGGATATATATGTAGGATGGGGATTGAGAGGGTTTCTGCTTTCGGTAGCTGGGAATCCATCAATGGGGAGTTTTTGAATGTTTCATTAAGTTCTACTTCCTATTAAGCTGGCACCTTTTTAACACTTTTAGGGATGTTTATTAACTGTGATATTGCAGATTTCTGTGGTAAACTTCTTTGAGGAAAATCTCTAAATGAGCTCTTAATATGGATCATAGAAGATTTCTTACTAGTTTGACCTCTAAGACTTGGAAAAAAGCTTTCAAAACTTAGCACTTTTTCGTTTTTAATCCATTTTCCCTTTGCCATGATCTCTGCTGCTCTTGCTGCTCTCTCCTTAGCCTTTTGGCTTAATGATATTCAACTGAAAGCGTTAATGAAGCGTCCACCAGGTTGGTATCCCGCGTTCTCAATTCCCCAAAGCCCCGCAGACCCTCTAACCCACAAACTGAGGATCCGAGGATTTCACTCACACTCCCTTTCCGAAAACTCGGCAATTACTAAAAGACAAATTTATTTGCACGCATGCAGAAGAGTTGAGTTGGCGCGATGCGGGTTTGTCTTTGGAACTTTGGGACTAAGGGATCTCTGACTGGATATGGGAAGTTGGAAGTGGGAAGTGGGAAGTGGTAACTGGGACTTGGACTGAGGCTGAGACCCAAGCTACTGTTCGACAAGTGTTAAGCATAATGCAGACACACACTCTGTTTGCTGGGGGAAATGAAAAAAGGAGGAAGAGCTTGGGAGTAGAGAGAGAGAGAGAGGATCTGGAGTTTAATTGAAGTGCGGCCCGACTCGCATCATTGACATTAAGTGTCGATAAATTAAGCATACGCAATGTTCGCCGCAAGTTTTTATGAATGGAAGCAGCGCAACGAAATGAGAGAAAAAATGTGAAAGGTTCCACACACACACACACAGGCAAGAGTCGACCGCCCCGACTGTGGCATAAATTGCCGATAATTTACTGTATATAAAAATCAACACAAAACATTTTATGTTAATGAAAATAAAAGCGCAAAAGTGTGGAGGGGAGGGAGGGAGGTAGGTAGGGGAGTGAAAGCCAAGGCAGGAAGAGGAGGAGAAGACGAAGGAGGAGGAGAGCTTGAAGTGGAACCAGAGAAAGAGAGATAGAAAGAGATGGAGATGGCAAATACAGTAGCCAGGTCAGATAGCCCAGATATCTAGGCAATTAATGGCCAGCGCAGGTTCGACTAATGAGCCGCATTTATATGTCGAGTGGTTAATATTATGGTGTGTTGGCTAGTTGGCTGGCTGGTTGGTTAGTGGGAGAGACCCGAATTTCCAACAAACTCACAATCAGTGTCTGTTTTTTTTTTTTTCTTCTTTGGCTTCTTAATTTGGCAATCGATTTTTTGTTTCCCTTTGCGGCTTGCCTTTTCTGGCCAGAGATCACTGAAAGTGTTTGACCCGCAGATGGATCTAAAAGATCCATCGAAGCAATTGGTCTTTTGATGACAGCCGCTATCTTATCAGCGTACGCTCAACACTAAGCCAGCCAAGCATTAAAATTGTTTTATAACTTAATTACCAGCAGCCGGAGCAGCAGAGTCAGTCCATCCTATTCCATAGTGATATGATAGCAAGTCATCCCAAAATTTATACAAATCGTCAGTCGTTTTGATCGTTTAACTACTCTAACTGTGGCATTTTGTTTTACTTTTTTAATGAATGAAAAACTAAAAAACAAAACTCTAAGGGAATGGAAATGGAAATGAGCCAGGAATGGTAATGGGTCAGCTCAGCATGTGTGTGGGCAGGGTTTGTGTTTTTTTAGAGGCAGCGCCACACGCTGTGAGACCTGCTTTTATGGCCTAACCAAAAACAAAAAAACGAAAAGAAAAGAAAAGAAAAAGAAGAAGCTGAGCTAGCTGGAGGAACTAACCTAAGGAGAGCCGCCTAAGAAGAGAAAACAGATCACACAGCCATCATTTCAGCTCTTTCCTTAATTAACCAAAAACAAAAAAGAAAAAAAAGGAAAGAAAAGGAAAGGAAAAGGCCAGCGCCGAGGCAATGGCAGAGCGTGGCGAAGAAGCCGCCGGGATATAAAAATTAATTAGCAGACCCAAAATCAAAGGCATGAAACTTTAAAGAGAGGAGGAGGCCTTCTCATGATATCTCCCCATCTCCCCCATTCAAAGAGCACTCACTCTTTTAGTACTAAAAACAAATCTCAATTATAAATTCATTAAAAAACAAAAAAAAAACAATTAAAGCCAAGAATAGTTATGGTAGAATGGGACTGCAATTTTAATATAAACCGATAGATATTTTACACTCTCCATGGGTGGGAGGAGGAGGAGCATTTCCTTCACCTTTTAGGCCCCAAAAGCGGAAAATGTATTTTTAATTAACGCTTCGTTTTTTTTTTTTTTTTTTAAGAGGTCATAAACATTTTTAGAAGGTAAGGTGCGCTGCAATCACCCCCCCGAAAATGGGTCCAATAAAAACCAATTCCAATTTGGTTTTCAATTCCCATTCCGAGCTGCCGTCGCCGTGTGTGTTTGTCGCTTCTTGCGGCTAATCGAGAAATTAAGTGTAAAATTATGTTAATCAGTGTCAGCGCCGCCCCCCTTCCCCCCTCCCTCACCCCTTCAACGTTGATTGAGGAAATTGTCGTTGTCGTTGTTCATTCATATTGATTTCCTCCGCCTTCTCAGCTCTACAGCCACTTTTGGCTCAGCAGCTAATCAGTTGCAACGGAAATCCCAAAATCCCGAAAAACATAAGTGGAGAAAATGAAAACTTTGATATCTTATATGGATGGTAGCAGTAGGTCGCGATTTGAGACTCTGCCCACAATTTCCGTGATCATAGACCGATCATAGACCGATATGCTAATGAGAGTTTTGAGTCAAAAGTTATATAGTTACCGACCGGCAAAAGAAAGTCACAAAATCCAAACTTAGAAATTAATTTTAATTTTATAAGCGGTCAGCGTTGGGAGTTAAAATTAAACCACAGAGAGAGAGAGAGAGAGAGAGAAGGTAGAGCAAGCAGCATCATCCTCATGAAGGCCATAAAAATGTGCGTTAATAACATTGCCGCCAAAGTGAAGTTGGCAATAAAATGGCAGATTCATGTGACGATGACGATGACGATGACGATACCGATGAGAGGACGATGGAACGCAACGCGACGACAACCACGATGATGATGATAATGATGATAATAATAATGATGATGATGATGATGGCAATGGCGCTGCTACCGACGCGTTTCGGTGGGAAATACGATGGCCTATGCCAAGTACATATCGATCCCAGGCCGAGACATAAAAATTTACGTCCCATAAATATCCACACAAGGCTGCCGTTGCTGCTGTTGCTGTTGCTGCCACTCGGATGTTGCAGATTCGCATTTATGCGTTTAATGATAAAGAAGAATGGGGAATGGTCATCGGTTAGCGGTGCGGCGGGAGGGGTGCTTGTGGGGCAGCACATTTGGAGCGCCTGCGTAGCAAACTGCCAGCGGTAGCCACCTTAAGTGCCACATTGCGTTTTGTGTTTTTGCTTAGCCAGAGGGGCCACACACACACAAACACACGCAGAGGCTGGCACCCTCTCTCTTTCTCTTTCTCCCTTTCCCACACCAGCGGCAATTCGCAACCGGTGGTCCACGACAGAGCTGCGATAAGGCGCCCAAACTGCGGGCCACCGCTGGTTCGAAAGTCAGCTGCTGCTGCTGCTTCTGCTGCTGGCGGTCAGCGAAATATCCCCATTGTTCTGCTGTCTACTAAGTGGCGCCCGTCGAGTGACACAAATTAGCAAGGCAATTGCAGAAGGAATGTGGTTTTCTCTTGGGTTTACTCGAAGAATAATTCAAATAATCTAATGTTAAGAGAAAAGATTGAATATTTTGTCATTAGAAAACATAAAAAAAAGAGGTTTTCTTAGAAGAAAAACCTCTCGGAAAGAACTTCCAATTAGCATTCAATCAGCCTTAACCAATAATTTGGCTTACACCTGGAATTGGGTTAGTTCTCCCCTCCCAAGCAACAGTCGTTGCTGCCACTGCTATGCGTACGTCTTGCAACTGCAACAACATCGAAACCCGTTAGCTAAAAATCAGCAGTGAGAACGACCTTGTCGCGTTCTTGTGGTCGTTTGCGGTACGTTTGTGCCTAATTAACAAGTTGGCTTTTGGCGTCAGTCAGCAGGCAGCACGCCCAAGCAGCAGCTTCTCAACATCCCAACATCCTCATGCAAAGCAGGAAGGAAGGGGCAGGCATATACCAGATACCATTTGGACTCGAAGCGATGTGATGTTTGCCCCCGAAAGCTTGTTACAGGACGGCGGCTTAGCCGGCGCCTGTGTTGCCGCCGTCGCGTCGCCTCGTCCCAAGATGAATGTGTGTCGTTGTCAGGCCTTGTATTTTGTATGTAATTGGCTTGGCTTGGCTTGGCTTGGCTTGCCTCTCGCCTCGCGCCTTTTGCCTCTTAAATAGATGGCCAGCCTGGCCACTGCTGGCGTCACCTGTCGCCCACTGTCCACTGTACACTGTACAAGCACCAGCCACCAGTGCCACTGTACCCCCTCATTGTCGTCGTCCCCCGTCCCCCCCCTTCAACTCAACCCCTGCACACTAGTGCCTTTACTGCCTCCACTGCATTCGGCAACCAAAAAGCCAAAGACATTTGCAAATCTTTTGTTTCCCATGTCCGATCATTTCTCATATAGGCGAGCGGTCTCTAAAGCCGACGACAAGCGAAAACGACGACGACAAAGGAATACCGCAGGCGCCAGCCAGCCCAAAAAAAAAAAAAAAAAAACAAAAATCGAAAAACCAAAACCAAAAAAAAAAAAAAGAAAAACGTAGCAAATAAAATAAAAGAGCTCCAGACAACGATGCAGACGACGACGACGAAGACGACGTTGAGGCCACCAGCGGCCAGTCAAAGTCGGGGATTCGAAAGGGGGTTCCTTATAGCTGAGCACGAGCTTTTGTGAGCGCCACAGGACCAGGACGACGACGACGGCAACGGCAACGACAACAACTTTGGGGCATTGTCTTCGTGGCGGAGGAGGAGCGACATTCAAATCTTAACTCGAAATCAACGGAGACCGAGGCTCTGGATGCCCGTTGCCCAATTCCCTGATTCATCCCCCTTCTCTCAACCCTTTCTTCAAGCTTCTTCTTCTGGCGGCGGCGGTGGCGGCGTCGTCGTCGTCGGCTCCAGGCCAAAACAAATTCGAACTGCCAAAATAATAAGCCGAGGTCCGCTGCATTTTTATGGCGTAGAGACAAATGCGTGGCTGCTCTCTCTCTGTCTTCTTCTGAAGGTCGCCACGTTGCTAACGCCAGTGTCTTTAGATTCTTCTGGTGTGTGGTGTGTCTTTAAGAAAGACTCTTCTTCCCCCCCTCCCCCATCCATTCTGGCTGGTGGTCGCCGCTTCTGCGCTGGTGCTGCCATAAAATTTTTGAAACCAGCTCGAGAAAACAGCAAAGGCTCTCTGGGACAGATAAGAAATTTTTGCTGAAAACTCGTGCGCCAAAGGAAGCGACACAACCGACCGGTTATATATATATATATATATATAGAGAGAGAGAGAGATAGAAATATATATATATTGATGGGGGCCCTGACTGCATAAAATTTGTTTGTGCCTCAAGTCCGGGGGCATACAAATTGGCTTAGGCAGCGTCTTTGACTTTAAGTTGTTGCTGCTGGCTGGATGGTTGGATGGCCTGGCTCTTTGGCCGTCGGTAGCAGAGCGCAGTTTAGATGGCTATCAGTAAATAGAACACAAATGAAATTCATCGATAGAAATCGAAATCGCATCGGGGGCGGTTAGCCAAATCAAAAAAGAGTAAAAAAAAAAGAAGAAGGAGTAAGAAAAGTAAGAAGGGCCTCCGTTGTTGTCGTGGCGACCATGTGATGGGGTACACATGTTGCTGGCACGACAAAAACAGCAGCAACAGCAGCAACAGCAGCAACAGCAGCAGCAGCAGCCTGAGTTCTGACCTTTTGCCAGGCAAAGAGGCAAACAGGCAACAACCAACAAGCAAGAGCCAACAGCTAAGAGACGACAAAACTACAAGCAGTGCAACACTTAACCATTGAGCCATAGTAAAGGTGTATGGTATATGGTTTTCGGGCTTTTGGCGGGGTGGTGGCGGTGGTGGTGGCCTATCAGCGAGCGAGCTGTGGGCGTCGTGAGCAGCGGGTGGCCGCCCCAAATGGCCGCCAGTGGGTGGCTAAAAAAAAAAAGGCAAAAAGACTGACTATTGACTGAGAGACAGATAAATTCAACGGGGGATGGTTAAGCCGAAAGGCCTCGAGGCACAACCAGAAGTTGCCACCGTCGTCAACAGATGGTAGCCTGTCTTGTCGCCACACACAGCAATGGCAACGTCAACGGCAACGGCAACGGCAACGGCAACGGCAACGGCAACAGCCAAGACAGGCCCAAGAAAATCCCCCAATCAGAGTTCAGTGAAAAGGTTCCATAATATGGAACTATGGTTAGGAAGTAGAAAGGGGAAAACTGAGCTGAGGAAAACTTGCAGTAAAAAGGGCTTTAGGGGAAGCCTTTGAAACCATTACAAAGAAGAGAATAGATTCGTGGTTCGAAAACTACGTTTTGAGGAAAGTAGATTTTTAGGCAGAATTTTCGGAAAAACCTTTCCTAAAGCTCATATTTAAACTCAAAAGGAAAATGAAAAGGAAATTCAAATTAAAGTTAACTTAAATCTCAAACTTAAGCTTAACTGATATGCCAATTACAAAGACAAATCAGTGCCAGCTTAGTCTTAATTTCAGTTTTCCTGGCATGCAAACAAATCAAAGAAGTTAAGCCAAACGAAAAATTCAACGATTTTAAATTTCAATAAGCTAAAGTTTTGGCTTTTGTTCAGGCAGGCAGGCAGGCAGGCAGCATGCTAAACAAATATATTTATATTTTCGATTCATTCATTTAATTAATTGGCCCTGAGATTCAGATATCATTACAGGCTTACTGCCTACATTAAGGCTTTGTGGCGTTCAAGTAGCAGTGCGCATTAATCCCTGAGAGACGGCTTAAGTCAATTAATCAATAGGAAAGACAGCAGCAGAAGCTGCGGCGGAGGCATCATCATCATCATCATAATCACAACAATAGAAAGCCACTTGAAGCCTTTGGCGACACTCGAGCAGCACACAAATTCTAAAGACAATGTCTAAAGATACAAAACAGGGGCAAAAGGCGAGAGCCATAGATAGAAGCAGATTCAGATGAGTGTATAATCTGGCTCTAATGATGCTGAGCTGATGATGATGCTGAGCTGATGCTGCTTCTGCTGCTGCTTCTACTGCTGCTTCTGCTGATGATGATGATGACAAAAAGCCAAACAACCCAACAGCCCGGGGGTCTCACATGAGGCACCCTACTGTCGACAGCTCTAGAGGGATATGAAGAGGGCCAAAAGGGGTTAAATCTTTGGCCCGAACCTCAGACTACGACTTCGTCTCCGATTTAGTCTCTCTACCCTGTCCGCAGCTCATTCTCACATCATTAATTACAAAATTATTGGGTCCCTCTACCTCCTAGCCCCCGTCCCCCTCTCTCTGTGTGTGTGTGTTTGGGTCAGTCAGTCAGGTAATATCCGAAATACACACAGGTGGATTGGATTCGATATTGGATTTTAGCCGCAGGAACTGTAACAACAAAACCAAAACTCTCAGCCCGAGAGCTAAGCAAAATGTTAATTTTCAAATCTCCGTGGGAACTCAAAATTAGTCGTTAACAGATACAGATACAGATATATAGATACATAGATACTATGGCAGTGAGATACTCGTACTACAAAAGCTGAATCCCCCCCTCGAGAGATATGTTTGTGGTTTTTGACCTGCGGGCGGCCTACACATATTAGCATTGTTGATTTTGACCAGCTCAGCGAGGTGCTCTTAAGGGCATATATATAGCTATTATAGATTTAAAGATATCTAAACAGATCTTCCAGTAGTTATTGATAAAAACTATATAGGCCACCCCAAGAAGTTGAAGATCGTTGGAGATATATCATAAAGCCAGAAACCTAACTCTTTTGGAGTTTAAAAATATGATTTATCTTGAAATTTCGTTTAAGATTTTCTAACTTGTCTTGAAGTCCCTCTTTAAGATTTACATTTTCTTACCAATATAAACAATTTCTCTCTGTGTATATATCTCTGAGATCTACCCTGTCTATCAGGCATAATTGGGACCTAACTGACTCACACACACAACACACACACACACACACCATGATTGGCTTAGTCCAAGAACCCTGAAGTCGTCTCTTTGGGCCCTCGAGAGTTAGTGGCAATTAAACGATTTCGTTTCGTGTGCTGTCTTCAGCTGTCTGAGCCTGCTGATGCTGCATGATTAATATGTTTTTGAGTAGTTCTTAGCCGAAGGGCCAACATCGTCTAAACAAGCCACGATTTTTGGTTTGGTTTTTGTTTTCTTCTCGAGGGGGGGGCCCCCAAAAAAATAAGAGTCAGGCAAAGCCAAGTCAGTTAGCCAAGTTGACAAATCGTTTGTAAATGGCTGCCAGACAAAAGTGGAACACACGCACTCTAGACAAAATTAGTGCTTAGTGGACCCTTTGACTATCGAAATTATAGAGTGGTCAAAAGTGTGCCTGGTCAGCAATCAAAAGTTCATCAAATATGTATGATATTTGGAGAGGGCGGGGATTCTAAGAATCTTTTTTTTGAAAGAGTTTCTAATTTAAGGTTTAGTTTGTAAAGAGAAGCCTTCTTCAGCCACAAATCAAACTCAACGACAGGAAACAATCGACTGAGCCCGGCTAATCCACCACTCCCAGCTGCCAACACCTGCCAATCATCAGCTAGCGTTGGGTTACTCAGTTGGCCACTCGAAATGGAAAAATCGCTAACAAATGGCAATCCCATTAAGTCAAGGCGCAGCTAGCTTTAAGAAATCCAATTAAATGGAAATTGAACAGGAATTAAAAAAGGAAAAAAATATGGAAAAAAGGACCTGTGACAAAGCCAAAGCTGCAAGTTGGAAGCTGAATGTTGAACGTTGAATGTTGAATGCAAAATCCCCCATTGAATGTCTGCATAATAATGCCTAAATAATGATGCCTAAATAATGAGTGAGTGAAGAGTGCGAAGCACTCCAAAGACATTAGCGCACTTGAACCTGGGGGCGGGTAGGAGGAAAATGCAAGGATATGGCCTGCCAGCCACTCACCAAACGGGAAATGTTGTTTTTTTTCGTTCCCTAATGAGCGCCAAAAACGTAAGAGAAGGATAGACTGCTTTTGGGTGTTTGTCAAGTACCTTTGGCACCAGTACTCCACTGGGTTTACTGTGGATCCATATAGCCATCCATCCATTCATCCACCATCCACCACCCACACACTCTGTAGAAATCTCCTCCGTTTTTTTTCCGGGTGTCAGGTTAAGTGTGCGAGCGAAACAGCAATGGCTGTTGGCAATTTGCATGCAGTGCAGCGAACAAATGAGCAGAATAAATTAAGACAAAGCGGGCACAATGTGAAATGTGCACTTGGAGAAAAAAAGGGAGGGAGTTTAAGTTGGCAGAAAATGTATGAAAAATATTAGATTTTTTGGGGAATTTCTAAGCTGATTCTAATTTAAGTTAATCTTAACTTAAAACCCAAAAAGTAAGACAATAATTTTGGAAAGCTAGCTTGGATTTGAAACTATTTTTGAGTTTTAAGCTACATTTTACCTTAAGAAAATATTTTATAATATTTCTTTAAGGTTTAGCTTAACAAACTAACTCTAAGGATAATCCCTTTATCTATCAAACTTATTCAGTTTGACTTTTGCTAAAGTCAAGGAAGTAAATTTAATAACGAAAAACCAGGAAACTTTCCAAAGAAAGCAAATCAGAGATGCATTTTAAGGATCTTTCGAGTGGGAAGTGAAGAAAAGAGGCTTGAAAGCAGAAGAAGAAGAAGGAGTGGGAGAAGCAGAAGAAGAAGGAGTAGGAGAAGCAGAAGAAGAAGAAGAAGGAGCTGAAGAAGAAGAAGAAGCAGAAGGAGTAGAAGAAGCAGAAGAAGCAGCTGAAGAAGAAGAAGGAGTCGAAGAAGCTGAAGAAGCAGAAGGAGCAACCCAAGAAGAAGCTTACGAAACAGGAGGAGAATCCATGGCCGCTTGACAAAAGACACTTGAGGCCAACAAAAAACAACAAAAACAACAACAACAAGGAGACGAAAAAAAACCAAGAAACAAAAACAACAACAAAGCTAACAACTAAGAGCATAAATAAAGATGACGAAGCTGGCTGGAAAGAGACGGAAGACAAGAAAGCGAAAGGGAAAAAAGCCCAAGGTGCCGAGGCGCCAGAAAGAGAGCGACCGAATGCAATGGCTTTTTTTTTCTTTTTTTCTTTACCACAATGGCGGAAATGTGTGAATGAGGTGGCCACTCGAATGAACGAAAGAGAGGGCCATATGCTAAAAGAAAGAGAGGGGGCGACTATAATTAGCACAGGGCGAGCAGTGTTTCTATATATATATAAAATATATATATATATATTTCATTTTTTTGTTAAGACGCACGCACAGTCCAGGCAATTAAACTAGGTACGTTCGCCATCGCCATCGCCATCGCCATCGCAATTTGTCATCGCCTTGAGTGCATTTTAATCGTAAAAATGTAATAAAAAAAAAAACAAGAAATATTTATATATAAATAATAAATAGCCAGAGTGGCCCAAGGGTTAATTGCTAACCCACTTGGGTTCGATCGTCGCCCGCTTAATTACCGCAAAAGTGCTGCCCACTGCTGCCACCGCCAACGAATCGCACAACCAACAGACAACCACCTCGGCCAGTGGGTCAGAAATTATTGACTTGCACAAATTGCTTTATAATCGTCATCAATAAATGAAGCCCCGGTCATTAGCTTGGACATACCATATAGTCATAGGCCATGCCGCTGTAACCACTTTCCTCCCATCTTCAATCTCATATTCACGATAAGCTAAATTGTTGGGCAAATATAATTATTCAAGTTTTGGGCAATCAGCTAGTTTGGATATTGGTCAAGGATATGGGGTATATGAGAGGGGATTATGTATCTGGAGTGGTTTTAAGGGTAATGCTAGCTGACCTAGTAGGATCTTTGTTACTATATAATCTGTAAAGTTGCGTTTTCTATGATTTTGGTTTAGGTTTAAACTTTTTCTAGCCTTCGTAGGGAAGTTAAAAAGCGAATTGCTAGGATTTTCTTGTAGTAACTTTTAGTATTCTTTATAAAGTTTCCTAAAAATTACTTTTAAATCATAAAAACTGATCAATTTCCTTAAGAAAACTATAAGCAACCTCTCTTTAAGATTTCTTTCTTAACAAGAAATCCCAGTAATCAGTTTCCAACTTACTCTAAATGCCAATGCTATGCCTTGCCAGAAGGAGATCTTGCAAACCATTCACTTCCAGTTCGTTGATAAATACATATTAAAAAACATCATATATTTTATACCTACAGCCTTGAATAATTTGTGATTGCATTTTCGCATCGTATTTATTTATGTATTTTTAGCAGTGATCGCATCGAAAAAACAAAAAGTGATCAGACAGACATTCCCGGTGATATGATGGCGTGACTCAGGTTCAGAATCGAAAACGGCGCCCGTCGGGAATGGAATCAGAATCGAAATCAGAATCAGAAACAGAAATAATACCCCTTTCCCTTCTCTCTTCTTGGGAAGAAGCTACACACACACCGACTACGTGTCACAAATTATTAATAATCTATAATAAAAAGTATAATTTCATTTAATAATGAGACGATGCGACGACCTGACATCAGGATTCTCGACAATTTGAAATTTTTCATTTAATAAATCATCGAAAAAATATTGAAGTTTGCTGCCCGCCGTTGCAGACGCATACTAATTTCCTTCTCCTTCTTGAGTTTAATATTTATTTGTATTATTTTTGTTTTTTTTTTTTTTTTTGGTGGTTGACCACGTTGCGCCCATTTTGTGGCGCCAGCTATGACGACGTTGCATGTGCCTCCACCTCCTCCTCCTCCTCCGACTGTTTTTGGTGCCTCATCGTTGGCAGTTAAATTTTTGTTGGTTGTTCCAACGTGACGCCCTGTCAGCTGGCGTTTTTCAGGAGGGCCTCTATGGCCGAGACAATTAAATGCCTAATTTTGTGTTGAACCTCCCCCCCTGCCACACTCCCTCGCCTGCCCCTTTTAGCCGCGCTAACCCGTGGCGTTTGTTTTTCCAAATAATTCATTAATATTTTTCTGTTTCTGTTTCTGTTTCTCGTTTTTTTTTCTTTTTTGTTGGGTAATTATGACGGGCGGCGCTTGCCTGCCTGAGTTGCATGTGCAATGTGTGTGTGTTTTTTTTTATTTTGTATTTTGTTGGGCGTTTCGGGTGCCAATTTCATGCGCTTTTCTCGTTAAGAGCGATAATTTATCAACAAGCTGGAAAATGTGGTTAACGCCTGAAGGGGGGAGGTGGTGAGAAATACAAACAAAATCAAAAATGTGCAAAAAAATATGTTCGAGACTTTAGGAGTTTTAAGCCTATATATAGGTTAGGAATTCATATTATATATCTCTTTTTTCCGATTAGATATATTTTCCTTTTTTTTTCACCAATTAATTAATTTCCACTTGAATGTTTCACTTATTAAATGTATTATCATTAATTTTCTTTCGCCTTTTTTCTTTCTTTTCTTTCTTTTAGTGGGCATTTTCACTCGAGCGAAGAAACTGCGCCACAAGACAAAACGAGGCCCATTATCTCCCCACTGTGCCGCTGTGTGCCACGCCCACTGTGCAACGCCCTAGTCTGGTATAGAGTCATTCGTCTATTTTCCACCGGATAGTCAGGTATGCGCTGATACACTAAACCAAAAAAAAAAGGAAAATATCAAAGTAAGAAGTTAAACTAAAAAAAAAAAAGTGAAATTTTATAGAGAAGAGTTGAAAATTTTCTTAGGAAAATCTGAAATAAACATGAAAGTTTGTTTCACTTTCAATTATTTCTCACAGTGCATAGATCTCAGGGTCCGGTACGGTTCAGTTTGGACTCTCATCATCTGGCTGAGGTGCAACGATAACAATAATTGCCCAACATTTTCTAGGTTATTATTTCGTTATTGCCGCTGTTGTCGGCTGACCCGTGTTTAAATTACCAGTCAGTTCATAGTGAAATATCATTTAATATATATATATCGTATATGGTATATATATAACTATAAGAATAGGTTTCGCTTCATTTGCCAGCGGCATCGCATCGATTGATTCAATTAATTATCTCACTAATAGTTCGTTTTTCCCCCTCTTTCTTGCTGTTTCGTTTTGTTTGCTGGCTGGCTGGCTGGCTAGTGCGTGTGCCCCCTTGCTCTAATCAAGTTTTCTCTTCATATTTTCCTAGATATACATATATATATATATCGGTTTTAGATATCTTTTACCCACATATACATAGGCTATGCCTTCCTTTATGCAAATAAACACATACATTTTTTGAAAATTGTTTTCCCAGTGATTGACGCTTTGACAGAGACAACTTAGTTGTCAACACGCAAGAATCATGTCCACAACGGAGTTGTGATATATATATATATATATACTATATACTACAGCAACTATCAATCTGTGACGACCGACCGAGCGACCCCCCCTATTTTCACAGGCAACCCCCTCGTGATTTTAATGAGAGACAACACAGAATTTGCGTGCAACATCAGCGCTGGTTGTTCTCGTTGTTGTCTGGATATTAGATGTTGTTAAAGTTGTTGCCATAATTGTTGTCATACTAACTATGACTATATATGGTTAATGGCACACATAGCAACGACGATAAGTCAGGCCAATATAATCGAATCAAAACAGGGAAGTGAAATCATAAAAGTGTCAAACTGGATTAATATTTGTATAAATCAATGAGCCAGGCTCTTTGTTATGGTTTTTATTCTTAATAAAAGATTCTTGATTTTAGGTTAGAAAAAAACAGGTGGCAGTTCTGGTTAATGACTTGCATTTGCATCTTGCCAGAGGAGAAAACAAAGAACGATAAGCGCTGGCAAACAGAGGGAAAGAAAGAATGAATGGTTTCTCTACAGATTTTGTTTTTGGGGACTTGGCAAACATTTTGACTAAGTAAAGATCAACAAGAGGATCAAAGGTGGCCAGATTTGGTCGGTATCTTTTTGTATATATATATGCCAGTGGCGCCAGGAAAAGTTATAGTAGGGGGAGAAGCTGTAGTGGGAAGAAAGAGAACTAAAAGAGGTATAAGATCAAAGAGGCTATGGCCACTTTTCTATTCAAGAAATTAAGAAATATTTCTAAAATTATTTAATTTTTAAGCCATGGAGGTGAAGAAATGGTTAGAAACTGGTATAAATTCTATAACAATGAGTGAACCTCTGTGGCGAAGATAAAGGCCTGATATCTGGTGACCTGAGAGATTATGGAGATTAGTTTTCAGGCGCCAGCGGAGGCAGCTTCCGTTTTTCTACAGTGGCAAGCTGTCTGAATGGGCCATCTAACTATGTTTCTTTTTTTCTTTCGTGCTTAAGGCAGCAGCAGGTGTATCTTGCTTTCAATTTGTGTATATGAATATGAGTATGAGTATGAATATGAGTATGAATATGAGTATGAATATGAGTATGAATCTGAATCTGAGTATGAATCTGAATCTGAGTCTGAATATGAGTCTGAATCCGAATCTGAATCTGAGTCTGAATCCGAATCGGAATCTGACACTGAATATGAATATGAATATGAATATGAATATGAATATGAATATGAATATGAATATGAATATGAATATGAGTATGAATATGAATATGAATCTGAGTATGAATCTGAATCTGAATCCGAATCTGAGTATGAATCTGAAACTGAATATGAATCTGAATCTGAATCTAAATCTGAATATGAATATGAATATGAATATGAATATGAATCTGAATCTAAATCTGAATCTTAATCTATACCTGAACCTGATCCTGAACCTAAATCTGAACCTGAATCTAAATCTAAATCTCAATCTCAATCTAAATCTGAATCAAAATCAGAAAGAAATCTCTCTGCAGACAAGTCAAATATCAAAAAAAATATCCAAAAAAAAAAACTTCAAATGGAAACAAAGGCAAACAGACAAACAGATGAAAGATGCAGAAGAAAGACAAAAAGAAAGACAGTCAGAAAGACAGACAGAAAGACAGTCAGAAAGACATACAGATAGATAGACAGACAGAGAGTCTGAGTTGGGGACAAACATTTGAATACCAATAGAGATTTACACAATGTGGTAGCATGTTTGAGGTGTTTAACTGTCACCTCAGACTTAGGCACCACTCCGCAGATAACACATCTTATAGCATAACGATAACCATTCCCATTCCCAACTGATGGCGCTTGTGCAGTCAAAGTTAATCAAACAGAAAACTTGCTTGAAAAATCATGAGTTAATGTGGGTTAATGCACTTGGAAAAAATTGGGAAATTCATGCTATGATCAAACTTTGTTTAGTTTTTTCTATGATTTTTTAGTTACCTAAATGACTTTTCTCTCTGTGTAAATGTGAGGCACACTTTAGGGCAAAAGTGCGTTTGTTAGTAGATAGTCGTGTTTAGAAATCTATTTGCCTGGCAAATATTGCACTTCCTGTGCCCCCATGCCCATGCCTGCTATGCCTCACTCACTTTCTGGATGGAAATCCAAGTCAAGCTTGTCTATTTGCGTTGGCCTAATGGAAAAGCCACTGTTGTACCGCCGCCCCCGAAAACATTTCCTGTGATCTCCTTTTTTTTTGGCAACAATGGCCCAGACAATGGGCTTTCCTCGCCAGCTGGCGCTGCTCACTTGGTTTCTCTGCTGTGAATACTTTTTTTTTTTTTTTATATGACAAGATACTGAAGTGAGATGGAAAAAATATACAATTTGATCTGAGAAGGGGATGGGGAGGGGATGGGGGGAAGGGGTCTTAATCGCCCTGCACGCACACACTTGCCGCGCACAATGGGATCCTGGGATCCTTTGGGCACAGCATGTGTGCATTGTCCTGGCATCATAAACTCGTCTTCAGCTGTCGTCGCGCGCCCTTAATTTCTAAGCATTTGTTTAGACATGCACCGCAGCAGCGCAAGTAGACAATAAACACAAAATCCAAACAAGAATAATACATGATATTAGAGAAAAGAAAAGAAAAGTAAAGAAAAGAAAAGAAAGAAACCCAAGAGATTGTGGTGACTGCATTGCGGGAGACGCGGCGTATGAGCAATCTTGCAAAACCTCAAGATATGAGTTTTATATATAGAAAAAGGAAAGGAACATAAAGTGGGCGTGGGTCTGGTTAATTATGTTGTTAGACAACGATCGGGTAACCCAAAGCAAGATGTGCCTTTTTCTCTTCCCTCTCTCTCTCTCAGTCTTTCTCTCTCTTTCTATCTCGTTCCCTAAGGATATTAGGATAGGATAATCTTGTTGCTGCCGCTGGCATAATCCTGGCTCGGCCCTACGCTGCCATTCAGCACACCAAACCGATGCGATCCCATCAACGGAATCATATCAGGAAAAGAATCGAACCGAAGCGATCAACGGGGCGGGCAGCAACTAATCATCAAGGGGATTAACTGCCATTGAGAGGACCATTACTGACTTCTCTCCTTTGTGGTGCGATTGTTAATGAGGTATGGGAAAAGTATAAGCGGAAAGGGGAGGTGCGCGGGGTAAACCTCTTGAAATTAACCCAAGGCAAAAAGGTTAGAGGGGAAAATATGTTTCCTATTTCTTGATCTGCCTACTTTATCATCAAGTTTTTTTTTTTTTTCCTTTTTCAAGCTCACCACATCATCCACTTAATTAAATTACAGAATTTTCCCGAACTTTAACCTTGGCTCTTATCTCTGGCAAGTGTTTTCCACAAATGCGGACAAGCAGATGTAGATAAAGCCCTGAAATGCTTTGTGGCCAAATCGAAATCTCTTTTTTCTGCTGGCCAAGCCCAGTTCTGTTAAGGGTTAAGGGGGGGCGGGCCTCTCTTCTTTGCTATACACCCAATTGAGGGGCATTAGCATATTACTCTTGGATCCGGATCCCAGAAACTACGGCTAACGTGACCAGCGGCACTTAAAGTTCTGCTTTTGCTTGTTTTTTTTTTTTTTTTTTGGGTGTTTTGTCACAAATTTTGGAACATTTAGTTTAGGGGTTTTTCACTGTGCGGTCGCGCCGGGCGTTGAAACTAATTAACATATTTAATGTTTTTGGCACGTTTGACTCGGCCCTGGGTACGGCCCAGCGTAAGAGTCCTGGCGCCAGGCCTAGTTAAAATCTAATAAAAACCTGAGCATGCCTCATAAATTTCACTCCCACATCCCCCTCCCATCGCTCTTACTTGCATATATATATATATATGTATTTTTTTTTTTTTTATATTTTATTTTATTTTCAAGAGGGGTTGGTTGAGCGCCTAATGGCGAACGCGCTTTTATGTTAAATTAAACCCGAGATCCGTTCGTTTTTATTCTTTTTGGGGTGGCAGAAAAAGAAAATGTTGAATGTAAAACGAAGGTGGCAAGTACGTTGTCGCTGAGGTGCGACAAAATATCGCAAATAAAAATTCCATTTTGTGTTTTGGAATTTTTTAATATTCAAATGAAGTCGCCGCCGCCGCGCAAAGGGAGAAGCGAATTTTTGTGTGCCTTTGAAGAGAGTTTGGCGGGGCTTTCAGTTTGCTTTTTTTTTTTGTTCTTCTTATATTCCTGCGCTGTTTTCAAGGACCTTAAAGTCAGCCCTTTAAAGGCTAGGGAAACAAAAAATCCGAAAAGAAGGCTTTCAAGAGCTTTGGGTTTGAGTTTTTTTTTTTAACAAGGACATCCACTTGATCGATTTATGGCAAGGCTGAAAAGCAAAGTGCGTTTCCCGTTTGACATTTTCGCACCATTCGCGAAACGTTGGCTAATTTTAAACCTAAAAAGAAAAAGCAATTCCCATGGCATTCGCTTGATACAAATTCAATTTCATTTTCAATTATAAAGAAAACCACTTCATTTTGTAAATTAGTCGTTAAGGATTGAGAACTAACTCGACTTCCTCGACGTGCAAATGTGATTATGAAAGATTCACTTAAAAAAAAGCAGCCATAAAATCTGGCTTAGGCATTTTCTTCTTGTTAAGCTCAAAAGCTGAAAGTTAAGAATGGCTAAAGCTAAAATGATTTTCCAATCACAAGCGCCAACTTAATCTGCGCTCCCGTCTCACCTGGTTTGATTCCCATTCCCATTCCCATAACCATACCGATTCCCACTCCCATTCCCGATCCCATTACCATGCTCCAAAACCGAGTTACGCCCTCCGGCAAATTGCGTGTGGCTTCCATCAGTTGAATGATTGATGGCCCAGACCAGTTTCTTCTTTTAAACAACAAAAAAAAATGAATAAAACTAAAAGTAAAAATAAAATAAAAAAGAGTAAAAGAGAGAGAGATAGAGAGAGGGGTACATACGCAGACGGCAAAAATAACCAGCTGTTGCAAAAAAAAAAAAAAAAAAAAAATAAAAAAAAAGAATAAAGTTGGGCTGCTGTCGCCGTGGCCCGAGCGTTATTGCTCCTTTCACTTGGCACAAAACGGCGAGGAAGACGAACAGCAGGCTGGCCTAATCTAGCTGATCACCGCCGATGATAGCCAGCCATTGATACCCTTTTGCTCTCAGTCCCAGCCCGGGACTCTTGGGCACCGCATGATGATATGATATGTCAGCCAGATAGTGGTGGCATTAGGCATTAGATAAGAAATCAGACATATATATATATATATATATAGAGAGAGAGATAGAGAGAGGGAGTGAGATGAGCACAAAAGGCGTCCCTAACTTATTTGTGGTTGCAACAGCAGCAGCAGCAACATTATCATCATCAGTAGGTAGGTAGGTAGGTAGCATCCTCATTAATGGCTTAGTATTTCGAGGGTTGCATTTTACAAAAGGGGGTTGCTAGCTAGTCATTGATACAGGCCAGGCAGAGCCTACCGATCAGCAAACGAATTAATTTCTAGATTTTTTCATCGACCTATAGCCTAAAAACTAGGAAAATTAACTAGTAAATTACATGGAAAAGAGACTAAACTTTGGAATTTGATGTATTAAGAGTTTAATATTAGAAAATTATTAAAGAGAGAAGCTTAAACATTCCTCTAGCTTTTATAACAGGGAAAAATAGTTCATTTTTCTATTCAAGCTTCTTCGAAAAAAACACTTAATTATAGAACACAACTCATTCAAGAATAGTTCTATCAACTTAACTGTTAAGTTAAAGAGATCAAGGTGGTTGTCAAGGCATCCGGGGGACATTAGACCTTGTCCAAGCCTAATTGGTGGCACAATGAGCATTCCATCCACTCGAATCCACTTCAATTGAAAAGCAATTCACTGACATGACCCCCCCGCCTTTGCCTTCACCACTCAATGCTCCTTGAATATTATCTTCGGTAAGAAAGACCATCGACCACGAGCCAAGGATGGTAAGGATGTTGAATGTGAACCTGAATCGGTGAGGTTGGTTGGCTGGCTGGCTGGCTGTCAACTTCAAAAGAGCCTTTCAAATTGTATTTTTGGGCAACACCTAACTACCTGACCCCGGGATGGCCTTTAAAGAGAGCGCGTCTATAGCAGACAAATTGGCCATATCCCATATCCCATATCCTTATAGCCCATATCCCATATACATATACCCTGACACACACACACACGTGTGCAGTTGCGGGCCGCCTTTGATTTTCTAAGCGAATTGTTTCAAGAAAACCACCAGAGAACGCTGCCCGAGATTGAGGTTGAACCATGGCTTATCCAAAGGACTCTCCTGCCCATTGCCCGTGTGTGTGAGTTTTGCGCCTCAATTAATTTGATTTGCGTCCGTGTTCGTGTCCGGAAATGGAACTCCACTTGAGTTTAGTTTTTGTCAACCCGTTCCCGTTCAGCAGTTCCTCTTCCATCCTCTCCTCCTTGGACATAATTTGATTTTTTTTTTTATTCGTTCCCTGTCCTGCCCTGCCCTTCGTCTGGGGATGCGGATGAGGATTGGGAATCATCTGTTGGCTGTGTTGGATGCTCGAGACCACTTCTCTATGGTTGAATAAGCACAGAAGATGGCCAACTATGCTTTGAACTATGGGGAAACTAATGGCAGCAGACATATGCCTCACCCTCTAAGAGCCTTCCACATCTTTTTCATCGCCCCTTTTGGCTGGCTAGGAACACTGAGAAGAAAATAGAGTGATTTTTGTGGCATTTTCATGGAAAACTAGCAAAATGTTTGTAGATTTTTGTGTTTATTTTTTTGGAAAAGCGAAGATCTTTCTTTTCCCTGTAGATAGTCAGCTTTCCCCCCTTCTTCCACTTAAGATTTCTTAATATAAAACCAAAAAAAGAAAAAAGTGAAAAAAGAGGAGTTGGAGCCCTTGGCTAATTGGAGTAGAGAGTATCCCAACTTGAGTTGCAACAATTAAACGCATTAGGCGACACCTTCCTGCCGCCTGCTTGCTTTCATACAAGCCCAACCCCGGGGTTTCGTTGTTCAGTCAGTCATCCCCCTTTGACCCCTTCTTGGTGGTTCATTATACCTTATTAGGGTGGCTCTTTTGCGGCAACATGGCCGACTAACACGCACACACTCTTAACAGAATTACATACAAAGATACACACACACACACACACACACACAGTGCCAGTGCAAAGGGCGTTTAAAAACGCGCGCGTTTTCTGCCGCCCGCTAAGTGCATTTCAATGTATGAAAAGCCGCTTCCGTTTCCGTTTCTCCCCCTTTGAAAAGTGGGGATATATACCACCTCTCATCAACCTATATATATATATATATATATATTCTCGTTATAAGTTAGAACAAAGGTGGGCCCACAATTACGGAATTGCTGGTCTCTGAAGGTCTAAAGGCCTGCCACGTTGTTGTTTTGACACGCAGCCAGCGAGTAACCGGCAATACAAATATATTCTATATATGGAAAAATATAGAAAAAATCAACCATAAAATCAAACCACCACCGCCCATATTGACCCCATCATGACCGCAAAAAAGTGTTAAATTATAGACTTTATAATAACGCTCTCGGCTGCTTGGCTGCTTGGGCTGCTTGACTATATATCCCCATGATTATATGATTATAACGCTTTTGAGAGCGCCAACATCTGGCGACAACCATAGGGTTGCTGCTGCTTAGCTGTTTTTATTTTTCCAGAAAACTATCAAAGTTAAACGGCATTATCTTTGATTTTTTTGTAAGTTTTATGTTGAGAAAAGAAGGTTTTTTAATCTGCTAGAACTGCCTTAAGAACATTCCATAAATATCCTAAAATTTAAAGCAATTTAATTACCCTTCCACTCAGCTCTCTTAACTACCAAAACTCTCTACTATATTCTTTTGAAATATCGACTACAAATCGGCAACCGCCTTGATTAAATAAATAAACCTTCGATTTGGACACCGATTCGAAATCGTTGGGCCACACAAACACCACACGCAGCGTCGGCTTTTTGGCGTTTGAACTAAGCGAAATTAATGGCCAACACAGGCTACTTAGGCGGAGGCCCACGCACACCGCCGGACACGAGACACGGATTGTCCAATTGTCCGGTGGTTTCGAGGGGGGCGGGCGCGGGGCGGGTTTAGTGGCTGATCCAGGGGAAGATGGTGGTGAAGGAGTAGCCCTTATCCGCTGCTTGTTCGCTGTGCGATTTATGACTCGGTATGCAAAACGAGCCAAGAAATATAAAGAAAAAAAAGAGAAGGTGGAGGGGCGGAGACATGACACAAAACTGCAGAACCACATGGCGCCCGCCCAAGATCATAATGATCATGGTTTGTAAAAGAAAGAGAGAGAAAGATATATAGATATATATATATATATATATAGTATAGTCACACAACGGGTGGGCACTACTAGCACCATCGTCCGATCAATAAAAAATGAAAATTTGCCCAGCAGTTGATGAAATTTACGCGATCGGCGTCGGCACAACTACAAAGTCAAAAGAAGAGCGGCACCGCATCAAGCGCGGCCTTCAAATGAAAAGTCCACCGACAATTTGCCTGGCGCCCTAACCCCCCCAACCCCAACCCCAACTCCACACTCATTTACCATCCAGAATCTTCGATCCGAGAAAAGAAGGAGAAGGCTTATCCATCCGCTTCATGCGTGTGAGAAGTTTTAGATAAGCCAAGAGGAGTACTAAATATACTTCAAAGTGCAGGCCCGAGAAAGGCGAATCGGCGGATGCCATGCAAATTTGCATTGATAAGCCACAAAGATGGGGTTACCGCTGGCGGAGATGATATTTCAAGTGGCGAGTGTTAGGCGCTGGCTCTTTGATAATGATGGGGCCTAGATAAAGTTTGCTTTGATCTGCTAGGCAGAGTTCGTTGTAGGCTTCAATGAGTTAATTACTTTTGGAAAAAGAAGGAGGCAGCCATCCTAGCAATACTCTAACTAACTTTCATTGTTTACCAACATTTGCTAAGAGAAAACACATAAAAATGAAGTTAGAAAACCATCTAGAACAAAGCTAAATACTTTATCATCCCCTTTCCTTGGTATTCCTTGGTATCATTGAGTTTTGGATTTTTCATAGTTCTTGCTGTTGTATAGGTGGGGTGTCTCTTTTCTTTTTTTTTTTTTGTGGTGGTGATGTAGCTTATATAACTAATGCGGTAAACAAAGAAGACGTACAGTACTTACAAATCCATGTTTATCACTAATATTGTTGGTCAATTTTAATTTGTGAAATGAAACAACTTTCTGCATCCATTGCTCACCCGTTGTGGGTGAATCTGGATGGATATACATGCGTTTTGGCATCTCGGGATCCGCTTTCCCAGCCACCATCCAGCGACTGTAATATGATTAGTTTAATATATATATATATCTGATTAAGGTTTAAAAAACTTGAACTTACCTATTATGAAATTTATAACGATAATCGTCCGCCGCCACAATGTCCAGTAGCAAAATGTATTTAGCCTTGGCATCCAGTCCCGAAACACGAAATTTCATTTGCGGAAACATTTGTCTGCAAGGAGTTAAGAGTAAAGGAACAAAAATATTAATATAAAAAACATGAGCAAAATGAGGAATTAGAGAAGAGATGGGTGTGTTCTATAGTATAGGAGGGTGAGGGAGCGGGGGCTATAGTCATTTTCCCCCGGCTAATCAAATAAAACATTAATCAGTGCGGCTTATAAAGCCTAAGAACGAAGACGACCACGTTCTGGTTCTCAGGGGCCCACCTTCGGGGTTCAAGATGATCCATACGGCGATGGATCGTTGCTGCTGCTGCTGCTGCTGCTAACCACAGTCGCAGTCGCACTCGCACACAATCATCATCATCATCATTATCAGATTCGGACTACGAGTTGGCCAAAAGCAAACAAAACCCCCAGACCAGTCGGGCTATCAAGTGGCGCCAAGCCACAAATTGTTTCGGCTCGACTCTGAACGAACTCCCAAGCACTCCCCTGATTCCCGTTGCCCATTGCCCATTGCCCCGCCACTCACTCGGATTCAAATTGGCCTAAAAAGAGAGGTATAACCATTTTGGCGGTGGCTAAAGGGAACGCGCGGGCTCTGAGAGGTGGCCAGAGGTTCCCTCTTGGCCAGGTTGATTAGCCATGTTGGTGGCAATGTGCAAACTCGAAAATTACATGGCCCGGCCAAAAGGGGGAACACACACAGGCGATTCCGATGCGATGTGATGTCGTTGTCCCTCGGAACAACCGAACAAAATCCCAACATTGGAACAGCCTAGCAACCCAGCACAGCCCAGCAGCAGCAGCCCAACAACCCAGCCAATCCACCCAAAAAGGAACCCAGAGATGAACGAAGAGGCAGGGGCATCCATCGTCTTTGGCCAGAGGAGAACTCGCCCTGCACACACACGGGCATAAATATGAAAATTATAACTTTAAGTAGCAATCACTCAATCGCTGTTCGGGTTCAGGTTCAGCACGAATGCAGTGAGAGAAAAGTTTGTAATCCTGCCTTTAAGAATGCAAGATTGTATGTCCTATGTTAGATTTTTCAACATATTTTCTTCTATATAACTTTTTTTCTTATAATTCCCAACTGCTTTTTTACGTTAACCTAAAAAGTTTAAAATTTCTTATAAAAAAAACTAGAAAAGAGTCTTTTATGGTTACTGATTTGTTCTTAAATCACTTCCAACTTATCTTAAACTTAAGAACTAACTAAATTCAGAAACTTTTTAGCAGTGTTCAGCTGGAGCCAAAGATTCAGGTTGAGGTTGGGACTCTCGTAGCGAGAGCGCCTCATGAATCAAATTTAACGAACGTCTTGTTCATGTTCACAGATCATCATCAGCTGCGACTGCATTTTGATAAAAACCAACAAACATTGTGGGCTAGAAGGAGAGAGGGGAGCTGTATGTGTGTGTGCTGTGTATGGAAGGGGGTTTTGGATACCAGAGGCGGCGTGGAAGGAGGGCTAACAAGCTGAGTGATGTCTGACTGACTGGACGGAACCTGAAGAAGACTGAAGACTGAAGACCGAAGACTGAAGATGAAGGAGGGCGAGCCCCGAACCGAGGATGTTTCTATTTGGAGGAGAGTGCACCCCCTTTTTTTGCAAGAAGAAGAAGAAGTTGAAAGGGGGGTGGGGCTAGGGGCAAGGGGCGGGGTGTCTGCCTGCCTTTTTCGACTGCAAATTATTTTTTATTTGCCAGGAACGAAGGCACGTCGGTCTGCCTTGCCTTGCTTTTGGCTTGAATTCGTTTTTTTTTTTGTATTTTTGTTGCCTGGGCTTTTGTTTTTTCGAGTGTGTGTGAGTGTGTGTGTGTGTGTGTGTGTGTTGTCTTAACTGAATAGCTCGTTAACATTATTGAGCACTTGGCGCCAGTTGTTGGCAGCTTGTTATGGCCAGAGACCAGGGACCAGGCCAAGACCAGAGACATGGCCCCAAGCGAGGCCGACTTTGGAGCCAGTTTCCTGGGCCCACACCACACGCCGTATTTTTCTGTGCTTTTTTTTTTCGTTTTTCTTTTTTTTTTTTTTCTGTTGGACTGAAAACGCCTGGCTTGCTCGACAACAAAACGATTTGCTCTCGTTTGTGTTGGTTCCACAGGCTCTTGGCTCTTTTGGGCCAGCAGCAGCCTGTGCCTGCTGCTTCAGCTTCAGTTTTGAGACGGGCCAGACTCTCTACTGGCCAAAAAGACTGAGACCGAGACCAAGACCAAGACCGAGACCAAGACCCCGAGACCGATACCGAGATTCAGGTTCGTGCAAATCGTTACGTGTAAAACTTGCACCTTTTGACCAGAGCACCCAGCATCGTTGTTTGTTTTTGCCACACACATTTTAACGGGAGAGGCAACGAGCCATCAAGCCAACGAGCCATCGAGCCAACGAGCCATCGAGCCACCACGGCTAATTCAATTTTCCCCCGGCCAAAAGTGTTGAAGGCAGTTGGCAACGCAAAACGCTAAGGCGCAAGGAGCCCATGAGCCCATAATTAAGCTTAATTAAGGCTCAGTGCGTTCTGTTTTTGTTTTTTTTTTTTTTTGTATTTTTATTTCTGTTTCTGCTGGGCGAGTGTTAAAGGTGTCGCTCAGTTGTCCTTAGCCTCGTCAGGCCCACATAGGGGTTAATGGCTAATCAATTAGCCCGGCCCGAAAATAAAATGTTCAACGATTGAGTTGTAATTGGGCTGGGCTCAGAGGAGCAAAGAGGAGGGGGGCGAAAAAAAGAACAACAGGGAAAAACGCAAGGTAAAGACTCTGAAATGAGGGAGAAGTTGGAGAGATAATGATAAAGACTTAAAGTGATCAGAGAAAATGGGGTCAAGCTTTTGAGTGTTATTAAAAGTTTAATATATAAAAATGAATTATAGAAAAAATAAACTTAATTTGCTAGTCATATTGGTTATCTGTCTAAGAAAACCTAAGCCTTGATAGAGGTTTTATAACCATTTGATAAGCTCCCTTTGATAAGCTCCCTTTGGTAAGCTCCATTTGACGAGCTCTTTTTGAGAATGACAAACTACCAGCTAAGTGCTTAACAAAACAGCCTTTAAAGTGCATTCAAAAAAGCATAAAACACACACTCTATAATGTGTTTATTAACACTTCACCAAAATGCCATTCATACATAATCAATTTGATTCGTTTTTGTTCTTTTTTTGCTAGAACTCAACAAGTTTTCATTTACTATTTGATCTTTAGAAAGTGTGGAAAACACAAAGACTAAAAATACCACCCAGTTTTGATCACGAATTTGTCGTTGTATTTCAGTTAACAAAAAAGTGATCATCCCTCATTTGGGTGTAATGCCAAGTTCATACCAAAACCTTATCTAAATCTTGGCTACTTGGGCAGTGGCCATGTAATCGATTAGCAATGCCATCAGCCAAGCCGCAGGTGACATCTGTGTATCCTGTGTCTCGAGTTCCCAGTTCCGAGTTCTGAAGTCCTTTCTTGTTACCCTACTCTGTTAACGTCTATTAACGCACCTGTGTGCCCCGATCTCGATGGCAGGTGAGAGGTGAGGCAACAGAGCTGCCTTAGAAGCGTCAATGCATTATCAGATAGTCAATCAAACAGCAGCCCAAAAAAGAAGAGGCTGCATTGAAGATGTTGATAGGAGGGAGACAAACACAGAGGGAGAAACTCAAAATAAATACAACGAAAAAATAAAGAAACCAAACGGAGGTTCTTCTTTTTTCTTTTTTGTCAACAAGACGCGGGGATTAAAGTAGCACCTGCAGTTTTCTGGTCTGGCCCAAAGGGAACCGAACCGAAAATTGGTACTGCTAAGAGAGGGAAACCCTAGGGGCTGCGGGGGATACTTACTTGTTGACAGTTTGGCTTTCTGACAACAAAATTGCTGTCGGTTTTTTCTTCTTTTTTTTTTCTCCTACTCCTCCTTAATCTTTGTCAACACATTGCCAATGGTTTTCCGATAAGTCGAAATCGAAAAAGGCAAAAAAGTGAAAAAAAAGGGGTGCATATTCACAACATGGATCTTACATCATTTGCCTAGCGAACATCTGTCCTCTCTGTGTGTCCGGTTGATTTATTTATTTGGCCACTTTTTGCATTGCATTTAATTTGAATTTTATTGAATGACAATTGCATGCAAATTTTCTTGAGAAAAGGGAGCTTGGCCTACCCTACCTTTTGCATTTTACAGATGTACATCGTTTGGGTATTTGACAAATTTGTGAGGAGCGCGCCCATCATCAGAGAAGAGAGAAACAGCAAACAGAGAGAGAGAGAAAGACAGAATGCAAACTGGGAACAAGGACCAAAAGGCAGCTGCATCATAAACGTTAATTACCCACACACAGACAGACAGACAACGAGGACGAGAACTACTCTAAAGGATCGAGGCAAATTAGTTAAACCAATAAACTGACAGGCCCAGACTGACTGACCAAGTGGCTGGGCCGGCCATATATCAAGTCTATATAATAATAAAACAATTTATGAAGGCATAACCACGGCCCCAAGTCCTCGTAAACACGCTGCCCGTTTGTTTTAGCCTGTCAGTTAGTGGTAACGCCCACTCCCGTCGTCTCGTTTTTGGCCCGAAATGAATGGCCATGTCATTAAGATCCGAGCGAGAGAGAGAGAGGGCCCCTAAACCCTGCCAGTTCAGTAACCAAAAGGGGATCAAGGATCAAGGGGGAAAAGAGAACAATATCAGGGGATAAAATTCTAAAATATTTATATTTCGTAGGCTCTTATCGATGCTCTCGTTGCTCTCTCTCTCTATCTGACCCTTAAAGCATATAAATCTGTTGCAATGAATAAATCAAAGAAGGGGAATAATAATAATCGATTGTAATTACAATTTGATCGCTTCATTTTTGGGAGAGCGTGAAACGAGCGCAGCTAATGGTGTTATGAACCAAAACTAAAACGAATTTGGGATGCTCTAGAAAAGGAAAGGGGGGGAATAAGGTAAAGGAAACTCCTTACCTTACAGGCTTTACTTTAAGAATCTGGATTTAAGTATCTCACATTAAGAAGTAACTCAAGTTAGTTACTGAAAATGAAAGTACAGAGTGGCCCATGTAGCGTTTGCTTTTTCAAACTTTCAATGTGTCAAATATTTAGTAGAAAGTTTGCAGTTTACGAAATGATTAAGTTTAAGCTCGCAGAAAATTGGTGAAAATTGATATTTTTTATAGCAATTTTTAAAAGCAAATCTTTCGTGGGGTTCCTATATAAGAGTATTTAAATCCCCGAATAGACTTCACATCCTTATCAAGGTTAACGATTAGATTTGTGGCGCTGTCAACGCGGCTGCTTTTCTGTTCTGATAAGATGGGTTACTACAGTACCCAAAAAACAAAAGGAAAAAACCCCCCACTATATACATCCAATATTTTTCTTCTGTTTTGGAAAATATGCCTGAACCCGTTAACCTTGTTGATGATTAGAAATCTCTCTCTCTCTCTCTCTCGCTCGTTCTGTCTTTCTTTTTTCCGCCCACCCCCCGACTCTTGCTCTGTTCACAGTTTCCTCCTCCTCGGTTGTTGTTCAACTTAATTGTTATGAATTGAAATGCAGTTGTCACGCAGATAAGAGCCAAAGACAAGGGTTTAGAGGGGTGGCGGGGGTTGTGGCAGCAGGGTCGCGAGGTCGCTGTGTGGGGCTTTTGAAAAACTCGGATTTCAACGTTTTTTTTTTTTGGTGTTGATTTATGTTGTCTGCCGATTGGGGAACCACCAGCAAGCAGCACATAAAAAACAACCTCAACAAGTGGCGTTTTGACAAGTGCACACTTTCGAATTATGTTTTTAGAGGGAAGGAAGGGGAAATATAAAAACATCAGCAGATTTTTTAGTGATTTATTTATTTGAAAATTAAGTTTTGTAAGGATTTAAAGAGGGGGGAGTAGTGATAGATATAAAATTCTTTTCAAATAATAGATGGTTGTGATTTATTATGAGACTTTTTACTGGAATAGAGATGATAATACAAGTTACTAGTCATAGTGGCCCATGTAGAGTTTGCTTTTTCAAACTATCCATAATTTGGACTTTGACATTTCGCATGTCAACGTCAATGTGTCAGATATTTGGTAAAAAGTTTGCGGTTTACGAAATGGTTAAGTTTACGCTTGAAGAAGATTGGTAAAAATTGATATTTTTATAGGGAATTTAAAGACCAAATCTTCCTTGGGTCACCCTTTATTACTTATCCATTAACTAGACTAACTTACTGCCTTGTTTAAGTCTTCTGCTTCTGTACAAATAGTCATAAAAACATATATATTATATAACTTCCCAGCGGACATTGCCAATATGGATAATCATATGTCTGTATGTCGCAAATATACAAAACAAGGTCCACCCCTTTTTGGCTTTGGTTTTGTGTTTTTTTTTTATATTTTGTTTTGTCGCCGCTTTTGTTTGCCTGCCTTTTGTTTCTGTGTTTGTTTTTTTTTATTTATGTTCTGTTTGTTTGTTTGTCATAATTGCTCATAATTGCGGCTGCTGCTGTCACACACTTACACACACACACTTACACACACACCCGCACACACACACACACACACAAATTTGCGCCATTTTTTGCTGAAACACTTTTTTTTTGCATATTTCTTTTTATTTTTTGGTCGCCATCATTTTCGGTCAATTGACACAGACAAACAAAAAAACCTACTCACACACGCACACTCATACTCACACTCATACACCCCCTTCCTTGCTTATTTTATTTTATTTGCCCGGTCTAACCTTGCAAATGCAAGCAGAGCCCCTCTCTTTCTTTGCCCAGCTACCCCTCTCTTTCCGACTTTTCACCTGCTCGGCTTTTTTAGGCTGTTGCTGTCCCTTGTTAGCCTCATGTGTATGGCACTTTGGTGGGACAGAGATGGCGCGACGCCCCCGCATTTTGTTTTTTGTTTTTCTTTTTTCGCTTTGTTTGGTTTTTTATTTATTCTCCTTTTCTTTTTTTTTTTTGATTTTTTCATGTGTGCCTTTGCTTTGTTATTTTTGCTTGGCTTGCCTTAATTTTTTTATTTTTTTTATATATTTTTTTTTTTACTGAATTGCCGGTCAGTTTTTTTTTTTTTTTTTGCCGCTTGGTCCGCCCATTTGGCCATCTCTTTTGCTCTGCAGCTCATTTGCATGCAAGAAATGTTCTTTACCCTTTTTTTTATTTTTTAATTTTTTTTTTAATTTGATTTGTCAGTGTAAGAGTGTAGGAGAGTGTGTGTGTGTGTTTTTTTTTATAATTTGCATTCATTTATTAATAATTTCGCAGTTTCCTTTGGCATTTTAGCCTGTTTAATATGCAAGCCGGCGGCTTCGTCAGTTGTGTGACTTTTCGCACAATAATCAAAGGCAGCAGCAGCAGCAGTAGTAGCAACAACAACAACAATAGCAATAGCCAATTGGCATAACAATTTAGCGGCAATTTTTATTTCATTTTCATTTGTCGCACATGCAAACGCAGTCAAATCGGTTGAATAAAATATGATTATATACTGATTTGCATTTTTCGAAAAGCGTTTACATGTTTATTATACGATCGAAATGATTGATTTAGATTAGAATTTGTGGAAATATTGAAGGGGAAATATTAAAGCAAGCTAATTGAATTTAGTTGCGGTTTTTCCCAGAAAAGGGTAATAGGAAGTTTGCTCTTAGAGAAAAGCTAAAAGTTTGAAATAAAACCACAAACTGCTAAAGTTATAGCAGAAAACTGATCAGTTTAAGTTTAAATTTAAGAACTTATAATCTCTAGAAGTTAACCAAGAACCAAACTTTACTTTTCTTGCTCTCTTCTTACAGGGCAAAGATCCCTGGCGACCCGCCACTAATTGGTTCAACCTCAATTAGGTTCTTGGCCTGAAGTCTCAAGTTGATTTTTGGCCAAGATGCGATTGCACAGGCAAATAATATTCCCCCAAGTGGCAGTAGCAAAAATGTCATTTCCCACAAATCAGCAAGGGAAATGTTAGAGGAAGAAAAATGGAATGTCCAGAAAGTATCTCATAGATACTCACTCTCTAACGACCCCAAAAAGTCGGTGTTAAATAATTTATAGACAAGTTTTAAATACATTTCGTTTAGGAGGGTGGATGGTAGGAGGTTGTGGGTGGACAGAACTCTCAGAGTTTGTCTTATTTTTAATTAAATTGTGCGTCAAATGTTTTGCAGCTCGTTGGATGGATGGTTGGGGTTCAGTAGAGGTGGTCCAAGTGGGTGGTCCAAGTGGGTGTGGCTACCATCTTGGGCCATACTTGCCCAGCCTGCTGCTGCCTCTTCTGCCTCTTCTGCCCTGTCAATGTTTGCCTGGCAAAGTGTAAGTAATTTATGCGCATTTAGTGCTCAAGTGAGCTCAAAAGCAAGGCAGCAGATAAACAGATAAAGAAGAAGATGAGCTCAAGATGGAGGCTGTAGATTTTTTTTCTATAATTTATATTTCTATCTAAGGGGGTGGTAGGGGGAGGGAGGTAGGTAGAGTATATAACAAGGGCCATTGAATGAAAGCCAACCGAACTCATTTCCATACAAATTGTCGCAGTTGAAAGCCATTAAAGTGACAGGAAAATAAATAAATAATTTCTACGAATGCATATGATTAACGTTCTCAACGGAATGGTTGTAACTTTTCCATGGATTTATAGCATACTAATACTTTATTACTCTGTCTATAAATAATATTCAAATATTTGCAAATTTAATTTAATTTAAAAAAAAAAAATAACCCTTAAACTTCTCTGATTAAAATAATAATCTTAGTAAATATTCGTTTAACTGCCGTACTTTGGATGGCTAACCAGTTCTGTTTCCCCCAACTTAATTTGATGTACAGTGAGTAATCGCTAAAACAAACAATCCCGATAGCTGCCACGCCCACAGCGCCCACGTTTAATGTCTAAATTATGGTGGTAGGCGCCATTAACGCTTTTCTGTTTGTTTGTTTGCATTGCTTTCTGTTTTTTTTCTTTCTTTTTTTTGTAAAATATAAAAAGCCAAAGCTGAAAGATCCTTCCCTGAGTGGTTGGGATCACGATCACGACCAAGATGATGATGATGATGATTCAGTGTGGGGGGGAAGGAGGAGGGTGGAAGTTAAAGGAGGGTCTCACTGATGGCCATGTCGATGCACACATCCGCACATCCGTTTAAAGAGCTCTGAAATGTGGAGGTTGCCTGGGATTGTTCAATGCACTAAGCGAAAAGTATGACCCCTAAAAATCATTCTCTCTATTAAAAATATGTTCTTTGATCAAAAGAATCTTCCTTAACGATCAACAAGTGTCTAAAATCTAAAGGTTTTAGAGTTTTTTCTCTCAGTGCTGAATGGTTTTGTGTTGGCTTGTTGCTGTGATTGCTGGCGAGTTGTTGCCTGAATTGTTGTAAACTTGGTTTGAGGACGCGAACGCGAACGCGGACGCGGCTAATAACAGTCATCACACACGTCAGACACTCATAAATCCTCAAAGTCAACAAGGCGGAGGGCACGTAACGAGCCTAGGTTCGAGGCTCCAGGTTTCCTCCTGGTTCCCTGGGCATCCTATCCAATGCTCCTCCGGGTGTTTGTAGCCAAGTTTATATATATATATATATAGCCAGTTACCAGTTTCTCTCAATGAAGAGGAGATTCAGATTCTAAACGAGCTGCGTTTAAATGTTGTTAACATAACCGACATGCGGTTGAGAGACAGGACAGCCCAAGGACCGGATTCTAATGTGTCCCACACACGGCGTACTCACTCTCCAAGCCTTCATCATCATCAGCTTCATCATCGTCAACAGTATAACAAACAGCATCATGATGATGATGATGATGATAATGGTGAAGACAGACAACATACTGCAACTTGTTTCAGCCCACAGAAGAAATACAAAGCGAAAAAAAAGAAGAGCCCCCATTCATGGGTGGTGTATGCACTGAGGTCCCAAACGCATGTTTATATAATTCTTATTTATGATCGAACAGCGATAAATTCGCATTCTCTTCTCTCTCCCTCTCTCGTTGCTCGTTGCCTTTGTGTTTTGTTTTGTTGGTTTTAAATAAATCAAATCAACACGATTCGGAGAAACCTCCTCCCAATTCTTCTCCACCAAAGACCCTGATAATATATAAAAAATGAAAGAACCCCGGGGGAAGAATCTCAGCAGAAAGATCTACTGTGTTCACCTGTTCAATTCTGTTGGGTTTTCTCCTTCGAATCTCCCTGCGATTCTTCTGGGTTTTTGTTAAGCCAATTCTCCTGCTGCTTTCTGGCTTGTTCCTTTTTTCCAGAGATTTGGTAGCAAGTTGCACAGAAGACAGCTGCCTATGCCACAAAAATCATATTTCAAGATTTAAGCCATCGATGATTCGTTTCTGGGATAGTTTCCATACGAAGTTGTTCTCATCTTGATCTAACGTTTCTAACCAGACCTGAGCTGAGAAATTCTTCCAACTTTTCGTGACTTTCATCGAGCTGAGAAGAGACCTTAACCTTAACTGCCTTTCCCGAGATACCGATCTTGATCCAGAATGGGAATTCTTTTGGGTTTTTGGTGGCGCTCCCGAGGACATTGCGTGTCGTCGTCTTCTGGTGTGTCAGTTGTGCTCAAGGACTCGACGAGATCCCGATGACCGATGGCTGTCATAAGGGCCCAAAAACAAAAAAAAAAGGGACGTTGGCCATACGCATATTTTTGCGGTCATACGAAACACGACGAAGAACAAACAGAAACTTACAACTGCTGCCGTTTTTTCTTCTGTTTGCTCTGTTTGGTTTCTTCAGAGCCCCTCTGTTCGTCTCTCGCCAGGTTCGTGAAGAGAGGTGAAGCGAGGGGATTCTTTTTCTTTTTGCCCGCAGCCAGAGTCTACAAAAGGTGTTGACCAAACAACAACGGCAGCAACTGGCCAAAACACGAGGGGCAACTGGGTACACGCGTCTTAACAAGAACAACACAACACAACACCACCATCACCATGGCTCAGAACCAAGAAGACTGAAGAGAGATGTGCTGGGTAAAGTGCAAGAGTATGGTGAAGAAGGGGAAGAGGTATGAGGTATGAGGTAGAGAGCAAGTGGTTCGCCCGGCTGCGAAGCTGTTGAGCGCATAAAAAACGTTATAAATAACACGCTCGAGCATTTAACGCGCCAAACATGTGTTCCACTGTCCAATTTGTGGTCTGTTTACCTTTTGCCAATGTGTGCCTCTGCTCCTGGAGAAGCCAGGGGCGCAACCAGAAAGAGGGGGAGGGCAGTGCAGTACGAGGGGGGCGGGGAACCCAAGACGTAGATGACCAGATAGGTGACCACTCCCCCGGAAAACTTGCCCCCAAAAAAAAAAAGGGAAACTAAAGCTTAAATCAACAGCTGATCCAGCTGAATGATAGGATGGGCCAGGGAATCGAAAGGAGCTGGCTGACTTTTTGTATTCCAAACCCAAAATTTACATGCTATGAAATCCAAATTCAAGCATTACTATTCCCAAAACTGATGAGCAGTATGACCCATAACTTTCGTCAGCAACTATACTGAAAGCAGGGAACAATTATATAGAGGTATCCCAAGAGAAGGGCATCCTACTTATTTAAATAAAGGATCTACAAACAAGGATCGTTGAAAGAGCACACAAGGAGCATATGAGGAAGCCGAAAAGCCCAGCGGCCTTTGATGATAATAAAATGCAGATACAAACGACACTGGACAAGTGGCCATATGAAAAGGAGACTCTAGGCTGAGAAGGGAGAGAATCGAAAAGAGACCGAAAAAACAAACAAAGCTAAACGTTCAGAGGCTGAATGAGAGAGATGAGAGAGGAGGAGGAGGAGGGAGATCAGGATGAGATCGAAGAACGGTGGACAGAGGATGTGGCTTACCTGGCGCTATAAGAACGGATCAAACAAAGAAAGGCAAAACAAAAACCCCCGAGGGTTGCGATCAGAGCCCTACAGGCAGCTGACCTTCTCCCTCTTCCAGCACTGTCCATCTTCTCATCAACCCGCCGCCCTACCTTTTTGTCTTCACATTTTTGTACGATTTTTGCTCGCTAAAATCGCTTAGGCGCCGGCGCAGGGGAGCGGGAACAGGTTGAGCGAGAGGGATTTGACCAGCGGACCGAGAAAAAGAGCGCAGAGAACCGGAAGAGGTAGGAGAAAATACCATATAAGGGGAAGGGGGATGGGATGATGGGTTTCGCTAAATGGGGATTACCTTCTATTGTGTGCCTTCGAGAGTCGGCCATCCAGTTATCTCAATTATGCTAATTAACAGGCACTTTGAAAGCTAGTAACGAATGCGGATTGAATATAGAACATTAACTTTACTGACTCTCATGATTAGAGATCATAGAAAAGGTAGTGAAAACTAGCCAGTAATCAATATATTAGGAAAACTGAAAGATAATTCGAGAAATAACGAAAATTCTTATAAAGCTTTCCTTTAAGTATTAAGTTTTGGATTTAAAGTTATACAAACTAATCTCTGAAATCTTTCTTTAAGGCATTATGACAACGAGTGCCGAGTAACGAGCAACGAGCGACGAGCGGCGAGATATGAAATTCCACAAGCGTAGTGAATTCCCGCAATTGACGGTTGTCAATCACAGTTCGAATCTGGCCAAGTTGTTTCTGCCTGTCACCTAACTTGTTCCACTTTCTGTTTTCTCCCCCTGCCATCTCTTTCTCTTGTTTGTCTTTCTTTCTCCCTGTCACTCCCTGTCTTTTTCCTCTTCCTCTCCACACACGATTGCACACTTGCACTTCCGTTGCATTGGTTTTTTTTTTTTGCTGTTGTTGTTGTAGCTGTTGTTGTTGCTGGGGCGATTGCAATTGTTGTTGACTGCTGACGACTGCCTGGCAATTGGCAGTGCAACAAAATAGCTATTGACAAATTATGACCAACTAAAAGTAATTACACGCGACGAGAGGGAGACGGCAGATAACGAGTTCTGCTGACAACGCGTTAATAGTACAAATAATCAACGAGTGCAGCAGTAGCAGCAGCAACAGCAACAACAGCAAAAGCAACAACAGCAACAGCGTCAAGAGCCGCACTAAACATACACTTAATATTAATTGTTTTTTATTAACACGATCCCCGGCTGCTGTATACCAGCACTTGCTTTGCTTTATTCATGCTCTTCCACTGTTGGCTTTTTCCTTTTTTTTCTTGCACCCTATAAGATGGGTATTTCTGATACCCAAGGATCTTGGTTACTCTATGAGGTGGTGTCAAGTTTTGTATGTGGATATGTGGGAGTCGAATGAGACTTTGTTTGGGATCGGTTTTAAGTTTGCAATGATCTTGCTTTCTAGATGAGGTTTATGAAATTTGGAAGAGACTTTTATAGTCGTAAAAAATGTTAACAATCAATCCTACATATTCTGCTTATGACTGTTTCCATCGTAAGGAAATGAAAGCATGCTTTCGCAGCATAAATAGACATTTTTGAGTTTCCACAGAACTTAGTTTCTAGCAGAGATAGAGTTCTTAAATTTGATATCCTTAAAGATGAGTGACTTTTATAAGCATATAGATCTTTAAAATCACTCCAACGTACTTCGATTATGCTTATTTCCGTCGAAAGGAAGCCAAAGCATGCTTTCACAGCACCAAAAAACATTTTTTACTTTCCAAAGATCTTGGTCTCTAGCAGGGGTAAGGTTCTTAAATTTGATATGCAACTCGAAGAGTGACTTTTATAGCCATAAAGATCTTAATAATCAATCCAACTTTAGCTTACTATCCTCAAAAAGAACCTCAAGCATGCTTTCGCAGCAAAAACGAACACCTAAAGCCTCCTACAGGGTATTGTTTAGTTGCTACGATATGATTTCTTTTCGATTCTTGTTGGCTTTTCTGCTGTTTTATTGCGAGCGTTGCTGAGATTCATTAATAATTCAAAAAATTGCACATGGCCGGCGGCGATGACAGCGACGTTGGCAGTGAAGCTAACAGCGAGGCAGAGGCAGAGCGTGTAATCGAGTTGTTAAACTCAAAGTGACAACGAACGCGAGCAGCGACGCTGGCTTTGCCGTTCAACAGCATGTGCAGAACAACAATTAAATGCAGTCAACACACGATCACAAGAGTTATACATATGTATATAAGATTATATATCTATATAGATATATATATATATATATATATATACTAAGCAGAGCAGGCCAAAGTATAGAACGAGATGGGGAGTGTGACTTTGACTTTGTTGCTGCAATTGCTTTTAATGCTTTTAATGAAATCAACACTTTTTACTGCCACTTGCACGCAATCTACTGCTTCTTATGTTTCTTTTTTTTTTGCTTTACTTTACTTTGCTTTGCTTTGCTTTGCTTTGCTTTGCCTTTTTTTTTGTCTTACGTTTACGGCGTTTTTTTTGTTTTGTGTTTTTGGGCTGGCAGCTTAATTAAAAGCCAAAACAGCTAAAACATATTTCGCGCCTTTGTTGCTTAACAATTAAAATCAACAACAACAATAACAACAAGTAACACCAACAAAAGCCCAACTTCACACTCAATTAACGCGATGCAGGCAGACAAACAACAAAAAGCAAAACAACAACAAACAACACCAACAACATACATATGTAAAGCATAAAGCAAAAAACTTTTGCTGCTGCTGCTGCTGTGAAAATTTATATATATATTCCTTTTTTTTTCGTCACCCACTAGAAGAAGTGGGTGGAAAAGTGGTAGGGAAGCAGCAGGGTAGCAGGGCAGCAAAACGCAGCACAGACTGCAAAACTTTTGTTTGCCGTTAATTGACTGCACACAAAAAAAAAATAACGGTAGGAGATGCAGAAGAGTCAGCAATGCAAGAGAGATAGAGAGAGTGCAGCATGCAAAAAAGGCAAAAAGTTCTTTGAAAGACTTTCCCACTGTGCCGATCAGATCAGATCAGAATTCGCTCTGGTGTAAAACCTAGTATAGTTATTAAGTAATTATTCAACTTTTGGTGGGTTGTGTTAGCCCAATTAATACAGTTGGGCCAAGACTTGTTACTGATTACTGATAGATTAGTTCCACATTTCGTTGTTGGAAATATTCTAAACTGCTGCTGCTCTGCTCTGCTGCTGCTCTGCTATATAAATAAAACTTGGGCATGAATGCAAGCGGATAGCACACGTCATTGACACCTAAAAGCAACAACCACAACAGTTCAGTGCCACTACAGTAAAAACACGAAAAGAGAAACACATTTTATACATCAGATTTAAGAATATTTTGATAACCAGCTGATCAGTTAGTTTAGAAGACCCTTTTTTTTTTGATTTAACGTCTGCTCTAAACGAATCATAGTTCTTCAAGCCAATGTTCACTGTATCCTGAGTGGGAACAGTGGACCCTCCCTCAACCTCTTACCATTCACTCTGTTGATGTGCGTGCGTAATTGCCTTTTGGCTTCGTGTTAATTTCCCTCGTGGAAAAACCCTCAACAGGAAAATGGTTAGAGAAATGGTTAGAGGAGGGTATAAAGAGAGAGAGAGAGAAAGAGAGGGAGGCCAGGGTGTAGGTGCTACATAAATTTGATTTTTATTTTCCCAGAAAACCGAAACCGAAGAATTTTTATTCATAAAAATCAAGTGGCAACATAAATATTCGTGTGTGTTACCAAAAACGTAACTGGCCGCCAGTCAGCAGCCCAGAAAAGTTTTCTTCCTTTCGGCAGTTCAGTTTCGGGTTTGTTCAGTTTTTTTTTTTCTTTCGGCCAGTTTAATCAGGCAAACAGAACACGCAGAGCAGTTAAAACTCACCAAATGCCCCATACAATTTGTATAATTTTTCAGACCAGAAAATATTAAATAAATATGCACACACACAAACACACACACAGAGAAGCACACACAGACATTACCAGCAATAATAATAATAAAGAAAAAATAAAACCAAAGCAACTCGTCAATTTTTGCCACTTAAAATTCATAAAGCGTCGCCTGGGCCTACTCACTGAGCAAAACTTTGGAGCAGCAGAATATATATATATATATATATATATAGAAGTAAAATCGGTTGGGAAGGGGCATAAAGCAGACTAAACTAAAACTCCTGAATATGACATCTAAACAATTTTAGTTAGTTTAGACATTTATTAAGTCTAAGAGAGGGAAACAGAAATGGATTTAAGCTAAGTTAAGGGGCTTAAAAGTTTAGCCAACTTTGGGCATACTTTGACAGTCATTTTATATATTTTAAGAACTTATTTTAAGATGTGATAATTACTAAAAGCACAGCCTGTAAACGATACTTCTAATTTCTGGAAAATTGAATTAGGTATCGAACAGCCGTCAGCATCAGCATCAGCATTAGCTCAGCTCCACCGCTTATATAGATAAGATCAGGTTCAGGTATATCGCATAGATCAAAAGGATCAGGGGACCAGCTTAACTGCCTGCCAACATTTCCGCGAAAATTTCCCAGCTCATTGAGCGTCCTCATTTTTTTTTGCTTTACTTTTTTTCTTATGTTTTTTTTCTGGGCCAATTAGCGTTCTAATCAAGTGTAAACTAATGCTAAAAGCCAAGCCGAGTTTGCTTCGAACGCGTGAATTTGCCACGAGGACAAAAGACAAACCAAAAAAGGTTCGAAAAAAAAATGGTAAAAAAAAAGGTTAAACAAAGGTTAAAAAAAAAGGGGAACTTAAAAGGTAACGAAAATAAGGTTGAGAAAAAAGGGGATTAGTAACGAAAGCAAATAAGAAATTAATAAATAATAAGTTAATATAATAAATTATAGAAAAATTAAGGGGAAAGTGAAAATTTTTGGACTTAAAAAATCAAATTTTTAAATTTAGTAACGAAAGTTTGTTAAATTTTTGGTTTAAACTTAAACTTAAACTTGGTTTAAGCAGAGAGTTTGAAGCTCACAGGATGCTTTTTTTTTTTTTAATAAAAACAGAAAGAGATAGCTAATTAAACTAATTTGCCTTTCGGCTTGGGGCGAATGGGATGGCAAGAGTTTGTCGTTGACTTTGTTGCTGCTGCTGCCGATGTTGCCGGCGACTTTTCTTTGATCTGCCATCGCACATCTAGGAAATGTTTGTCAAATTCATTCGACCGTTCTCATTGTTTTTGACATTTCTTTTAGTCTTCCCCAGTGGCTTCTTCGTTTTTGTTGTTGTTGTTTCAGTTTGCAGCTTCTTCTTCTTCTTCTTATTCATGCTTGTCGTCTGCGCTCGATCACTTTCTCTGCTTTTCAGAGAGAGAGAGAGGACTTTTTTCCGGCTTTTTTTTTCTCAGCTTTTTGCTCAGAGTGAGCGCCAATGGCAAACACATGTCCAGCCAACAACTTGCAAGCATTGTTCTCTGTCCCACACACCAAAAGGCCAGAGAAGAAGAAAATACAGTGGCCAACAGAATATTAGTTCGAAGGATAATCTAAAGTCTAATGCAGTCTTAAGTTTTGAGTTTTGATGCTAGAAGGCAATCTCTTCTTCCTTGTGAAAGAGTCTGTATTGGTGTTTAAGGAGATATCAAAGAAATATTTTAACTATGATATGATGGAACCTGAATGCTGCTATATCTATGACCTTAGGTGTGTTCTTGATCCCTCCCTCCCCCTTTTTGATCGATTCGATTCCTGACCAGACTCCACCACTCCACGCACATTCGTCAGGCATTGTCGTTATTTTTCTGGCGCCAAAAAGACGCCGTCTTCGTCTTCGTCCTCGATAGTCTTTGTCTCTTTCTGGGCCACATATGCCTTCTCTTTTCCACACTCCTGGCATTCTGTTTTTTTTTGGTTGTTGTTGTTGGTATTCCTTTTTCTTATTGTTGTTGTTGTTGTTGTATGTTGCTTCATTCTTTGTGCGAATTTGTGTTTTTTTTTTTGTCTTTCCTTTTTCTGTTCGGTTTTGTGTTTTCTTTTTTTTTTGTATTTTTTTTCTTTTCTTTGGTTTTTGTTGTTTTTTTGTTTTTTGTTTTTTGTTTTTTGGGTTCTTCTGAACTCATGTTGTTCATTATAAAGGACGTCATCATCGTCATCGTTTTGGTTTGTTGCTGCTGCCGCCGCCGTCGTCGTTGTTGTTGTTGTTGTTGTTGTTGTTGTTGTTGTTGTTGGTTGTCATATTTTGCGTTGTTTGCTTTATGCATTTCCAAGTTGTCCGAAGAACAGCAGCAACAACAACAAAAGAAGAGGGCGAAGAAGAAGAAGAAGATGGAACAAGGAGGCAAAAAGAAAAAAAGCTTGGAAGCCAGCAAATGCGTTTTAAATATTCCATTCCATTCCTGTTTCGAATTCCAAAAAGGGCTGTTGTTTCAGTGCCAATTTCAATGTTCCTTTTTGATTGGAATTTTGGAATATTAATGTTTTTGGCTTTCTGCAAAAGTTTAGAAAAGTTAAGAAAAGTTTCGAAAATAACTTCTTTGAGTTTCATGGCAAATGTTTCTGGCTTACAGCTTACTCTGCTGTATGTTCTATATTCTAACGTTTCGTCATGGTTTTTACGCACATCTCCTCCATCCTTCTTAAAAGTGATAATCAGCCATTAGGCTTATCAGTTACCCACCAAAAACTGGCGTCTCATTAGCCAAGCGAAGCGTGTAAACAGCGGAATTCTCTCTATCTCTCTCTCTCTATCTCTCTGTCTCTTGATTAAGACCGAAAAAAGACCATTTAGCGGACCATTTTGTTACCATCAATTTTACAACTGGTTGCGGTTCTCTGACCAAATAAGAAAAACCAAAAAAACCAAAAAAAAAACAATTCGGACGTCATTAAGCCAAGTTAAGAGCACCGCTAGCCGCGCTTCAATTTCCAACTTCCAACTAGCAACTTCCGCTGCGTGGGCGCTTTATTTTATTTGTTATTTATTTTCCCTAAGAAGTAGTAGAGGAGGGAGGATGGGGGTATTTTTCACGACGGAAGCGCTTACTTAATTAGCCGAAAACTGAAAACCGAAAACAGAAAGCTAAAATTTTGGTGTTCGTCAAATTAATTTCCATTTAATTCCAAGTGGGCGTAAATGCAATTTAATTTTAACAGCCACCAAAATGCGCCACTTAAAATGTCTCTCTGTTTTCTCTCTCTTTTTTTTTCACATTTTTTTTAATGATATTTTTATTGTAATTTAAACAGCCGAACGGATTTGGATTGGGATTTTCGGTTTGGTTAGGTGCTGCCGATTGTAGTTTGAATCGAAAGAAGAGGGTCTGGGTTTATGTCTTTTATATGCTTTATGGTAGAGAGAGATCTAGGAAGGGTTAGGATTTATGTCTTATATATAATATAAACTCTATGATAGGGAGAGATTTTGGAAGGAGAGATCTTAGGTTGGCATTCGAGGGTTGTCAGTCGTCAGTCGGCCATAAGCCAAAATGGTTGTCTTGTGAAGATCACATGGATGAGCTGAAAGGTTTTCTCATTAAGGGGTTAGTTCTGGTTGCTAAAAAAAAAGGGAGCCATGACAAACAGCGGATTTAAAGGGTTAAAACTTTCTTAAAACTTTATATAGCCATCAAGCAAAAAGACTAAACTAAACCCTAAATCTATTTTCTATAAATAACTTCAAAGAAAACTTAAAAAAAAAACCAGTAAATTGCTGAGTAACCAATTTTGAAAACAATTTTTGTAAATAATTACTAGTTGCATATAAACACGCATGATATGTATAGGTATCTATATATATATATATATATCTATATATATATATACATCAGATTCCAACGATTTCTGCCCTGCGAAGAGGGCGAAATCAATTTGAAATCAAATTACGTGCAAATTATCCAACGGACTCATGAATTTTCCAAGACTGCCACCAAGGCATTACCTAAAGGGTTATATCTAACATATATATGTTACTCCTATGGTCAGATATAGAGACTATATATCCAACGCTATGCCAATTATTATGCATTTTTCATCGAATTGCAAAATTGTCAAGAAGGGACTTCTTGAAGAGCTCGAAGAGAAAGGGTTAAGGGGGAAAAAACAGAAAACAGAAAGAAAATTGAACGATGGAAAATTACAACGCAGAAGGACCGAGAGCTGAACCAAAGAAATTCCAAGTTGCTAAGCCAAATTAAGTGTAATTTAGAAAGGGGGGGAGCTGGGCTGGCTTCGGCTTTGGCTGCTTTTCCCCAAAACCTTTGCGTATTTGTCAACTTAGCACATCGATAATTTTTCCAGCCCCCTTTTTGGCCAGGACGACAATTTTAACACAATTATGAAAAACGGTTTTCAAGATGGTGGTGGAGCTGCCTGTTGGGGGGTGTATGTGTGTGTATGTGTGTTCTGTGATACTTCAAGGGTTGTATTCACCCTCAACCCCCAATTGACCCCTTTTTCACCCACTCTACTAATCACCTGCTGGCCCTGTGTGTGTGGAGTAAAACTTGTGGAAATATGAAAAGAAACAAAAAAAAAAGGAGGAAAAAACTAGAAGGCGGACACGCCCATTTAATTGAGCCTACGGCTCTTTGAGGAGGTGGACGCTCGCTAGGGGGCGGGGCAGGCCAGTGCACTTTGATTGCGTTTTGTCGCCGTCAGCTGAGTTTTTACCCAAAACGAAAAGCCCAAAAAGAACCAAAAAAAAAAAAGTATGAAGGAAATGGAAAATTTTTATTTATGAAAATTAAACAAGTGAACTTTGACAGGCGGTTGCCCAGGGGTTGACCCCTGATCCGTACAAAGAATGAAAGTATATATTATATAGGAAAAAGGAAAATGAAAGAAAGGTGTCCTTTGGCGTGTCATTAAATATTTTTCTCTGTCACATTATCGCATGCCTGTGTCACAAAGTCTTCTCTGACAACAATTAGGGATACAGGAAGGGGGATGGGTGTTACAAACCAAAAACTACACTGTTAAAAAATATATTTTCTGTATTAACTAAGTCTGTTAGGCTCCTTCTTAGGCCTCTTAGTGCCTCTCTCAATTAGCTAGAAACTGGCGAAATCAAAGCGAAATCTGGGCACCATCTTTCTATATTTTTGACTTTTTGGGGTCAACATTTGATAATTAGTGACATGTTTTTTATAGGTTTTGTGTGTGTTTTAGTTTTTTTGACTTTGCTTTTTCAAATCGCATTTCCTTGACTTCTCGCACCGTAAGTGTCGCCAAGTACTTTGCGGACTTTATTCATTTGCGCTTAGAAGGCAATTTCAATTAATTGATAAGTCAGCAGGCAGAGCAGTCAGCAGGCAGAGCAGTCAGCAGGCAACGCAGAAAGATTTCACGCTATTTGCTTTGGCGTCTTAATTGCCAGCGACAAATTGAGAATTAGGGTGAGCCAAAAAAAAAAAACACACAGCAATATTGAAATCAAAGTAAAGCCAGAAAGGCAATTTAATTTTAGACTCCCAGCGAGAAGATATCGTTTTTTGGCGAAGGGAAAACACATGAATTAAGTCATATACCAAGAGCCTGTCAAACTTTCCCCAAAAAAAAAAAACAACAAAAAACAACAACAAACTAAGGCAGGCCGCCTCCAAAATCACATTGCCTTCCTCGATGAATCGAAACCGAAAAATTCGCTAAAATAACAGAAGGCGAGTGTAAAAAAGGCGATTGAATCGAGCCAAGTGAATGCAAAATCCACTCGCAAAACATTCAAGTGGCACTCATATGAAGAGGTGGAAAGAAAAAGGGGGTGGCATAGCGGTTTAACAGAGGGGGAGGGGGGGAGCAGAGGTTGTGCGGCAGGAAAAACAATAATTTTGACATTGATGATGATGGGGCAACGGCAACAGAAGCGGCAACAATAATTCTGTTTGCTGTTTTTTTTTTTGTTTTTTGCCATTTGGTTGTTGGTTTTTTTTTTCGCACGTCTCGCAAGCATGCAACAGCAGTAGCAGCAGCAACAGCAGCAGCAACAACGATGTGTGTGTTTGTGGCGTGCAAAAAAGTTGCAACTTACACACAACCATAATCTCCATATGTGTGTGCTAGGTACAAGTACTTAAAACTTTTACAAGCCACTCACTCGGGGATCCCCTGCTTCCCCTGCTCACCTTCTCTCCTCTCCTCTCTCTCTCTCTTCTTCTTGCTCCCATTCCTCATCTAGGGCCGCTGCCGCCCTCCTCCGTCACGCCCCCTTTTACAACAATTGCATGCCACACTTTGGGGCAAAAAAAAAAAAAATGCCTTCTTTCCCCCCCTTTGGCAGGGTCATGAACTCACCATGGCACGGAGAAAAACTGCATTGGCTTTGTTTTTTCTTTTTAACATTTAAACTGGTAATTTTGTGATTATTTTTAAGATTATTAATTAGGAGACTTGCTAAGGGTGTCTAAGTTATTAGTTTCTGGGGAAGATCTTAAGGTAGGCTGCTCTGAAAATCTTGGAAACCTTCTCTAAAGAGGTTCCCAGAATGATTTCTAAAGTCAATATTTTCAGTTTCTTGATTTTTAGGCACAACTTTATAAAGCTTGATTTCAAAAAGCCTTAAAGTTAAACTTTAAAAAACCTAAAAATCTAAATTTAATATCCAACAAAAATCTGGAAAAGGTATTATCTATCATCTAGAATTTTCCTTAGTGCACATATTTATTTTGTACAACTTGCTAAGTGAAGAAACGAGGAGTTGGTTGGGTTTTCCTTTCTTTCTTTTTTTTTTTTGCTACTACATACTAGTGGCAGGGGGGTTGTGGGAGGATTTGTAGTGGCTTGTTTTTATGCTCATGGCTTGGCCACTTGGTTTAGTTTCACACTTCAAATCGCCAAACTGCTAATGAGCTTAAGGATATGCCCCCTCAAGCCACCACCCCTTCAACTTGAGCTCGCAAAATATATATAATTTCCATCAACTTTTTCGTATATTTTTTTTTGTGTATTTTTCCCAAGTGCGAACTACCAACAAGAACAACAACAAAATGCAACTACTACTTGCTAGCCTAAAGATGGCAAGCAGAGGCGTGGGCGTTGGGCGGTGGTTGTCGGTTTTTTTTTTTGGGGGCGTAACCAGAGGGCCCCTAGACACCTGGCCAGACGTATTCGCAACTTTCAGCAACACAAAACTATTTGCAAATATTTTATTTTTACGCTTATTTCCACTTTCTATTGGTGTTGTTTGCCACGCCCACGACGCCAGACTGGCATTGAAACAATATATATACGAGTATATATATATATATATATGTGTTTGTGTAGGAAAAGTCGGCAGAGGAGGCGTTGGCCAAAGAGGCTTAGCCGAGGCGTCAGGCAATTTGTAGCTTAAAAAAGCAACAACAGAAGCTAATTGAATTTGGCTTGCCACGTTATGAATTACCGTAAAAATGGTTACAATGATTAACATTAACGCAAGTTTTTATTTATGGTTAATGGTTTCTTACATAAATTTAAATATGGTTAAGAGATTTTGTTAGCCTTTTGTAGTTTTTTTTCCATCTCGTTGAGAGGTTTTCAGACTATCAGTTAAAGGAAAAGGTTTTTAAGCTAATGAAATCTCAATAATTTTGGATAGTAAACCTTTTTTTTCCTAAGAGTTTCTTCTTGAGCTTGAAAATTTCTCGGAAAATTCCCCTTTTGACATCATTAATTTTATGCCAATTATGATTGGGAGGTAGGTAGGATGGTGCACACTATCTGGGGGCATTTTTGAGTACATTCACAGCTGCCACATCTTGCCACTCACTTGACACTCACTTGGCACTCACTCGGTCGGGCCGAGTGAGTAAGTGTGAGTGCGTCTCAGTGAATACTTTCTCAAGTAGGTGTGAAGCTCAAAACGCATTTTCACGCGCCAACGCAGCTTGAATGTCAACGTCATGTAATCATCATCCTATCATCATCATCATCATCGTCATCAGCTTTTCAAGGGAGAGTTTAGACTCTGCGAGACTGAGACACTAAGGCTAAGGCTGAGGCTGAGACTGAGGCTGATGACATGAGGTTGCTGTTGGAAAAGATGGAAAGCAAAAAAAAAAAAAAAAAAACAAAAACAGGGAAGAACAGGGGCGTCTGTTCACCTACTTTCAGCTCAACTGGGCGTGGAACTTGGGAGCGGTTTTTTGAACGGCTAACGGGAGCTTGAGACATCGCCACACGTGCTCAAGTGGCCAAGGCTGCTGCTCGGGCTGCTGACCTGACCTTCGGCCCCAGATCTGTGCCCTCGATTGCCAAAAGGTTTGCCAAAGGGACATATATTTCTTTATTTGTCAATATGACAGTTTAATATTTAAAAAAAAAATTATTATATTTTTGAATATTTTTTCTCGTTTAAAAGTTTTGTATTTCCACTTTTAAGACTTTTCAAACAAACTTTTAGGAGTTTCATTCTGTTTACTGCCGTTTTTTCCACATTTATTTATTGAAATATTCAGAAATTATTTACAGTTTTGAAAAGTTTATTCAAAAATCTTTAAAAGCTTTTGAAAAAGCATCGCAAAATGTTTTAATATTTTATTTCAGAATGAGTTTTGTAATCCATCTAGGTTTTGGTATACCTTTTGAGGCATTTAGGTATCTCTAAAACTTTCATGATTTTTTGATAAACTTTAGGGAGAAAAACCTACTTAAAAAGAAATCTTTTTCGAGATGCCATATAAGACTTTTGAAGGTAGCTATATGGGGTGATGTGATCATCATTCCATGTGATATTCCAATAGACTCCTTAGACCATTGGTAACCCTCCTTAAAATAACTCTATTCTACTCTCTTTTTCTACTCTTTTTTGCCATTTGATTTGGTATTTTTCTGCAATAACATTTGGGAATCTTTATCTGAAGGGATCCTAGTATTTCGATAATTAATAACCGATAAATTCGATAGATAAACCCCCTATAACCCCCATCGAAATCTCGATAAACTCACCTGCCGCTCTTGGTGATGACCATTTCCGTGCCAAGTTTATGAAACTTCTCCCACAGATCCTTGCCCTCCAGCGTGACCTTAGGATCATCAACGACGCCATCGTCCTCTGGCTGTAGAGCCCGCAGTGGTCGCATTGCCGGATGCAGTTGATGGGCAACGGCCGAGGCAAGGACAACGTCCTCAGCGGTCGTATAGGCGCTGCCCAGATGATGGGCGTGCGGATGGGCGCCGGGGTGGTGCGGCGGGAAGCGTAAACCACCGCCGGGATATAGACCCGGATGTGGTCCGGCCGGACTACCAGCTAGAGCGGCCAGTGCCGCAGCAGGAAAATATGGAGGTGGTGGTGGTGCTGGATGCTGTTGTTGCTGCTGTTGTTGTTGCAGGTGGTGTGGCGGTGTGGGTGGCGGCAAACCCGTTGCGCCAGCTGGTGGTGCAGCGGCACCCGTACTTGGTGAATGATGTGCGGCGGTTGGGTGGTGCGACGGATGGGCAACAGCTGATGCTGATGAGTTACTGTTGGGCGGTGGTATTGGCGGTAAACCAACAATTGTGGGCGGTGGTGTGCCAGCAGGCGATGGCGTTTCTTCGGTGGTGCTCAAGTGGTGTCCTTGCTTTGTATTATTATTATTGTTTGTATGATTGTTGTTATTATTGTTATTACTGGTGTTGTTGTTGTTGTTGTTATTATTATTATTGTTGTTGTTGTTGTTCGAACTGGAGTTGTTGGTGTTGCTGGTGGTGGTGGTGTTGCTGCTGCTGTGGTTGCTCTGCGGCGATAACTGCGCACCACCACCCGTTGGTGAGACGGCCACTAGATTGTTGGTGTTATTGGAATTGGAGTTGTTGTTGTTGTTGTTGGAGTTGGAGTTGTTGCTGGTGTTGTTAGAATTGTTGTTACCGCTGTTGTTGTTGTTGCTGTTGCTGTTGCTGTTGTTGCTACCCGCCGTCAACAGCGAGGAGACGCTGAAGTCAGTGGGTCGTTGCGTTAGCTGCAGAAATGGATGATATGCCATCCCATTGGCGAACCTGGCGAATGGATCCTCAGCAGACTGATGAAGTAGCAGCTCCTGGACGTCGTATCTCATCACATAACCGTTTCAAACAACCAAGTGCGTCATGCAGAAAGGATTTCCCACGGCGATCTCTATTACGGGATCTCTCTCTTAGGTTTTTTCTTTTAAGTATTTTTTTTGTTTTGTTTTTGAATTTTTCTTTGTTGTTTTTGTTTTTGTTCTACAGGTACTTGTTTTTTTTTTTCTTTTTTAATTATTTTTCTTTCTTTCTTTTTCTTTGTTTGGGGACACTCACACTGGCACACTTTCAATTTGATTTCTTGTTGTCGTTTCAAAAAAATTCTTGTGTTTTATTGCTATAAAAAATAGGAAATGGGATTTTTAGTTTTTGGGTTTTTTGTCGCTTGAGATTTTATAAGGGGGCTAGTTGTTGTTGGTTGTAGGTTGTGGTTTTAAAGTTTCTGATTTTTGTTGACTTTTTTTGATAAGCTTTTGCTGCCTTTTTAAGGAATTTCTGGGTTTAAGCTAATTTTTAAGTTTGCCTGCCATGTTTGCTTTGCTAAATTTGTCTGTCCTTTGACAAAGGCAACATTTTGAAAGGCTTTTGTATGAGCTATTTGTTGTTCTTTGAATTTAAATCTAAAATATCTGAAATCTGTAGGAAAGTCCTTGGCCTACGCTGCCTGATTATGAACTTAGTTGGCCTTTAGCAGATGTTTCTGTTTCAGGCAGTCTTTTAGACGTTTGCTGTTTGATTCTTATCCTAAAACTGATTAAGATTTACTATTCTTTCCCTTCTTTCTTTCTATTCTATTCCATTCCCTTTTACTTTCTATTTTACCAAGTTTGCTTTTTACAGAAATCTATAGTTTTGTTTTTTAAACTTTAAATTTCTTGATTTCTTACTAATTTTATAGATTTTTATACAAAATATTGTCTTTTATGACTGGATATGATTTACGGCAAATCAGTTCTCAATGCTTGCTACTTCTATCAAACCTACAATCTCATTTAATGTTCCAAAACCAATTCTAAACTGCAATATTCTAACTAAAAGTTTGTTTATTTATCTTTGAGAAACCTAAGATTAGCTATTTTTTATAAATTTTAAATAAATATAGCTTAATAGTTAACCTAAACCAAGCCTTTGCCATGCGAATATTGTAGAAACTCTTAAAAATCTGCTTTTCCGGGCTTTTCAATTTTTCAAATTTGATTTTTCATTTTGGCATCTTAAAAAACTTCCTAAAACATTCAAATTTTAAACTAATTTTCAAGTTTTTAAGTTTCTTCATTTGCTTTTCTTTCTTATCCTCCTTTTCTTCTTTCTTTTAGTCTGCTGCTTCTTTGTTTTGTTTTTAAACTTTTGCTTGCCTTGTTTTTGTGTTTTTTTTTTTGTTTTGGCGACGGCAAAACGTCGGCCAACGTCTGAACCTTGTTTTTGTTTTTGTTTAGTTTTTTGTTTGTTTTTTGCTTTTTCCAAACTTCACTTGGCAATTTTTCGAGTTTTGTTAGTTAACTGTTTGTTGTTTTTTCTATGTTTGTTGATGTTGTTTGTTACCAAAAAGGGAGAACGCAAAAAAAAAGTGCACAAAATGGATTTGCCGTTATATATATTGTAGGATGATGATGAATGAAGAGTATAGGATGAATTGGGAGCTGGCGACACGACGATCAACGAACAACGAACGGTGGGAGAAACAACAAACGACGAGAAACGACGACGGGGGGCGACAAACGGCAAAACGGCAAACGGCAAACGACAAAAGCGACAAACGACAAACGACAGGCGAGAAAAGCGACAGAGCGGCGATGACGACACGAACTACACGCCGGTCGCATTCAAACTGGAAACTGGAAATACACACACGCCGAAACGGACGTCGGCAGCGCTGTTGCCGCTCTGCTAGCCGCTCGCGCTCTCTCGCTTCCACTTTGCTGACCCATGAGTGGCGTGCAAAAGAGATGGCCGTATATGGGGTTGCATTTGGTGGAAGCGAGAAAGCAAGAGTGTTGAGTTTCTTTAACAGAGGGCGTGTGCTAGTAAGTGTGAGCGAGAAGGGGCGCAACATGGGGAGAGAGAGAGAAAGAGAGAGAGAGGACGAATGCGGGAGAGAATGAGTGAGCTGCGGGGTTCCAATAAGAAAACCAAAAACTCGAACCAAAAGTGTTGAGTTGACGCCTGTATAGGTGTGTGTGTGTGTGAGTGTAGTGCAGAGTGTGAGAGTAACTGTATGTGTGTGTGTGTGTGTGTGTCTCGTACGTGTTGGTATGTATCTGTGTGTAATGGGAAATGGCACCAACCAACGGCGGCAGCGACGTCGCGTCAAAAGCAGCGTGTTAGAAGTAACAAGGCAGCTGACACCACTACAACAACAAGAAGAAGCAGAAGAAGAAGAAGGTGGTGGAGGAGGTAGAAGAAGAAGCAGGAGCTGGTCACAGAGGGGGTGTGGAAAAAGAGGATGAAGACTCAGGCGGTAAAAAGATATCAAATAAGTAGTTAAATAAATAAAAATAAACAAGAAATAATAAAAGGAAAAAAGATAATAAATAAGAAGGAATAAAAAGGAGAAGAAGTAAAATAAGATAATAAGAAAAAAACATAAAAAAAAGGTTAAATAACAGAAAGAAATATTAAAATTGCCAACAAATGAAAGTAAATAAAAAGATTTGTACCAAAAAAGTACCCTTAAATTATATTAAAGTTAAAAAATATAAAAAAATATTAAAATAAAAATAAATATAATAAATAATATTCATAAACAAAAAGTATAAAAAATATAAAAGCACTTCGTTATAGCTTCAAAAATAATACCAAAATATTCCTTGAAAAAATAATTTAAAAAAACCATAAAATTAAACAAAAACTCAACAAAATTTAATCACAAATAAGAATCGGCAGTAAAACAGAAGCTAAGGGCAAATAAAAAAAAAGCACAGTAAATCACAATCTTTTTGCGTGGCAATTTTAAGGGGCGTAACCCTGAGGGGCTGGCAGAATTGCAAAGAAGCAAATAATGATAAAAAAAAAAAACGAAGAGGAGAAGCGGCCAAGTTGACAAATGACGCGCAAGCGAAAAATGCGCTTCAATGGTCAAATGTTTGTCGAGGGGCGGTAGATAGGGGGTGCGGCAGGCAGGCAGGCAGGCTATAAGGCAGAGGGGGTGGTGAGATAAATGCCTGAAAGTAGGGAAGGGGCCTGGAGTAGGGGCGCGGTATGGTGAGATAAATGAGGCTGGCTGGCTGGCTGGCTGGCTGGCTGACTGGCTGACTGACTGACTGGCGGGCCGAAAAGAGGGTGGCATTTCCCAGGCAGAGATAAAATAAAAGCGGCTGCGAGAAGCACTTTAAGGCACAAAAGTTGACCTACAATGACCTCCAGACAATCAAAGGCACTGCACGAAAAAGATTATTCACAAAGAAAGAGATGATTCTGATCGTGTTTATATAATAATATTAATGTAGGCGATAAAAATGCATCCCAAAAAGACTTCTTTAAGGCTAATCTGCTAGATAAATGATTATATAACATGAAATAAAGTTCATTTTAGGATCCTTAATTAAGAAAAGGTTTATAAACCTAATAAAAAACGAAGTGATTGACCAACAAGAAAAACTTTAAAGTAATAAAACCAATCTTAAAAGTTATTCTGAAGGATAGTCCCGTCGCATATACGAACTTTAGCAATTCTTTTCATTTCTGTGACATTTTCTTAGGAATTTTCCTACCAATCACTCTTTAGCCCACCAATGGCCACCTTAACTTACAAGCCCTAAAACCCACTCCTAGCCCACACACTGCCCTGCCCGGTTTAACCCACCTTAAAACCAACGTTTTTGCCCACTTTTAACCCGCCAAAAACTAAACGCTTGTTAGCCGCTTTGGCAGCTTTTATGCGTTCCTCAAAATGTAAATGAAAAGATTTCGGGATTTCAGGGAAAAGGAGGGGATAACGGTTGAGCGAGAAATTCGCAAGTGCGAAAAAGCAGAAGAGCAACAACGACGTCGACCGTGGCAGAGGCCATAGCGACAGCGACTGAAAACGTTGGCTGAGGCGTCAAAGTCGACGTCGACGTCGTCGTGTGACAAACTTGTCGCCCAAAACTTAAGCGCAAATAGCACAAGAGCAAGCGAGATGGCAGATGGCAAGAGGCGTGCAAATGAAAAGGCAACCGGCTCAAGTCACCAACACCAAGAAGCCAAATGTATTTTGTCACACGTACTCCTGCACACACACACACACACACACACGCATACACAACACCATTGCACGTACACACCTAAAGAGGAGACAAAGAGCGAGCTGGCAATATGGCGGCTTTAACGTGCGCACGAAGAAGACGGCAAGCGACTTGCTTCTTCCTCTTTTGCTTGTGTGACAAGTTTAACCACAAACACACACACACACACACAGACAGGCGGGCGTGCACATACATTTGCTAAGGGGAGAGCACAATCAAAATGGAACCTCTAATTCTCTCTCCTGCGCGAAAGGGACGCAAGATGAGGTGACAACATTTGTATCTGTGTGTGTGTGTGTGTGTTCGTTCGTCGTCTCTGCGGGTGTCTGTGTGTGTGTGTGTGCTTGTGGTGTGAAAAATTACAGCAAAGCAGCGACGTTTTTTGTTTCTTCTTCGTTTTTGGTTGGTTTTTTCGAATCTCTAGGATCTGGTTATTTTTTCTTTTTGGATATTTCAGTTCGATTTACCTTGGTATGGGTGCCAAGAAGAAGAAGAAGAAGATGGGGAGTTGTAAGAAGGGATAAGAGGGATAAAAAGTAGAGGCGAGAAGCGTTTTAATTGGTCTTAAGATTCTTCTTACCAGAAAAAGACTCGAAAACTATAACAAAATTCGCTAAAAAAGATTTTTACTACAAAAATGTAAAATTTTAAGGAAATTTTCATTTAACCATTTGGTAATTTGTAAGAATTTTTCACCTTTAAGGTTATAGTTCTATCGCTTCATCCCAAGTCGATAGAAAATGCATAAATTTCATAGAATTAGTCTTTAGCTTTCTGCAACTGCTCGAAATATTCTTGACTATTTTCTAAAAAAAAAAAAAAAAAAAAGTGTTGAATAATTTCCGGCTGCCTTTTCGATATTTGGCGCCCAACTTTTTTGTTTGAATGGCGTACATAAACAAGCGCGTACTAACAACGAAATACACACACACGAATGCTGTGAAAAGTCGGTGAAAAGTCAAAAGTGGAAAGGTGTTAATAAACAACCAACCAAAATGCAGAAAATCTCAAGTTTTTCGGCCTTTTCAAAGGGTCTTTTGTGCTCTATCTCCATCACACCGTCTAGCGCTCTCTCTCTCTTTGTCTGACACTCTCTTGTTCTCTGCGATTTACGGAGTATTGATTCAGAATGTGTGTGTGTGTGCGAGGTGTGTTGAAAAAGCTTACACTTACACTTACACAGCATCCCTGTCTCTCTCTCTTTGGATCTCTCTCATTTTTTTTAAAGTGATTTTTTTGTTGGCGCTTTGTAGCTAATTAAAAGTTGATGTGTGTGGGTGTGTGTGTAGCTAGTGTGTGTGTGAGTTAAAGAAGAAGCTGAAGTAAAAGAGCTCATAATTATCAGAGGAAAACTTTATTTGGCGGCATTTATATCACTGGCTGTCTTTTCATTTTCCAGCTATTTGCCTCTCTTTCTGCCCACTTTCTCGCTTCCTTTCTCTTTCGCTCTCTCTCTCTCTCTCTTGTTTATTTGCTTAACATGGTTTAGTTGTGTCTGTGTGTGTGTGGTTGTGTGTGTCTGCAACTGTTTGCTTTTCGTCTGTGTGGGTGGAGGCATTTCTATCTTTCTCTCTGTCTGTGTGAGCTCCCCTTTCACCCCGTTGTCTGTATGAGTGCGCTTGTGTGTGTCCATCTGTGTGTGTGTGTGTGTGTGTGTGTGTTTGTGGAAATTTACGAGCGGCGCGCGTTAAATTATCTAAATATGTTTGGGGCAAAAAGGTGACGACGAATGGGTTAACACTTTGAAAAGCTGCTGATGCGATGCTGCCCCTTTGTTTGTGCTGGTATGGGTGTTAGTATGCCTGTGTCTATGTGTGGGTGTTAGTTTCCTGTGTGTGTGTAAGTGAATATCCTTTACAATAATTGGCATTCGATATTAGATTTAATCTTGTAATTTGAAACTAGGGATTCGAAACTAGAAGGATAGATAGCTGGAAAATGGGAAACTTTTTTTAGATATATATTTTAAGGATATTGAAACTTAATCAGCTAAATCTCTCATAAATGCTAACAAACTTTATTAATCCAATGGCTAAAGATAAGGATATCCCACTTTACGCCCCGCTCAACTTTGGTCACTAATTTGCAATGGCCCCAAGCAAAGATTCGGAAAATTACAAATTTGCGCTTGTTTTTCTTGGCCAACGTTTGAGGCAATCGATAAAATTAGCATAAAATTAAATGTAATATATGGCAAAGGAAAACAATGGCTGGACTGACTGGCTGGCAGCCACCCAAAAAAACAGAAACGGTGGAGGAAAAATCAGATATCGAGTGGAGCAGAGGGAAGGAGGTGAGAAAGCATCGGAAAATGTGGGGGACAGGATGGCAAATATGTCTAGTCTTATGTAAACTTATGTACGAGTATGTACATAATGTGTGTTCGTCGCATAAGTTTCTTGGTGCTTGCTTTCCCTACTTTTCTGTGCAATTCGAATTCGTTTTGATATCCATGCTTATATACTCATGGCGTATACCTTTTAGAAAATATTGCCTTTTGCCGCCCATCAATGTTTATCCATCGCTTTTCACTCAAGCTTTTTTTGCCTCGTTTTCGATTTTTCTGTTTTTTTTTTCATAGCACTAATCCAATTAGAGGTAGTTCAAGAGCGCGGAGGTTGAGCTTATATAATATGCTGGAGGATGTTTATATTTTTGGAAGAACTGCGGCTTCATTAGCATATCTATTTCTATAGAAAGAATCTAAAAATTAAACATTTTGAGCCAATAATCATTTTTTTTTTAAGGGGTATCGTCAGTTTTGGCGAAAAATGGATAAAAATTGACATTTTTAGGTGTGAATGCAGTTCTCTTGGAAATTTAATTACGAGTTCGACCAGATTTCCCTTTCTATATTCGGACCATTATTTCTGAAGTTATGAGTGAAATTCTGAAGATTTTATTGATCAAAAATGAGATCAGGAATTTTGGCAAAAATACGATATTTTCTTTATGTTTTTTTCTCATAACTTGACTGAAAATTGTCCTACAGAAAAATCTTTGACTGATTTGAGCAGCTAACGAACCCATCTTTCCAACCATATCACTGCTTGGCTGATTTTCGGAAAATAATTTTTGAGCCGATTTTCACTATTTTTGTAAGGGGTAACATCATAATTTTTTTAAAAAATTGACAAAACTTAAGATTTTTAGGTGTGAATCCAACTTTGTTGGAAATGTAATTACGAGTTCAACGAGGTATTACATTCTATATTTGGACCATTATTGACTTAGCTATGAGCCAAGTACTGGCCATTTTATGGCGAAATAAGGATACATTAAATCTCGCTTTTTTGATAAGGGGTAACATCGCCTTTTTTTGCACAAAAAGGATAAAAATTAAGATTTTTAGCTGTGCATTCACAGTTTTCTTAAAAATTTAATAACCAATCCAACGAGGTATGTCATTCCAGATTCGGAATACTATTGGTTTAGTTATGGACATAATACTGTCACTTTAAGGAGGAAATAAGCAGAAACAAAATTTCGCATTTTCAATAAGGGGTAACATTATTTTTTTTTTTTTGAAAAATGGCTAAAATTTCACATTTTAAACTGTGAATGCAGTTTTGTTGGAATTTTAATGTCGAGTTCATCGATATATGACATTCCATACCCGGACTATGTTTGACTTTGTTGTTGGAAGAATTCTAAATGTTTTGGGGCAAAAATCAGGATTACTAGTTCTAACAGAAGAAGCGATCTTTTCTAACGGGTTTATGTCCATAACTTAGCCAAAACAAGAGGCACAGCTAAGATGAAGACTGTTTTGTAAAGCTAACGACCAGAACTAACTTTTCTCTTCATTTGTTAGAAGATTTGAAAAATTTCAATTTTCGAAAAATTTAAAATTTTTTTCTAAGGGGTGACATTATCAAAATTTGCGAAAAACGGCAAAATTTTTACTTTTCAAACTGTGAATGCAGTTTTGTTGGAAATCGAAGTACGACTTTAGCGAGGTATCACATTCCATATTCGGACCATTGTTGGCCTTGTTATGGAAAGAATTCTATGATTTTAATGCGGAAATCGGGACAAACCAACTTTCGCCTTTTGATAGGCGGAAACTTCATCTTATTTTGAGAAAAATGTGAAAAAATAAGATTTTTAGGTGTGAATGCAGTTTAACTGGAATTTTAATGACGAGTTCAACGATATATGTCATTCTATATTGGGACTATTGTTAGCTCAGTTATGAGCTAAATACTGGCCACTTTGAGGCAAAAATCAAGATAAACAGGATTCAGTGTTTTCGATAAGGGGTAACATTATCTTTTTTCGAAAAATGGATGAAATTTTACATTTTAAACTATGAATACAGTTTTGTTGGAATTTCAATTACGAGTTCATCGATGTATGACAATCTATACTGGGACTATTTTTGCCATTTTTGTGGGAAGAATTCTGAATAGCATTTCTGAATAAATGCGGGTTAAACAGGATTCAGCATTTTCGATAAGGTAAGCATCATCATCATTTACGAAAAAGGCTTAAAAATGTACATTTTAAGGTGTGAATGCAGTTTGACTGGAATTCGAATTACGAGTTCAACGAGGTATTATATTCCATGTTTTGGGCCATTATTGGCTTAGTTACGAAAATGGAAATATTTTCCAAAATGTTATTTTTTGGGCAAAGGGGGCCTAAAGCTTATAATTTATTTTAGAGTTGAGAAATTTTCAGAGTAAAATTCAATATCAAAAGGTATTTACTGCTATATCCCTTAATTCTTTCGATCCCCTTTTCCACTTTTTCTGATGATGATGATGAGTGTTGCCTACTTTGGAGCGTCAAGTAAATTGCCAGCCATTGTGGGCGTGGGCGGTTGTGGGTGGTATGCGGGTGGCCACTGCAATTGCTCAATTACAGTGCAACAGACAATGCACACACACACACACGCACACAGAGAGAGAGATATATACGTACACCACAGCTGTGTGTGTTTGAGTGTGTTATGTTGTGTTGAATTTCACGCCAGGCTGCCAAGTGTAGTCCGTAGTTTTTCGCCATTTTTAACGCGTCGCGTCTGTGTGTGCTGGTCTGGCTGCGTATGTGTGTGTGTGTGTGTGTGTATTTATTGTTTAATTAACTTTACGCCTGTCTATCACACAGACACACTCGCACACTCGCATACACACACACGCGCGCACATATACGATGAAGAGACAGACTTTCAATGTTGTTTGCTCGGCTTTGTCTGCTGTCTGTGTGTGTGTCTGGCTTTTGCATGTGTGTGAGTGTATGTGTGCATTCTGTGCATAGTCCTCTTGCATCCTGGCCATGCCGGTTGTTGTTGTTGTTGTTGTTTTTGTTGTTGTTTTTGCAGCTCAACACAAAAGTTAATCAGTTAGGGCAATGTGTGAAAAACAAAGTGCATTTCCCTCAAGAGCACCATCTCGCTCACACACCCAAACTTGCTTTTGCTTTTTTTTTATGTTTTTTTTTCTCCATTTTTCTTTTCTTTTCTCCTTATCCATTATCGCTTATCGCGAAAAAGTGGAATAAGGATTGGGTTTCCCATTGAGGATTACCATGGTAGTTCCCTTGTAAGCTTTACAAGATTACTCAAATGAGATTTACACCATTAAGAATATCATGTTTTTTGTGAGTCCGATTAATTTTCTATCGAATAAATCGTGGATAAGGTATGGGAAAAGCTTTACCTAGAAATTTTTTATATCAGAATGTGGATCCAAAGCTATATTTCTGCCTATCTCTCCTTTTCCCCTATTCATATCCCAGCCCAATGGCTCTTCATTTCTGCTTAGAATTCTGGTTCTGTGACTTTGCCAGCTAAGACACACAAATTGAATTAGCCAAGTTTTGATCTGGGCAAAGTGTTAAATATGCTGCTGTGGATAGAGTTGCTTTCTATATATGTGTATAAAAACAATGGCAAATGTTTGGAAACTATTTCGTAACGTGTTGGTAATGGCTAAAAGTTGTTGATTTATTAAAAACTTTTACTGACAATACCACCGTGTTAAGGTTTTCTATTGGATTTTATTAGCTTAAAACTGTTCATTGAGGCAGTGATATAGTTTCACGATAAAATGTTGTAATTTTTTTTAATGATTTTTGATAGCTTTAGTTAGAAAATACAAATGGAAATCTAATGTTTGCTAAGAAGTTTTAGTTTCTGTTTGAGATAAATCGTAGTTTTGTTACTTTTCTTTTACATTTTCTTTGCCTTTTTAATTACTCACTTAACTTCATTATTAACAAGACTATTTTTTCGATACTCCTATTTCATATCCTTTATTTTTTTACTCCTTACACTTTAGCTTTACTCTCTTTTTCTCTGATTTTGTGTATTAGATCCACCTTTCCCTGCCTTGCTGTGTCCCCTTCGGACGTTTTCCATCATCCGGTTCATGGCGATTTCCCGGGTCCGGTGTTTCTTTCTTTCTGCCTTTCTGCAGTGCTTTTGTTTTGTCTCTCGATTCTCCTTTCTGGCTCTTCTACTTCTCTTTCCCCAAACCAATCCCCTCCCTCCCTCCCTCCAGAAATGCCCAGCTTTCTCTCCTTTCTTCCCGCTGTTTGGCAGCTTCCATTGAAAAGCGCTCTTCACAAGCAATTAAACACACAAAAGCGTTTTGCACGCCGCGCCGCAAGCGAAACGGACAACTCAAGCGGGGTAGGGGTTGTGAAGATTGAGGGGGTGGTTCTTGGTGATGGGCAATGGGTAGGGGTTTCTGGAGGGGGGCAGGGGAGTTCGGAGCTTGGTAGCACCAACAATGTGGCCAAGATAAATGGATGGCAAACTCTGGAGCTCAGCTGCAAAACTGCAATATGAATAATCGCCTGCCTAAAAGGGGAGTACACTGGAAGAAAATGTGAATGGGAAAAGGGAGATTAAGATTTTGGTTAACGAAAACCCCTGCTGAAAGAAATTTTCCCCAGAAAGATGGGAAAACCTCTTACAAATGTGTCTCAAATTCTTATATTACTTAAGCTTTGAGAAATCCAACAAAGGATTTCCCCTAAAAAAGTTATTTTTCGATAAAACAAGAATCGTAGCATACTTATCAGCGTCTTTAAACGTGATTTCAAACCTTCAGAAAATGCCACAATCTATGAGCCTCTTTTTCTGAGTGCAAAAAGCAAGTAGGGTTCTTTTTTTGCAAAGTGGATGGTGTCAGGGGCGTCGAGCGGAGCTGGAATTGTGTGGGTGGTGGTGTGATGGTGTGTGTGTGTGTGTGTGTGCAGCCAACACTTTTTGTGTGAAAAGCTCTGAGGGCGTAGGGAATGTCTGGGCTTCGAGTGTTTACACAAGCGATTGGCCAAGACACAGAGACCCGTTAGTCCAAAGTGTGCGAGCGAGATGGATGCGAGGCGGTGCAAAAGAGAGAGGGCGAACAGGACAGGACGGAAAAACAAGGGGGGTATGGAAAATTGAGGGGTTTGGGGGGTTCATACACCATCTCCTCGATGGCGAAGGAGTGGCCAAAGTACACAAAATTCACACCAACACCAACACTTGACAATTTCCCACTCACTGGGAAAATGGAAATGTTTGTATGTCTCCACGAAGGCGAGACAGTGTGTGCGATAGAGAGGCCAATAGCCGGCCAGAGCGAGACAGGGCGATGGCTTGCCAATGGGCAAACGGCAAAGTTGTCTTCGTTTCTAAGCCAAAAGCCACCTACGACATGTGAGGATACCAGGCAGGCACACACTCGCTCACTCGTGTCCAAGTGTGGGTGTGAGTTCTGGGTGTGGGTGTGTATATGTGTATATGTGTAGGTGTATGACTGGGATGAGAGTGTGTGGGAGTTGCGGATGTGTCAAGGATGCCAAAGCGGATCTGATCCCCGGCAAAAGTGGCCATATTCATCCTTAAACAAACACGAAAAGCACTCTGTGAGATACAGGCAAAGATGACGATAATTTGGATACAGTAAACCCTCTTGAAGTTGCATGAAAGTACAGGGAAACCCAATGAAAGGAGAGGGTGTTTAAAAAGTGGATATTCCTGATAAATATTCTGCCATAAAGGCTTCTTCTTTTTTAGGTTCTAGAATGCCACCTTTTCTCCATAAACTCTAAAAATATAAAAACTCCTCTTGATAAGAGTACCTTGAATTGCCATAGCCAAATCGCACTTTAATTTGCTTGCACTTTATTTGATCGATAAATAAAGCAAGAGGAATATTTGAAAGCAATTTCATAGCAAGTTCTGTTAATTAAACGAGTATATTTTCCACTTTCGATTTGAGTGCTTGGCAATTAAGGAAAATCAATTCTGTAGGCCCACCACCAGTTGGCTAAACAGATGAGAAAATCTCATCGTTGGTCAAGCAAAATTAGTAAAACCCCATTTGGAATTAATTATAAATTTTGTCAATCGATTTTCGTTCTGAATATGGTAATAGGAAATGTAGAAACTCTGCTCGGCTCAAGCCAAATGCAAAATGGAAAACGGCAACGAGAAATGTGGAACTTTTTTTTTTTTTTCATACAACCATTTGCTGTGAAACATTTTCAAAAGTTTTATTCACATATTTATTTATTCATTTTCCCCGACTGCATGTGTGTGTGTGTAAGAGTGTGTGTGTGTGTTTGCCTTCAAGTGTCTGACTCGTGTCAAGTCTTTCAAAAGCCAACTACGATTCCATTAACAACGGCAACACAAACAGCCGCACAAAACTCTCTATGACGCTCATAAAACTCGGCAGCAGCGGGGCACCCCATGCAGTGCATCTGGAAAAGCGGAAAAACAGGGAAAACCATAGAGGGACGGGAGGGGGGGTGGCGGCTGCCAAAGCGGGAGAGCAAAGTGTAAATGAAAACATGACACCTGGCAGAACTTTTATGATGCGCTAAAAAGCAAACTTTCCGTTTATTATGCAAAGAGCATAGCTGCAGAGGAATTTTGCAAAAAAACAAAAAAAAAGGCAAGAAATAGCACTAACCAGATGGTGATAGTGCAGTGCAGTTTTCCGACTTTATGATACCCGGTAATGAGGTTATTTGAGTTAAAAGTTGAGATTTAATAACTGGATTTGGAAATATTTATTATTTATCTTAGGAAAGAGTGCAGTTTTAATAAGAAATTATATATATTTATCGATAATTATCGATAAACGATAATTAAGTTATCGATATATTCGATAACTAAACCTTACTAACTATTTCAGTATCAATATTATCTAAAAAGTTAGTAATTCTTTAAATACAAAATCAATCTTTCACTGTTTCATAACCCATAAAGTTATCGAGCCTTCAATCGCTGATTTGCCAGCACTAGACTGCCCATACAGGCAGGTAGTACTTCTCAATCCCAGCCAACATAACTGAGTGCAACCTGAAGTGCTGCACTGACCAGCGGGGGGGTGAAAAAAAAAGAAGGAAAAGCTGGAAAAGCTGAGGCAGAAGCTCATTACAGGTCCTGCGGCTGTGTGCGTGTGTGTTGAAGTTTGTTTGCCAGTCGGATTGGATTTGTATGGGTGACTGACTGACTGTGCCAGCAGAGTGTGTGTGTGTGTATGGGTATATCAGTATGTATGAGCATGTATGGGTGTTGGCCAAAGGGGCGTTGCAATAAAAAAGGCGCCAGGCTGACGACGCGTTCAGCAATTATGCCACACAATGGCTAAAATGGACGGGAGACCATGTGAATGTGCCGCAAGAACAAGCGCAAGAAAATGCCAAAGTTTCCAAAGAGAAGGGTCAACACACCCTCTGGACTTTTGCAGCCCCATTCCCCCCCTCGCGTAAGTCCCCTCCCCCCTTCCATGCAATCACCGATTCAGGGTCTTTTATAGGTGCGATGGGTAAACAACAACATTGCACTGGGAGGGCCCTCCTTGGAGTTGCTGGAATCGAAGTTGGCGGGAGGTAGAAGGTAGAAAGGTGGAAAGGTGGAGAGGGGGAACCTCCGAAGTCGAGGGATTTGCGTGCTGACTAATGGAACGCCGCTTGAGTTGCTGTAATTGCTGATTCTTTTTGCTTAATGGATCTTGTTTTTGATATGAGCAATCAAGATTCGCTTGAGATTTATGAAATTTATAAAAAAATATTTGGAATTACTCTAATAGTTATCGAAATTATCGATTTTAAATCGATATTTTCAATGAAAAGTTCTTTGGTTTATAGTGAAAGTTTGACTAATATCATATTTGCATGATTTACTCTTCGATTTGTTTCGATTTCTTATCGATTAATGGTATAGATTGCATATCTATTTATCGATAAATTGCAATAATCAAGGCATTTCCAAGTTAAGTTGGATTTATTTCCCTTCCTTTGTGTACATATATTCTGGGGCCCTATCTTTCGAGACCATTGTTAACTTTTTCGGATGCTGTTCTTGCAATCCCCCACTCCCCCTTAACATTTTTTTGGCAAACCCCTCTGGTTTCCTCCGTTAGCATTCCCTCTGACCAATCAGCTAAATGAATCTGACCAAATGGACGGGCCAGCGGGCACATCAAATGAAATCGAGCGTTGTCCGAGGGTCCAACAAAAAGTCTAAGAAATATCCAGTAAAATGTCAAACCAAAAGGGCAGTGGGTGGAAAATATTGAAGGTGGTTATCGAGAGGAGGGTGGAGGAGAAGGTTTTGGTTTTTCGTAAGGAGACCTTTCATGGGACCTTCTTCCAATGGGCGTTACAACAAAGCTCATGGGGCGAACAAAGAACGCCACAGAGAATGGCAAAGAAAAGCTGTGAGGAGAAGAACAGAACACTTATAAATAAAAACATGCTCATTAATGTAAAAGTCAGTGGCAGACAGAGATGCCAACAGCCATGCAGAAAGTAAGAGAGAGAGAGAGAGAGAGAGAGGGAGTAAGAGAGATGGGATGATGGCCAGACAATGGCAAGAATCGAGGCGTCGACGCTGGAATAGAAATACACTTTAGTTACACTCAGACCGCCACCCCCCTCCCACCTAAGCTCCTTCTGGCCATTATGATATTGTATTGAAAGTGCCAAGTGATGCTGTCATAAAAAGTTGCGCTCGGTTTGAGCTTTTCGTCCCCCTCCTTAAAAAAAGAAAAAAAAAGCAGAGAGCAAGAGAAAAGCTGAGAAAGAAAAGTCAAAATTAAATGGATGAAAATGCCATTCAATTGATATCTTTCGAAAGGAACTTATAAGAAGTAAAAATCTTAAAGTTAAGTTGAGATCTAAGGAGACTTTTCCACGTATTTCTGCATTCTTAAATTAACCAAAATCATAATCAAATCTATTTAATTGGTAGCCAGAAAAAGCGCTTAAGAATCCCGCAAAAAAAAAACAAAAAGTTTGTATCGGGGGGCCAGTCTTTTCATCAAAATCGACAGCAAGGCGTAACTTTAGTTTGCGCCCAATAAAGCCAAGGATGCCGAATCCTTTTGAATAAGCTTTTCCTTTTCCCTCAGCAATTTGCATAGCAATTAAGGCGAAAGGAAACTGTCAAGTGCTGTATATTTTTTTTATTTATATTTGCTAACCCTCCAGAGAACAACAAACAAACAAACAAACAAACAAATAGAGAAGGGAAATCGCGTGAAAATGCGCCAAATTGTTAGACAAAAATTTTTGGGCTGTATACATTATGCATCATGGGCGTAGCAGGCAGGAGGGGTTTCTGTTTTTCAGCTGCCAAGACGTTCAACTTTGTGTCGGCGGCCAAATCATTTCAGCAATGTTTTCAACTTGCTGGCTACAAGAAGAAACAAAAAATTAAAAGGAATTTTAGTTCTGGCATTGTCAGACGTTGGGTGGGCGGGTGCTGGAGCAGTAGCGGTGTGCCAAGTCTTCTGAGGGGGTGACGAATGCACTTGACAGCTGAGAGCTCGAAAAAAAAAAAGTTTTCTTTTTTTTGGATGCCATCAAAAGGCTCGATGAAGTGCTTCAAGTTCTACGAGTGGAGTCTCCATCGAAATCGATTTGATGCTGTAACAAGTAGCAGCCCTCCTCCATTCCGTAACCCCGAAAAAAGAAGCTCCCAACCTTAACTAAAACTAAAATTTGTACCCACCTGGAGGCTAAGAACGACGCACCCTTGTCAGAAAAATAACCAGAAAGAGAGAGAGAGAGGGAGTGAGAGAGTGGAAAAGTGGAAAAGAAGAGGGGTTTCCATCGAGCTTTGCTTATAAATTAAATTCGTAATTGATTCCTGAATCCGCAATCCTGCAAATGGGATTACAACACGTTGGAAAATCGCTCGAATGAGAACAGAGCCACCCCCAAAAAGCAATCATAGGGGGGGTTTGCTGCGAGTATATGTTGAGGAGGAGGAAAATTGCGTGTGCTGTAAGTGAAGTCTCTGAGGCCAAGAGGAAGTTTGCTGGATGTCAGTCAGTTTTGCGGGGTGTAGAGACAGTACCTACTCCATCTCCAGGCTTTTCCTCAACCTCCCTCCTTCCACCTTTTGCATTGCGAAGTCAGCTGGCGTGTTAGTCAGTCAATAGATAGGCCAGGATAGCAGGACACAAAAGGATCTGTCTGTACATATATATATCGTACTATATATATATATAGATGTGGTGCGTATTTATCGGTTAAGTGTGTGCTGTATTCAACCCCCAGAAAAAAAAAATAGAAAGAAAAACAAGGATAAGTGCCGCATCCAGGACATTCCCAATTCCCAAAAAATCCCCTCTCTTCCGCTTTCTCCCGTTTCTTCCGCCGGTAATAACAACAACAATGGAGCTGGCATTTTATAGTAGTTAGCAGTCTATACAAATATCCTCAATACTGAGTCCTCAATCCCGAATCATAGCCCATATCCATGTCATAAGTCCATCAGCAGTTTGCCATTGAGCAACCCCAGATGAAAAGTCTCTCTGATTGAAGGAAAATTTTTGGGATATTAAAGGGAAAATCATATATTTTTTTGGTATTTCTAGTTGTTTTAACTTCTGTCTGATTACAAAGCTATGTCCCAAACTATTTTTATAATGAAAATCCCTCAACTTACTTTAAGAAAATGTGAAAATATTGAAAATATCTTAACCCCATGATAATCCCTACTAAACAGGCATCGCAAGCGCAATGGAGGTTGCCTAAGAAACAGAAAGAAAACATTCAGCGATAAGGACAAGGGTTGCTACATCCCTTTGAAAAAGGGTTAAGAACCATGTTTCTTGACAGTCATAAAAGTCACTAAGCGCTAATAAGTATGATAATAAATTCCAGGAAAGGGAAACTATTAATGCTCGTGGAAATTTAATGGGAAAGTGTTTGTTTAACAAAACAGCCTTCTGGAAGATATGATAGTGAGTCTGAAATGGTTGGGCAATAAGTTTGGCTTATAAGAAGTCTCAACTAAATGAATTTCCCTTCAGGTTTCATAGTGAAAGAACCTTTTGATAGAGCAAATTGATCGAATACCTTGCTTACGACTTCTTCTCGAGTTTGCAACTTCAGTTCGGCGGCTACACAAAGTCGAGCTGCGGCGGCGGCGGCGGCAAGCAACAAAATCCAGTTCTCTGAATACAAGTTTGTATCGTTGGTCCTAGGCTGTGGCCCCCCCTCTAAACCCCTTTGTCCCATTCTACATATACCATATATATATGATACAAAAAACCCCATACAAAAACCGGACTTAGCAGACGGCGACTTGAGATATTATGTTTTCCGCAGCTGTCAAATTTGATTTGACAAATGTAAATAATACGGACAGACAAAGAGATTGTTGACATAATGGAAGGCGAGCTGATTTACACTTTTAGCTGCGTGTCGAGATGCGATCGTGATCTCGTCGCTCGTTGTTTTCCCCCACCCTATATCTATATCTATATATCCATATATATATATATATGTATATATCTGTAACTTTTTTTTCATGTCATGCCTGAACAACCCGCAAATCTCTCGACTGTTTGACTGACTGCCTCCGGCTAATGGCTACAAATTGTCACATCAGTTAAGTAGCAGAAAACAGAAAAAAAAAAACAGTATGAGAAAAACAATTGGCGAGGCGATAAACTGATGATACGGGTTCGGAAAGAGTTAGCTAATTGGATAATGGTTCCGATTTCGTTGCGCTTCAGTGGATCGGTTGGGGTGATGGGGTTTCTTTTGGGGGAGGGGAAGGTTTTCTCTTAATCTTAATAAAATCTCTAGTTAAATATCATAAGTGGTAGGAGTAGTAGGGTTAAGGTTAAGGATTTGTTGTATGATTTTCGGTGATTTTTGTTTATAAGAAAGTATAGAAGGGGTCTCATTATTGGCAGATAATTTTCTTAAGAAATTAGATTCCTTAAAGAAGAACTTCTTCTATAAATCATAGTAAGTTTAGAGCTCTGATTTGATACTATTAGATACTAGATATCCTAGATAGTAGTCGTACTTTAAGTCCTAAATTGGTTTTCACCTCATCAAGAAGACATTTTAAAGAAAAGTTTCCAAATCATGTTTTAAGTTCCAAGTTTTCAAGCTAACAAAGTCAAAGATTGTTATGAATTTTCCATAAAATTTGCATCATTTCCCAGGCAGCAAAAGCCTTATGAAAAAAGCCTAAAAAATTTCATAAAATCTGCAAAATCTCAAGCGACAACCATAACGTTTATTAGTAGTTTAGACCTCCCACCTTGTTGCTGTTTTTTTATATTTTCATTATATTTTTTTTTATGATTGTTAAAATATTCCACACTTTTTGCACAATTTTTTAAGCACTTTTCTTTTCAGATTTTGTCAGGTTTTCAAAAAATGCTGCTGGATCTGCACAAAAAAACAAAACAAAACAGAATTTGCAGGATGTTGTTTATATTTTTCCTGGCCCTTCTCGGAGTGGCTTTTCTGTCTCGTAACGATGGCAAAACGGTTAACGGTTTAACGGTTTATCGAGATTAAGAGTATATTTCTCTGGTTTCTTTTTTTAGATTTTTTTATTAATGGTTTTTTTTTTTTGGAGTGAACCAAAAAAAAAAAAAATGGGGGACCAAATCACACGTAAACACGGCGAGACATTTGGTTTATCTGGCGACGCGACGGCAAAAGCGTTTGACGTGAGCGTGTGACAGGCGGCGACTGCTGGCCGAGAACGATCCAAAAAGCCGAAAAGCCCGAAAACCAAAAAAATCAAAAAAAAAAAAACGATACGAAACGAAACAGAGAAAAAAAAAAGCAGGCCAAGACGCCGACGAGCGCCAAAGTGCAAGAGAAGACGTCAACGGCGACGCTGGCAGAGACGTCGACAGAGTGCGAAAGTGGGGAATCCCCAACGAGTGGGCGGGAAGGGGAGAGTGGAGGTCGGTGGTCCTTATCCTATGTTCACCACACACCGAAGAAAAGCTTAGGCCAGCTTAGCATAGGTTTTGCCCCAACAACTTGGCCGGCCGTTCGAATGACAAGCATTTTGACACCCAACTCGTGGGTAGTCTGTATTTTCTGCATTTTTATTTTTTTTTACTATATATCTTTGTAATCCCTGCACTTAGTTTTTTTTTTCTAAGTTTTCTTTATCAAGTTTTTCTTCTAAGCTAGTTTTTTTCTATGTTCTTTAAGCTCTCTTTAGGTTATAGGCTCTTTCAACCTTTTCTTTTTATATTTTTTTTTTTTTAGTTTTCTTTTAATTTAAAAGAAGATGAAAACCCCCTAGTAACTAGCCCCCTTTTTTATGTTCCAGATAACCCCCACCTACACCCCTGGTCTTTCCGCTATGATCTCCGCTCTTCGTTTCATATGAAGTGTCGACGTTTACTAACAGAATACCAATTTTGAATGACGCTATTGGCATTGTTTCACCAAACTCACCATGGCAGCGCAGTCGACGTTAACGCCGACAGAGGGCACGAATTCGCCTCGGTTCGCTTCGTTTCGAGTGAGTGAGTGAGTATTTGTGAGCTCAGCATTGAGTACTTCTCCGCGCGCGTGTTAGGTGAGTCTTTGAGGAGCACTCACTCAGGACCGGTTTTATGTTATGTCTTATTTTAACCATTTTTTTTTTTTTGAGGCAGGATAACAACACGCAGGATAACTCACGCATATTCGAATCGCATCCTTTGGCTTTCTCGATGGCCAAAAAAAAAAAGGACAACGTTTAAATGGTTAAATGTGTGCGTGTTGTAGCCATTTTTTTGTCGTGGGACTTTGGGGGGGTGTGGGGGACTACGAAAAACTGGAGCACAGATTAAGTCTCCTGCCAAGCGAAAATAAACAAATTTACAAATATATATATAGGCGCGTGGGACCAATTTCAAGGGGAGAAAAAAAGCAGAAACATAAAATCAGCAGATTTTGGGGGGAACATTGTTTATGGGTTTTTTTTTGGTATCGAAAAAGGAATCAGGAGATGGCTTTAAGAAAGTTAAATACTATAACTTTTAGGTAAATAATTAAGTAAAGAGGTTTGAGGTGATCAGAGAGGAGTCTGGAAAGATATGTTTTAGCTCTCAGGATGAAAGGATTTATATGGGTATATGTGAAAGTAGTGATAGTAATGAAGTTTTTATATGAAAACCTCTCTAGACTAGCTTTATTTCGATTTAGAAGTCCACTTTTGGTATTAAAAACTCCTACTTTTTGGTATTTTTTAATGGTATATTGGAAAAAGTTTATGTAGAAAAGGAAACTATAAGTTTTAGCAGGATTTAAGAATTAATTTCATTATTAAAAAACTTAAACGTTATGAAAATTCAAAGATTTTCAAGGTTATTGAAGGTTAAACTTTAATTTTAGAAGACTTTTAAATGATTTAAACTTAAAACTATATTAGAAAACTTAAACTATTTAATATTTGAAACATTTTTTTGATTTGGAATACAAAGTTTTCTAAATTCTAAAGTTTCATATTTAGTTTTTCAATATTTAGCCAAGATAAAAGACCGAAAATGTTTTAAACAGTGATAAAATGATAAAAATATAAGACAACGTAGTTAAGACAAATCAAATACGAAACAGACACATACTCTACGTGCAATAGGGAGACCCCACCCTCTCATAAAGCTAACGGTACTAGTCCGAATGCCTTATGACACTTTCCTTCGCATTTCGCCTTGGCTTTTCATCCGCCGAAGCGCCAGAACGTAATGAATAAAATATGCAATAAGCGTAAAGCAGCAGAAATATGCAAATTCGTTTACAGCGTCGCATCTTCACTGTTTCAGATCTCTCTCTCTCTCTCACTCTTTCTCTCTCTCTCTTGCTGCCCTCACTCCCCATCCCACTACAACCCTCTCGCTTACACTTGCTCTTATACGCAGTAGGGCAAGCGAGATGGTCATAGAGTAACGCCCCCTGCAAGGCGACCATTTTACACAGTTGCCTGTGTGCATAAGCGAGAAGGCAACTGTTTGAGCGAATGCGCATGCTCGGTGAGCGAGAGAGAGAGAAAGCGTAGGTCGTTTCTGTGTGAGTGAGTAAGTTGAGCGCTTTTCCATCAACTGTGGTGAGTTTTTTTTTCTTAGGCCACCTCACGATCGCTTAGTGGGCGGAGTCTCAGCGTCTCGGCGTTAGTGTGTGTGTGTGTGTGAAAGCGAGATGGAGCATTCGGAGTGGAGGAAAAACACTCACACGAAGGCAGCGATTTTGTCACACAAGCAAGAATGTCCTTTTTTCCTTTGCCCTCTCTCATCAGCCAGCCTTCTGCCTTCACACTTTTCCCATTTTCCACTCCGACCGCCTCTTTGGCTTGATTTTTATGTCGTTCGGCGTTTTGGCGCGAAACTTTAGGCTCAAATTGAGATTGGGATTGAGAATATATATATTGGAGTTAACTTTTTAGGAGGTGCTTAACTTAATAAACAAGCCCATTAAATGCAAATATTAAAAGTTTGAACGAAACTAAAGGCTAAATTTCGATTATTCTGAACTGAAAACTCACTAAAAGCTAACTAAATTAATTTGAATTGTTAGTTTTTAGATATTTCTTGTTAATTTATTACATTATATTGCTAAGTAATATAGTTTTCTGAAGGCTAATACTACGTTTCAAGAAGTTTAGTACAGAATTACTTTAAAAACTTCATTAATTTCTTGAGGAACTAATGCTCCAGTGTTAAAAATGTTAACAAAATGTTAAAAATATAAAGAAAATATTAAAAATATAAAGGAAATATTAAAAATATAAAGAAAATATTAAAAAAAATACAAAATATTAACAAGAAATTAAAAATATAAACAAAATATGAAAAACATTAACAAAATATCAAAAATATTAACAAAATATTAAAAATGTTCACAAAATATTAAAAATATGTTAACATATTATATTAACATAACATATAAATATTAAAAATATAAAGAAAATATTAAAAAATATGAACAAAATATTAACAAAATATTAAAAAATATAAACAAAATATTAACAACATATTAAAAATATAAACAAAATATAAAAAATGTTAACAAAATATTAAAAATGTTAATAAAGTATTAAAAATATTAACAAAATGTTAACAAAATATTAAAAATATTACAAAATATTAAAAATTTGTCAACAAAATAATAACAAAATATTAAAAAATATAAAAAAAGTAATAAAAATATTAACAAAATATGAAAAATATTAACAAAATATCAAAAATATAAGAGCTTAGAACAGTCTTAGAACTACGAAAACCAAAAAACATGCTTCCTAAAAGATCTTTCCCATGTTTCTCTTTGTATTTTCAAATCATCTAAAATTCAGATTATAAATCCTGATCAATCTTCTTTCCTGATTATATCCTGATTCCCCATAAAACCCCAACTTAAAAAACAAATTCCAACCAATTAAAAACTAAAATGCGTATATTTTCTTCCACACTTCTTGAAACGCAGACAAACCATTTCCGAACCATGTAAGAAATTCGCTGATTGCAGCTGCCGTGGCAGATGAGAATTAACTGTAAAATATGGCGCAATGTGCAATTGTTGATAATGGGGCATGTGGCGCGCATATCCTCCCGATTCACGATTTATTTTAACTTTGTTTTTTCTTGTTTTTAGCCAGCTCTGGCGCCTGCGCCTCGCCTGCTAATTAGTCGAAGCTCCCGATCCCGAAGGGACATTTCCAAGGGGGGAGGGGGAAGTTACGAGGGGGCCAAAGATTATACTCCATCGTTGTATTTGCTAAACTTTGCATTAAATTTTGGCGCTGCACTGGCTGTGGCAATTAATTTGGAGGCGCAACAAGCGTTGAAAGCGTCGAAATGAAGTGTGACGAGCATCGCAGAGGAGCTGCTGCCACATTGCCACAGATGTATGTATTTCCTTGTCCTCAACGGGAGGGGGAAATAAAAAGGATTGCACTGAGAAAAAGGGATAATTTTTGGTCTCATAAGTGAAGATTTCTATGAAAGGGTTTCTTGTCTGTCTTATTTTGAAGGAAATTTTCATCAGTTACTTATCAACTTTTCCTGGTTTTATAGAGAAAACTGATTTAGGAGTTCGGAAAAGATCTTCTTATGGTTAGTTCCTGTTAAGGGAGATACTTTTTTTATCAGCAGTTACCAGGCCAAGATGAGATATTAAATCTTCTTTTGAATCCCGCTAAAGTTTGCAAAACTTTTTAAGTAACAAAATAATAATTTTCATCATTTTCCCCGCAGTGCATTGAAGGGGTAGCTGTAGGCTTTCCCACCTTTCCTTGGCCGCCTTACCGTGTCATCTTTTTTTTCGGTTTCTCCAAGCGAATGTCAATGTGCGTGACTTTTGTTGCCGATGTGTGGCTGCCGTTTTCTGCCTTTTGCTGCCTTTAGCTGCCTTTTTTCCAGTTGCATCATTCAACCATGACAACAATCATCTCCTCGGCTTCTTTTTCCTCTGAGTATTGTTGCTGCTGCTGCTACCGTTGTTGTTATTATTGTTGTTGTTGTTGTTGTCAAACACTAGACAACAAATTGTTGTAATTATGTTCAGGTTGCGTTTCGCTTGTCGCTTCCCGATGTCATAATGCTACCCGCAATTATGGTAAAAGTTGCATGAAACAAAACAGCAGCAAAATAATAGTAGTAGAAGGCAGGCAGCAGTGGTAGGTATTAGTAGTACTAGTAGTAGTAGCAATAATAATGGTAAACAACAACAAACAGCGGCCCAGCGGAAAACGTTTCATTTTCAGTTATGAATTGACAACAAACAGTCTCTTCTTTATCCCGCCTCCCCCCCTCCTCATCATCATCATTTTGTCTTCATTGTTTGGTTTTCTGTGAAATGAGCGGGTAAAAACTATGAGGGAAAATCATCAGAGGGGATTCAAAGATGGTGGTGTATGGATGGAAAGGTTGTAAAAGGAAGGATAGAAGAAGGATAGCCTACTAGAAAATGAATAATTTTGGGAAAACTGCAGATTTCTAAGCAGAAACAACCTAAAAAGTAGGACTTGACCTGGCATTCAGTCCAAGCAGGGAATCAAACAGTCACTCAATCGAAGTCTTAAGTTCTAAATACGAGTACGAGTATATTTTGAAATATTAAAAATGTTTGACTATCCTGCTTTGTGGAATTCTTTGCCGGAATGCAAGGCGATCGTGGACAACTTGCCGAATGTTTCTCGCTTTGTTCTTAATCTTCTGTTTTCTGTCCTTGTACGTTACCCGTTTCGTTGTGCTGACTCTCTGGCCAATAGTTGTTGTGGTCTATGGCATCTTAATCTTTCGATTCTTACTCTTCTTCGAACCAGAAGAATTCTATGATAACTTTGTTCAGTCCTTTGAAAAGACTTCCAGGTTGTACGGGGATGTGACCATGAAACTTTGGCGTAAAGTCTTTAATTTCGTTACTGAACATTTTGGTTTATCATGTCATGATGATCTAAATAATGGCATTGTTTTTGATGTTTAAAGTTTAACTTCCCTGCAGCAAGGGATCTGGAAAGATGAAGATGGGTGGAAAACTTATTGCAAATATGCAAAATGTGGAAGATTCTGGACTGCTGTGGGGGATTAATCCTTAAACTTACTAACAAGAACTGACTACCAAACACCAGAATATATCAAATCGGGAAATCTTCAATTACAACCCAGTTTGGTTCCAGTTAATTGACATTTCATGATTTTTGCTTGGGAATCTTCTTTTTGTGGTTAAAAATCTGTTGCTTTCTTGCCTTTTTAACCTTGGTATTGAGAAGTTAAGTGTTGCCTTGCCAGCAGGACCTCTAGTTTCTAGAGTCAAAAGTTCACCATTCGCCAGCTGATACTCATGATTTCTCATTTCTCATTTCTTAGTTCTCATTTCCAACTTCTCAGTTCCCGGAGATGGCGTGTTTGGTCAACTTATGAAAACCGGACACGGACATCGTCACGGACACGGAATAGGAAAAACATTCGGTTTTAGGGGGTTAAAGGATAGGAATAAGGTATAGGGATAAGGGCTAAGGGATAGGAATAGAAGACACATGGTGACACCGCCGCAGCAACATGCAACAAGCAGAAAAGGATGTTGCTGTTAGTGGTGCAAAAGGGGCCAGGAGGGCGGAAGGGGGGGTGCAGTGCAGTACAGTGGCAGGCAGCCCAACCCTCGATGGCTATTTTGATGGCTATTAAACTGTCTCCGTGGCTTTGGCTCTTCAAAACGGCAGCGAAGCGAGGAGATAATTATGAGATGCGCGTTGAGCTGTTTTGACCTGGTCGAAAAATACATAACATTGCGTGCCGAACTCGAGGCTTCACTGTGGGTATATAGTAAACTAAAAATAATGTTTCTATGGAATAGATTTTGAATGATATTAAAATGTCAAATTTAGTTCCAAGTTAAGGTCTCAACTTAGTTACTTTAACTTAAACTTTAGAAATCCTTCTTGGCTAGCTAATATTTATCTTTATATAACCCCCTTTCTAACCCCTGTTTTTTGTACAGTGTTTTTGGCCGTAAGTACTGTCGGTTATTTGCTTTTTTGTCCCCGGCACGCACACAAGTGAAATGCAATTTAGCGTAAGTGCCTCTAGACGCGACAATTGTCGTCCTGGTCTTTGCCTCCATCTCCATCTCCATCTCCAACTCCATTCCCATCTCCTTGCTTTTCCCAATACGAATTCGCTGCCCATATCCCTCCCCCCAAAATTTGTGATCCCTCCTCTGCAGAATCCAAGGGTTGGACCCAAAAGTTGCCGCTGGCTTTTGCTTACATATGCAGGTTCCGTTTGACGCTTCCGCTTCGCCTTGCAAATATCAGCTACACTGTGGGAAAATCTATGTAATCTCGAGAGGATCTTACAAAAAACTATACTGTTATATACCTGGAATCCAGCTGTTAAGGCAACTTGCCAGGTTTATATTCTATATATCTAGTTTTCTACTTTTAAAAGTTTCCATTTTTATTGCAGTGGCAGATCAGGAGTTCTCAGACTCTAAGACTCTACAGTTCTTGGGTCAGGGGTTACGAATCCGGACCCAGGCAAGTGTCGAGTGTGTGCCTGGAGTGGCACTGGCACTGGCAGTGGATGGCTCGGCACTTGGCTAAAGAGTCGGCCGGCTAATGTGCCAATAATAATCATGGCACAGAGGCGGGGCAAAGCAGCTGAAAACAGAAACAGAAGCTGAAACAGCTCGACATCAAATGGCATGTTAAATCCTACAGCCACCCAGCCATCCAGCCATCCAGCCATGCAGCCACCTAGCCTACCTCTCTAGCACCCGGAAATATTTTCCACTTTTCAGACCCAACCGGGGCCGTTATTAGCTCTCATTTAGGTAAATCCCATTAAAGAGCCAAGGGAAGAAAAAATCTGAAAAATAAAAAATAAAAAAAAAAGGAGCACAAAAATTGGTGAGTGAGAGGGAGAGAGAGGTGGGAAAGTAGCCTCTCGTTTGACATTTGGTTGGCTGCATTTGGGGTGTTTTGGGTGGTGTTAATGCAAAGCCTTTTACGCCCAGCCCAGAACCACCCAACCACCTAAGCCATCATCGAGCCCATAATGAGCACCATTCAGATTTGCCCAAAAGCCAATTCAAGTTGCCACTAAAAGTCGGGCTGGGGAAATTAGCTTACTCGTTGGGTTTTTTCTTCTTTTTTCAAAAATGTTTATTACGAAGACTTAAAGCTGGGAAATCGGACTGAGATTGAATGTTAAAACTTAACTAACTTATGGAAGAAGAATAGTTTCTTATTAACTATGAGTTAAGTTTAAGAACTTAAAAAGTGTTTTGAAGGCGTCGCCTCTTTCCAAGGGTTTTCGATAGATTTGCAAGACTACCATTTTGATGCCTGGAAGAAGAGCGAGGGCAGGTACCATATGTTAATGAGCTCGATTCCATTGCGAGGCAAGTCTCGACCCCTTTTGGGGCTTCAGCTTTGGCTTCCTCATGGCGTATGTGGGGGGAGGGCGTGGCATGCGGTAAAATAAAACTGCACATTAGATTCTTGTGACAAGAAAGCGGTCTCCGTCTGTGGTGCAGAACCCCCCAATTCGTATTTTCCCGCCGCTTTTCCAGCGGCAAGAAAAACAAACTCCTGTAAAGAGGGGCGCAGAAAGCGTTGCACGCGTTGCAAGGGGGTGTGGCAAATCATGGACGGCGATGGGGGATGGGGGGGAGGGGGTTGGTTGCTAGGAAAATTGTGCAGTTGCAGCCATAATTATTTTTACGGCACATTGCGTCGGTGCCATGGTCTCCGAGCCGTCAGGGAAGATGGAGGAGGCCCCCCGAACAGTGGGCTGTGAGTTTGTTTTAAATGTTTTTAAATTAGTTTTTATTTTTAAAAAAATGTTAATAATTAAGGATTATACGAGAGGAAGTGATGGTTTTTAAATTTTTATAACATTTTTTACGTTTTTTACATTTTTTTGATAACAAAAACTCAAAAACTTTGAGGAGAATCGTTAAAATCGTTAAAATAATCTTTTGAGAGTTCACTTAACTATATAATTAACTTATCCTAATGTTAATTAATATATTTTTTATACTTATATTTAATTTACTAAACAATTTTGTATATTTTTCTAACTGAATATCTCAAAGTGACTCCCACTGCTGGCTGTTTTGTAGGCGCTGAAGTCACAATCTCTGCCCAAATGGGGTTGGTCAGAGGCGGCAGGGGCAGCAGTGGGGGTAGAAGGGCTTTTTGGGGGCGGTACGGGAACGATGGGCGGGGTTACGGGGACCAAGCATAGAGAATAATAATAAAAATAATTATGCATATGCCACCCTACGGTCGCAGAGCCTCCGGTGTTCTTCGAATCGCAGCGGCTCTTTAACCTCTGTTTTCAAGCCTCCCCGCCTCCTCCCCCCTGAAACCATCTAAGTAGCCCCCCCGCCTCAACATCCCCTCTTTCTTCCAGTACCATCCCGCTGCTAATTTAGATGAGCATGCTCGACAGTAATTTGCATGCCAGTTTCAGTTCCATTCGCCGTTTTGTGGGAGGATGTGGATGATGGTCGGGATGGATGGTTGCTGGATGGTTGGGGGAATGGGTCTGGGGTGGTGACCCCGACTGAGAGCCACTTGTCTCCGCATTCACCCCACGTTGCATGGCCCCCTCCTCACCACCTTCCTTTCACCCCGTGTGACAGTTTGCAGCGTTGACAATGCCGCCTCCATGTGTCGTTGTTGCTGCCGCTTTTGTGCATATGTCGCTACTGCTGTCTTCCATGTCATTCACACACGCCGACGAGTGTGCGACTCTCTCGGCTAAAATGGCACACACTTGTGTGCCTCGCAAGAGCCCAGCCCAGCCCAGCTCAGTCAGCAGACCCCTCCTCGAATGCTACTGCTACTGCTGCTGCTGCTGATGATGACGATGATGATGATGATGATGATGGGGTCCCCAATCCGGGAACGGTTCCTACCCAAAACCCCATTCTTGGGGTCCCCCCCCCCCTCTCTTTTTCAGCGCGCTTGCGCTTGTAGAGTGCCACTAATTGAGGCACCCAACTGCACCGCCAGCAATGGCAACTGTACCCCGCCAAAGTGTGCAACCTCTAACCTATACAACAAAACCCTTCCAAATAACTTCCTACAGATCTTGGAGGTATCTTCGGATGAAGCTGTCAAGAAGTAGAGGATCCTTAATCCTGAGTTTTTTGGAGGTTTTCTTCAGAACCAACTTTACCTCTTGATTTTCTAACTAGAATTTAGAGGCTAAACTGATTTTTGCTTACTAAAATATTAATTATTGACAGAAAATGTTAAACTTTTAAAAGTTTTAGAACTTGCCTTAACTTTTTTTGCAAGAATGATAACGTTTCTTAAATTTTTCAGCACCTTCACGCATTTCAAAAAGACAATCAAATGGAACAGAGAAAGAGTTCTCTAATGAAGGAGCTCCCTCATGAAGTATGAATTGGCCAAAATCATTTCACCTTGGCAACTAAGCTTTAAGCCCTAAATTCCAAACTTTGATTTTTGGAATCGCCCGCCCAATGTCGAGAAGCTGCTGCTGCTCATTTCTTTTGTTGTCAGTCGGGGAAAATGATGTTCCATATTTTCCATTCGACCAACACATTCGTTGGCCGGCCTTTGTTTGTCTCTGGCCAAGAAGAATGCGTAAGCCCGTTGCATGGATGGATGGATGGATGGATGGATGGTTATGGATGCCATTGACATGGGGGGCATCCGACTGGGCAAATCTACGACGAAGGATTTAACCAAACTGAGAGGAATGTTTTACGCAGATTTTCCAAAGGCACTGAGAAGAACTGCAGGAGAAGATCGTCATCTTCAGGAAGGACAGGAGAAAGTTTATCGTAATGGTTTGCAGTTTATATTAAATATAATACAGAACTTAATATATATCTTTTTCAGATTTGAAACAGAGGACATGAAAGTTCAACATAATCTTTTCTCACAGTGCCAAAATGGAGGCGACTAAGGGAAAAACCAAGTGGATGTGGAGCCACTAAATGATCCACTGTGTGGGGCAACAACGACAACACCTTCCAAGGGAAAATCGCAAACAACAACAACAGCAATAACAACAAAAAACTGGGAAAGAGAAAAGAAAATTCAACAAATCATGGCAGTGGCAGTGGCAGTGGCAACCAACGTCAGCCCAAAACGGAAGCCATGCCAAAAAGCCGGCAAAAACCCAACAAAAAAAAAACGGAGAGCGGGAGGCACACCTGCATTTACCTTCAAGTAAGCCAAAAGGGATTGGATGGGGTTGGTGCAAGGTGCAAAACGGGGGGGTTAAATCAAACCGTAAACTATGGAGGCCGCCATTGCTGTGTGTCGAGCGCATTTTTGCCGCCCAAAGTGCGGCGACTAACGCCAAAGACCACAAAAAACTGCAGACTCTGTTAAGGCACGGAACGAAAAGGGGTGTAGAGATTTTCTATTTTGAAATTTTTTGAAAATATTTGCAAGTTTTAAAAAGTTTTTAAACTGGAAATTTAAAGAGAATCAGTGGAAAGGCAGTTGGAAACGAACGCAGGCAGTTTTTCTTGAGAATGATAAGAAGAAATCAGAGAAAAATCAGAGATAAATCGTAGTTAAATCTTAGATAAGTCTTAGCTAAGATAATGCTTAGCTCAGGAGGTTGTCTAAGTGCAAATTAAGATTTAGTATATAAACTAAATGATAATCTAAAGAAGAAGTTCTTCAAGAAGTCTAGACTAATTCTCAGTCAAATGTGTAAAAAGTCTTCAGAGGGGTATGGAAAGTAAATCTTAAACTTGTCACCTTAAGGGCTTACCTCTTTCTCTTTGCATTTCCAACAAAACCAACTTTTAAAGATTAATTTCCCATTAATTCTTATCAATTTTCCTCCCCCTTTCTCAGTTAATTTTTTCTTAATTTTTCTCAGTGATCGCAAGAGAAGTCGTTGGGGAATATGTGTAACCCTGGTTTCTGAGGCTTCGGCGACAGAGTTTTTATGGCACTCAGTCGCCTCATTGTTTCGTAGTTTGTTTCCATCTTCACCCCAGTCACCTCCTAGTACCCAACCCCACCACCCCACCACCATCTCAGGCACTTTTTTAGCCATTTTTTATGTATTTTTTTTGTTTTTTTGTAGGTTTTTTTCTTTGCTTGCTGTCCAACGTTTTTACTTTACTTTGTTCAGTTTTGCGTTGAAAGCGCTACAATGGCGTGAAATAATATGCAAAATACTCTGTATGGCACACACACACACACACATGCCTATGTGGTGTGTGTGTGAGTGTAAGTGGTGTGCAAACAGAGGTAAATGTGGGCGGTGGTGGTGGTGATGGTGGTGGTGCACTCGATGCGATAAGGATGATGATGGTGACGAGTGGTGTTGATCGCCGCACGGCTGCTAATTAGGCCACTTAGAGCTCCGTTCGAGGCACTTTCTGCAGGAAATCACAAGAACCAGACCAAACCATTCGAATATGGGGTGGAATTCTCAGACGTTCATATATATATATATATAGCTATATATATATAGCATATCGTGTATAAGTATGTATATGGGGAAGGCTGTTTGCCATTCGGTCCGGCCATTATTGCCTAGTGCCATGTAAGTGTGTATGGTGTGTATGGACTTCTCCTCACCTTTTCAACTCCTCCATTTCCATTCCCATGCCCAGGTTCCTACTCATCCCTGTTTCTCTGCGTGTGAAGGAGGTCAATGCATCCAGCAACTTCTCTGTAAAAGTGCAATTCCCTTCAAGAAATTCATGAAATTAAAGACCGAAATTTCATGATTTTTTTTGTGATTTTCTGATCTTAATGAAAAGGCAGTTAAATTTTTCTTATTTTGTTTTATCAAGTTGGCCATAACCCCTGATCTAATGTTAACTTTTGTTACCTTTTCATAAACCGCTAATCAACATGAATTCGCCATATTATATGCAGATGCTCTTTGACTCCTCAGTTGAACGACCCAGTCATTGTGGGTTATCCTGCCGCTGAATGGATCCGCTTCTCGCAGTACACATCCTTTTTTGTTTTCATTTTTCATTTATTTTGCTGAGGTTGGGGCATCTCGAATTACCATACGTTGGTCGTCGGTCGGCAGGGATCCTCTGATCTTTTCCTGGCTCTGTCTAAGTTTTCGGAGCCAGCAGCTCCGCCCACGTCCCCTCGTCGCCGTCGTTGTCGTTCTTGTTGTTGGGTATTTACTGCCCACAAATCGAGGATCAAAGGTACCGCATATCCTGTGCTTGAGTTTCATTCATTGAGCTTCTATATATTATATATATATAGGATCGGGCTACGATCCTTCTTTCAGAGGACTTTGGGACTTGAGAAGGAGAGGCAAGACCTTTACTCTCCCTTCCTTACCTTTTTCCCCTTGCTAATTCCTAATTGGGTAAGCACAGAGGCCTAATTAAGCTGTTGCCATTGTTGACAGCGTTTGCGTTTTGCCATGGGGCCCGTTTTTCGTTATCCTTGTCCCGAATGTCTAGGCTAGATTCTCCAGGTGTTAGCCAGCTGCCGCTGGAGTTCCACGAGCTTCCGAAGGATTTCTTAAACGGGTGAAGGCAGGAAATATTAATAATAAATCGGAAGCTTAAGCTGTTTTACAAAGTGAGGCAACTTGCATGACTTTTTTATGCTAAAAATTCAAATTTCAAATTCAAATCTAAATTCAATGTCAACAGGAAACTGTCATTCCATTGGCCAGCAGGAGGATGTCAGCAATATTTCTGTATTTTTCGTCAATACGAAAAATCAACTAATAATACGATTCGCAAACACACAGAGTTTCGGTCGATATGTGGACTTTACCTGGGTTTCTCTCATCTCTCTCTCACTCGCTCTGTTTGTTTGAGGTGTGAGGTGTGTCGTTTGTCGTTTGTCTGGCCAGCGGCCATCATTAATGACGCAGGCGTCGGGTCAAAGGTGCAAATATTGATTGACAGTTCATATGCCCAAATGCCCAAAAAGCCATGCCAAGTTGCCTAAACTTCATTTTGGATTTTGAATTTTGTGAATTTTGTGAATTTTATGCGGTAGTTTCTGTCTGCAATTTGTTAACCGCAATAAAGATTACTTTAGGCTTCAATTTTCAAATGATTTAACTTTGATTTCCCTTGGCAAATATTCAATTTCAGAGTTGGGCGAAGAGGGTAAGGACTTCCCCCCTCAAATGAAGTTAGAATGTTAATCAGGGAAATAATGTTAAAGAATATTAAGCCCCTTTCCTTTCTACTGCTAGTTTTTCGTAACTTTTCTCAACTTTTAGTAAGATTTTAACTAATAATCCTTCTAAAAATGTAACATCAAACGTCACTCAACTCATTCAAGACTTTTCCCATTTCAAAGAGACAATCCCAATTGCTATATAGAATCTCTATCTAACGATTTCTGCCCTTTGCTTGAACTCAGTTTTATGATTGACTTGTTGTTAATGACCCGGGCACAGTTTGACAGCCACTGGGCCACCGATCCTCTGGGCCATATCATAATAAACCTGTTGATTTGTGCTTGTTAGGGCGCGGCAATGGCCCCACAACAACAACGACCCTTCTCATAAGGCCCAACTAAAGACTAAAAACCAAAAAAAAAATCAGCAAATAACCCGAAAATATCCCAAAAGCCAAGTCATAACCAGGCAGAAAACGCCAGGCCAGTCATAAGAGCAGCTCAACTTTGTTTTTTTTTTTTTGGTGGAGCTAAAGGGGGCCTGAAGAATCGGGCCCAGAAGACCAAAGACTGAAAGACTGAAAGACTGGTAGACTGAAGACTGGAGACCGCTGTTTGCTGTTCGCTGTTCGCTCTGTGTGGCAGCGGCCTGATCTCCGGCTGTTGTTGTGGTTGTCGTTAAAGTCGTTATTATTATTTGTGGCTCTTTAAGTGGCTCATTCGCTAACTGCACGACGATGGCGATATTCGTGTGCCTCCCAAGTACCCAGAGGGCGGACGGGGGGGCGTGGTGGGGGCGGATGAATGGTGGGTATTGGGTATGGTATATGGTGTATGGAGTATGGAGGGGTAACATCGAAGAAGACTGGAGTCTGAAGACTGGCGACTGGCGTCGCCACTGACAGCGACGGTGGTCCACTTGGCGCTCTCGTGAATTGATTCATAAAATATTATATCATTTTTCTGAGCCAACCCAGCCCCGCTCGCTCCTCCATCTCTTCCTTCCTTTTTTTTCTCTTTACCTCCTTGGCTTTTTTTGGGTTTTCTGACTGCTCGTTTTGAGGGTTTTGTAATTAGCGTGCATGTTTACCCGAATAATTTCACTTCATGGGGCTCGTTGAAGAAGTTATTATCAGAGTGCCTGCCCCTGCCCCTGCCTCCACGTTTTGGTTTGGGTTTATTTTTTTTTTTTTGGTCTTTTCGATATATCGCCCAAAGCGGGCAACGTCCGCCAATTAGTTGGCCAATGTCCGAGAAAATACTTTTTTTTTTTTCTTTTTTTGGGCAACTGTAACGGAAGGAAGTCGCCGTCCCACTCTGTCTTGATCTCTAACCCAAAGCCGTGGGCGCTGTCATGGACAGAGAGAGAAAAGTCTATGGGGAAGTACGATAATTATGATTAGTAGATTTGGGATTTTTGGGATTGGAAATCTAACTATCAGAAACTATCACTAAATTTGATTTAGTTACTAAAACTAGAAAAAGGCAGAGAGAATTTCCTTAGCTAAAAGTCAGCCGCTAAAGAGAAACCAAACCAAATCCCATCTAACAAAGACAATAATTTCTCTCTCTGTGTAAAAGGCAATTGCATAAATCAGCGGCGGCTAACCGCTGGCTCTTAATTGACATACATAGACCACCGTGACCGGGCCGACTTTCCGCCGAACTCACTCAGCTCAGCACTCGACTGATCCCATACCATCCCATCAAAATCCATACCAATCCATCCTCCTCCTCCATTTCGAGTCGTCGTCTGGTTTTTTGATTCCGGGCGATCCAATTTATGTAGGCACTGAGCGGACAAAGGGTCACGTCATTGACTTTGCCCTGCGCTTGACAGCAGCTCGTAACTTTTTTTTTTTTTGGATACAGTTGATCCGTGATCCTGGAGAGAGCGTTCAGTTGGAATCGAAAGATTGAGAGATGTCTGTTTTGGGAGTTATGATTGCTATGATCCGAGCAGGTGATCTCTTTGATGGATGCGCAAAGGTCCTTGCCAATCGAAGTTCATTGATTTGGTGGTGGACTGGACCTTCGAAGAAATGCATAAAATATAATGATCAAATTCGATCTAAGCTGAAAATGGCAGCTATTTAAGTGGCCTTTGAGGGATTCTTTTAAGAATTGGAAAGAACTTATGGAGATGATCTTGGAAAAGAGGGTAGGGATTTGCATTCCAAAAATGAGGACTTCTAATATTTGAAATTTTAAATCATCAAAACCAAACCCAAAACTCAATCAATTCCATTAGGCTTTCATCGATTTCTTCTTCTGTTCTTTCATAATTACAAAAATTGTTAAGAAAAGCGAAAAGCAAAATCAAAAAACTCTTCTTGCTGGCTGACCAATCAAGTCCGGCAGCAGCTTAGGTTGATTATAATGTTTTGGGTTAAACGATTATACAAATCAAACCGTTAGGTGTTACAAATGACCAAGACACGCAAGAGGCGAGGAGAGAGATGATCAGAAGAAGGTGGTTAGACAGAAGAAACACACAGAAGAAAGGTGAAGGGAAATCTGTGTGTGTCCGTGCGGGATGGGCTCATCTCTTGTTTTTAGTAGCCCCGCAGATACGATCAAATTTGATTAGATGACTGCGGATGCTGTATGGCCCAGAGAGAGGGAGAGAGAGAGCCCCCTCCATCTATAAAATACCCATCCCCATTCCCATCCTCCCCTCTCCTCCTCTTCAACAGATTTTTCCACCGATTCCGGCCATATCTTCTTGGGTGTCGGACGTGCGTGCGTGCATTTTATTACGCGCGGATGTGATGAGTCTATCGATGGGGCCTCCGCCACTCGAGTGGCTTGTTAAAAATCGCTGAATGGGAGCATTTTACGACCCGGCTTTGATGGCCAATCCAATCCATATAGTCGGCGGGGGATTTAATCAGGGGGAAATCAAAGACTGTCAGTGTGTGTGTCTGCGTGTGTTTTTTTTGGCCCTCAAACCTTTGATGGCTGTTATTTTGGGGCTGATTTGCAGCCCAGCTTAATCCCGATTGATGTTTCTTCTTGTTTCTGTTTTTGTTTTTATTTTTTTGGGTGCCATAATGCTGGCCAATTATCATTCCAACTCAAAGGTGAAAGCTCTGAGGGCTTTCAAATATATTTTTGAAATATTTTAATTCCTCTTCCAAAGGGTTTAACCTTTCGGTATTTCCTTATTTTCAATTTTTCATTCATAAAATCTCTCTTAAACTGCGAAGAATTAACAAAAATCTTGCTTGATAGTAAGCAGTAGTAGATTAACCAAAAACTCCACTGACTTTTTCCCTAATTTTGTGTTTCAGTGTGTTTTTCCCAATTTTCCGAATAACAGTTAGCCAATCACCTCGCCAAATTCCAGCCACTAACTGGAGGGACCACCCAAAAATCGAGCCAAAAAAAGTTGTCAACATTTTCATGTTGCTGTTGTGTCTGTTGATGTTGCTGTTGTTGCAGTTGCTGCTGTTGCTGTTGCTGCTGCTGCAGTAGTTGTTGCCTCGAATTTGTGCAATGTCCAGTGGCCGGCGGAAAGCGGAAAAGTGGAAAAGTGGAAAAGCGGCATGCTGCAATCGCCGCAGCCCGAGCTTTTGGTCTAGTGAAGGGGCCACCCACGCAGACCGCCCCCAATATGGGGGGGTAGGGGGAGAGGGTATATCCCCGAAAAAGAGGAGTGAGGAGAATTTCCAATGGCGATTTCGAAGGTGGGCTTTTCAGATGGGGTTTTCCAGCTGTCAGAGGAGCGCAGGCACTTGAACAAACGGCCATTGTTGCCGTTTGCCGTTTGCCGTTTGTTGTTTGTTTGCTGCTTTTTTTTTGTTGTCTTTCAACATTTTTGACTTGTTTTTGATTATGACGGGGGACGTCGTCGTTGTTTGCTCGTTGATTTCATAATCTCTGCTGTGGCTGTTGCTGTTGCACTGAGAAAAATCAGCTTAAAAAAGGTCTAGAAAAATCAGATTTCAGATTTTATAAAATATTTCTCACAAGAACAAGCTATTAATTCGGTTTCTTAAGAATCCTTAAGGTTAATGATTTGTTTTTCTCATATGTTGTTGTTGTTGTTGTTGCTGTTTGTAGAATGTTTTTTGTTGTTTTTGTTGTTGTAGATTTGTGGGTGACCGCGCACTCTCTAAAAACGTCAATCACTCAATTAAACTTAATTATAATTGCGAAGCGATGATGGCGGGCGGGTCACAGCAGCAACAACAAATTTCCAGAAAACCAAGACAAAAAAAAAAAAGAATGGAAAACCCGTAGAGTGGGTGTGGAAAAAGGAGGGCGGGGGCGGGGGCGGGGTTTTGTTCAGATTTCAAGAAATTTCGCAGAAAATTGTAAATGCACGATGCTGCCTCAACTTTTTGTTCGCCTGATGAAGATGGAGATGATGATGGCGACGCGTCGCCTCCACTTTGGTCTCAAATTTAGCTGGTCGTTGTCCCTCTTCAGTTTCGCCTCCTCCATCCATCTGCTCACATTTTGATTGCTAGCCTGAGAAAATGAAAGACCACCGAGGGAATGGAGAGTCTTCGGTATACACAGGGAAAAGTAGAAAGAAGGAAACCAAATTGATTGCAAAATTAGGGGAAGATTTGAAGGAATCTGTCTAGGATTTTAGAGTCTTCCTGGACTTTAAAGTTTTCTAAGGAATAACTTTATCTTCTCTTTGGAAAAAAGAACTAAAAATAATCATAATTTTTCCCTGTGTAATGCCTTGCATGCTGATGTCGCGTTATGCAAAATGCCTTCTCCCTTGCACCCACTCTTTCCGGCTCTATCTCTCTTTCGCTCTCTCTTTCTCGCTGTAACTATCCTTCTCATTCTATCTGCCTTTCTTCAGCTAAGGTGGCCACGCAATTTGGGGAATCGAGTAGAATCGCCCACCCAGAAGACGCCCAGAGTCTTGAAGTTCCGAAGAAACTCAATTGAAGTGCCAGTGCCAGGAACTCTCTAGGCTGAGTAATCATTTAATAAAACCGCCACTTTTATTATAACTAATTAAGAACTTATTTCCAGAAGAAAACTTGATTCCACATTTAAATCGGAAGAGAAGGGGAGCCCTGGGCTTTTATTATGCCAAAAACAAGACTCGAAATGGCTTTCGACTTTCTTTATTTTACGTGAGTTGAGACTTAGAGCCTAGGTACTCTATGAGGTTTTATACCAAAAAATATCTTTTAACTTAACTAATAGAAAGGGTTTTAACTTAGAGGACCTATAGAGGAGAGACTCTGCAGTTAGAGTCTGTAAAAAGTCTATAGACTAAAAAGACTCTAAAGTCTAACTGCGGAGTCTCTCCTCTATAGGTCCTATAAGGTACTCTATGAGGTTATATACCAAAAAATATCTTTTAACTTAACTTATAGAAAGGATCTTTACTAGAGGCTTGTTCTAGTTAGGGTAATATAGAGACTAAAGTCTCTTCTCTATAGGATTGGTATTGGTACTTTCTCCTGAGAGCTCACTCGGAGCGTAACTTCCGATTTCTGCGGGATTTTGATGGTGGTTGTGACTGTGACGGCGACGGTGACGGTGACTGTGACTGGAAAATATTGCGGCTACTTTTTGTAGAGGGGGGGAGGTAAAGGGGTTTTCTAGCCCCAGATGAAGCACCACCATCACCATCACCACCCCTTCCCGCAGCTTGCACAACAATTGCATTGTTCGCAGTGTTTCGCATGGGAGTTCCCCCGATTGGCCCCTATACCTGCTCCTATATCCATTATGTAAAGAGGCGACGCAACGTGTGGGCGTGAACTGGAGCGGCCAGTGGAGCGGCCAGTAATAATGACTACACTTAGGGGATTTATTGGGTTCCTTTTTGTTAGCAATTTAGATAAATATTATAAGAGACTTTCTTCAGTGGTTATTTTTGAGTTAAGAAACTTAATTCCACAGTTAATAGTAGACCCAATGCTCTTGATAAACTATTTATATGAGAAACCTTTTTCTCTGAGTGTAGCTTATAACGAACTGTGACCATTCGAGCGCTGCTCGGGCGTTGTCACATATTTTTACGCTTTTGCGATTTGCGGCATAACAAGAAGGGGTTAGGGTGGGAGCCTGTAATTAGGGGCGGCATTTGTGTTGTCGGTCGGTTGACAAAATGTTGGGCAACTGAGGAACTGAGCAACTGGGCAATTGGGAAAGACAAGAGATCGGACAGGCCAAGGGGGTCCCTAAGTCAGCGCCACCTAGTGGAACGGCCATCTAAAGGTAGTTTCTTACTTAGGGAATATATATAAGATATATATATCCCATAGCTAAGTAACCATGTTGTAATGGTGATATTTACCAAGCGCCACCTGCTAGAATATCGATTACACGTGTATGAATAAAGCAATTGGCATCTGCGAAATGAAAATTGCGGGGGAGTCGAACTAAAATAGTTCAAAGAAAAGGAAATTGAGTTATCCGAAAAACCAGAGGAGGATATCATCGACCTATCCAGGTACCTGGGCCCTACTCTAATGGCCTTAACAACTTAAGCGAGCTCTGGACCATTCCATTGTTGTTGCTGCACCTTTTGTTTGCTGCCCAAATCCCGCCTTTTGTCCTTTGCTTTGTGTTTTTATTGTAATCGATATTTGGGCAATGCAATCCAGCAATTGAAATCAATGAAATCGGGAACATTTGCACTAACAAAAAAAAAAAAAAAAAAAAGAAAAAGAAGAACAGAAAGAAGGCCGTAAACTAGTAGAGCAGAGCCAGAATCCATTTCATCGATTGATCAAATCGGGGGTTAGCGGCAATTAAATCTACTTGACTGCATTCCCAGTCCCGACAACAACAAAAAAAAAGAAAAAAGAAAACCCACATACACCCCCATATGGTGAAAATGAAAGGGAATTTCTCAAACTGCAGATCACTCGGAATTATCAGCAGCTGTGTGTTTGAGGTTTTGCTATGTAGAATTTGTTTCTAAAATCAGAGACAAGCTTGGAGGGCTAAGAAAGATAATGTAAGCCCATGTAGAGTTTGCTTTTTGAACTATCAATAATTTAGACTTTCACATTTCGAATGTCAGTGTCAGATATTTAGTAGAAGGTTTGCGGTTTACGAAATGGTTAAGTTTAAGCTCGAAATTGGGAAATTTGCATATTTTTTTAGGGATTTTATAAAGCAAATCTTACGCGGGCCACCCAGAATAAGATAGGATTAACATCTGCTAAAAGCCAAATCCTAGCCTAGCTAGTTCTAGCTTGTTCTAGCTAGTTCTAGCTTGTCCCACAAACTTAGTCCCACAAATTAACCATCTTTATCGATCTTATCCAATATATCCCTATATATCTACCAGTTGTTTGGTCACTTTCCGCGTTATTGACGCACATCTTCATTTCATCTCCGATGCCAATGGCATTTCATTTGAGTTGTCATTGCGGCCATTCATCAAAGCGGGGAGAGTCTGTCTCGATTGTCCAGAGTGCAGAGCAGATATATGGTATATATCTTCACCCCTCATCGCCTCATTGAGATTTTCTCTCTCCGATTCGGCAGATTCCGTCCGATTGGTACCCATTATTTGTAGGTCATAAATTTTATTGCTCAACTGGCGTTTGTGCAATTAAATCTCAATGGCTTGACGGCGGCCGCCGTCTTTGTCATTTTAGCCCTGCGACGTCGACGACAACGACGCGTGTGCACTTGAAAAAGTCACCAAGGGTTAGGTCTGCCTGTGTGATACATGGCCCTAACTATATCTATCAATCGGCCTACACCAACTATAACCAGGCAAGGCAACCAATTCACCCGACTTACCCACCCCAGATGGCAAATATTGTGACAATGGTCTAGGCCTAATGACCAACTGCCTCCGCTTCTGGGTAGGCACGACGTTGCCATCCGATAATATCTTTCACTTTGGTTTGGGTGATATACCAGCCCGCCATTAACCACAAATGTCGCATCTCATCTATCACCTATCCGGCGATCTAATCGCTGGTGTCGCTGTTTAACTCCCGGCCTTGCTGGTTGCTAACCAACTTTGCCTCTGCTTTGTCCGCCGATTTATTCACTTTTTTTTTTAATAATTACTCAATGTGAGTTCATTAAATTGATTATCTGATTGAAGGGTTACTTGAGGTTTAAGAGGATTTTCGTTTAAGTAATTAGAAAAGGTTGGAAAATTAACTACGTTCTCGTATTTTTTATGCCTGGCTGAAACTTTATTTGTTAATTTCCCAGTACTTAGCTACTGACATTCACGTCTTGGTCTTCATTCACCTCTCATAACTCACATGACGCTTTATTGGCAACTCTTTGGGCCAACTCATTGAGTGGCTTCTGGTTTTTTTGCTGCTTTTGGCCATTCACTTGCTGGCATTTCGCGCAGATTGGTCAAAGGGCATCAGCCACCGAGATCTGCAGCAGGCCTAAGACATAAACGTGGACATGGACCTGATGGCGATGGAGCTGCTGGGAGTTTCAAACGTGAGCCATGAGCCACACCCTTTTTGGCTATGCACTCAGAGAAAAGGTAGGCTGATCCTGCTGTAGTCCTGCTTACTTGGTCATACGAACTTAAATCTTTTCCATATTCTAATATATTTCAAACTCAAGTTTGTATCCAAAAAAAGAGGCGGCGGCACGTTTATTTTCCAAGTGCAGCTGTGTGAAAGAGTTTCGCGGGTTGGATAACATTTTCCCACAGGCGCCGCCATCAGGCGCTGCCATAAACGAGCTACGTGTCGCCATCAGGTGGCGTTGTCCCGCCTTTCCCTCTCTTCTACGGGCATCTATCATCTATCCACCATCTCGACAGAAATCTGCAGAATCACCAGCCTCGTAAACATCCTCTCTCCATTCAAGCATCCTCTGAGGGAAATTAAAGAAAGGCGACTACAGCAGGCGCTTAGACAAAGTCAACCCTTTGATAAAGTTGGGCCAGATGGAAAGGGTAGGATAAGAGGCGGGACCAGAGTGGAGTGTAGAGTACGAGAAGGGGGGGCTGTTGTGATTCTATTAGCAATTTCCTCGGAAATCGTGGCATCTCTAGAACCGTTAGCATCAAAGGGCAGCGCCACTTGCCCGCCGTTCCGAGCCGCCAGCAAGCGAAGCGCTTGAGCGAAAACAGTAGCGCCGTACCCACCGGTACCGCCCCCGCCGCTTCCCCATACCCCTTGGTACATAGAAAGAAATATAATTAATTTTTAATTGGTAAATTTTTGGCATTTATTAAGTCATTTTTATTGGGATAATACATCGGTTTTGTTACTACATGACTACAAAATATGTTTGTCAAATGGGTATTATCTTATCCCTAGACATCTCTATATGATATTCTTAATATTAAAACCTAATCACATCACCCATTTCTCTCTCTGCAGACAGACACACATCGACCCAGTTCCAGTGGCTGCAAAAACAAATGCTCGAGTTCAAAGCCTAATGCGAAAAATTCGCAGAAATCTGTCATCGCCTTGTCAACGCTTCGTCATCGTCAGTGGCAGCACAGGAAGAAGCCAGCGGATCCAGAGGCAGAGACAGAGCCATGGAACCATGGAACCATGGAGCCACTGAGCCCGAAAAATCCAAACTGGGCTCCTACACCCCTGCTGCTATACCGCTTTTGAAACTGCTCCCCCCCCCTACTCCAGAACCTGCCCCTGCCCCTGCTCCTGGCAAAGTGTGGCTCCAATTGGCGCTTGACATGGTCCCGACGACACAGCAACAAGCGAAAATATTGTTCCATCAAAAAAAAAATCTCAGCAACATTCGCAGCTATACACAGGGAGAAAATTAACAGGGAAAGCGAAGTAACAGTTAACTGTGATTGATTACGAACCTGAACAAGGATCAAAGACAGATTTCAAGTAACTAATTTATAGATTTTCTTAGTTAGAAAGTGTAAACTAACATAAACTTTCTTGCTGTGTAGATGTCGCTGTTTCTGCCGTTGTCATCGTCGGCGATCATATCAAAGCGGCGCAAATTTCCTGCCGGCATTCAGAGATAAGCAAAAGTGTAGGAGTGTTCGGGAGCTGGGCCCGGGAAAAAAAAGGACTGTCCAGCGTGGACGAGGGGAACTTGGCGACAGTGGGGGAAGGCAGAGCAGAAGGTCCAGGTCCTGGCCAATCTCCGGCGTCTATTAAATTGTTGGCTGGCCATACACTGCATCAAGTTGGGGATACCACGAGCTATGGGTGAGTTGAGAAGAGATAGAGTAAGAGATATAGTAAGAGATATAGTAAGAGATATAGTAAGAGATATATAATAAGGGATGATAAGAAGTTTATTGGTAAAGAAACATGAAGGCTTCTATAGTATAAAAAGGGAAAGATTTGAAAACTTATAAGAGGTATAGTAAAGGATATCTCAGACCTCTAAAAGTTCTTACTTTTCAAACTTCAGCTAGCATTTTAGTTAATATTAGCAGAACAGTATTCTTTCTGATACTTTTTAGTACTAAAACCTATACCCCTTATAGAGTATTTCGAGTTCATGATCCCAAAATAAGATCTCACTCATCAAACTGCTGTTGACATGCTGTCAGAACGGCGACGTTCCTTTAGTTTTTTGTGTGTGTGTTTTTTCCGCCTGTTGCATGTCATTTAGATCTCAACCGACCTGGGATCTCCGATCTGGGAAACCCCTCCCAAACCCCTCAAACATTATATATATATATATAGTATGACAGGATTCTAACCGCTCGGCGCTATTTAACTTCAAAGGGTGGACGCGCAACTGGGCGCAGAGCATTTAGCGCCGAAAATTCCGGACAACAAAAGGCAGGTAGCCCCCATCGAATTTCGTTATATCATTCCGATCCCTGCCCCGCCCCCCCCTTTTAAATTTTTGTCATTAGATTTTTTTTTGGTACACTTAATTGCCGCAATTAGCGTGGGGCGCTTTGTAGTGATGCCACGCTGCCAGTGAAATGGCCCGTCAAATGCTTTTTCTTCAGTCTCTTCTGTTCCCAACCCAGATCGGAACATAAAGTCCCCTGGGCTACCCCTTCTCTCTCTCTCTCTCTCTGTCTTTTTCTTGGCAATTTGGCAAGCAGAATAAAGTGGAAATAGTTTTGTTAATAGTCGGAATTAATTATTAGTTTTGCATTTAAAATAGTTTGATCTGAGAATCAGGGATTACCTTTTCGTGTTAATAACCATGTAAGTTGGTCATTTTCTTTACTTACCCATAAACCTTATTCCCATGTAAGTGCACTCCTTAAGCGCCTATTCACACGAGTGCCAAAAGATCCGCTCATCAGAGGCTCAGTGGCTCTGATTCGCAGTTCCCGATTTCCGATTCCCCGATCCTTGGCTGCCAACAGGCGCTGTCAATAAAATTTGCGTCTGCCCCCCATTAAAAAAAAAAAAAAAAAGGAAGGAGTAGGAGGGGGGCTATAAAGCCAGAGGAACTGAGAGGGAAAGGCGCCGACGAGCGACCGAATGGCGCGCCTGTCGTGGTCGATCAAAATCAATGCGCCCCATGGAATTGCGAATCAATTGCCGGTGCCCCGAAAAAAACGTTCAGTTTCGGTTTCAGATACAGCTTTTTAGGTTTCTACCAGATGCAGATGCAGATCCGGGGGATACGGCGATACAACGGTATCGCCCAGACGACGACGACGTCAGCCGCCTGAAACTTCAACTTCAACTTCAACTTCAGCTTCAGCTTTGGCTTCAGATTCAGATTCAACTCACTGAAGTTTGAAAAGTCTTTCAGTCGCTCAGTGGCTCAGTCCTTCAGTCGATCAAAGACAAAGTCCCGGCAGTGCGATCCCGATCTGATGATCCGCTGTTTTCCAGCTCACAGCATCGGGAATTGTGTGATCCCGATTCCTGTGCTATATATATATATGTATATATATATACTATACGCTGGAATATATTCCCGATTCCCCAGTCGAGACAATGAGCCTTCCGATTGGGGCTGCGATGAAGACGACGCTCTTTTTTTTTTTTGGCGACAGCGACAGCAACAGCGACACTGACAGGTCTACAAGGGGGGTACACTGGGATTTGAGTTCAGAGAAAGTAAGGGAATTTCAAAACTTAAGAACTGTATGACGAGAGCTTTAAGGATTAGGGTTTAAGGTTAGGAATTCAGCGACTTAAGAACTCTACAAGGAGGGCTTTAAGGATAAGGGTTTAATGCTAGATAGTAGTTTCTCTATAATATTATCTATTATCTATTTTTCCATACTTCTTAAAGAGTTTCCCAGCCATAAACCTTTTAAATATTACTTAAAAAAAAGGAAAGTAATCTCAAACTATTAATCACTTAATGACTGCTTAAATTTAAAGAATTTCCAAAGCCAACTTTTGACGAGTGCAAAGATTGCAATACAAATAGCACTGCGAAATGCGAGTGCGAGTTTTCGAGTTCGAGTTCGGGAGTATTCAAATGGAGTCAGAGGCAAGATCTCAGGCTGGCGATTGTTTTTTTTTTTTTGTTTTATGTTTGTATTTTTTGTGTCTGAACCCGCAGCTTCTGGTGCCTCACGTTTCGCCTTTCTCGTCGTGGCGCTTGCAACTTGATCGATGAATGGCCATTCGGCTGGGCCTCCTTCTGCTAAGCCTCCTCCCCTGAACCTCCCTCGTGCTGCTGAGAGAGACTGCTGCAGCTTCAGTGCCAAGTTGCGAATCCAAGCGCCGCTTCTGAGCCGGTCCCAACACAATCGCAATCACAATGGTGAAGCCAGCCAGCCCAGTCAGTGTCAGTCTTGCTCTTGGCCTGGCTTTTGGTTTTGGTTTTGGCTTTGGCTGTGGGTTTGGGTTTCGGTTTTTCGATCCAGTCCTAGGCCGCCCCCCCTCCCTTCTCGATCTCTTTTCTTTTTTGCCTCATTTTCGGAAGCGATCAGTCGGTCGATCAGTACTCAACGACTTATGGTTCTACGGATATTCTAGACTAGGCGCTAGTTGTTAGGGTTGCTTAACAAGACTTGCAGATGCATTTTTTAACTCAAAATTAACCTTCCAGTTTAGTTTCTACAACGTTTTTCTAACACGAGCTCTAAACACCTGAAGTTTAACATCAAAACACCATTTAAACGCACATAAATCATATACCTAACCCTTTTTTTTTTCGACCACATCTGCCGTGGTCATGATCCCCTAATTAGGCCAAAAATCCTCTTACATTTATTGGGTGAATGATTGGGCCTCATTAACCTGTTCTTAGATCGCTGCAGGGTATTTAGTTTGGTGTCAGACTGAGACTGAGACCCTTTGCGCCTTTTGCGCCAAATTCGAAGGAGCCGAGAAGAGGGCTCGCCGGTCATGTCCACTTTGTTTGCCTCCAAATGACAGCTGATTGCCTTTCAGCCTTTCGGGATCCGTTCCTTTAAGATGGGATCGGATCGGATCGGATCGGTTGGGTTAGGGTTTCCGACTCGCGGTTCCAGTTCGATCGAGGCTCAGGGTTCTCAGGTTCTGTGTAAGCCGGCGCCTTTAATTGGCATTTGAATGATGTGCACACACGCTGCCCGCTCTTTCTACACAGAGGAAAATGAAGTATGAGGTTCTTGACTAGCAAAATGTTCTTAAAAAGATGTTTATAGAGTGGGAAATGAGTAAGATTTGAGTCTGATTTGGAGGTATTTCAAGTTTTATTTAAAAAATCATCAAAGAGTGTTAAGTTAAGAGAATAATCACATAAAAGTAAGGTAAACATATGTTAATTTTTTATCTGAAATCATAGAGAGATACAAAATCTATCAATTTTCTCCCAGTCCCAAGGCTCTATAGCCATCTCACTCTTATCAGGCAGCGCCTTATCAAACTTGTCGATCGCCTCTGGCTGGCGCTTATCTGATGCTCGTTTTGGATAAACGCATCATTATTACTGTCGCCGCCACAGCGACGACGTTCTCAAACCAAAAAAAACTAAGAAAAAAAAAGAAAGACCAAAAAGAGAGTGGGGCAGCAAAGGGTTAAGGGCCAGGGCGGAACCACTGAAAGACCACTCGGAACAGTCGGTGGTCGATGGTCGATGGTTTTGGTGGCTTGGCGTGTTGTTGTCTTCCTGCGTTGTTGTGTTGTTGTGTTGTCATTATCGAGCGATCTCAATCGCTGCTAATTAATTTCTAGGGTATTTAAGTTAATTTACATACGGACAACAAGCACCCGCGTACAGCTGCCGCGAGCCAGTTCAGTCAGAATAAAAACAGAATTAAAAACTCAAAAATAAGAAGAGACAGAGAGAGGCAGCTAGGGAGGGTGTTCCGGAGAAAGAGATGGCTGGAATGGCTGGCGAAAGACTTGAGCCACGCACTGGTCTTAGGCCTTAGTATGCGTAGGCGTCGTCGTTTAATTTTCGTTAATTAAAACAAATGTCCGGACATTCCCTTCCCACGGACAAGAAAAAAGCGAAAAGAGATGGCTAGTGTTGGGTGCAAAAGCGAGAGGAAAACGCTCGACGCTCGATTTTCATTTCCGTGCCATTAAACAGGCCGTTAAACGGGACTCGCGATCGCAGCACTTTGGAAATTAGGAAAACTACTCAATTGCATTTAGGGTGGGCGGCACTTAAAGGGGCGAAAAACTAAAAGAATTACGGGTGAATATAGGAAAAGCACAAGAAGATGCCTAACTTTCCAAATATTATGACTTATAGCTCGCCTGATAATTCAAAAGCGAAAGTTTTTTAACTTTTTCCAAAACTAACCAAGATTTGGGGTTTAAGTTCTGCCCTTGAAGCGTAGAGCACACAAAGTGGCCAAAATACTTTACTGATTTGATCAAATCAAATCAACAACAACAGCAACAACTACAAGTTGTTAATAGCCAACTGTTAGATACCCCCACGGCACCCCTCTAACCCCATTCCCCTCTCAAACGTACCCAAAACGTAACTTTTTTTTTCTCTCGAGAACTGCGCGACGTTTGCGATAAAAACTTAATAAATAAATTGAGTTTATGGTTATGGGGCGCACACTATAGCCATGGTTAGATAGATAGATAGAGCGAGCCACAGATGCAGAGATGCAGGAGTCGGGGGTTGGTCGAGATATATCCACAGATACTTCAGGGTTATAAACATATGACGCTCTGGCGTACAATGTCCTCTGATGTCTCATGCTCGTGCTCATCCTACATCCTACTACATACTCCATCCCAATTCGAGTCCTCGCGGCTCGTGGCAGGCTTTTGTGATGCCGCAAATAAAACCATAAATAAAACGCAAACGGCTGTCCGTTCCCCTTTCAAACGCACCCCCTCCTAAAGCGCAGAAGAAAGAGAAACCCCCGCCCCGCCCCTGGAGTTTTGAGCGTTCACTTTTATCAGGCGCAAAATGTATTCATGAGTAATTGTCACGCGGGGCGACTGGAAAGAGGAAAAGTTTGAAGCACGCAGAGAAAATCGGTATCATATATAGATATAGTGATTAGCTTATTAGGTTAAAGTTTAACCAAATTGTAGGAATAATAATGTAGAAACGTTTTAAAAAGGCTTTTTAGAATGAAAACTCTTTAAGCTAAACAGAACTAAACTAGAACTAAGCCTAAAGGAAAGTTTATCCATCAAATCTCAAATTTCATCCTTCATATACATCACATTTTCCAATCTTATTTACAGGACCAAAGTCCGTTTTTTCTGCCAGTGTCCCAGACCAAACAACCGCTTAGATGAAGAGCTGGTCAAACGGATAGCTTGAAAAGATGACTGGGGAATTGGATTCCGTCGCGGATTGTTGTTGTTGCTGCTGCTGGGAGCGGACGGAAGCTATCGGCCGGGCGGAAGTGAACGACCGCCGTTGGCGTTTTGGCCACGTGATCGGAAGGAAGCTAAACTTGCGAATTGAAACATCCGATGCAGACGACAAGGACATCGGGATGTCTCTCGATGTCACCGCCAGCTTGCTTTACGTTCTTCGTACTTTGCCCTTCATCCTTTTCGCCCTTAGCATCCACGAAAGTGCTCGGGCAAAGTGACACCAAATTGTCGGCTAATCTGTCGATGACTTTTGCACCCCCGAAAAACCCAACCCCCTCTGTTGTCAGCTGGGAAACTTCATTTGCACAGGCAACACCCAAAATGTGTAGCAACTGCCGTTTTTTTTTTTTTTTTTTTTGATTGTGTGTAAACAGACTTTGGGTAATCCGTAAACAGTAATTTACAACTTTTCAAACTTAAATTACGTGATTTGTTAATTGCGGTAAGTTTTTTATTAAATTTGTTTTAAATTTTTTATGATTTTATGATTTATATATCGAAATTCTTTTCAGATTAACGACTCATTCATTTTTGTTACAGTTTGAGAGGCACTAATCGCTGGTCAGTGGCTTAAACTCCTTTATCGCTTTTTGCTCCCTTTTTCAGTGCATGTGTGTGTGTGGAGCGCCATTCATTGTTGTCTTGAAGGCCCAAAAGTTGTTGTATTTATTGCTGTTGTTGGTGTAGCTTACTTGCAGCCGCTCTTATTGTTGTTGTTGTTGCTGCACAAAAAAATGTTTGACTGGCGCCACTTGAATAACTTTGCCGAAGATGTCGCTGGACGCCAGAAGGAGGAGGGTTCCGAAAAAGCAGCTTTGCCGGCGTCGTTGTCTCAAAATAAAAGACGATCCAATCCAAAAAAAAAAAGAAAAAGAAAAACGAAACAAACAAAAAGCGAACGAGTGCACACTTAAATACAAAAGGACATGAAAGGAACACGAATCAAGGATAGAAGTTAGCCGCCCCTCAAGTAAGTTCCTAAAATATCCAAAAAAGTATTCAAAAACCTTAAGATAGAAGTCAGAATAAACCCTTCGTCTAAGATTTTAAATAGATTTTACAAAAATCATCCAAAAATCACTTTAGAAAACCTTGCAAAGATCTCAAAACTTCTATAGGAAACTTTTAAAAAAGAATCTTTTGATCTACTAACTAACCTTCTTACTAATTAGATTTTCTTTCTGTGTGAAAAGCACCTCGGTAAACCCTCCAAACTCCACCTGAAAACTTCTTTAAAAATCCCGCTCGCCCTCCTGCTAAAATCCCCCACTTTTTTATGCTGGCTGCCAACGCGCTTTTGTCTTAAAGCTTCGGAACTGGCTGGATGTGTCTTCACTGTTGTTGGTTTTGTTGTTGCCGATGTTGTACCGATGTTGTTGCTGGGCATGGAAGACGTTGTTTGATCAGAAGCCGATGCCGCCGCCTCAGTGAAGTTATGCGCTCTCCACAGTCCTTTTCGACGTTTTATTTTTCTCTTATTTTCATACCCGGCTACTTGAGGCGCCACCAAGCTTCTGGCCAAGCTAAAAAAAAAAACCAAAAAAAAAAATGCCATGTTTCCTCCAATGTGTCGCCCCGTCCCTTTCGCAGCCGCACATGCCGTCTCTGTCTGCATCTGACTGTGTGTTGGCCGCAGCGCCTTTCGTTGGCGCTAAGCAACGCAGGCCAATTGGCGTCATCCTTCATGCCAGTGGGGATATATGTACTTATACCGATATATATATATACATATTTGGGCTATTATTGTGTGTGTGTGTGGCGGCACTTGCCGCCTTCATCCTCATTTTGTTTCAAGAGCACTGCAAGAAAAAGGAGATATTAAGTAATCTAGAGATATGGATATATGCGAAGCTGCAGCTTAGATGCCATGAAGACAAACCGCAGCTAGGCAACGTTAAGCCCAGAAATATTTACAGATTACAAAATCCTAAGTAAATATTAGCCCATTTCCGGATCTAGATGCGAAATTATTGATAGATTTGATCAGAAAAATATCATTTTTTGCTCTGTGTGGTCGCACTGGCAGGCTCAGTAAATCAAAAAGCCGCCACAGCCGCATTATGAGAGCAGGGACGTTGGGCGGGCTAGGGTCCAAAAACCTGGGCGGTGGTCCCTGGGATCCTACGTTTCGGGTCTCCATGCCATACCCTTCATAGCTTCATACAACTATACCAAAAAAAAAAAAAAAGGAACAAAAAACTGTCGGCATATTTCTTGTTTTCATTATGCCACATTTCATATTTGTGAGACCCCCGCGCCTCCCTCGCTTCTTGGCCATTTATTATATATTCTCAAGCAGAGTTATTATTATTATTTTTATTAATATTTTGAGTGAGTCAGTTGAGTGGTTGCTAAACTATTGGTGGGTGGTGGCTCATGATTACAAAACTGTGTGTGGCCTTTCAAAGTAGTGATTAGTTTTTAACACACAACAATATTATCTAGCTTACAGTTCTCGAAAAGCAGTTCTACAGAACTAACTAGAGTTGTTGTTTTTTCTTTTAATTTAATCGAATGTTTCTTTGTTTTTGTCTCTTTGCCTTTGTGCGTCATAACTTTACCAATTCACTCCGATGACTTTTGGTAAAAATTTAAAAACAGCAGACATTCTTATCTTTGTTAGTTGGGAAGTTTATGGCAAACGAAGTGGAAAATATTTTCGAAAGCCTCAGCTGGAATGTGTGACACAATCAGGTGCACTACATACGTAGTGGGCGGTGGTTTCAAGTGGTTGAGTGGTTCGGTACAGTGGGGCAGGGATAAATATTCTACCGGCAGCAAGGCAATTAGCTTTGTGCCACACGTAGCCAAAGCTCCGGGACAAGTTGCAGCATCATCGTAGTCGAAAAAAATAAAAGAACCGGGTCAAGTGCTGCTCCACGAAGAAGTAGGAGCACAAGATGTCAGCAACACCACCCATTCACTGGCTTTTTAAAGCACCCACCCACCTAGCCAAGTCCCCCTGCCTAACATCCCTTGAAAACACCCCCTCCCTCTATCACAATTCGGGCAAGTGCGCCCATTAGGCAGCGACACAGAATTTTTGAGGGGGAGCAAACAGAAGCAGTGAAAATCAAGTGGAAGACACAACAGGACGAAGGGAATAGAATGCAGGATATGCCGGGTTGGGGGGTGGAGGGATAGGAAAAAAGGTGGAGTCTCACAGCAACATGACAAACATGACATGGCTGAAAGTTTGACAGGCGCCCTCCTCTTATGAGGAAAATACAGTATGCACAGCAAGGAACCCGCTAGGTGACGCTGCCCTCGAGGACTTTCTGGACATTAGCCTGACATCCTGGAATACTGGACCAAAACGGGATCTCTTTTCGGCCAGTGGCCAGCACATGTTTGCCTTCAATTAGAAGTTTTTCGGGCTAGCCCAATGCCTTCGGCCTGTTTGTCTTGTCAGCTGCGAAAAGTAGAGCAGCCACAGATGCACTGGCCAAAAAGGGGGGCTTCACGCAAGCCTGAATGATTCTTGACATTCCGCATATTACGGCCATTTTCCTAAACAATTTTAATTAATTTAACATCAAAACATCTCTAAATTAACCCACAAGTAGTAGTAATATTTTTCTTTTCATAATCAATAGCCTGTGCCAATCAGAAAACAACTGAATTGATGAAGCCCAAAAAACAACTGCATCTTAAGTGGCTCGAAACAGAACTGCAGCGTTTACCCAAGATTAACAAGCAGAACACATTGAAGGTCCTCCTGGATATGCTGTAAGTTGTAATATTTCGTTTCTATTCTGAGTTTAAGTAAGCCTTATTTTGTTTTTTTTTCCGCAGGCGATGAAATTTGAAGTGAAGCTCTGCTACGGGGCGGGAAAACTGGGAACTGCCCCGTTCACACAGGAACCCATTAGAATGGGTAAGTTATCCAAGAATAGGACATGTTATTGTATGTAAAATTTAGACCATTTTTGGCCATTTGGCCATTTTGACCATTATTACCAACACTAAAAGCTGCTTTAAGCTATAACTTAGTCGAGAAAAGGCGCACTACCGAAGGAACGACAGTTTTGTGTAGATTAGGACCCAAACTAACGATCCCTATAACCACTTTTAGTATTGTTGTGGAAAAAGAACTTAAAATTGTTGTGCAAAACCTGAATAACGGCTTTTGGCAAAAAAATTTCAATATTCCTATAGAATTTTTTAGCTCCAGCTCGGTCAAAACAAGCCGCATGGCTAAAACAATGACTGTTTTTTGCAGTTGACAACCTAAACTTCACACACCTATACTTGCTTTTATCATTATTGCTATGATTTTTTTGTACGAGCTCTGTTTTATGGGCGGAAAACTGATAAAACCGATTTTTAACAGAAATTTGCAATATTATTTTCGGGTTTTTAGCTCTAGCTCGGCCAAAACAAGACGCACAGCCAAAAGAACGACTGTTTTGTGCTGCTAACGACCAATACTTACCACCCCTATCACTCGTTTTTCGATTTTGGGAAAATCAATTTTGGCCCAAATTTCTCATTTTTTATAAGGGGTACCATCATCAAAATTTTCAAAAATGGCCCAAAAATGAAGTTTCCCAGATTTGAATGCAAACCAATTGGGAATCATAGCAATCAAGTTACGAGTCCTACAAGGTATTACATTCTTCATTTGGACCATTTTTGGCTCTGCTATGCCCAAAAAACTGATTTTTGTTGTGCCCAAAATCACGTATACGTCGTTTGACAGCAGAAAGCCCGGGATTGCTGCAGTTTCTTAGCTCTAACTTTGTCAAAACAAGTGGCATAGCTAAAACAATGACTGTTCTATGCAGCTAACTACCGAAACTTAACACCCCTATACTTGGTTTTGTTATAATTGTTCTGATTTTTTGGTGAGAGCTCTGTTTTAAGGTCTGAAAAATCAGGAAACTCATTTTTAAGAGAAATTTGCAACTTTTATTGGGGTTTTTAGCTCTAGCTCGGCCAAAACAAGACGCGCAGCCAAAAGAACGACTGTTTTGTGCTGCTAACGACCAATACTTACCACCCCTATCACTCGTTTTTCGATTTTGGGAAAATCAAATTTGGCCCAAATTTCGCATTTTTGATAAGGGGTACCATCATCAAAATTTTCAAAAATGGCCCAAAAATGAAGTTTCCCAGATTTGAATGCAAACCAATTGGGAATCATAGCAATCAAGTTACGAGTCCTACAAGGTATTACATTCTTCATTTGGACCATTTTTGGCTCTGCTATGCCCAAAAAACTGATTTTTGTTGTGCCCAAAAGTATGTTACGTCTTTTAGCAGCAGAGATTCCGGTTTTGTTGCTGTTTCTTAGCTCTGACTTTGTCAAAACAAGTTGCACAGCCGAAAGAACGACTGTTTTATGCAGCTAACAACCAAAACTGTAAACCCCTATACCTACTTTTACCAGTAGTGTTCTGATTTCGTTGGGGCGAGTGCTGATTTAATGGCTAAAAAGTCAAAAAACCGATTTTCTACAGCATAGATTCCGGTTTTGTTGCCGTTTCTTTGCTCTGACTTTGTCAAAACAAGCCGCATGGCTAAAACAATGACTGTTTTATGCAGCTAACTACCGACTCTTAACAGCCCTATATTTGCTTTTATCGTTATTGTTCTTATTTTTTGGCGCGAGCTCTGTTTTAAGGGCGGAAAACTGATAAAACCGATTTTTAACAGAAATTTGCAATATTATTTTCGGGTTTTTAGCTCTAGCTCGGGCAAAACAAGTCGCACAGCCAAAAGAACGACTGTTTTGTGCTGCTAACAACCAATACTAACCACCCCTATCACTCGTTTTTCGATTTTGGGAAAATCAATTTTGGCCCAAATTTCTCATTTTTTATAAGGGGTACCATCATCAAAATTTTCAAAAATGGCCCAAAAATGAAGTTTCCCAGATTTGAATGCAAACCAATTGGGAATCATGGCAATCAAGTTACGAGCCGTACGAGGTGTTGCATTCCTCATTTGGACCGTTTTTGGCTGTGCTATGCCAAGAAAACTGATTTTTTGTGCCCAAAATCACGTATACGTCGTTTGACAGCAGAAAGCCCGGGATTGCTGCAGTTTCTTAGCTCTAACTTTGTCAAAACAAGTGGCATAGCTAAAACAATGACTGTTCTATGCATCTAACTACCGAAACTTAACACCCCTATACTTGGTTTTGTTATAATTGTTCTGATTTTTTGGTGAGAGCTCTGTTTTAAGGTCTGAAAAATCAGGAAACTCATTTTTAAGAGAAATTTGCAACTTTTATTGGGGTTTTTAGCTCTAGTTCGGCCAAAACAAGACGCACAGCCAAAAGAACGACTGTTTTGTGCTGCTAACGACCAATACTTACCACCCCTATCACTCGTTTTTCGATTTTGGGAAAATCAATTTTGGCCCAAATTTCGCATTTTTGATAAGGGGTACCATCATCAAAATTTTCAAAAAACGGCCAAAAATTAAGTTTTCCAGATTTGAGTGCAAACCAATTGGGAATCATGGCAATCAAGTTACGAGCCCTACGAGGTATTACATTCCTAGTTTGGGCCATTTTTGGCTTTGGTATTGCAAAAAAACTGATTTTTTATGCCGAAAAGTATGTTAAGTCTTTTAGCAGCAGAGATTCCGGTTTCCTTGCCGTTTCTTAGCTTTAACTTTCTCAAAACAAGCCCCATGACTAAAACAATGACTGTTTTATACAGCTAACTACCGACTCTTAACAATCCTATACTTGCTTTTATCATTATTGTTCTGCTTTTTCGGTGCGAGCTCTGTTTTAAGGGGTGAAAAATCAGGAAACCGATTTTTAGAGAAATGTGCAACTTTTATTGGGGTTTTTAGTTCTAGTTCAGCCAAAACAAGACGCACAGCCAAAAGAACGACTGTTTTGTGCAGCTTTTGAATATAAGTTATTATTAGATTGGCATTTTGACGAATAATTGGCAAAACTTGACAATTTTGTAACTAATCCAATTTAAAATGTTTTTTAGGCGATCAAGTCGATGTGAATGGTGATGACTAGGACTTTGAGCGGAACTCTTATACTTAAAAGGACCCCGTGTTCTCATCAGAGAAGGGCCCTTGTCACGGAGATAAAAAGATAAAATGATATGTACTAAAATGCGAAAACGTTTCAATAAAATTAAAAATAAAATAATTTGCACTTTTTATGGTATTAAGAAAATAAATAGGGGGAAAGCTATCAAAAGTTTTTGGGAATGCCGAAAGTGGCCAATAAAAATTATTTTTCTTTGAAATGAAACAATAATGATAGTATACTTTTAGGCATAAAAGTAATTTTCGTCAAAAGTTTTGACCAAGTTAATAATGGAAAATTTTCGACAGTTTCGTCAAATTTTTTGACCAATTAGCAATTTGCGTGAATTTTTCAAGTTTTTCGTCGAAATTTTTGACCAATTATCAATTTGCGTGAATTTTTTAAGTTTTTTCGTCAAAATTTTTGACCAATTAGCAATGTGCTTGAAAATTTTTATTTTTTTCGCCAAAATTTTTGACCAATTGGCAATGTACTTGAAATTTTTTATTTTTTTCGTCAAAAATTTTGACCAATTAGCGATGCTCGTGAAAATTTTTAATTTTTCGTCAAAATTTTTGACGAATAATTTGTGCACAAAATCAGCCCAATTTGGGCAATTTGCGACTGGTCAAATTTTTTGACGAAAAAATCAAAAATTTCACGCACATTGCTAATTGGTCAAAAATTTTGACGAAAATGTCGAAAATTTTCCATTACTAACTTGGTCAAAAGTTTTGACGAAAATTAGTTTTATGCCTAAAAGTATACTATCATTTATGTTAGGGTACTCACATATGCCTAAAAGTATGCTACAATCCCCCAACTTCTTCAAGAAAGCGTTGCATATTCGTGTTTTTCTTATCATTTTATTAAATTGTTAATTTTACCATACATAAAATAAATAAATAAATAAAATAAATTTTCACGACGAGGGCGTCTTCTAGAATCGGTAGTCAAACGGTGCTCCATTCTCGATTCGATTCATAGCAGTCCTCCATCTCAGAATGCTAATTAGTTATCATCACCCGCATCGACTTCTTCGCCTGCAAATAAACAAAACAAGGTATGATTTGTTGTTTTACACTACATCGCCAAAAGTGGTCCAAATGAGGAATGTAATACCTCGTAGGGCTCGTAATTTAATTAGCTAGAGCTAAAAACCCCAATAAAAGATGCAAATTTCTCTTAAAAATCGGTTTCCTGATTTTTCAGCCCTTAAAACAGAGCTCGCACTGAAAAAGCAGAACAATAATGATAAAAGTAAGTATAGGGGCTTTAAGTTTCGGTAGTTAGCTTCACAAAACAGTCCTTGATTTAGCTATGCGGCTTGTTTTTACAAAGTTAGAGCTAAGAAACGGCAAAAAAGCCGGCCTCTTGCTGTCACCCGACGTATACGTTATTTTGGGCGCAAAAAAATCAGCTTTCTGGCCATAGCAAAGCCAAAAATGGCCCAAACTAGGAATGTAATACCTCGTAGGGCTCGTAACTTGATTGCCATGATTCCCAATTGGTTTGCACTCAAATCTGGAAAACTTAATTTTTGGCCGTTTTTTGAAAATTTTGATGATGGTACCCCTTATCAAAAATGCGAAATTTGGGCCAAAATTGATTTTCCCAAAATCGAAAAACGAGTGATAGGGGTGGTAAGTATTGGTCGTTAGCAGCACAAAACAGTCGTTCTTTTGGCTGTGCGTCTTGTTTTGGCCGAACTAGAGCTAAAAACCCCAATAAAAGTTGAAAATTTCTCTTAAAAATGGGTTTCCTGATTTTTCAGCCCTTAAAACAGAGCTCGCACCGAAAAAGCAGAACAATAATGATAAAAGCAAGTATAGGATTGTTAAGAGTCGGTAGTTAGCTGTATAAAACAGTCATTGTTTTAGTGATGGGGCTTGTTTTGAGAAAGTTAAAGCTAAGAAACGGCAAGGAAACCGGAATCTCTGCTGCTAAAAGACTTAACATACTTTTCGGCATAAAAAATCAGTTTTTTTTCAATACCAAATCCAAAAATTGCCCAAACTAGGAATGTAATACCTCGTAGGGCTCGTAACTTGATTGCCATGATTCCCAATTGGTTTGCACTCAAATATGGAAAACTTAATTTTTGGCCGTTTTTTGAAAATTTTGATGATGGTACCCCTTATCAAAAATGCGAAATTTGGGCCAAAATTGATTTTCCCAAAATCGAAAAACGAGTGATAGGGGTGGTAAGTATTGGTCGTTAGCAGCACAAAACAGTCGTTCTTTTGGCTGTGCGTCTTGTTTTGGCCGAACTAGAGCTAAAAACCCCAATAAAAGTTGAAAATTTCTCTTAAAAATGGGTTTCCTGATTTTTCAGCCCTTAAAACAGAGCTCGCACCGAAAAAGCAGAACAATAATGATAAAAGCAAGTATAGGATTGTTAAGAGTCGGTAGTTAGCTGTATAAAACAGTCATTGTTTTAGTGATGGGGCTTGTTTTGAGAAAGTTAAAGCTAAGAAACGGCAAGGAAACCGGAATCTCTGCTGCTAAAAGACTTAACATACTTTTCGGCATAAAAAATCAGTTTTTTTTCAATACCAAATCCAAAAATTGCCCAAACTAGGAATGTAATACCTCGTAGGGCTCGTAACTTGATTGCCATGATTCCCAATTGGTTTGCACTCAAATATGGAAAACTTAATTTTTGGCCGTTTTTTGAAAATTTTGATGATGGTACCCCTTATCAAAAATGCGAAATTTGGGCCAAAATTGATTTTCCCAAAATCGAAAAACGAGTGATAGGGGTGGTAAGTATTGGTCGTTAGCAGCACAAAACAGTCGTTCTTTTGGCTGTGCGTCTTGTTTTGGCCGAACTAGAGCTAAAAAACCCAATAAAAGTTGCAAATTTCTCTTAAAAATGGGTTTCCTGATTTTTCAGCCCTTAAAACAGAGCTCGCACCGAAAAAGCAGAACAATAATGATAAAAGTAAGTATAGAGGTTTTAAGTTTCGGTAGTTAGCTTCACAAAACAGTCATTGATTTAGCTATGCGGCTCGTTTTTACAAAGTTAGAGCTAAGAAAGGGCAAAAAAGCCGGCCTCTCGCTGTCACCCGACGTATACGATATTTTGGGGGCAAAAAAATCAGTTTTCTGGCCATAGCACAGCCAAAAATGGCCCAAACTAGGAATGTAATACCTCGTAGGGCTCGTAACTTGATTGTCATGATTCCCAATTGGTTTGCACTCAAATCTGGAAAACTTAATTTTTGGCCGTTTTTTGAAAATTTTGATGATGGTACCCCTTATCAAAAATGCGAAATTTGGGCCAAAATTGATTTTCCCAAAATCGAAAAACGAGTGATAGGGGTGGTAAGTATTGGCTGCTAACCACAAAACAGTCGTTCTTTTGGCTGTGCGTCTTGTTTTGGCCGAACTAGAGCTAAAAACCCCAATAAAAGTTGCAAATTTCTCTAAAAATCGGTTTCCTGATTTTTCAGCCCTTAAAACAGAGCTCGCACCGAAAAAGCAGAACAATAATGATAAAAGCAAGTATAGGATTGTTAAGAGTCGGTAGTTAGCTGTATAAAACAGTCATTGTTTTAGTGATGGGGCTTGTTTTAAGAAAGTTAAAGCTAAGAAACGGCAAGGAAACCGGAATCTCTGCTGCTAAAAGACTTAACATACTTTTCGGCATAAAAAAATCAGTTTTTTTGCAATACCAAATCCAAAAATTGCCCAAACTAGGAATGTAATACCTCGTAGGGCTCGTAACTTGATTGCCATGATTCCCAATTGGTTTGCACTCAAATCTGGAAAACTTAATTTTTGGCCGTTTTTTGAAAATTTTGATGATGGTACCCCTTATCAAAAATGCGAAATTTGGGCCAAAATTGATTTTCCCAAAATCGAAAAACGAGTGATAGGGGTGGTAAGTATTGGTCGTTAGCAGCACAAAACAGTCGTTCTTTTGGCTGTGCGTCTTGTTTTGGCCGAACTAGAGCTAAAAACCCCAATAAAAGTTGCAAATTTCTCTAAAAATCGGTTTCCTGATTTTTCAGCCCTTAAAACAGAGCTCGCACCGAAAAAGCAGAACAATAATGATAAAAGCAAGTATAGGATTGTTAAGAGTCGGTAGTTAGCTGTATAAAACAGTCATTGTTTTAGTGATGGGGCTTGTTTTAAGAAAGTTAAAGCTAAGAAACGGCAAGGAAACCGGAATCTCTGCTGCTAAAAGACTTAACATACTTTTCGGCATAAAAAAATCAGTTTTTTTGCAATACCAAATCCAAAAATTGCCCAAACTAGGAATGTAATACCTCGTAGGGCTCGTAACTTGATTGCCATGATTCCCAATTGGTTTGCACTCAAATCTGGAAAACTTAATTTTTGGCCGTTTTTTGAAAATTTTGATGATGGTACCCCTTATCAAAAATGCGAAATTTGGGCCAAAATTGATTTTCCCAAAATCGAAAAACGAGTGATAGGGGTGGTAAGTATTGGTCGTTAGCAGCACAAAACAGTCGTTCTTTTGGCTGTGCGTCTTGTTTTGGCCGAACTAGAGCTAAAAACCCCAATAAAAGTTGCAAATTTCTCTAAAAATCGGTTTCCTGATTTTTCAGCCCTTAAAACAGAGCTCGCACCGAAAAAGCAGAACAATAATGATAAAAGCAAGTATAGGATTGTTAAGAGTCGGTAGTTAGCTGTATAAAACAGTCATTGTTTTAGTGATGGGGCTTGTTTTAAGAAAGTTAAAGCTAAGAAACGGCAAGGAAACCGGAATCTCTGCTGCTAAAAGACTTAACATACTTTTCGGCATAAAAAAATCAGTTTTTTTGCAATACCAAATCCAAAAATTGCCCAAACTAGGAATGTAATACCTCGTAGGGCTCGTAACTTGATTGCCATGATTCCCAATTGGTTTGCACTCAAATCTGGAAAACTTAATTTTTGGCCGTTTTTTGAAAATTTTGATGATGGTACCCCTTATCAAAAATGCGAAATTTGGGCCAAAATTGATTTTCCCAAAATCGAAAAACGAGTGATAGGGGTGGTAAGTATTGGTCGTTAGCAGCACAAAACAGTCGTTCTTTTGGCTGTGCGTCTTGTTTTGGCCGAACTAGAGCTAAAAACCCCAATAAAAGTTGAAAATTTCTCTTAAAAATGGGTTTCCTGATTTTTCAGCCCTTAAAACAGAGCTCGCACCGAAAAAGCAGAACAATAATGATAAAAGTAAGTATAGAGGTTTTAAGTTTCGGTAGATAGCTTCACAAAACAGTCATTGATTTAGCTATGCGGCTCGTTTTTACAAAGTTAGAGCTAAGAAACGGCAAAAAAACGGCCTCTCGCTGTCACCCGACGTATACGATATTTTGGGGGCAAAAAAATCAGTTTTCTGGCCATAGCACAGCCAAAAATGGCCCAAACTAGGAATGTAATACCTCGTAGGGCTCGTAACTTGATTGCCATGATTCTCAATTGGTTTGCACTCAAATCTGGAAAACTTAATTTTTGGCCGTTTTTTGAAAATTTTGATGATGGTACCCCTTATCAAAAATGCGAAATTTGGGCCAAAATTGATTTTCCCAAAATCGAAAAACGAGTGATAGGGGTGGTAAGTATTGGTCGTTAGCAGCACAAAACAGTCGTTCTTTTGGCTGTGCGTCTTGTTTTGGCCGAACTAGAGCTAAAAACCCCAATAAAAGTTGAAAATTTCTCTTAAAAATGGGTTTCCTGATTTTTCAGCCCTTAAAACAGAGCTCGCACCGAAAAAGCAGAACAATAATGATAAAAGTAAGTATAGAGGTTTTAAGTTTCGGTAGATAGCTTCACAAAACAGTCATTGATTTAGCTATGCGGCTCGTTTTTACAAAGTTAGAGCTAAGAAACGGCAAAAAAGCCGGCCTCTCGCTGTCACCCGACGTATACGATATTTTGGGGGCAAAAAAATCAGTTTTCTGGCCATAGCACAGCCAAAAATGGCCCAAACTAGGAATGTAATACCTCGTAGGGCTCGTAACTTGATTGCCATGATTCTCAATTGGTTTGCACTCAAATCTGGAAAACTTAATTTTTGGCCGTTTTTTGAAAATTTTGATGATGGTACCCCTTATCAAAAATGCGAAATTTGGGCCAAAATTGACTTTCTCAAAATCGAAAAACGAGTGATAGGGGTGGTAAGTATTGGTCGTTAGCAGCACAAAACAGTCGTTCTTTTGGTTATGCGTCTTGTTTTGGCCGAACTAGAGCTAAAAACCCCAATAAAAGTTGCAAATTTCTCTAAAAATCGGTTTCCTGATTTTTCAGCCCTTAAAACAGAGCTCGCACCGAAAAAGCAGAACAATAATGATAAAAGCAAGTATAGGATTGTTAAGAGTCGGTAGTTAGCTGTATAAAACAGTCATTGTTTTAGTGATGGGGCTTGTTTTAAGAAAGTTAAAGCTAAGAAACGGCAAGGAAACCGGAATCTCTGCTGCTAAAAGACTTAACATACTTTTCGGCATAAAAAAATCAGTTTTTTTGCAATACCAAAGCCAAAAATTGCCCAAACTAGGAATGTAGTACCTCGTAGGGCTCGTAACTTGATTGCCATGATTCCCAATTGGTTTGCACTCAAATATGGAAAACTTAATTTTTGGCCGTTTTTTGAAAATTTTGATGATGGTACCCCTTATCAAAAATGCGAAATTTGGGCCAAAATTGACTTTCTCAAAATCGAAAAACGAGTGATAGGGGTGGTAAGTATTGGTCGTTAGCAGCACAAAACAGTCGTTCTTTTGGCTGTGCGTCTTGTTTTGGCCGAATTAGAGCTAAAAACCCCAATAAAAGTTGCAAATTTCTCTAAAAATCGGTTTCCTGATTTTTCAGCCCTTAAAACAGAGCTCGCACCGAAAAAGCAGAACAATAATGATAAAAGCAAGTATAGGATTGTTAAGAGTCGGTAGTAAGCTGTATAAAACAGTCATTGTTTTAGTGATGGGGCTTGTTTTAAGAAAGTTAAAGCTAAGAAACGGCAAGGAAACCGGAATCTCTGCTGCTAAAAGACTTAACATACTTTTCGGCATAAAAAAATCAGTTTTCTGGCCATAGCACAGCCAAAAATGGCCCAAACTAGGAATGTAATACCTCGTAGGGCTCGTAACTTGATTGCCATGATTCCCAATTGGTTTGCACTCAAATATGGAAAACTTAATTTTTGGCCGTTTTTTGAAAATTTTGATGATGGTACCCCTTATCAAAAATGCGAAATTTGGGCCAAAATTGATTTTCCCAAAATCGAAAAACGAGTGATAGGGGTGGTAAGTATTGGTCGTTAGCAGCACAAAACAGTCGTTCTTTTGGCTGTGCGTCTTGTTTTGGCCGAACTAGAGCTAAAAACCCCAATAAAAGTTGAAAATTTCTCTTAAAAATGGGTTTCCTGATTTTGCAGCCCTTACAACAGAGCTCGCACCGAAAAAGCAGAACAATAATGATAAAAGTAAGTATAGGGGTTCTAAGTTTCGGTAGTTAGCTTCACAAAACAGTCATTGATTTAGCTATGCGGCTCGTTTTTACAAAGTTAGAGCTAAGAAACGGCAAAAAAGCCGGCCTCTCGCTGTCACCCGACGTATACGATATTTTGGGGGCAATAAAATCAGTTTTCTGGCCATAGCACAGCCAAAAATGGCCCAAACTAGGAATGTAATACCTCGTAGGGCTCGTAACTTGATTGCCATGATTCCCAATTGGTTTGCACTCAAATCTGGAAAACTTAATTTTTGGCCGTTTTTTGAAAATTTTGATGATGGTACCCCTTATCAAAAATGCGAAATTTGGGCCAAAATTGATTTTCCCAAAATCGAAAAACGAGTGATAGGGGTGGTAAGTATTGGTCGTTAGCAGCACAAAACAGTCGTTCTTTTGGCTGTGCGTCTTGTTTTGGCCGAACTAGAGCTAAAAACCCCAATAAAAGTTGAAAATTTCTCTTAAAAATGGGTTTCCTGATTTTTCAGCCCTTAAAACAGAGCTCGCACCGAAAAAGCAGAACAATAATGATAAAAGTAAGTATAGAGGTTTTAAGTTTCGGTAGATAGCTTCACAAAACAGTCATTGATTTGGCTATGCGGCTCGTTTTTACAAAGTTAGAGCTAAGAAACGGCAAAAAAGCCGGCCTCTCGCTGTCACCCGACGTATACGATATTTTGGGGGCAAAAAAATCAGTTTTCTGGCCATAGCACAGCCAAAAATGGCCCAAACTAGGAATGTAATACCTCGTAGGGCTCGTAACTTGATTGCCATGATTCCCAATTGGTTTGCACTCAAATCTGGAAAACTTAATTTTTGGCCGTTTTTTGAAAATTTTGATGATGGTACCCCTTATCAAAAATGCGAAATTTGGGCCAAAATTGATTTTCCCAAAATCGAAAAACGAGTGATAGGGGTGGTAAGTATTGGTCGTTAGCAGCACAAAACAGTCGTTCTTTTGGCTGTGCGTCTTGTTTTGGCCGAACTAGAGCTAAAAACCCCAATAAAAGTTGAAAATTTCTCTTAAAAATGGGTTTCCTGATTTTTCAGCCCTTAAAACAGAGCTCGCACCGAAAAAGCAGAACAATAATGATAAAAGCAAGTATAGGATTGTTAAGAGTCGGTAGTTAGCTGTATAAAACAGTCATTGTTTTAGTGATGGGGCTTGTTTTGAGAAAGTTAAAGCTAAGAAACGGCAAGGAAACCGGAATCTCTGCTGCTAAAAGACTTAACATACTTTTCGGCATAAAAAATCAGTTTTTTTTCAATACCAAATCCAAAAATTGCCCAAACTAGGAATGTAATACCTCGTAGGGCTCGTAACTTGATTGCCATGATTCCCAATTGGTTTGCACTCAAATATGGAAAACTTAATTTTTGGCCGTTTTTTGAAAATTTTGATGATGGTACCCCTTATCAAAAATGCGAAATTTGGGCCAAAATTGATTTTCCCAAAATCGAAAAACGAGTGATAGGGGTGGTAAGTATTGGTCGTTAGCAGCACAAAACAGTCGTTCTTTTGGCTGTGCGTCTTGTTTTGGCCGAACTAGAGCTAAAAAACCCAATAAAAGTTGCAAATTTCTCTTAAAAATGGGTTTCCTGATTTTTCAGCCCTTAAAACAGAGCTCGCACCGAAAAAAGCAGAACAATAATGATAAAAGTAAGTATAGAGGTTTTAAGTTTCGGTAGTTAGCTTCACAAAACAGTCATTGATTTAGCTATGCGGCTCGTTTTTACAAAGTTAGAGCTAAGAAAGGGCAAAAAAGCCGGCCTCTCGCTGTCACCCGACGTATACGATATTTTGGGGGCAAAAAAATCAGTTTTCTGGCCATAGCACAGCCAAAAATGGCCCAAACTAGGAATGTAATACCTCGTAGGGCTCGTAACTTGATTGTCATGATTCCCAATTGGTTTGCACTCAAATCTGGAAAACTTAATTTTTGGCCGTTTTTTGAAAATTTTGATGATGGTACCCCTTATCAAAAATGCGAAATTTGGGCCAAAATTGATTTTCCCAAAATCGAAAAACGAGTGATAGGGGTGGTAAGTATTGGTCGTTAGCAGCACAAAACAGTCGTTCTTTTGGCTGTGCGTCTTGTTTTGGCCGAACTAGAGCTAAAAACCCCAATAAAAGTTGCAAATTTCTCTAAAAATCGGTTTCCTGATTTTTCAGCCCTTAAAACAGAGCTCGCACCGAAAAAGCAGAACAATAATGATAAAAGCAAGTATAGGATTGTTAAGAGTCGGTAGTTAGCTGTATAAAACAGTCATTGTTTTAGTGATGGGGCTTGTTTTAAGAAAGTTAAAGCTAAGAAACGGCAAGGAAACCGGAATCTCTGCTGCTAAAAGACTTAACATACTTTTCGGCATAAAAAAAATCAGTTTTTTTGCAATACCAAATCAAAAATTGCCCAAACTAGGAATGTAATACCTCGTAGGGCTCGTAACTTGATTGCCATGATTCCCAATTGGTTTGCACTCAAATCTGGAAAACTTAATTTTTGGCCGTTTTTTGAAAATTTTGATGATGGTACCCCTTATCAAAAATGCGAAATTTGGGCCAAAATTGACTTTCTCAAAATCGAAAAACGAGTGATAGGGGTGGTAAGTATTGGTCGTTAGCAGCACAAAACAGTCGTTCTTTTGGCTGTGCGTCTTGTTTTGGCCGAACTAGAGCTAAAAACCCCAATAAAAGTTGAAAATTTCTCTTAAAAATGGGTTTCCTGATTTTTCAGCCCTTAAAACAGAGCTCGCACCGAAAAAGCAGAACAATAATGATAAAAGTAAGTATAGGGGTTCTATGTTTCGGTAGTTAGCTTCACAAAACAGTCATTGATTTAGCTATGCGGGTCGTTTTTACAAAGTTAGAGCTAAGAAACGGCAAAAAAGCCGGCATCTCGCTGTCACCCGACGTATACGATATTTTGGGGGCAAAAAAATCAGTTTTCTGGCCATAGCACAGCCAAAAATGGCCCAAACTAGGAATGTAATACCTCGTAGGGCTCGTAAATTGATTGCCATGATTCCCAATTGGTTTGCACTCAAATCTGGAAAACTTAATTTTTGGCCGTTTTTTGAAAATTTTGATGATGGTCCCCTTATCGAAAATGCGGAATTTGGGCCAAAATTGACTTTCTCAAAATCGAAAAACGAGTGATAGGGGTGGTAAGTATTGGTCGTTAGCAGCACAAAACCGTCGTTCTTTTGGATGTGCGTCTTGTTTTGGCCGAACTAGAGCTAAAAACCCCAAAAAAAGTTGCAAATTTCTCTAAAAATCGGTTTCCTGATTTTTCAGCCCTTAAAACAGAGCTCGCACCGAAAAAGCAGAACAATAATGATAAAAGCAAGTATAGGATTGTTAAGAGTCGGTAGTTAGCTGTATAAAACAGTCATTGTTTTAGTCATGGGGCTTGTTTTGAGAAAGTAAAAGCTAAGAAACGGCAAGGAAACCGGAATCTCTGCTGCTAAAAGACTTAACATACTTTTCGGCATAAAAAAATCAGTTTTTTTGCAATACCAAAGCCAAAAATTGCCTAAACTAGGAATGTAATACCTCGTAGGGCTCGTAACTTGATTGCCATGATTCCCAATTGGTTTGCACTCAAATATGGAAAACTTAATTTTTGGCCGTTTTTTGAAAATTTTGATGATGGTACCCCTTATCAAAAATGCGAAATTTGGGCCAAAATTGATTTTCCCAAAATCGAAAAACGAGTGATAGGGGTGGTAAGTATTGGTCGTTAGCAGCACAAAACAGTCGTTCTTTTGGCTGTGCGTCTTGTTTTGGCCGAACTAGAGCTAAAAACCCCAATAAAAGTTGAAAATTTCTCTTAAAAATGGGTTTCCTGATTTTTCAGCCCTTAAAACAGAGCTCGCACCGAAAAAGCAGAACAATAATGATAAACGTAAGTATAGAGGTTTTAAGTTTCGGTAGATAGCTTCACAAAACAGTCATTGATTTAGCTATGCGGCTCGTTTTTACAAAGTTAGAGCTAAGAAACGGCAAAAAAGCCGGCCTCTCGCTGTCACCCGACGTATACGATATTTTGGGGGCAAAAAAATCAGTTTTCTGGCCATAGCACAGCCAAAAATGGCCCAAACTAGGAATGTAATACCTCGTAGGGCTCGTAACTTGATTGCAATGATTCCCAATTGGTTTGCACTCAAATATGGAAAACTAAATTTTTGGCCGTATTTTGGAAATTTTGATGATGGTACCCCTTATCAAAAATGCGAAATTTGGGCCAAAATTGATTTTCCCAAAATCGAAAAACGAGTGATAGGGGTGGTAAGTATTGGTCGTTAGCAGCACAAAACAGTCGTTCTTTTGGTTGTGCGTCTTGTTTTGGCCGAACTAGAGCTAAAAACCCCAATAAAAGTTGCAAATTTCTCTAAAAATCGGTTTCCTGATTTTTCAGCCCTTAAAACAGAGCTCGCACCGAAAAAGCAGAACAATAATGATAAAAGCAAGTATAGGATTGTTAAGAGTCGGTAGTTAGCTGTATAAAACAGTCATTGTTTTAGTCATGGGGCTTGTTTTGAGAAAGTAAAAGCTAAGAAACGGCAAGGAAACCGGAATCTCTGCTGCTAAAAGACTTAACATACTTTTCGGCATAAAAAAAATCAGTTTTTTTGCAATACCAAAGCCAAAAATTGCCCAAACTAGGAATGTAGTACCTCGTAGGGCTCGTAACTTGATTGCCATGATTCCCAATTGGTTTGCACTCAAATATGGAAAACTTAATTTTTGGCCGTTTTTTGAAAATTTTGATGATGGTACCCCTTATCAAAAATGCGAAATTTGGGCCAAAATTGATTTTCCCAAAATCGAAAAACGAGTGATAGGGGTGGTAAGTATTGGTCGTTAGCAGCACAAAACAGTCGTTCTTTTGGCTGTGCGTCTTGTTTTGGCCGAACTAGAGCTAAAAACCCCAATAAAAGTTGCAAATTTCTCTTAAAAATGAGTTTCCTGATTTTTCAGCCCTTAAAACAGAGCTCGCACCGAAAAAGCAGAACAATAATGATAAAAGTAAGTATAGGATTGTTAAGAGTCGGTAGTTAGCTGCATAAAACAGTCATTGTTTTAGTGATGGGGCTTGTTTTGAGAAAGTTAAAGCTATGAAACGGCAAGGAAACCGGAATCTCTGCTGCTAAAAGACTTAACATACTTTTCGGCATAAAAAAAATCAGTTTTTTTGCAATACCAAAGCCAAAAATTGCCCAAACTAGGAATGTAATACCTCGTAGGGCTCGTAACTTGATTGCCATGATTCCCAATTGGTTTGCACTCAAATCTGGAAAACTTAATTTTTGGCCGTTTTTTGAAAATTTTGATGATGGTACCCCTTATCAAAAATGCGAAATTTGGGCCAAAATTGACTTTCTCAAAATCGAAAAACGAGTGATAGGGGTGGTAAGTATTGGTCGTTAGCAGCACAAAACAGTCGTTCTTTTGGCTGTGCATCTTGTTTTGGCCGAACTAGAGCTAAAAACCCCAATAAAAGTTGCAAATTTCTCTTAAAAATGGGTTTCCTGATTTTTCAGCCCTTAAAACAGAGCTCGCACCGAAAAAGCAGAACAATAATGATAAAAGTAAGTATAGGGGTTCTATGTTTCGGTAGTTAGCTTCACAAAACAGTCATTGATTTAGCTATGCGGGTCGTTTTTACAAAGTTAGAGCTAAGAAACGGCAAAAAAGCCGGCATCTCGCTGTCACCCGACGTATACGATATTTTGGGGGCAAAAAAAATCAGTTTTCTGGCCATAGCACAGCCAAAAATGGCCCAAACTAGGAATGTAATACCTCGTAGGGCTCGTAAATTGATTGCCATGATTCCCAATTGGTTTGCACTCAAATCTGGAAAACTTAATTTTTGGCCGTTTTTTGAAAATTTTGATGATGGTCCCCTTATCGAAAATGCGGAATTTGGGCCAAAATTGACTTTCTCAAAATCGAAAAACGAGTGATAGGGGTGGTAAGTATTGGTCGTTAGCAGCACAAAACCGTCGTTCTTTTGGATGTGCGTCTTGTTTTGGCCGAACTAGAGCTAAAAACCCCAAAAAAAGTTGCAAATTTCTCTAAAAATCGGTTTCCTGATTTTTCAGCCCTTAAAAACAGAGCTCGCACCGAAAAAGCAGAACAATAATGATAAAAGCAAGTATAGGATTGTTAAGAGTCGGTAGTTAGCTGTATAAAACAGTCATTGTTTTAGTCATGGGGCTTGTTTTGAGAAAGTAAAAGCTAAGAAACGGCAAGGAAACCGGAATCTCTGCTGCTAAAAGACTTAACATACTTTTCGGCATAAAAAAATCAGTTTTTTTGCAATACCAAAGCCAAAAATTGCCCAAACTAGGAATGTAATACCTCGTAGGGCTCGTAACTTGATTGCCATGATTCCCAATTGGTTTGCACTCAAATATGGAAAACTTAATTTTTGGCCGTTTTTTGAAAATTTTGATGATGGTACCCCTTATCGAAAATGCGGAATTTGGGCCAAAATTGACTTTCTCAAAATCGAAAAACGAGTGATAGGGGTGGTAAGTATTGGTCGTTAGCAGCACAAAACAGTCGTTCTTTTGGCTGTGCGTCTTGTTTTGGCCGAACTAGAGCTAAAAACCCCAATAAAAGTTGCAAATTTCTCTTAAAAATGGGTTTCCTGATTTTTCAGCCCTTAAAACAGAGCTCGCACCGAAAAAGCAGAACAATAATGATAAAAGTAAGTATAGGGGTTCTAAATTTCGGTAGTTAGCTTCACAAAACAGTCATTGATTTAGCTATGCGGCTCGTTTTTACAAAGTTAGAGCTAAGAAACGGCAAAAAAGCCGGCATCTCGCTGTCACCCGACGTATACGATATTTTGGGGGCAAAAAAATCAGTTTTCTGGCCATAGCACAGCCAAAAATGGCCCAAACTAGGAATGTAATACCTCGTAGGGCTCGTAACTTGGTTGCCATGATTCCCAATTGGTTTGCACTCAAATCTGGAAAACTTAATTTTTGGCCGTTTTTTGAAAATTTTGATGATGGTACCCCTTATCAAAAATGCGAAATTTGGGCCAAAATTGACTTTAGGGGTGGTAAGTATTGGTTGTTAGCAGCACAAAACAGTCGTTCTTTTGGCTGTGCGTCTTGTTTTGGCCGAACTAGAGCTAAAAACCCCAAAAAAAGTTGCAAATTTCTCTAAAAATCGGTTTCCTGATTTTTCAGCCCTTAAAACAGAGCTCGCACCGAAAAAGCAGAACAATAATGATAAAAGTAAGTATAGGATTGTTAAGAGTCGGTAGTTAGCTGTATAAAACAGTCATTGTTTTAGTGATGGGGCTTGTTTTGAGAAAGTTAAAGCTAAGAAACGGCAAGGAAACCGGAATCTCTGCTGCTAAAAGACTTAACATACTTTTCGGCATAAAAAAATCAGTTTTTTTGCAATACCAAAGCCAAAAATGGCCCAAACTAGGAATGTAATACCTCGTAGGGCTCGTAACTTGATTGCAATGATTCCCAATTGGTTTGCACTCAAATATGGAAAACTAAATTTTTGGCCGTATTTTGGAAATTTTGATGATGGTACCCCTTATCAAAAATGCGAAATTTGGGCCAAAATTGATTTTCCCAAAATCGAAAAACGAGTGATAGGGGTGGTAAGTATTGGTCGTTAGCAGCACAAAACAGTCGTTCTTTTGGCTGTGCGTCTTGTTTTGGCCGAACTAGAGCTAAAAAACCGGCTGCATTCTGACTTTGCACTTAAAGTTCAAGTTTTTTTCCAACAACATTGACAAAAATGGGCGTGATAATATTTTGGGCTCTTTTTTCAATAACCCAGAAAATCGTTTAAATGTGAGATACGAGTATCATTCCCTGGGATAACTTACCGATTTTTAATAATTCCTTGTGTAAGTAGCAGAGGTATAATTCACTGACTTGGTCGCCTGCAGAGAAAAAATGATTTGGTAAACTAAAGTTCAGAATAAAAAGTGCAAATTTAAACTTACTGCGAGTCCAGGAACATCATCAAGGACAGGTGTTGGGCCCCCAGGTGGGTGGCCCGTTCAGCAGTTTGTTGAACCTTTCACTGGCGAATTGAGATATTAGTGGCATTGCTATCAAGCTGAAGATGCAGAGCACCCTCCCCTGGACCCCTTTAAGCCCCGTTGGCGCCCACCCATTAACCCTTAACGGGTCGGCTGGCAAGCCAAGTTGCAATTTGGCCAACACTCATTCATTATGTCTCACAGTTATTTGGTCCGGCTCGTCTGCAATTGGATTCAATTTAGTTACGAGTCCGCTGATGGGATCGGCCCCTCCCTCTCTTTTTTTCAGGGATGGTGGGGGTTGTGGCGCTGGATGGAGGGCGGTGGTTGGGTAAAACGTCCGAGACACGAACCACGCCAAAATCGATATGACTCGATTAACGTGCTTGGTTCTCCTTGGTCGTCTCCGTCTTTTTCGTCGTCGGTGGTGCTATTGATGCCGGGTGGTTGGAGTGAAGCTGCAACCTCGACTTGTGCGATTTGGAGCCGATCTGCAGCCGCCGCCCCAAGCTGCTGCTGAACGTTGGTGGCGCCAGCCTAAGGCCGCTCCAAAAGTTTCAGGAATCCTATAATATGTATATCAGAATACCATTTAAGTTCTACAACCACTTGCGATATTACATAGACTAATTTAAGTTATTTATAACTATTGACATGTATTTAATTTCCCCAAAACTTACCATTACTTACTAGGCTTCATAAGTTAAGTAATTCATAGCTGTTTAAAAATAAAGACAAAAATCAACACTTACCATTAATTTCGAAATGGACGACAACTCATGGATCAGCCCTCGATTACGAGGGCTCGGGATCTAATAGTCTGGAGCCAGACTCCGTCCTCGGACTCCCCAGATCGGGCAGCTACTTCTACTTTGCGTGGTCGCGTTCATCATTTTGGTGTCTTGTTTTGTGGGTTTCATTGCTCTCGAGAAACCCCCTCCGATCCTCCTCTTCCAGCTCCCCGGTTGCTAAATAGCTGGGCGGAACTTGATGAGATGATGGGCAATTATCTGCGGGAGGTCCCGCACACACAAACACAGGGGTGTGGGGTGATGGGGGGGAGGCTGGCAACAAACTATGTCTTACAACGTTGTGCCAGCTCAGCTTTTTTGTTGCCTTTATTTTTTCAGTTTTCTTTTTTTCTTATTTTTTTCATTTTGGTTTTTGGCCCCGGCAATTGCGATTTTGTGGTTGCGTTGCGCATGCGCGCCAGCTTCAGCGCCATCGCCATCAACGCCTCACGCTAATGCCAATACGAGTGCGAGCAGGAGGGCTAGAGCAGTGAGCTGGAGGGGGGTCGTTGAGGCAGGCAGTTGGCGCAAAAGAGAGGGGAACACACATGGTGCCTGGTTTTTAGAGAGAGAGGAAAAGACACGCGTCTGCACTAACAAGCGACGACAGCTGAGATCAGTGCGAAAGAAACGCAACAAGGGGGGAGGGCGAGAGACAGGAGAACGGTGAGGAGGCGGTGGTGGTGCTGGCATCTGGGCAGCAGCGGCAGCCAATCATTGCCTCAAGGCCAATTTGGGGCAACGAAAGAGTTGCAGTTGCGTAGAGCCATTTAACCAGCCAGAGATGACAAGGATACACCTGGAATATAAGGAAAAGCTATATCTTTGTATTATCGTGAATAAGAATCACTTTTATATGTACTTAAAAAGTGATCAATTGAGTACAAAAACTAATAAGAACATAAATAATTTACAAGTTGTTTTTCTTAAAGTCAACAACTTCTTAATATGCTTATGATATCAACATTTATAAGGAAAGTATTGAATATATATCGAAGGATATATCTATCGAAAAAGGCCAGATGTTCAACACTATCATTCAGAGCGTCAGGCATCGTGTGTTAGTATGGTGGCGTTGGTTGTGGTGCTGGTGGTGCTAGTGGTGGTGCTGTTAGTGGTGGTGCTGTTACTGCTGGCGTCGCTGCGGTGGCGGCTCTGACGGCTCTGGCGGCCAAACGAACACGATGAGGCGTTGTTGGCGTCAGGGAAACTGAAACTGCAGACGGGCCGAAAGTCCCGCTTCAACCCAACCGACGGCGACGCCCTGGCGACTCTGGTAGAGCAGTAGAGAATCTACCAAGACTGAAGAAACGGATGGATCTGGACGAAACGGGGAACCAGAGAATCGGGAGTCGAGGCTGACACGCTGGCATTCGATAATTGCCTTGGAAAGTATGCGCTTCTCTCGGTTGCAATCGCAGCCTTCTTCAGGCGCAGTCTTCGGGCCCAGTCTTCCGTCCAATTCTGCGGTCTTCAGTTTTTAGTCTTTAGTCTTATTTTTTTTTTTACTTGCAGAGACCGACTCTCGCTTCGATTGGCTGTCCGTTTTGGAGAATCACTCAACCGAAGGTAGCCGAGTTGCAAGAGGGAAAAAAATCCACTGGCAATTAATTACTTTTGCCCAGCCAACAATAGCTGTGAGAAATGATTTCATTTTGTGGCATCAGCTAATTGGCCGCAAAAGCCGAGAATTAAAGGAGAAATGAGGGAGGGGGAGAATAGAGTGATCTTCATTGCTGATCTTTACCGTTCTACAGAGCAAATATCGATAGTTAATGACTAGGCAAAAGTCGATTAATATCATTATCGTTGGAGTCCAAGAGCTTTGCATTTCTCAGTAGTTAAGGATTAATTCTTAAACATACTTAGACTTGACTTGACAACTGTAATGTTCCTTTATAGAATGTGATCTATATCTTATTATTCTACTAACTTTAAATCCTTAATTACTTAGATCAAAAAAAGATGCCTCCTTAATTAAAAGATCCCTTACAAAGCAATTACCCTGAGTTCACTATCGTTTTGCTGAAATTAACAGATACTGATCCGGCGATCTAAAAATGTCAATCCGATTGCCCCGATTGATGTTCAGAAAGAGGCACAAAGGATCGACGGGTAAAACGTCCTGTCGATCCTTTCGGGGGATTATCCCTAACCAACGTGGCCGCATCCTGATCCCAATGCTTATCGGGGATCTGCTGTGCAACTTCAACTTAATTACTGCACGCTCGACAAACACAAATCGGACGAACAACAAAGCCACTACTGGGCCACTTCAGGATGTCAACCCTAACTACTTTTATTTGCCTTACCTTGCCATAGTTTCCCGAGATGCAGATGAAGAGGCGGAGATTGTAGAGATCCATGAGAGCTGAAGAAAAGGCATGCATCCAGTAAATGGAATGATGAATGACAGTCGCTGATTCTCAGCTTCGGCGATTCTCTTCTGGCCATCGAAAGCCGGAAGCCAAAGCAGTTGGCCATGTGACTGCTAGTGATGAATGCATCCCACTCTCTCTCTCTCTCTCGGCCATCAGCCATCACATCGCCATCGAAATTGTAGAAAGGACAGCCAGGACATCTACACTGAAATAAAAATGTAATAAGTTATGAATTCCTTAGTATGATTAGATGAGATTTATATTCTTAATAAAATATTTAGTTTAAATACGTAATAAAGAAAAATTTAAACGGCTTTATTTTTGAGAAACATCGAAAGTAAGTATTTCTAGCTGTGCATTTATCCATTTCGAGCAGCCTCGAGTGTGTGATTGCTATCAACAGCTTGATTTTAATTTCACCTCTCTTTCGCTTTCTGCAAACAAAGGCAATGTCCTTGTGTGTTTGTTTTTGTTGTTGTTTCGGCTTGTTGTGTTTTTCCAACTGTTTTGCCAGCGTTTTTTGAGTCCTGCATTCTGCTTTCAACATTCTGCGTCCTGCGATTTGGGTCCTACACGGCACTTCCTTCTGGCGGCGTTCAGCGGAGCGGATGAGCCGCATAGTTGGCCAGCAAGGTGGAAAAATCAGAGCGCCAGGGGATAAGGACTAAGGGCTAAGCACTAAGGATGCAGGATATAGGATATATGCCGCATAGTTGCTACACAATAAGCTAGCCGAGGCTCAGCCCAAGGATAATTACTTTTGTGCAATTATGCGATTAGTTTATAGGCCAATAAGTTTCTAAGGAGCCTCCTGGCATAATTGATGCGCTTAAAAGCGGTTAACAATACTGGCTAAAGGAAGTGCCACACGAAGAGAAAATTCGAGGACTTTTGAACAGCGGAAAATACTTCTAAAGGTTCTGCATCTTTAAGTTAAAATGGAAAAGAAAACTTCTTAGTTTAACAATAAAACCATTCTTTAAGTTCCACAATGATATAGATTTAAGATATATTGCACTAAATAGTTGAACAAAAACATGCAACTCACCCATTGCAAATCGGAGATATTTGCCGTGACTCATCCGGCCAAGGATATTGGCTATATACCAGGAGAAGCCCATCGATCTCATTCTCAACCGCACTGATTCAATCAGCAAACTCGGGCGAGACTAACGCACAAATCGCCCATCTTCCATCGTCCATCGCACGACCATCAATAAACCGCTATCAAAATTGGCTTAAGTGGTGCAAGTGGGTGGGTAGTGGTGGTGGTGGTGGTGCAGCCACCTGCCTGATATCCCATTGTGGATGGTTGCCATGGGCGAGTGATATATTTTTCACGCTCATAAAATAAATGTCAACCATAAACCGTGACTAAGTCGGTAGACAAACAAATTACTAAATAAACGCGCATCGCCAACTGGATGGTGGCCACCCCCTCAGCCGTTCAACGGGGGAATTGATGCTCTAAACTCATATGTGACAGACAGTGGCGTTCTTCAAGGGGTCCAACAATAGTTGTTTATGTACTGAAAGAAATGAAAATGAAAAGTTATAAATGTTATTAAAAAGAAACCTTAAAAACTTTTCAAGTGATACTACAAGATGCTTATCAGTATAGGAAATGATCTATGTAAGTTTTAAGTTATTTCTTAGTTTTCCAGAAGGAATGCTACCTCCAAAATGCTGTGAACTTTACAAATATTTATATTACTGGATATATAATATATCCCCTGAACTGTTAGATAATCCCTCTCCCTGTCCCTGTCCCTGTCCACGACAAGTGTCCACTGACAGCTGACGGACTTTTAGCCACCACCTATTAGATGGCCAGTATCCAGCATCTAGATACCACCATTCATCGGCCAAAAACACCCACATGTGAATCGAGATTCCGAGGCCTCATGCCCGCCGCATCCGCATCCGCATCCGCCTCCGCGTTCGCATCCAAAATGTAAATATTTAATTTTGAAACACTGTAACTAAAGGGATTTGAAACGCGCGTGGCTGGCTCACTGGGTTATTTTGTTATTTTTGTGTTTTTTCCAAGGGGGCGAGGAGCGAGGAAATCAACGGAACCCGCAGGATTCGATATGGTCCATTTTATTATGGTTTGGGAAATCGCCCTCGTTGTGACATGTGAAATGTTGCAATTTTCTTTGTCCTTCGAAATGGAATGGGTTCTCTCTTCTATGCTGGAGGATTCGGTTTCAGCCGAAGGATGGCTGCTGAATCGAAAAATATTCTAATGGCAGGGCATCTTGGTGTCGGCTTTCTTGGTGGTGTTTCGATTTCTAGCTTTTATGGAATATTTTGCATTTTCTCTGAGACAGAAAATCTGAATTACACTTTGGAAAAATCAAATCTAAATCAAAGTTCGTTGAAACAAAAAATTTTCTTAGGAATATGTTTCTAGGAATGAGCTCTTATATTATATATAAAGTAAAAACTTTAAGTTTATCATGTAAAATCTCTCAAGACTTACCTTTCCTAGTAAAGAAACTATGATTTTTCGTCGAGTGTTGTCCACTCCCTTCGTTAAACTGGCCACATAACAAATGACATGTGTCCGTGTCCTTTTTTTTTATGGCCAAATAATATCGAGATAAGCGCCGCATTAGACAAAAGCCAGCCAGGCCACTTCCTTGAGTTGGCTGCGGGTCCCCGGGGGGCGTCCTTTCTTCCTGCAGGACCTCGGACCTGGACACCATAGGTGGGCTATTATCCACATCCACCGCCTGCTCCGCCGCCTTTAGCTTCCTCTAGCGCCCATTGTAGACTAAAAAGTTTTCCCTTTTTGCCCTTTTTTAATCGATTGATTGCTGCGTGTTTAGTTTTTTATGCGGGACCTGGCTCAATTTCCCGTATCCCGAGTGTCCGTTTGCCTCCGGATAAGATCTAATTGCAAATTGACTTGGGGCTGTCTGAGCCGGGAAAACTTAAAGATTAAAATTGAAGAAAGCATTGACCACTGGAAGCCACTTTTAACTGAAAGAAACAAATATAAATTAGTAAAACAAATCATTGAATGTTAAAGAACTAAAAATTGTATAAAAATTAAAATTTCTGTACATTTAAGTTTAAGGAAAAACAACTTAAATTACCACCATCAAAGTCACTTAAAAATTTAGCTTCTAGTCTGATTTGTAAAACTTTGCTAAAAGCATTTAAGTGGAGATTCTTCCTTTTCAGGAATCCCTTTTCTTGCCTGGCATTTATTTTAAATAAACATTTATTTAAGGCCATCGGCTGAGGACTTTATGGAGATGTGATACACCTCCCGGGCAATCAATGAGCTCCGCTCCTGGCAACCCACATCCACTGGCATCCTCACATCCTGGGACTTCCCCTTCGGGATTATCCTGATGGCAATCAAATGTTTTGCTAAATGTTAGAGACCGCAGGCCCAGCGGGTGAGATAACAATAACATGGGTGGTGCTGGGTGCTGAATGCTGGGTGCCGGGTGCTGGAGGTTAGAGGTCACACCTCTTGGCTGGCTATGCAAATCCCGGTGCTCTGGTTAATTTTGTATGCGCTGACAACAATTTAATTTCCAAAAGCCATAAAAATGAAATAAAATTTTCAATTGTAGCTGCTGGGCGTGGATTCGCCCTTGCTTCTTTTTTTTTTGTTCAGTTGTTGTTTTTGGGATGGGTAAATGGGTGAATGGGTGGATGGGTGGAGTAGAGTGGAGTGGCTCTGATTTGGATATTGGATTCGGTTCTGGTGGCTGCACTTGGCAGTGCGCAAAGTGACGCCGTCGACGCTGCCAATGACACTGTAATCGCAGCAACCCTCCGCAACTTTTTGTGGTCCTTCGTCTGCTCATCATCATCTCCTCCTATTGCCACCCACTGCCGCCGAGTCACCCCCGGTTACGTCCTTCTTCGTCTATCGTCCTTGGCATCCTGTTGACGCCTGCGACCGCCTGACTGGCTCAGCTTCCCCCGCTCGGCTGCCTTTTTGACTGCCGCCGCCGCCGCCGCCGTTTCTATTTCACTTGCACGGCTCTATATGTACTCGCTTTTTTGACTATTCATCGACCCCCCACCCCCTTCCATTCCCCTCTTTGGCGGTGCTGTGGTGCAACCCTCTCAGGCATAAATCACAGTGACAAACTCGTCGCATGCAAAGGCGCGGAAAGCGAAGCGTGTCATGTCACGGTGGTACTGGTGGTACGATGGGTGGTGTCGCAGAAACGGAGGTGGATCACTTGGTTTGCTACAGTGTCCTTCAGTTTATTGGGAAATTTTATAGAATTTTTAAGAATTTAATTTTAAATAATGGCCAAATATTATAAAAGTTAAGGCTTTCCTAGTTTTTGCATAGGAAAACTCATTTTAAAATAACATTTTTCACAGCAAAATCTGTACATTTTCTGAAACTTAAGACTCATTTGCCTTTTACTATGCTTTCCTCTGGCAAGTGGCTTGACTTTAGCACCACATCTTTGTCACCCATCTGAGGAAAGCCACTGTGAAAAAGGCGAACCAATCCGAAGCTGAGATCTCAAGGAATTTAAAAGCAATAAGAATGCCATAAACAAATTAGGATTGATTTGGCTCAGAAGATGGGTAGCTGACTTGCTGGCTGGCTGGGCAATCAAAGGCTTAGGCACGGTCACTAATAACTTCTTGGAACGTGCCCGGCACTCGAAAGTTGTAATCCCAAAGGACGGACATGTCGCCGAGTACCGCGCTCCAAATCTCCGGACCTCTATTGACAGACAATCAACATCAACCACTTGAGCGACGGCAAACAGAAGGGAAAAATCAAAGTCGAAACGCTAGATATCACAGATTTTCATTATGAAGCATTTAAGCCAGCCCAAAATCCAAAAAGCCCAACCCACCACCCAATGGTCGTCCCGGGGGTTGACTTTTCCACTTCTTTTTCCCCGACCACAGCTTCAGTTACAGTTTCGGTTTTCCTTTTCTGTTTAGGTTTTTGGGTTTTTGGTTCTGGTAAATTAAATTAGATGCTTAATATGCGGCGAACGTTTCATTTGTTTTGCGGCTAGAAAATCAACGTGGAAAATTAGGCAAACAAAGGCATCTCTCTCTCTTGGCCGAACGAAATCCGGACGGAATCCACATGGCCGAAGGCGACGGAAAGCAAAGCCAACGGATCTGGTAGCCGGGAGCTTAACCTCTAATGAGGCGCATTACTTTCGGCCAGAGATTTGAAATCATTATCCCATCGAAACTAATCCCGGACCTCCATGGTCTCTGGCATTTCGGAATTTCGGCATTTGTTAATTTTGTGCAAACATCGAAGGCCGAGGCCCAAAGCTCCATCCCCTCATTCATCCTGAATCCCTCTCCTGGATGGGCAAATATTGAAGCAAACGGACACGGAGGACACTGATTGTTCCGAAATGATTACGGGCCGTGTATTGTTCACATTTGGTTTGGGTTTTTGGTAGGGAACAGGTTGGGATATGATTTCCTAAGGCAACAAAAAGAGAGCAGGGAACTGATAGGAGTTCGATTTTGAAATTTCACTGAACGAATCTCTTTACAAAAATTGTTAAATAATAAACAATAGCCTAATGAGAAAACCTGTCGAGTATTAATGACAAGATTTAAAGATTGTCTATGATTTGTTTTTTTGTATCCCTCTATATAGAACTTAGCTATGCTATTTGCAACTCATTTAAAAGAAATTTAAAAGTAATCATAATCATTAAAGAAAAACAAATATTCTACTTACCATGGGAAGTTCCATTCTTCTTAGCCAATCGAACATCTTTTTGGGCTTTATCTGTGGGTAACTTCGAAGTTTAATCCCTGCCAAGCACATGGAGCTAAAAAAAAAGAATAAAAAATGTTTTAAAAACTTGAATAGCTTTGTAAAATAACTCCACATGCTACCAAAACTTAATAAGTGAGGTTATCACAAATATTCGCCTATTTTCAGCTGACTCCTCTTTCATCCGCAAAATAATCCCCTCCTGTGCTTTTCTCTTAACTTAACCCAGATCAGTTTTATAAATCTTATACAATCTCCAATTATCTTCAGCAAGAATTTAAGTGTTTTGCCTTTGCAAGCAATGCAATGTAAACAATAGGACACTGACCAATTCCCAGAATTCCATGTCCACCTCTAACTCAATTATGCGTTATGTTAACTTAAACTTTGGTATTGGCAACTCTCAAAAGCTGTGACTTCTACTGTTAACTATTTTTTGTTAAATATTTATTATTATTTTATTTTAAAAGCAATTTCCAATGCTACAATATTCCAAGGAGTTTTTATTTATCAGTTAAGTTGCTTTGATTTATAATCAAGTTACGAAAAATATTCAAATTTTTTGCATTTCTAATAAACATTTCATTTTGAAGGTAAAACCAGATTTTAGTTTTTATTTCTTAGAGTTTAGTTTCCATATAAAGTTTAAATTTTGTCTAAAGTTTTCATAGCAAAAATCATAAGGCATAAAGTCACTGTTTAATGTCTGGTATTTCGATTATAAGCTTTCAGGTAATCGATATATGATATGGCAGCCCTGAAGCGGTACTGTCCGTTAAAATACTAAATTCTACCAAAAAATTCCCTAAATCTCAGCTCTATTTCCGAGAATTCTTTCTTTTGCCGGTCAGACGTCAGGCACTTAAGTTCTCCTGAAAAGCTGACTAAAAATTGGAAGTTCTTAATAAAAAAGTAAGTAAGAAGTAAGTTAAAAAGAAGTAAGTTAACACAAAAAAGTGTAAGGAAATTAAAAAAGGATGTGCAACTGCGGTGAAAACTAAGAGTGGATAAAAACAAAACTAATATTTTTAAATTTTTACATTTTTGAATTCTGAGAAAAAGAAGTTTCTAGAAATAGAAGAAAAAAGCATTTCATGTTTCGGGAAATCTTCTTTCTTCATCTATTTCGAATTACAACAAAGCAACCTGCGAATGCGCAGAAATTACCAAAGAATCCAAAGGAAAATTCCTTAAAATCAGTCTGCGTTTCGGGAAAGTTTAAGTTTTCCTAGCGTTCAACCAAACACTTGCTAGGGTGCATTTTTAGAAGTTAGTTTTAGTTTGGAAAAAAAAGTTATGAAAATAAATGGAAATATAAATTTTGGTATTTCTCCAAGTTTTCCTAACCTATTTCGAAGAATATTCTCGAATTTTGAAGTAAAAACGTAGATTTTCCTGGAGAAAGCTTAAAAATTGCTTACGAAAACTGCAATACGGCAAAGTTTGCGTGCGTGCGCAGGCGCAACAACCACCAGAGTAGCAAGCATGAAATTCTGGAAAAGTAGTTCGCATTTCGGAAAAATTTAAGTTTTTCTAACCTATTTCTTACTCTTAAACATTTTGGATTCCATTTAAAGAAGTTTCTAGACTTGAAAGAGGCAGTAATATAGGGAAGTTGCAAAGTTTTCCTAACCTAACCTAACCTAAAACACCGGTAAAGCAGGTCCGCATATAGGGAAAATTTGAGTTTTCCTTTTTTTTTTGCAAAGCACGTGCTCTTAAATATTTCAGATTCCTTCATAAGAAGTTTCCAGAGTATAAAAAAGAAGCAATATAGGAGAGTTGCACAGTTTTCCTAACCTAAAAACTGGTAAAGCATGTCGCGTTTAGGGAAAATTGGAATTTTCCTAACCTATTTTATCAAAACGAAACGAAAAACTTCTCGGAGTAAAGGAAATCAATGGAGGGTGGGTACTGGTTTCCCTAACTTTTTTTGAACAAATACTTTCTATCCAAATTCGAAATATTAATTCATTGTAAGGAAAACAGATTTGATCACAAGTAGAAATAATAAATTGTAGAAAAGCTGTCCGCGTTTCGGAAAAATTGGAATTTACCTATTTCAACAAAGCCAGAAAGGAGAAGTTACTAGAAGTAAAGAACATCAATGAAGGAGAAAGGTTTTTCTAACCTCTTTCGACCAATATTTTATATCCAAATTCGCAATTTTAATTACTTTCTAGAAAAAACGTAAAATTGTAACTAAACTCGCGCTCGTGCGCATGGGCACGCGTTTGTTCCTGGTAATAATTTCGATTGATAATATTTGCCGAAATATTTCGTCCAGCATTATCTTTCCATATGAACATACATATAGCCAAAGTCTAATGTCCTCTTGCTTCCAGTTTCCAGACCACAAATTGAAATTGACCCTAGACACGCGGTCGGAGAATTGCGACGACGATGGCGACCGGGGACTGGAACTGGAAATCGAAATCAAAATCTGATTCGGAATCAGAATCTGAGTCCAAGACCACGTCGGTTTGGGGATATGGGATGCCATGGAGACGGGACATTTGTATGCAAATTCAGTGATTGCTCTCCGCAGAAACCACAGGCAAGACAGTAGGAGCGACCACACAATAAATGGGCATAAATTACACGACCCGAAGGAGGAGCCACCAGACAGTGAGTAGTTCTTCGGTATTGGAGGGACAAAGTGAGGGGGGAGGGAGTCTCAAAATTGATCATTGCTGGGATGTGGATGTGGCTATGGCTATGGCTATGGATGATGAAGAGCTGGCTAGCTGGATGGCTGGCGCCATTGGAGTGCGGCGTTGCCACTTGAATTTTTGATTTAACAAATGCTCATTTGTAAAACGGCCCGGCGAGCTTAGCAGCTCCTCATCCTCATCCTCGCAAAATTCAAATGGGCCACAGCCAGAGCAACAGCCAAGAAGGCAGGCCAACAAATCCAACAAATGGTCCGAAGCGAGGTCCCTCAAGTCTCTCAGATCAGAGCCAAACTTTTGCCCAACTGCCTGGCAACAATAATAATGTCACGTTTATCGTGTGCAGCTAATTACTAACAAAAAGATAGTTTGTAATCCTACACAACTGGGGGAATGGCGAATGGAGGCCGGAGAACGGAGAACTTGGCCAGAAGAGTTAGCCAAGCGTGGCCAAAAGTGCCTCCAGGACAAGTCAGAGGGGTGGGGTGGAGGGGGGGTGCTTTGAAACAACAACAGACACCGACCACCGGTAGCCTGTATTTTGTATTCTGTATTTTTGGGGAAGCAAACTTTGTGCTAGCAAAGCAAAGCAAAGCATAAGCCAAGCAGCAGCAGCAGCAGCCAGTCGTCGAAACTTGGCCAAAACATGTGCTGCAATCTTGGTACCAGAGTTTTCTGGGCATTAGCACACGCCTGCCTGACTGCCAGCCTGAATGTCTTGGCCAAAAACCAAAAGCCAAAAATCAAGCGAAAAACCAACACACCCCGAGCAACACGAACAGCTGCTAAACTTTTTGGCAGCTCACGGGTGGGGATCAACATCTTATAAAGCTTTTGTAAACAGTAAATGTATTTGTATAAATATAGTACAATATGATTTATAATATGGTGTAAGTTCTACACAATCTCACACCATCATATACAAAGTCAATCGTCTGGGTTAGTAGAAAAAAAAAACGTCAATCAAAACTTTTTGCAAAACTGCTCAAAAACATTTCATATTTATCGCTTATCTATGTAAATTTTCATTAATTTTGTTTTCCAACTATAGAGTTTGCCTTGTCTAAAGTAGAAGCAAAGCCAGCTTTGAGCAAATATTTTAACATTTTTTTTTCTTTTGTGCTGTTTTCTTTTTAACAATGTGCATACAATCCTTAATTATTCCAATATCACGGAAGATTCTTAGATATACACGGACATATAACCGCATTTATACACTATTTTTAATGTTTAATTGACACTTAACGTCTGATGATAGACGAACAAAACGGAAACTCAAGAGAGAACAAGATATAGATATAGAGCTTGGCTTTCTTGGGCTTTTTTACAAATAGTTTCGATGTTTACTTTGGTAACCAAATCATTTTACAAAACATTTTCTTCAATTTAAATAAAACCCAAACCACAGTAACCACGAATGCCCTTGTTAATCATATCAAATCTACTGACTGAGCATGCAAATAGCTGCCTTACTCGTAACAAACTTCCACCAAATCTACGGTTTCAGCATAAAATATACTTTTCCTGATTTGTTATGTTCATCATCAACACGAAATCGAGACTAAGTTTCTTAAGTTTTAAGGTCAAATGATTATTTCAAATGTTTCTTTTTGGGCTACAGGAAAAGTATATTTTATAGCAATTACTATTGAATTTTGGCAACCATTTACCTGGCTCATATTCCTCGATTCCTTAACGTACTAAACCGAATAATATCGCGCTTTGCTTTTGAGACTCTCGAGTTGAACTAGAAATGAACGAAGGGCCTCTTGCTTGGCCTGGCCAGATGGCGGATAATATATATTATTGGTCAGGAGCCCAGCTCCGCGACACTTCCTAAAGTCCGTGCCCGTCCGTTGGCGTTCCGGTGCCTTTGACCGTGGTGAAACCGCCGAACGATAACAGATCCGTCTCGTCCGGCTTGTCGCGCGTGGCGTGATAGGCTTCGCGTTCCCGATCCGGGAACTTGGTGGGTAGATTAGGTGAATGCAGATTGACCTTGGCCTCGAACCGCACGCCGGCCACCTCTACTTCATAGTGGCCGGACAATACGTATTCATTGGTCACCGCCAGCTCTCGTCCCTCGTCGTCGAAGTTGCGCACGAATCCGAGGCATACTTGCTTCTCGAACGTGTAACCATAGCCAGTGGTGGTGGTCATACCCACGTAAACTCCATCGCGGTAGATGGGTTCGCCGCCCCAGCACCACATATCCACCTCGTGGTCGTGGTCGTTCAGCAACAGCTGCACATACATTCGCTTAACGCCCTCCTCGCGCTGTTTGAGCAGTGCATTACGACCAATGAAGTCGATGGGTTTCTGTAAAGACATTATTCAACATTGCTTTTTGATCTTGCTAGATTGTTCATTCTATAACCCACATTCAACTTGACGCGCCAACTGCGTCCGCACTCCAGCGGCGTGGTAAAGGTGTCCAGATCCTGGCCCCAAAAGGCATAAAACTTTTCAATGCGCAGGGCTCGGGTGGCGTAGTAACCTAAAATGGTCAAAAGATACGATTGAAGAAAGAAAAAGAGTATTTCTGGTTTTTGCAACTCACCTGCATGCTGTATGTTGAACCTTTGGCCTGCCTGGTAAAGTCGAGAATACACATGCAGAGCATATTCGTTGGGGATATAGAGGACATAACCCAACTCACCCGTGTGGGTTATATTCAGCACTCTGATACCGTCGGCCAAGCCCACATCCAGTTCCTGGAAAAGATTTTGTCATTAGTATTAAGATATTAATAAAATAAAACTTCTTTTAGGAATAATACCCACCTTGTACGTAAAGAAGGGAAAGCTTTTGGGCGTGAGATCAGTGTCAGAAAGCTCTGAGAGCAGAATTCTCGAATAGGGTCCCAGGATGCAGATAGCTGTGTACATAGAGGTCACATCCGCAACATTCACCTTGGCCCTGAGGTGATCGGGCATATGTTTTCGTATCCAGCACATTGAACGGGTCTGCTGGATGGTGGGTGCAATCATCATGTAGCTGAAAGAATGTCAACTCATTAATCAAAGGAACAGAATGTTTAAGCAACTACTTACTGCCTCTCAGAGAGCCGAGCCAAGGAGCAATCGTTCTCGTAGCCACCATTGGGATTCTGCATGCCGGTGTGAATTATGGAGCCAACAGCCACGTCCACATCATTGGAGCAAAGGTATTGCAGCAGCTCAACTACCTCGTTGCCCTTTGACCAGAAGTCATACTTGGTAAAGGAGCTGTAGTCTGCGATGCCAATGCGTTCCCTGCATGCTCGATATTCGGAGGCCACGTGATCGAACCACGGCGGCTTGCCAAAGGTTCTGGTTTGCGCAATCCGGAAACGCGGCAACCCAAATTCATCTGTAATAGAGTATCAATACGAAGTAGGATTAGTAACCAACTTTAAGCGTTGTAATACAAATTCATTTATTTTTTCTATGATTTTGACAGTTAATTTGAGGTTTTGTTTTCAAATTATAAAGCTGAAAATTGACTTGTCGAAATCTTTAAAAAACAATTCATCATTTAGTGGACTACTGATTCCCTTTTCAAAAACTATACGAGACCTTTCAGTTTCGTTAACTAAACAATTCAAACTGGATAACTGAGTGTGTTAAATAATTCAATTATTCAGTTTGAATTTGGAAGTCGATGTAAACAAATCGAAGTACTAGTTGAATATTTTATAAGTGTCAGTGATTTGGTGTTAAAGAATATAATGTAGTGAGTTTGATAGGATAGTCTATGTTTTTGTTTGTTTTAAAATTACATACTTAGACTTTCGCTATCAAGTTTCCTACACATTGGAATACAATTTGCCATCCTGCTTAAACAAACCGTTTAGATGAGTATTAACACATTACCATCTTACATTTTGTGACTAACAAGTGCATTTTCAAACTCAAGTAACATTGATTTAATAAACCAAACCGTATTAGTTTAGTTTAAAGCCTTATACGGTTCGGCGCATTAAGTCAAAGTTTCTGCATATACATTAATTTTGTGGCGAGAATTTTAAAGCGCTACAATAATCTAATAGTTTAATGGACAAAACTGTGTCTTTGAATTCAGGTTGTCCTTCAAATTATTACATTATTTTAACGTATTTCTGAATGCTTTTGTCGCGTGTTCAAATCTGCAAGCTATAAACGGTTGTTTCAGTGGTTTAATAATCTAAATTTCAACAACTCTTTCATTATACCGTTGCTGAGGCTGGGATTATTAGACTTTTGTTAACAAAAAATCTTCACCAAAAGATTCCACAGTGCTTTATAATTTCCATTCCAAGCTATATCTACTTAAAACTCACCTTGTTTGTCCTGCTGATCGAAGTAATTGGGTCGTTCATAGCCCATCGACTGCCCAAAAACGGCGCCTGCCTCCTTGAGCTGCGGATAGATGGGTGACATGCGCAGATTCCGGCCGGTCTGGAACTCCTCAAATGGGTAATTGATCTCGAAGTGCTTGCCCGGTGCCTCCTTGCAGCGATCCCGCAGAAACTTTCGATTGTTATGTAACCCTAGAAATCGAGTGATATCTAGGATGTGCAGATCCAGAAAGGTAGAGCCCTTGGTTATCAAATCGGTAAGGACGCGTCCAATACCACCGGAAGCCGATACACCCATTGTCTTATTGCCTGCCGCCACATAGTAATTTTGTATTTCTGGGGCTTCGCCTAGGATCCATTTGCAATCTGGAGAGAAGACCTGCAAGGAGTTCGTGAGCCTATCCAACGTGGCGTCTCTAAAGGAAGGAACTCTTAGCAATAAAGCGTCCAGCAGCTCATGGAAGTGATCCCAGTCCGGCGGATGTTGGCGGGCTGTCTGCGACAGTGGTATTACACCATCCTCGTAGACCATCTTGGCCTCACGTTCGAAACCGCCGGCGAGAATGTGACCTTCACACTCTCGGAAGAAGATGCGTCCATCGAAGTCTCTGACGAAGGGCGTGTCCGGACTAAGTCCCTCAATGGGTTTCGTGTGCAGATAGTGATGTTCTACCGCCTTCAGTGGCACTTTCACCACCGGTTTGGACAAAGTACCCACCTCACGAGCCCAGAAGCCCGTGCAATTGACAAAGTAATCGCATTCCACATCGCCAGCTGTTGTCTCTACACTCCTCACCTTGCCGTGCTCGCTGTGGATCTTCTTAATGGCACAGTGCTCCACGATGCGGACTCCCAATCGCTGCGCCTCAGACATGTAGGCCTGGCAAACGAGTTGCGGGTCACAGACTCCGTCTTCGGGTATCCATAGGCCACCTTCAATTCCATCCAACGAGAGGAGTTCACAATGTTGGGCACATTGCTCTGGAGAAAGTATTTCGCAGCGCATGCCCCACGCCAAAGCCTGGGATTTCATGCGATTGAAAGCGGTCATACGATCCCAGCTGCGGGCGAGATTCAGACTACCAACTGGCCGCCATCCTGTGGGCAAACCACTCTCCGCCAATCGTTTGATCAGATCAATGGAGTACTCGGCCAGCTTGAGTTCCGTATAGCTGGGTTCAAAGCGCCCAGCCAATCCACAGGCCGTCCACGGTAGCTCGCCACTCACACGATCCTGTTCCACCAACAGTGTTTCACCGCCCCAGCCACTCAGTCCTAGGTGGTAGGCCACCGAGGCTCCAGTAATACCGCCGCCACATATAACCACTCGGGCTTTGGTTGGCAGTTGACCAGCCAACTCTTCACTAAGATCAGCTGCCTGTTGCGGTTGAAATTTCCTTTTCCGCAGTACCTGATCATCCGCCGGATCCACCTGGCCACTTACCAAACGCACTGCATCCGGACGGCCAGGTGAACACCGCCTGGGAAGCTTAGTAACTGCATTTCCCGAACGCTGCAGCACTTTCCACATCTTGTCCACCGGCCAAATCCACCATAAGCCACCGCAAACGTATACGTATGTATTTATATGTATCACAACCTCATGGAATTAACCTGATCCTCTGCAGGTCAACCGAATAGCTGAATAGTATATATAAATACTATATAGCGATTAGTAAATTGGTTCTTCGGCACAATAACAAAAAGTAAAGTGAATTAGGGATGAACAACTTTGTCGATTTTCAATCTTAGAGGTGGTTTACCATTAGCGAAAGTTATCGAACATCTAGCGGAGGCACAAACCAACATGCCGCCAAATTTGAATTGCATAAACTTGACTGGAAAATCAAAAGTTATTATATTATATATAATATCAAAATATAACTATTATATTTGCTAATTACAATCCATTCTTTTCAGAAAGTTGTTCATTTAACATTTAAAGAATAATTTAAAAAAAAGTGATGGTTTTATAGTGTTTTTTGGCCCACTGTTGAATTGTTTTTTTTTTAAGCAAAACATTTAGTAGTTGTCCAAAGATCAATATTCAATAATATCTGTTGTGGCAAGAATTCTTATAAATGACCTCAAAAACAAAGGAGTTACACTTAGCCAAACCATAAAAATGCCTAAAATAAATACTTTGACTATGGGAAACTAATTATAAAAAAAACGTAAAATATTTTTAGTAACAAAAAGATATCAAAACTAAAAAATGAATTATAATTGTTCGAAATCGTGATACGCTCAAAAACGCGATTTCTTTTAAACATCGATTTTAGGTAAAAAATATAAAAAGTGTGTGAAAAACAAAAATGGGAAGAAAATATTATTTTCCGCATTTAAATAATATTAATATATATAATATAAATTCACTGCAAATTATCAATGGAGTATCAGTAATGTAAAGAATGTTGTTAAAACCAAAACAATAAATAGTAAACCGATCGTGTTAGGGGAAATGCAGGAGGAAGATTGTATTTAATATATCTTAATCTCGTATTTTCCATGGCACGATGGTATTTAACTCTGCAGTCGAAGATCTAATCAGAATTGAGTGACATCTGTGCCAAAATGTATACGCTTAAAAGAGTGAAACAAAAATATTAATTCACGTTCTGCACAGCGAATTATCAATAGAGAGTTTTAATCATCTATTGGCAATACAATGTGACGAATGTGTTAATAATAACGGCAATAAATGAAGAATTAAAGTCATAAATCAATCGTGATTTGGGAGGTGCTAGCGAAAGATTGTATTTAATATATCTTCACCTGGTGCTTCCCAAAGCATGATGGTATTTTAGCTCTGCAGTGGAATGTTATAATAAAATAAAAAGTTCAAAGAATTCCCAATGCAAAGAATTTAAACGCGCGAAGTTATGCGATTACTATAGGACTACTAAGTAAAAAAGTGATAATAGATGGAAAACCAAAATGCAACCAAATTATTAATTTACGCACTTTACAGCGAATTATCAATAGGGTGTTTTTATCTTCTATTGGTAGTACAATGTAAAGAAGGTATTAATATTTTCGGCAATAAAAATGAATAAGTAAAGTCATAAATCGATCGTGATTTGGGAATTGCAAGCTACAAGATTGTATTTAATATATCTTTATCTTGGACTTTCCAAAGCACGATGGTATTTTAGCTCTGCAGTGGAATATGAAAATAAAATCTAAAATTCGAACAATTCCGAATGCATAGAATTTAAACATGCTAGATACTAAGATTACTATAGGACTTTGGATAACATCTGTGCTAAATTATATACTAAGTGAAAAAAGTGATGGAAAACTAAAATGCGAAGAAAATATGAAGAATGAAGAATGTGTTAATAATTTCGGGAACAAGTGAAATCATGAGGTTAGAATAAATCCATCGTGATTTGGGAGATGCAAGCGAAAGATAGATAGCACTTAATATATCTTTATCTTGGACTTCCCAAAGCATGATTGGTATTTAACTCTGCAGTCGAACATCTAATCAAAGTTGGGGTGACATAAGTGAAAAACAAAATTATTAATTTACGTAGAGAGTAGAGTTTCACTCATCTATTGACAATACATTGTGAAAAATGTTAATGTTAATAATTTCTGCAATAAATGAAGAATTGAAATCACGAGTGAATAATAAATCGATCGTGATTTGGGAGATGCAAGCGGAAGATTGTATTATTGTACTTCCCAAGGCACGATGGTTTATTAACTCTGCAGCCGAATATCAAAATGAAATTATAAAATTTAAACACAGAAGAGCTTTTCATTTGAAGATTTATTTCCAATAACCACCAAAACACCCAGTAACTTCTTAGTTCTTATATCATTTTGTTTTTGTTTTTGGTTTTCTTTTCTTTTTTTTTTTTTTTACAATTTTCTGATGCAACCCAAAGAATTTTCGTATTGAGTTGTATTTCTTTTTTTTTTTAAGTTTATGCTTATGCTTCTCTGCTCGTCGTTTCTTACAAAATCAACAAACACATTCAGACCGAAATCATAGAGCAATCGATAATTCAAATCCAAATCTAAATCCAAATCCAATCTAATCATATATGTATGTATATATTGGATATATAATGCATAGTGTGTGAGGCTGTTCTAACATTTATGTTTTGTTTTTTATTTTTGTTTTTCATTTGGTATCGTTTCTGGCGAAAGTTCGCTATATCTTAACACTTTGTAGGATTTTTAGGATCCATTTACAGCTAAACTAATTCATTTTTTACAGGGGCCGAATTCTCAGATTCAAATATATATATATAGAGCACATCTTTCGGGGACTCGGAGTTTGTGTGATATGAGGCTGAAACATATATACCATAAATTAATTGCCCTTTTAGTGGGAGCACAACGCACTGTTGCCGGCCACAAATAATGGCCAGCAAAAACAATGTTAAAAGTTAGGGGAAAAACCATAAAAGAGGAAAAATAAGATTAAAGGCAAATCAATGGAAAATCAATCTCTAGAGTCGCTTTGGAATTGAATTTATTGCAATCGGCGAATAATCATAATAAGGATAATAATGGTAATAATAATAGTTTAATATATAGTTTATAGTATATAATCATAAGTTCATACGCAGCATTTATTAATATAAGTTAATTTCATCGATCATCATCTCATCGCGCGCGACTTCTTTTAAACTATTGATATAACATTATGTTCTCTCGTAATCATATTTATACAGAAGTCAAGTCGCTTTTGTTCATCTAACAAAAACATAATCAATAAATACGTAGATAGTAGATACAATTACGAGTTAACTTTCTCTCTCTTTCTCTGGCTATCGCTATTCATAATCATAATCTGGGGTTTTGCTCTCACAGAATTTTATAAACTAGATCAATGTGGCCCCAAGTGTGTGGGTTACTACATCATCATCATCATCATCCTCGTCGTCGTCGTCCTGCATATCCTGTAACAGTTTCTTTCTAGCGCTACAACTTATAAAGATTAAAAAAAAAAACAGACACAAAAAACAGACAAACAATAAAAAAAAAAACAAAAAAAATTGACACATTTTTTTCTTTCTCTAAGTTTAGACAATCATCCAAGCAATTGGCGGGGTAAAACATTTATCTAAATTGACCTCTCGTGTAATGCTGTATTCTGAAGTGTTCTAAAATTAAATAACACTGCACTTTAAGAGCCCTCTATTGGCTACAAAAAGTACCCTAATTCGATGGGGGTTTCGAAAAAGCTAAAAACAGGTTTTAAAAAGCAACAAATGCTAGAGGACCTCTCTAAAAGGAAATACACCTAAAATCTCCAGTTCTTGAAGTTTGTACCCGCGCCAATATTATATCTGGGTGTGCCGGAATTAAGGGCTTTCTTTTTTTTGACTAAGAGGCTAGGCCTCTATCTAATGTATACATTATACATGCGAGTAAATAAATTAGTTGTGATTTCTATTTAGACGATGATGGTTCATCATTTTCTTCCTCATTTTCTTTTCATTTTTTTTTTTTTGGTTAACATTGGGATTGGCACATTATATTACATATCATACAAAGCTTCGCATTCGTTTGTTTTTCTTCTTCATTTTAACATCAACTCGTGCCCTTAGAAAAAAAAAAAAAAACAATACAATAAAATACAAAACAGTGTTGGTTAAGGCGAAAGTATTTGGGGTTTAAAAATAGTTGGGATTTGGTTTTCTTCGCTTTCGTGTAATAAAATGTAACCGGCTTATCACATTCATAAAACTTGATCAATTCTCTAAATACATAGTCGTTAGGCATAGGTTAAATATAGTACATCGTTTAGTACAGTTACCTTGTATGAGTTAACTAAATGTTTTCGTTTTGTTAATAGCACAGTGTAAACGCTTTTTTTCTCCATCTTCTTCGATCTTTAGGGCACATATTCAAGTTTAAATTCAATTCAAAATACAAAGTTAAATTAAGTTTGATGGAGGTTTTTCTCTTTTACTTTTCTTTTTTCCTTCTTCTTAATTTCATTTAATTTTCTAGATTTTTGGTTTTTCATTGTTTTAATTTTTTTTTTTTAAATTTTCTTTTCTTGGTATTTTTTTTTTTTTTTGGTATTTTTGCAACAACTACAATACATGCAAACAGCAATTTTTTGAGTGCAACATAAACGGTCTTGACAATTCGAACAGAAACTATCTTAAGTTCTTGCTTGCTTCTCTTACACTTTGGTATAATATTCACTAGATCTATTTATGTTTGTGTTTCTTATTTCTTTCGGTGTATATATGTATGTATATATATTTATTTTTTTTTGGCTACTTTTTCTGGTAATAAAAATTGCAAAATCTCCATCTCATTTTGGTTTGTTTTTGTTTTTAAATTGGAAATTAGCTTTTGGAACTTATACAGAGCGGATTGAAAAATTCACATTCAAGTTCAAGTTTTCGTATTTTCAGCCCAAAAATAACTATTATTATTTGTTGTGTGTGTGTTTGTGTGTGTAAATATAACTGCCGGTAGGGGTGTTTCATTGTTTGAATTACACATTTAATACTTAGTTTTTATAACATTTATCATTTATAAACTATTTGCTTTTCGTTTATGACTCTGTGTATGCGGTTTTGGGTTTCTTTCTCTTTTTGAATATTCTTCGAGCAGTTAAGGGTTTTCCCTTGGGTAAGGCAAAATAAATGCTTTTAAAAATAAAAAACATTCTCAATCTTCTATCCTATATATCCCGAGATATATATATATAGATCTGTCTGTGTGGTTAATTGTGGGCTCCTTGGATTGCTTAACTTGGTTAATGGTTTACTGGCTTACTGGTTAGTTAATTGGCTAAGCTATTAGGTGGAGAATCGGAAACTCATGTAAGTCGTTCACTTGAAACGTACGATTATTTGGGGGGTGGGAGTGGAGGTTGGACAGAGGGATGTTCTTGGAGTGGTGTTATGTATACATTTATGATTGTGTGTACAGTGCCTTTCACCGCCTTATGGCCCTGAAACACACTGTATTTTATATATATATATATATATATATATATATATGGTCTAAACTTATCGGTGTACCGTTGTTATTGTGTTGTTAGCACAAAATACCTTTCAAGATTTTTGGTGTTCATATTTTTTTTTTTTTCTTAGGTTTTTTTTCTTTCTTGGTTTTTCAAAATAAATTACAATGGATTCGAGAGGGGAAAGTCCCCGTAAAATACACACCTTAATGTGTGGCTTTTCTTCTAGTTTTCTTCTTCATCAGAATTCTTAAATAAATATAAAGCACAAAGTGTTGACTTTCCAGTTTTTTGAATTCTAGTTGATAAGTTAATATAGGCTTGGCTTATGCTTCATGCATAAAACATATTATAAATATTTCCGTTTTAAGTAAAGTTAATACCTTCAAGATGTTTGGGCGATGGTGTGTGTGTGTGTGTTTTGGAGTGATGAGTGTGTAAATACAGTTTATAAAGAAGTATATATGTTAGCATCTTCATCTTGATCAGCATTTCTTTTTTAATGTTTTCTCCTAGTTTTTAGTTTTAGTTTTAGTTAAACTTTTTTTAATTTGGTATCGCGGTGCTCTTCCTCTTTCGACCTTTGACCTGGGAGTCTTAGGCATAAAACTCCGTCTTTCCTTGCGTCTTATAGGCCTCCTCCTCGATTTTGTACATGTCCATAAGCTGGTTTTTTGTTTGTTTGTTTTTTTTTTTTTTTGTTTTTTAGATTTTTGAAGCGGCAGTTGGAATTTTGGAGATGACAGACGGCAGCGTGTGAAACAGCAAATACAAAACATTTCGCAAAAGTAAACAAATTGTGTGATTTTTTTGTTGTTGTTTTTGTTTTTGTGGTTTAAATGGCACAGAAAGAGACAGAGCATGGGTATGTGTAGGTGTGGTGGAAAAAGATAGGAATAGAGAGAGAGAGAGAGAGAGAAAGAAAGAGCAAGAGAAAATATAGAATTTCGTATTAGTTTTTCTTGGTTATTAATTTTTTTTTTTTGGCATTTATGTTCTAGGGCGACACAGCAAACGATAAATGACAAGGCGTTAGGGGGGCGGTGGCAGGTTGGGTTATTATAGACAGAGACAGGTTTAGAGAGTGAAACAGAGAGGGAGAGAGAGAGAGAGATATATATATATATGTATATCCATAAAGTAGTTCGATAGTAGAGCTGCGAGCTTGGGTAGTAGGGAGTAATCGGGATACAAGCCAAGATTTTAGAATATAACATATTATATTTCTATATATCTATATAGATTGAAAAGTGGACAGTTTGAGGGAGAGGCTTAAAGAATAAACTGAGTTCGACACAAAGCACACAAAAAGTCTGTAAGTAAGCACATAAAAGCATTTGTAGGAAAGGAACATGTTAAGCCAACTGTGGATTCAAATGAAAATCAATGTGGAAACTATTCCAAATGGAATGTATTTCTCCATAAATAAGATTCAAAAAATGCTTGTGGCTATAGGAAATCATATAAACAAGGAACTATCCCAAAGAGATTGCCATGTAATGGGATCTTATAGTGATGTTTATAAAAGTAACTGAAGAAATTTCTCTTCTAAAATCATGAAAACTACATTTTAATGAGTTAAAATCCATTTCGTTGATAAATTGCACATTTTTTTTTACACAACCTCTTAACAAAATTATAAACTATTTAAAAGCCAAAGGAAATAGTTCAACTTAAAGACATTCCAAATTAAAATTCATAAAGAAAAGCGCAAAGCAAAACGAAGGAGCCACTTCAAACCAAAATGCGTTCCTCTAGGAGATCGCCAAAAACAGTGCTCGAAAACGATGGAAACTATTGGGGAAACCAGGACAAATGTAGAGCACGCACACGATGGTTTAAACAAAAATGAACATGTACCGATAAATATATATATATATAATACATATATAGGAAATAGTAGATAATTACATCTTAGCAGTTAGTGTGAAAGATTAGCAGCTACTGACTGATCGATTACTTTTTTCAGGTTAGTACGGATGGGTTCGGTTAGGTTGGGTTTTTGTTCGTGATCGGTTATTGTTTATCGTTTATCGGAAGATGCATCCCCAGGCGATACTCTCTCTCTCTCTCACACATATTCTCTCTCTTTTTTTTGATGAACAAGAAGGGTTTACAGCAACTACGATCGTATCTGGGATGCACATCCTCACTTTGGTTTAAGTTTGGTTTTTTTTTTTTGACGTATCATTTTACGTTTCAGTTATCGGTTGTATTAGTTATATCGTTTATCGTTTACGGTTTATCGCTCTCTAGCTATACAGGTGTGGTTGTCTAAAGTACAGTCTCAATACTGGTTATAGTGTCGGTCTGCGGCCGAGTTTCGTTCAGTACCTTTTGCACATCAGTACTGAATTCCTCGACCTGCTTCGAATGCGCCAGTTTCAGTTTCTCCATTGCGCGGCCCTGCTTAACGCCGATTTGCTGTGAACGAAAAAGAGATATATATTTATTACATTCTTTTTTTTGGATAATAAAAAATACAGAGCCAACCTTCTTCTCCTCCATGAAACGCTTAACATTGTTCTGACGCTTCTCGCGCAGACGACGATCCTTCTCGTTCTTGGTCTTCAGCGTTTTGTCGTTTTGGACCTCCTTGGCCGTGTCGGCCGACATCTTTGCCTGCTTGGCATTCAGATCCTTGATGTCTCTGCATTGGAAAAGAAAATAAATTTGATTAGAAAATGTGAAGTTAGATTAGTATCTCACCTGGCATGTCGATCCTCCAGCTGCTTGATCTGCGCCGCCTGTACGGTCAACATTAGCGCCTTCATGGCATCCTGCGAGTCCTGGACATGTTGTCGCAGCATATCCCACTCCTCCTTGCGATGGCGGGCGATCATATCGGTCCACTGTTTGGTCTGGTCATTGATCGAATTCTTGATGTTAGCATCGTTGCGAATGTCATCTTTGCTCTTGCCCTTGATCAACTTGTCGATGGCCGCATTCTGGGTCTTTTGCACCGACGTGCGCTCCTTGGCATGCTTTTTACGGAGCGTATCGAGTTCCTTGATCTGCTTCTTGCCCACCTTCTGGAAGCCCTTCTCCTGGCGCAACGACTCCAGCGTGACAGGCTCAAAGACAAGTGGTGGCTCTTTTTCTCCCTCCTCCTTCGCCTTGCCAGCATCACGAGCGGCACCGCCGCTCTGCTCTTCGATGCCCAGTGCCTTCATTTGCTCATTTTGCTGCTTGGCGGCTCCGGCAAATCCTCGCGGATCCGACAACATGGCCATGAAATCCTCAAAGCCATCAGGTACATAGATCTTTAGCTCGATATTCACAAACAACATGGGCAACGACATTGGGAAGTTGGCCTCCGTGCGCAGGGATACGTGACGATAGCCAGCCTGCAGGCCATCCAGCGGCAAAATTCGCTGTCCCAGGATCTTTCCGCTCTCCTCATAAACGCCGAATCTCAGCACAGCCAAGTCGGGCAGCACCACTTTGCGGAACACAAAGGGATCCTCATTGTAAACCGGATTTAGACCATTGTTGGCCACCAAACGGGTACGGAACTCTTTCTTCACCGTGTCCGATGGCAATCCAAACATGTCCACCTCCACATAGGTGCCAACTTTCTTATCGGACAAGAATTGACCGGCTATAACCTTAACGGAACACTGAGCCGCAATCACACCATCCACCGGCGCATCGGCAAATGGATCGAAATCCTTGTCGGCACGACGCATAAAATCGGGTTTCAGTAAATAACCACAGCCACCGTTATACTCGAACTTGCCCTGGTTAAGTTGCATGGGCAGATCAGAGCTCTGGAAGTTAAGGGAGACCATCTGACAGCCGGCATTCCAGAATACCTGCGGCATGTAGTTCGAGGAGTCCGCCCTGGTGCCCTTGGGATAGATTCGCGACATCTGACGCTTGTTGTAATTGACAAAGTCGATGGAGCTCTGCTTCAAATAGTTCATGCCCGCCGATTCCGCAAACGAGGACATGTTATGGGCAATGTTCTTTTCTATGGTTGTAGTAAAAAAAAAAAAATAAAATTTGTTAATAAAAAAATCGAAAAATATGTCAAAGTCACTTACCAATTGCCTTGTCGAAGCCCTGGAACTTGATGGGCTGCGCGTAATTGACCATGGATGAGAGCCACGGATGCACATTGGTGGTGGAGCCACTATAGTTGGCGGCAGCTGCCTCAGCTTCCGCTCCACCACCGCCTTCGGCGGCACCTTCAGCGGCGGCAGCTGCTTCCGGGGCAGGAGCTGGTGCGGCAGCAGCCTCTGGCGGTTTGCCTGCACTGGCATCCTCCTCCGGATCATCATCTGTCTTCAGCTCGCCTTTCAGCCATAATTCCAGTTCGACCTTTTCCACTTCCGGTTTCATTCGCTTATTCTTAATGAGAATCTTTCGCTTTAGCTTGCAGGGCGGCGGCAGCGGTAGTCCCGGATCCAGCTATAAGTATATGAAAATGGGAATCAAAGATTGGATTGGAAATTAAGAAACGGTAATAATAACTTACCGGGTGATCTGAAAGCGGCTCCTTTAGCAACAGATCGCCAAAGAAGTCATCACAGTATTTGGCCAACTTGTATTGCTGGGCACGGTTGCAGTGGTTCTCGAAGGACAGGATGACTGGGTACTCTGACGACACGAAGGCGCAGTCCGCAATCGCCTGGATGCAGTCCTGCAAAATGTATTTAAATTGAATTTTATTAGAATTTTCCAGCAATTTTACAACACAGCATAGTTTGGAATTTTACAACAAAGAATAGTTTGGAATGAATCTGAAAAACAAATTCATGACCGGAAAAGCCATAACTGGTGAAAAGTTTAAACTTATTAATATGGTTTTCCAACCTTTTTGCAAAACTAAAACTAAAAATGATTCTCGGAGCTAAAATTAAAACAAATTTTTATGTAATTTGTTCGCCACCCCAAAAAGTTTCTGAACAAAGCAACCTTATTCCCTGACGGACTAGAAACATTAGATGGGAAAAGCTGATTCGCTTTGGCAATTAAGATTGCTGACAGTGAAAAGTATGGCATTTTAATTACTAATTATTTTAACAATTATTAGTACAGGGTGGCCCATGTAGCGTTTGCTTTTTGTCATTTTCAATGTGTCAAATATTTAGTAGAAGGTTTGCAGTTTACAAAATGGTTAAGTTTACCCTCGAAGAAAACAGGGAAATATTGATATTTTTTAGCGATCTTACGTGGGCCACCCTATATTAAGACTGCAGCAAACTTCTTTTAGTTCATAAACTAGTTGCTTAAACTAGTTAAATAAATGTCAGATTCTGCATTTTAATCTACTTCTACGACTCACCTTAAACAGAATTTCCGTGCAGTAGGCATGGCCGTGGGTAACGATCGGTTCCTCGTCTTCCCCTTTACCATTCCAGCAATCCAACTCCACACACCGACAACCGGCCAACAGTGTCTGGCGGTACATCTCAACGGAGCTCTTGCCACCGATTTGACGACCCGATAGATAGGTATTATGCGAGCTGTTTATATAGTAATGGGCCAGCGGCTGATCCATCTCCATGTAGAAGTCCAGTCGGTCCAGGAACACCGGTGCATTCTCGTCGGACATCAGATAGCGTTTGAATCCATCCAGCGACATTTGCACTTAACGTGGGCAAACCAACAATTTAATTAGTAAAACTTTTTTGAGAGACTAATCAGGCTCAAGCCTCATCATTTTTTTGCATAAAATGGAAAAAAATGTGCATTTTTAGGTGTGAATGCAGTTTTCTTGAAATTTTAATTACGAGTTCAACGAGATATCACTTCCAATATTCGGACCATTAGTTCTTAAGTTATGAGTGAAATTCGAAACATTTTACTGATCAAAAATAAGATTAGGAATTTTGCCAAAAATACGATATTTTCTTTATGTTTTTTTCTCATAACTTTACCAAAAATTGTCCTACAAGAAAATAACTTACTGAATTAAGCAGCTAACGACCTCACCTTTCCAACCATGCCACTGCTTGGCTGATTTTCGGAAAGTAATTTTTGAGCTGATTTTCACTTTTTTTGTAAGGGGTAACATCATCGTTTTTTGAGAAAAATGGCTAAAATTTCACATTTTAAACTGTGAATGCAGTTTTATTGGAATTTTAATGACGAGTTCATCGATGTATGACATTCCATACTCGGACTATGTTTGACTTTGTTGTGGGAAGAATTCTGAATGTTTTGGGGCAAAAATCAGGATTACGAGTTCTGACAGAAGAAACGATCTTTTCTAACGGGTTTATGTCCATAACTTAGCCAAAACAAGAGGCACAGCTAAGATGAAGACTGTTTTGTAAAGCTAACGACCAGAACTAACTTTCCTCATCATTCGTTAGAAGATTTTGGGAATTTCAATTTTTGGAAAAATTTTGAATTTTTGGTAAGGGGTCCCCTCATCAAAATTTGCAAAAAACTTCAACATTTGTACTTTTCAAGGTGTGAATCCAGTTTTGTTGGAAATCAAATTCCGAGCTTAGCGAGGTATGGCATTCCATATTCGGACCATTATTGGCTGAGTAATGGGAAAAATACTACCTATTTTTGGGGGGAAATCTGCATAAACCAAATTTTGCATTTTCGATAAGGGGTAACATCATAATTTTTTGTAAAAAACTGCAAAAATTTTACATTTTTAGGTGTGAATGCAGTTTTCTTGGAAATTTAATTACGAGCACGTCGAGAAATGACAATCCACTTTTGGACTATTCATTTATCGCAAAAAAATGATTATCTGAGCTTCTGCACAAAAATATGATACATTCATGGTGGCTATTTGTTACTCCTTATTGAAGTTTCATAATATTGCTAGACAACCCCCTTTACTCTATATTTATCTCAAAGAACTATTACCATTTTTCTTCTTTTCCTCTTCCAGCTCATAGTCATTGATGATCTCCGTGCAGCGTTTTTCTTCATAGAGAGGATACAGGATCTCGTTCATCCGGGGATCGCGCTGTTTGTCGTTCATAAACTGAATAAATTGCTCCAAACTTATGAAGTCCTGCTTGCCCTTGGTACTAAAAATTGAATACAAAAATGTTTTCTAACTCAACTTCTTAGAAAAAAATCTTAATTTTGTACTTACATGGAGGTGAATAGCTCCTCGATATCATTGCGGGGACAGACCTTGTGGTACAGGGCATAGAACTTGTCAAAAGTAAACTGCTCCTTGGTCATCGTGGCGTTCTTGTCGTCTGGGAGACCAGCATCCTTGATGCACGTATACACCAGCTTCTCCGTTTTGCCAGAGGCAAAGGTTTTTGCCAGCGTTTTAACCGGAATTTTGCCACTCTTCTCCACGCAGTAACTCAATCTCATCCAACTATTTTTGGATTACATAATAATTAAGAGAGGTAGAGAGGCAGCGAGTCAGTAATAATTGCACATTTGTCTCGGAATGAAACTGAGTTGTTTTTTTTTTTTTTGGGGGTGTTTTGGAAAATGCAATTAAAATGAAAATAGCAAGAGCAAACTTTTGTTAGAACAATAGACAAGAAGATAGATATTAATTATACATACCTGGAAATGGTGAGGCAAATTCTGAGTCTGATTTAAACTTAACTTGATGTGGTTAAAGTGGTTAAGCAAGATGATTGGTTATTAAAATCATAAAAGAATGATGATGAGGTAAGCACTATTTTCACTTTTTAAATGCCACTTAAAACCGTAAGTAAAATCAAATTTAATATTTCCCATTAGGAAAAAACGAAAATTTTCGATTTAATTGCCTTTGAAACTATGCCAAAGGACCGCCCCTTTCATATTCCAAAAAAAAAAAAGACCAATTTTATTTTCCTTTAACGACTGTTTAGTGAACTAAGCTGACCCCCGGTAATCGAATCAAATATTGATTAGCAATCAAGTCCAGGCTATCCATTACGCAGATGATTAACGACCTGCTCCGAAAACGGAACTCATAACTAATTGAATCAAAAGAGAGAGAGAGCGCCTCATCTCTCGCACTTGTATCCAATTTGCATTGGATCCGTATCCGTGGGATATCACCCATCCCTTGTTGTGGTTAAAGTTTAGTTTCTATTTTCGGTTTCGGTTTCGGGTCAAGTAATTGCAGTTCCCGTATGCACCGAATGACGCATAAATAATGCAATCAGAAAACAAATTGCAAACTAGGACAACTAATTTACAATACAAACATGCAACTGCCTGTTCTACGCCATGCCACGCCCACTCACGTTCCTATAACCACCATTTCCGCCTACCATTTGGCCAAGGTGTTGGCTACGTCGATGGTTAACACGGTTGTTCGTGTAGAATGCACTTTGCAACTTTTTTTGCCAGCCACCCAGCAACCAAAAGGCACCACTAAAACATTTAGTCACTGAGAGAAAATTTTCTTTAAAGATTTTTTTTCTATTAGTTTGGGTTTCCTTTCTCTGCTAACCGTTTTCTTTGATATAAACCTCTTTTTGTCAGATAATTCTAGTCTTTGTATGGTATATTGGCTATAATTTCTGTGGGTTATCCATAGAATCCTCTAACTGCTATTTCCCAGTGAACCCTTTGCAGGTGTGTGATTCCGGATGCAACACACCCATTCCCCCTTAAGCACCCTCCTTTTGAGACCCCCTAAAAACACACTCGACTGGGCAGAGCAAGGAAGAGAGAGAGCGAGGGAGACAGAGCTCACCGCAAGGCAACGCATATCCAATGAACCGCAGTTCAGTTGCCGCCTTTCATCTGCCCCATGGACATCGACCATCGACCATCGACCAACGACCATTGAATGCATTCGTTTCACTTGTCTTTTAGAAGGGAATCGAGCAAACTTTGGGCGGTTTAACCCAATTTCGGATGACGAGGCTGGAATTTTCATTGCAGTGAACATTTCATTGAGAACTCACACTTAACAAATGAAAACGAGCAATAAAAATGATTGGAAAGAAACCCATCATTTTTGAATCAATACTAACACCAGTCATTATGGTACAATTTTCTATTTCCCTGATGGGATGCAACTTTTGTTAGTGCATGAAAATGGCTTTCGTTTTGCTTTTTGCTTTTTGCATTTTGATATTTATGTTAGGACACTCATAATTTCCTTATTTTACAAAAATGTGCTTCGCATAAAGTATGAAGCCCTTTGACCAGCCAACAAACAAACAAAACACCCACGCACCCACTCTTGGATATTTTCATGATGGAAGCCATGGTGGGAAAAAGAACAGCAGCAGCAGCTCCCCCCCTTGACTGACTGCTTCTCCTTACTTTTTGTTTTTCTTTTGCTTTGGCCATTTTGTGTGTGTGGGACAGGAAATGCAAATAAAATGAATTTATTTTGTGCTAAAAGTGAGACGAAGCCATGAAGCCGTCATGAAACATGGAAACAGTACAGAGAAAAATCAACAACTATGGTTATTGGGCGGAATAGAAAGTCGAGTCCCTTGGCCATGGATCAAATTGCAGTTGGGCTTCTGACCGACCGGAGTTTAGTATTCTTTGGTATTGCGTAATCAGCAATCAGGAAATTAATAACGACCGAACGCGAGTAATTGACCCGAAAAGACCGAAAAGTCAATGAAATTTTGCGGGAGGGAAACAAGTTTTACGGATGGAATTTCAATTTCCAATTAGTCAGTTTTCTGGCATTTTTCGGAAAGAACAGAGATGAAAGATCAACTTACTATTAAGGGTAGTTATTAATTAGTGCATTAAAGGATTCACAACTATACTTACCGTACCAGGTTCCAGGATTATATTCGTTCTAGTTAACTTTAAACTTTAAACAAGCTCTTCTCTACTTTTAACTTTGTTTAGAGCAACGTTTTAAAAAGAGTTTCTTCCGATTAAAGTTCGCTTTCTAGATTTGTGTCGAACAGGTTTCAGTGTGACCTTACTTACTGTTTCATCAGATTGACGCGCGGGCACACATTTGTGGCGCGATTGTTATGCGTGATGAGACGCAAGTTCTTTTGCCAGCTCTGGGCGCGAGAGTGAGACAGTTGTATGTATATACAAACAGAGACAGAGAAAGTAGATAATCGTAAAGGATAACAACAACAACAACAGCAACAGCAACAGTAACGAGAAGAAGAAGAAGAAGAAGGAAAAGAACAAGGAGAAGAAGAAAATGAACAGCATGCAGAACAGAGAGAACGGAACAATCGATGCAATTATGTACACAGTGTAATCGAGTGAGGTGCAGCAAGTGGAATTAATGTGGCAAGGCGAAAGGACATGGGACACAGAGGACAGAGGACAGAGGACACAGGACAATGGGAACAGCCGAGGCCGTGGCAAGAACATGGATAAAGACAGAGCAAATGCGATGGAGAAGTGAGGAAAGGGTAAGGGTACGGATAAGGTTATAGGTATGGTGTAAGGGGTAAGGGGTATGGTGAGTGATAAGTGGTAAGTGGTGAGGTAAGTAGTGAACACGCCCACTTACTGTTTCCGCAGACACATCATGGGGCAGATATTGTTCGCTTTGACATTATGAGTTATTTTTCGTATGCCATCTAGCCAGATCTAAAAGAAGAGAGGAGTCGATAGAGGGATTGTGGATTTCATGGATTTTTCGACGAATGATTGAGTTTGCTGTTTTGGGGGTATGTCTTTATCAAGGGGAATCTTCTAATACAGTACAGTGTGTCTTTAAAAAACAAAAAAAAAAAAGTATTCCAAATATTTGTCAAGTTATTTGTACCACACTACGTATACGTAATATTTGCAAGTAATGCTTAAAAATGTCTTTGGCTTATTTTTGAGAAGTTTTCTTCATTAAATTTCTTAAATAATTCATTAATTTCCGTTAACTTCTATTATAAGAAACCCTAAAAACTAAAATCCGTTCGAGGTTCTCCCTACAGAGATAGTTTTTGTTTGAGAAATGTGCAGGAAATGCAGGACTTTCCAGCGATAGGGAAATGTTAATTACTGATATCTGAGCCGGTGAATATCCCTGCTTCCAGCTGTCATTTCCGCTTCCTGTCTTTGCTTACAAGCTAATATATGAAATTTGACACTTACCTTGGCTGTTGCCGCATCTGGACAAATAACATGATGATATGTTATATTGATATAGTCCGTGTTCGAGCAGATCGTCAGGGATCGCTTATCCAGTTCCGGTATATTGGTTCCATTCTTCTTAGTCACCTTATCGAGTATCTTTGGATCCTGTTTGGATAAACAATTAAAAACAAATGATATTCATTAGTTAAGCTTCTGGATATTCAAACCGCTCCCCCACCGCCACTCGGACATCATTGCGTATACGCCCCATGGCCAAGCCATTTGACTGCAATTTAGCGCATCTCGGGCAGTGTATTCAGTATCTGAATCAGCATCGCGTAACATTAATCTCCACTTGGATCATTAATCAAGGCTTGCACAGAACATTTATCAACATTTGTGCAGCATTCGCGGAGCCAAATACATTTCCCATTCTATTTTCTTCCCTTTTTTTTTTTTTTGTTTTTTTGGCCGTCAGCAACAATTAAATGTTGTGTACTTTTCTCGACCTTCTCGTTCAGCTAGCTCTAGCTTGAATTTTTTGGCCAGCATTTCAATTTAATTGCTGGCCAGTCCAATGAAATGCAATTGCGCAACTTTCTGAGCGTGAAAAAGTATGCTACAGTTATTTTCCTTTTTGTTTCTCCCGAAAACGAGTCGCAAAATTTAATATAAAATTTTGCAATAACTTTGGCAAATTGAATTATTATCCAAGAGAAAATCGTTGAATAGTGAGCACAGTTCTTGTATTTAGTTGAAAGTTTCGTTAATGGACTTATCATTAAATACAAATTGGAAAAATGATTCTTCTATCTAAGAGGGGGAATATCTCCTAAACAGCTCCTCCACCATTCATCAGATTAGTTGAGAAGCTTTTTACTTAATATAGCACTTAAACTCCACTTTAAATTCCAACCTCAAACAGTTAATTTAACCAGCTTCCACAGCACTTAAAAAGTGCAATTGTATAAAGAGAAACCTGTTGTTTACCGCCTTAAATGATGTTTCAAAGTCTTCCACTTAAGCGGTGAATTTCTGAAAGGAAATTGAATTATGCAGAGACCCCCATTGAGGATTTTTCCTCACCTCCAAAACACACACACACACACACACACACTTATATATATATAACCAACACAGGCACAATAGCTCAATCAGTTCAAGTGCAATTTGTGAGGAAAGTCGTGGGGAAGAAAGCAGCAGACTTTCGAGTGCTAAATAAGTCAGCCTTCCACGACTTTATCCCCCTGTCGCTCCTTTGAACCAAATAAAGTGAAAGCAAATGTTATAAAAGTTTTGTTCCCTTATTCTTTCTTTCATATATATATATATATATATATATATTTTCTTCAGTTTTTTTTTTTGTGTGGCACTCGCTTTGTTACGTTTGCAGAGCTTCTCGTGCATTATTGAAAAGCGCCAGCAAACTAAAAGCCAGGAAAAGTCGGGGGCAATAACGAAAAAACTGCAACCATGCTCAAATTTTTCGTTTTCAATATTTCTTTTCGGTTGTGTGTGTTACCCTCCTTCTCTTTCTCCATTCTCTCTTTTTTTTACCCCCCTTTCGAGTTTTTCCTGCGGTTTTTCTCTGCCAAACGAAGCAACTTTTAATGGTTCATTGTGCAAGGCTTTTCGTTTTGAGCACTCTGTCTCCTTCCAGCCTCTGTCTGCCCGTCTCTATCGCGCCTTAAAGTCGCACACACTTGCCCCCCTTGGTCCCTGCTTCTTGCTTCTCCTGCCTTCTTATTTCCCCTCTCTTTCTTTCATTCATTCATTTGGCTGTGTGTGTCGCTCACTGATTTAATATTGATGACCAAACATTTCAAGTGATGGCAGAGCACTAAACGCACACAAACAAACACACACGCACATACGGAAAGCTATATATACATACGAGTATACTAACAGTAAGGTAAGGTAAGGTAATTTACAATACAATTACAATTTTCAATAATAAAACAAAGTTTTCGACCAGAGCTTGATCCACCATCCATCCTTTGATTTCTGTAGAAAGCAGAGCTAATTCAAAGACAGCAAATCTTAAATTTTGTTTAGTTTTGAAATAAAACAAATAAATATTTATCTTTCTTAACTTGCTTTTAGAAAAATCTTCTCAGTGTATAAAAAAACTCACAACATTTCCCTGTTTTTTCTGTTGAAAACGTTTTGCATTTTGCGTCTGCTGCTTTTACTCAGCTGGCGTTTTCCTTTTGCCCATCTCATTTGTGGTCAACAAATTTGGCACACACACACTTACTACCCCCCACAAACACACACACACTCAGACAGATAGACCGACACACACACGCATACTGATCATTATGCGAATTTCTTGCAACTTCTGCTCTTTGGTGTTTATTTTGCATTTTAATTGAATTTGCCCGAGGACATAGAGAAGAGCAGAATCAAAGAAACACACAAAAGATGTTTAAGGGTTTGAACTAGAAGTAACCCTTTGTTAAGCTCTGACAGAGAACTGGTCAAAAAGGTTTCCCCTGTTCAAGTTCTAAGCAAATAAATGCCAAACACTGTCAGAAAATATCAGAAACTTTTCCCTTTTAAGGAAGTCAAAATGGAAAAATCTGGAACATTGCGAACATAATTTCAATCTTTTTCTTTTACTACTTTTCATAATTCCCTGACAATGAAGGACTTTTCCCCTTTTTCCCCGCCACACTTTTCAGTTCCAATTTGTTTTTAATATTTTTTTCATTCAATTTTTGGTACTCCACTGGTAGGGACATAAGCCGCTACCAGGGCAACCTGTTCATTCGATTGAATGAAGCATTAGCGGCGTCCGCACCTGGTTGCCACTTAGTAGTAGTCCCTTTCCCTCTGTCCACTTCATCACTTTCCCTTGCCAACTTTTGCCCCTCCCTACTTTCCATTTCACATTTTCCCTTAGATGCACCTGTAACCCACATGCATAATAGTCAAAGGGTTTGCCTGGGGGCTAAAAATGCAAAAATGGAGAGCAAAAAGATTCGGTATAGAGGATTGGGTTGAGGAATTTTCAGAGCTACTTACTAGAGATCACAAGGAAAGAAAACCAAAAATATGTTTAAAAGTATATAAATAATATTTCTAAGTTTTAAATATCCTGAAATTGAGGAAACTTTAAGCCCTGAAACTAGATTCTTGTATAGAAAAACTTGCTGGAAAAAAATCCAAATGTGCATCACTGAGCGTATCCTCTGGCAGTGCAGCAGGATGTGGATGGAATGGGTGTGGGATATGGCCAGGCATTCCTATAGATATGGGCAATGGGCGATGAGCAATGGGCGTTGGGCGTTGGGCTTGCCCAGTTGCCAGTTGGATGCACTCATCCGAGCCACCGTTTCAGATTCAGTTTCACTTTCACTTCCCTTTGGCCCCTCTCTCATCCCCTTACCTTTACCTCTCGGAAAAGTGTGTCAAAGGAGGGCGGCAAGGAAAACCAGAGAGTGAAACTGGACAGCAAATCTAAATTAGTTCGAGGAGTATCTGGGCAGTACCTGCATTGCCCATAAATATATATAGTATATATATATAGAAGATTATATTATATATATTTATATATACTCCCGACAATATATATAGATAGATGAATTGGCCCAAATGGTAGTTCATTTCGGGCTGTTGCTGTTCGGTCATAAATTTCATTTAGGAGACGTCGTCAGACAAACACAAATACATCACTCTATCAGTCCACCTCCCACCTTATACATATATATACATATATATCTTATATAGTATATGTACCATATGTCGGGTTAGAAGGAATAAATAAAAGGGAGGCGTGGCCAGTCGGTGACAATAAATCTAGCGCATGGAACAAATGCGTTTCGAGTCGAAGACGGCGACTTTGATCCACAAATGGCGTTGGCTGAAAACAATTGAGAGCAAAAGTGACATATTGACACATTAACCGAGCCATGCAGACACACACACAAGCACACACTCATCTATACACATACACACACACTAATACACATTCTAGTAGGCGACAGTTTTATGGCTTTGTGATAGTTCATCCTGCCAGCGAGAAAAAAGAAAATAAAGGAAAGACCAACTGCACTTAGTCAAAAGTTGGCATGAAAAGCGGGGGAAATGACGGGTAAGCTAGAGGAAAATGTGGAAAAATAGGCAATGAAAATAAAGGGAGACAGGTGTCAGAGAATAAAAACAGAGAAAAAACAAATCAAAAATATCGAAAAACAGTATTTAAATTAAAGATTTTTGCTAAAAATTCCCCATTAAACTTATTAAATTTTAAAGCCATTCAGAGATTATTCAATTCCATATTTAATTTACTATTTAATTTATTTGAAAATAACCATTAAATGTGCTTTATTATTGTCAGTAAATCGACTAATTGAATGGCGTAATAAAATGGATTAAAATCTATTTTTCTAAGGCCAACATTTTACACAAAAATCTCCAATTTATTGCGATTTAAAATGGAATATGTGTGGGTGGGGAAAAAGAAAAATAATTCATTGGCAGGAAATTGATTTTTGGATAGGCTATCCCTCGCTCGGCGACTCCCACAAAAGCCTTTCAAATCTATTTCATTGCTAACAAATAAATTTCACAATTTTTAGGGCTTGAAATGCTTTTGTTTTTGGCCAACAATCATAGGGGAAAAAAACTTGATTTATGGCGATATTTTTAAATATTTAAACTAACACGAAGGGAAAAGAATTTTATTTCTGATATTTAGAAAGTTTTATGTAAAAAAGAGTCTCCACTCACCCTTGGTGTTCCTCCCGCACGAATGTCGCTCACTTGACACAGCTCAATGACATCGCCATCCTGCAGAAAGTAAATAAATTTCTTATTAGAAACTAAGCTAAACACTAAGTTAATGTTTATCTCTTTAAATTTAGAAATCTAACAAAAAGAAAGCTTAAAAATCATAAAATAAATGCCATTTAATGACTAACTTACCCGACCCTCGCTTTTCCAATAAAGGAAAAATCCATATTCATCGACCTTGAAAAGGGCATCGCGCTCAAAGTCATTCTCTTTGGTTTCCTTCTCGTTCTCAAACCACCGATCGAACACACAGCCCGTGGTCAATTCCGGTGGAACCGGAATGATCCAATCGAACTCGTACTTCTTGGTCATTATTGCTCACTGGATGATGCTATGTTAGCCACTTCCGTTTCCGTTTCCGTTTCCTTTAACGCTTCCGTTACTGTTTCCGTTTCCGTTGCCGTTGCCGCTGACGCTACCACTTCCTTTGCCCTGCACATGCGATATATATATATATATTTATATATATCTCAAATCCAGATCTAGATCTGTCTCTCAGCTTACTCTCTCCTTTCTTCCTTGGCTCAAAGGTTTCGGGACATATTATAATACTGGCACTAACTTATCGTTTGTCCTCCAAACGGACGTGTGTATGTGTGTGTGTGTGCTTGTGTTTGTGTTTTTTTTTTTATATACAATTGCATTTATTGTAGGATCACATGGTCCGTTTTCCGTTTCCGGTTTGTGTTTTAAATACTTGGCCTGGGCAAGACCAGCTGCACTTCTGCCAGGACCTCGAAACGGCGCGTTTCCTTTTATCCAAAAACAAACCTTCGACTCAGCTGCAAATGGAAAAACAGAGATTTTTAGACATTAGAAGTGACAGGCACAACGGGTTTCGGGTTCAAGTACTCCTGAAATAATAATTGTGCGGTTTGCCGCAAGCAAAATGAAGACATGGACATGGCTACACTGAAGGTAAACAGCGTAATGTCGATTAAGACTAAAAAACTTAACTAGTTTGAGGGGAATTTTTAAGGGAAAGAACTTTAGAAGCTTGTAGATTGGAGTTCTGATAAACTATTTGCAAAGGAGACTTGCTTTTTTTGATATTTATTTAGTTTTATATTCATTTTTTAACTTCCTCCAATCTTTTCTCAAAGTGCATTGTGAAAAAAAAGGGAAACCAGGAGCCGAACAGCTTGACTGGTCATTTTACAAAAGAAAATTCAAGAGAATGCATTTGTTTGGCCCCCAATGTCCATCAAGGCTTAGCTCTTAGTGCATCCTGTAATTTCGAATTTCGATTTGTGGCCAAATATCTACAAGAGAGATACAGAGAGAGAGTGTCTGTGCCAGCTCCTTCATTAATTATCCAAGAAATGCCATTTTCAACATCCAAAACTAAAGACAGCACTTAGGCTGCCCTTGAAAATGAAATGATTCCCCCCGTATTTCGATAAGCTTTTAATATCAAATGTCAATCTTAATGGCATAAACTGGTAGTAATTCTTTAAGCGATCAAGCAAAGGGAATGCCTTTCTTATACATTTTTTATAAATATTTAAATAATTTAAATTGCCATCCAGAATGTGGACAATCAACAGGAATGTATTCGCAAATCGCCTGGCAATTTGCAAACAATTTTCCTATAAATTTTAACGAGTTTCTCCCTTTAAGAGAGCAAACAAAAAAAGGAAAAACTTCCAAATTAAATTAGCATTCGAATGGAACTAATTTCGCACACACAAATCCGCTTGCCAATTTGCAATCTGCAGACACTTTATGAGCTTGACACAATTTTCAAAAAAAAAAAGCGAAACAAAAACAAAAATCCACTTTAAAGTTGAGCGAAAAAACTTTACCCGAGACTTGAGATTTATGCAAATTATCAAACAAGGACTAGGCAGGATCACAAGAATGTTATTAGAGACAGGCAAGTTTGTGATATTTACGGAACAGTTAGTTAGACACGAATCCGGCTGATAGCTGACAGACAACTAACTAAGAACTAACATCGAATCGTTGCAGCCGGAAGCCAAGAAACATTGAAAAACTAAGACTAATGGAATTAGCGAGTGACGACATTGCCAGGGCCATGGCCACAGGTTCTGTTTTTTTTTTCGCTGCGATTCGATTTTGCGGCACTTTGGGGACTTCCCGTCCATTCGCCATCTTAACATCATCAGCCAAAAGCCATCCCCTCTATAGTTACCCAAACCAGCACCCAACCCACGCCTCCCTCACCTTCTCACTATCCACTACCCACCCACACCACGACGAAAACCATGGCCATGGCCTCGTGCACCTGACTTTGATTCCAATTCGGGGACACAACTCAAGTGGCTGGCATTTTCACAGCTGCTTGTTGCTGTACTTTACATTGTTGGCTTTTCAATTTAGCTACACGTTAAGAAAAAACAAAAAAAAACACGTTCTAGTTTAGATTTTTACTACCTAGAATAACTATAAAATAGAAATTAAGTAGGTTTTGTTATGTTACTAACAAGTCACGTTTTAGTGCGCTGCCCTGCGAGGCTTTGTTGTTTTCTTTAGTTTTAGTTTTTAGTTTTTAAGATAAGACATTCCAAAACTGTAGCTAAAGTTAAGATAAGACTAAGATTAAGATAAGACATTCTTAAACTGTAGCTAAAGTTAACTTGTAACTGTCGTAGTTTCGCTTTTCTACTTAAAAACAGCAATGAAAAGAATTAATAGCATATCCCAAAAAGCAAAACATTTCTCTCTCTGTATCTTATAGCTCACCGTCTTGGCTCCCTTTTTTTTTATTTATTTTACTTTTTATTTATATGCATGTATATAGTCTGTGACAGACGCTCTTCACGGGTGTCGGAGTCCTTTGTGTGACATTTATATATATATATAAAGCTGACTGATTACTCGGTGCCCCGTGATTTCTTCCGCTTTCCATTCTGTTTTTTTTTTTTTATATTTCGACGGCGCTGTCGTGTTACACATGACTTCAAATTCAATGAGCTGCGAAATTTCGCTCATTGTTAAACTTGGAGAGCTCGTTAGCCAGACTCACACACAAACACACACACACTCACAAACAACCGCACAGCCAGGACTCTAAATAAAAGCGTTAAAAAAAAAAATAAGGGAAAAACTGAAAATACTTTCACGCCCGCTCCACGAATGTTTAATGAATTTACGCTCTTTGCGCTTTTGAACTTTCGGGCGGGCGAATTAGCAAAGAAAGGAAGCGCCAAGGACAAAGGATCAAAATGGAGGAAGGTGCTCGAGGACAAACAAGGATGCCACCGTCAATGTACTCCGCTTTAAGTGAGCTGCCATTAATAGTTAACTCTTAGCAATCAGCATTGTGAGCGGAAATTAAGTTATTTACATGTCAGACTTAGGTATTGGATATTTATTATTATTATATAATTATTATTCTTTTACTTCATTTCACCAAATGTGAATATTTGTCTATGAATTTAAACTGATTTCCATGGAAAAATATTTAGTATTTTGTTCATAACAAAAGAAATAATAGTCGGAATGTGGATTGCCAAACCTCGCTGAGTTCGTGATTAAATTTCCAAAAAAAAAAACTGAATTCACACCTAAAAATGTAAGATTTTTGCAGTTTTTTACAAAAAATGATGATGTTACCCCTTATCGAAAATGCGAAATTTGGTTTAAGCAGATTTCCACCCAAAAATGGGTAGTATTTTTCCCATTACTCAGCCAATAATGGTCCGAATATGGAATGTCATACCTCGATAAGCTCGGAATTTGATTTCCAACAAAACTGCATTCACACCTTGAAAAGTACAAATTTTGAAGTTTTTCGCCAATTTTGATGATGTTGATGATGAGATGACCCCTTACAAAAAAGTCATCATTTTTCCGAAAATTAAAATCCCAAATCTTCTAACGAATGATGAGGAAAGTTAGTTCTGGTCGTTAGCTTTGCAAAACAGTCTTCATCTTAGCTGTGCCTCTTGTTTTGGCTAAGTTATGGACATAAACCCGTTAGAAAAGATCGCTTCTTCTGTCAGAACTCGTAATCCTGATTTTTGCCCCAAAAACATTCAGAATTCTTCCCACAACAAAGTCAAACTTAGTCCGAGTATAGAATGTCATACATCGATGAACTCGTCATTAAAATTCCAACAAAACTGCATTCACAGTTTAAAATGTGAAATTTTAGCCATTTTTCGAAAAAAATGATGATGTTACCCCTTGCAAAAAAAGTGAAAATCGGCTCAAAAATTATTTTCCGAAAATCAGCCAAGCAGTGACATGGTTGGAAAGGTGAGGTCGTTAGCTGCTCAAATCAGTTAGTAATTTTCTTATAGGACAATTTTCAGTCAAGTTATGAGAAAAAAACATAAAGAAAATATCGTATTTTTGCCAAAATTCCTGATCTCATTTTTGATCAATAATATATTCCAAAAAAATAAGTTCGAAATTTGCAAAATTTTGAGATCCCTTTATTATGTTTCCACTAGAATGGCTCGAATAAATCGTAAATTTAATCGCGGCCATTAAAGTGCCGGGTGCCAGGTTATAAAGCCATACACTACAGCATCCCCTTCACTCGCTCAAACCACTCGAACACAACACTTTTCGCGAAATCGAAGCACTTGAATTCATCTTTCACCGGCGACCATTAAATGCAGATACCAAAAGGGAAAACTTGAGCATGGCAAAGAGTGGAGAGAAAGGAAAATAAGTGGGTGTTGCGAGGAGGGGGGGGGGCTAAAGGAAAGAACAACACGAAGGGAAATCAAATCGTCCTTCTATGCAGAGAGAACGAGAAAGAGCACCTCTAGTTTTCCCTTCCAGAAGTTTTGTGTGTGAAGGAGTGTATGACAACGGTCCTTTTGCTTTCTTTTTTTTCCTGCTGGTTTTATTTTATTTTATTATTTTTTGTTTTTTTTTTTTTTGTGCCAAGTGCCACGCCTTCAACACCTGCGCGTCCCCATCCCAGGATTCGAGTGGAAATTCGGCTCACAGTTCGAAGGTTCTCGTGGGTTGAAAAGAGGTTCCCATATCCCGTGTCTCGTGTCCCCTTTCCCGTTTCCCGTTTCCCGTTTCTCGACTTTCCGGGTTACAGAGTAAAAATAACTTGCATAAACTTTCCCTCAAAGGACACACACGTACGCCGAGAAGTGTGCTACAAATATGCTCATTACGTGCGCGCCAAGTGGCAGCCTCAACCCCAAAGGACAAACCAGCCAACCTACCACGACCCCCCTCCAACGCTCTACCACCCACTACTTATACACCAGTGCCCCCCCCTCTCTCGTGCCCTGCCCTACCATCGTCCTTTTTTCCAGCGACAATTGCTCAATTTATTATTGCATACTTTGCGGCCATAAAACTTGGCTGGCATCCTTTGCCATCCTTTCGCGGCTTCTGTTGCATGTACTTATAGATAGATCTATGGGGAATACATATAGCTATACTGTACTATATACCTATATATATATATATATAGATTTATCACATATGTATATGCAACGTTGGGCTACAGGTGTGTGGTTGTAAGTGCCATAACTATAGGCAATTTAGAGGCATTTATGGTTTTGATAGCTTTTTGGACTTTTTGCAAATTTAAGAACTGTCTTGCAAAAGTTGAAGTAAGATAGACTAGATTTTAAAGGTGAGTATGAGAGCTTTTAGTAGTAGTAGTAGTGGCCCACGGAAGATTTGCGTTTTTAAATCGCTATAAAAATTTGAATATTTCCCTGTTTCCTTCGAGCGAAGACTTAACCATTTCCTAAACTACAAACCTTCTACTAAATATCTGACATATTGACAATGACAAAAAGCAAATGCTACATGGGCCACCCTGTACTATTAATTGTTAAAATAATTAGTAATTAAAATGCCATACTTTTCCATAGCTTTTCCCATCTAATGTATACAGTTCGTCAGGGAATAAGGTTGCTTTGTTCAGAAACATTTTGGGGTGGTGAACAAATTACATAAAAATTTGTTTTAATTTTAGCTCCGAGAATCATTTTTAGTTTTAGTTTTGCAAAAAGGTTGGAAAACCATATTAATAAGTTTAAACTTTTCACCAGTTATTGCTTTTCCGGTCATGAATTTGTTTTTCAGATTCATTCCAAACTATTCTTAGTTGTAAAATTCCAAACTATGCTTTGTTGTAAAATTACTGGAAAATTCTAATAAAATTCAATTTAAATACATTTTGCAGGACTGCATCCAGGCGATTGCGGACTGCGCCTTCGTGTCGTCTGAGTACCCAGTCATCCTGTCCTTCGAGAACCACTGCAACCGTGCCCAGCAATACAAGTTGGCCAAATACTGTGATGACTTCTTTGGCGATCTGTTGCTAAAGGAGCCGCTTTCAGATCACCCGGTAAGTGATGATTATATTGAAAACTGATATACTTTAATTGATAATAAATAACTTTAATGGCCAACGAAACAAGAGTATTAACGGCTTAAAATTTATGCATTTCGCTACTCAGTTTGTTTTTCAGATTAAAACATTAAAATACTATGAACCTGGATTATTGTTTTATATGTTTGCCATCGTATCTGCCATGATTTAAATATCTTTTTCATCTGCTTGCCTCTCTCTCTCTCTCTCTGCCCAAAGCTAATGTAGTTTTTATGAATATGTTTCTCTGTTTAATGCCCTATAAAGTTGTAGATATTTTTCCCATACCTCATTGTTTTTTTTGTTTCTTTCTTTAAATTGAAGTTTTTACTAGTCGTTGTCATTGCTATTGTTGGTCTTATTGTTATGGTTGTAACAATTGTTGATACAGCTTTTATGGCTGTATGGCATTTTTTTCTGTTTTTCTGTTTTCTGTTTTTCTGGCTTTTCATTGCAATATCTGGGTATCTGTAAACAATGTTGGTATTGCAGTTATTAAAATTGCTTTTGTCGTCGGCAAGGTTACTGCAATATGCAGTCAGTTTTCTATAGCTTTTCTAGTTTTGATCAGACTTTCTAAGCTATAACTTAAGTTAGTTGCTAGTAAAAGAAAAAAAAACCTTCTCTGCAGTTAGTCCTTCCTATTAACTCAATATGTTGGCAGCAGTGTTTTGACCATTGTTGCTGCTCTTCGGCCATTACACTTACCAAATTGAATTTGCTGGCCATACAATATTTGTGAAATTGGCATTTAAATATTTGATGAGACAAGCAAAGGGAAATGCGCAGCGAATCGCAGGTAGTAAAATATTTGAGTGTCTGCTTTTCTTTTTTCTGTTTTTTTTTGGGTGCTAGCCAAAAGGGAGAAATAAGGCAGCCGATTCGAACAGTGAACACTGATTGCACAAATGAAATATTGAGGGATGTGTGAAAGGGAGGTGGCGATGGTAGAGCTGGTAGAGTGAGTTTCAAAGGGGTCATACAACTTGACCTTGCTGGCGCCGGGCATCCATCAAAATTGATGGCACTGCACACACTCGCCTCATGCAGCCAGTTGGTCAATCAATCAAGCGCCCCGCTCAATTACATCAATCAAGCGAGAAAGGTAATCCAAAACCGAAAACCAAATGGGTTTTTTCTTCTCCTTCTCCTTCTCCTGCTCCTGTTCCTTTTTTGTCTTCCTCTCTTCTTGACTTGACTTGACTTTGAGGGCCAAAAGTAATTACGTCTGATAAACAAGTCCTCTATTATTGTATGCACAAATTGAAATGGCATGTGTGCCCGAAGAGTAAGAGATGGCTTAAACTGACCGAGAAAGAGATGGCCCAAACTGACCAAGAAAAAGATGGCCCAAACTGACCGAGAAACAGAGCAGAGACGGAGGTGGTGTCTAAGGGTAGTGCTGAATGCTAAGGACTAACTAAAAAGTGAAATAAATAAACAGGAAATATGCCAAATAACTTCACAAATTACCAAAGCACACATCCACAATTTTTCCTATTCAAATTTTGAGTTATTTCTCTTTCAGTTTTTCGGTGGAAATTGCATACTTTCCTGATTGCCAAGTGAACAATTTTTCGTTTAATTAAGGCAAGCAAATGCCCACACATTTATATATTTATTTTGCCAAATGAATCCTGCATATGCAGAATGTGCTGGCAAAGAGCGGATTTCATTTGCTTTCTGCTTAATTTTCAACTGATATGTTTGCCATTTTCTATCGAAATTCATATTTATATTGTGGCTTTGAAAGACTCTTAAATGCCATTCATTTGTGGTATTCAATGGAAATAAATTCTTTTCCCAGCACAAAGGCGTTCCTTTATTTTTACCAAATAACTATGAAACTTCTCAATAATATTCATTTCATTTAAGTTTACTTCTCTGTAGTTAACTTTAGTCAAAGTAATAATGAAATCAAAATAAAAACCTATAGGGTGGCCCACGTAAGTTTGGCGTTTTAAAATCGCTATAGAAACTTAACCATTTCGTAAAACGCAAACCTTCTACTAAATATCTGACGCATTAACAATGACATTTGAAATGTCAAACTCAAAACTATTGATAGTTCAAAAAGCAAACGTTACATAGGCCACCCTATAGAACCCATGTTCTTAATTAATCCCAACCAATCCGTATCATTATTGACACTAAGCCACTTGTATGCTTTGACTATCATTTACCACCAACGCACACACCCACACTCCTGCCACACATAGATCTACACCCAGGTGACCCTGGCGTATACGTGATGTGTGGGAATATGCAAAGTTCTGGGCCAAGAAACTCGCTTAGGCACGCACCATCCGTCAAAAAAAAAATGAAATAAAATAAAAATAAAAAGAAGACTAAAGAAAGAACCCAAAGGCGAGAGGCGTTAAAGAAGGCGTGGCAGTGTCAGGGGCAGCGTTTTTCCAAAAGGGCATGGGGCAAGGGGCCAAAGGGGCGTGGCACAGGCAAATCAAAACCGAATGATGGGCGGAACGACAGCACGGGCATCCTTCAAACAAACTGTCAGCAACTGTCAGAAGAAGTTAAACGAAACCAAAAGAAAGAAAAAAAAAAGTAAAACAAAGGAAAGTGGGTGGTATGGTTCGCCAGGCCAAAGAAAAAAAAAACAAAACAACATTGACAGCAGATCGGGCCAAAAACCTTACCAAAATCAAAAGAAAAAAAGAAAGGTAGGGAGAAAAGGAGGCTTTGTCATATGGCTTACAGCTGTTGGCGGACTTTTGCGGCACGTAGCAGGCTCTCCTCTCTTCTGGCGGCGGTTTTCGTTTTATTTTTAGCCCCCACAGGCCGTGAAAAACTTCGAATTCCTCGAATCAAAACAATACATCATCATGGGGCGGACGCAACTCGCAAAACCCGAATGCCCTTTCCTTTCCCTTCTGCCGCTTTTGGTCCTTTGGTGAAATTGTGCATATTAAATATGTGACAGTGCGGGAATAAGAACAACAGTACAGAAGCGGGCAAAAAAAATGAAAATCATCGTTAAAGTGAAAGTTCCTTGCGGCAGCTTGAATGCCCTTTTAAAGGGATTTCAATGGCCAAGACTTAGCAAGGTGCCTAAAAGTATGCAGTAAAGTTTGTCTAAAATAGCTTCCTTAGCTTAATTCCAAAAATCATTATTTAAAATATATTTAAAAAATAAATACAATATTAAATAGAGTAAGTAAAGAATTTAGCTACTTAAAACTTTCTTTAATTAACTTAATAAACTCACTTTTCCGTCGTTTTTGTCCCCTGTGAGAGTATGAAAATATGCAAAGAAGAGGACACAATTTGCGTGTTTTGATTTGACAAAGGTTTGCGGGGACCTTCGGTCTCGTTGTCGTCGTGGGTTGTCAGGATGGGTAAACCCGCCTTTTTTCCCCCCTTTCTCCTCCAAAAAGAAAATGGAAAGCCCAGTTCTTTGCATGTTCCCCTACCACCCCCCCGAAAGTCTGACGTGAAAAACTCTTTCGATGGATGGATTGCTTCATGGGGCAGCATGGGGCATTTATACTAATTTGTCGATAATTTCGTTGAGCTCGTAAAATGTTCGCTTATGTTTATGGGACACAAAGTGGCCAGAAGGAATGGCAATGCCAATTGGACATGGGAATTGGAGCTGCCTGTGACTAAGTGAGCAGGTCTAATAGACATTTTATCGATTGCCATGGACAATTATATTTGATGAGCTTTTAATTGAATTGATTTACTTTCACTTTGCCATATAAATAGCAGGCAATAGCAAGTCAGCAAGGTCGAAGGAGCCAGCAGGACATGCGATGTGGCCTAGATATATCCGTCTAGATAAGCCGAGATACTGAATACCGATTCGTGGGATACAAATAATGAAGTCCGCATGGCATTAAAGAAAAAACAAAGTCAATTACACGTTCAGTTATTTATGAATTTTCGGTATTCAAATGAGAATTCTCAATTAAATATAGTTTAGATAATGTGTAGTTTGACTTACCCTAAGCCTTGGCTTAGTTTTAATCTTGAAGTTAAGTTTCCTTTCTTAGTTTTATCCTCCCCAAGCAGCGCATATATAGCTGACATGTGATCGCGGGACTAACTAAAATAGAACTCCCTTATAGTTATGGCTATAACTTAGATCAAGTTACAAATTAAGGCAACCAGAAATGGCAGGGCAATTGTCAGCGACAGAGGCCGAAAACTTTATATCTCACTCATACTCCTTCTCGTATATCTCTCTCTCTGATTTTGGGCTCCTGGCTGAAATTTCACTGTCTGAATTTTCCATCCAGCGAAAAACTCACGGCTGATGGAAATGCCAACAGCAGCCGAGAAGTTTTCCATCAGCAAAACTTTCTATCCCATCGCCAAAGTTGTAATTCCGTGCACGCCGCCTTTGGTTATCCAAAAAAAAAAACCAAAAAAAAAAAAAAAGATGAAAACTTTTCTCTAGCTGCCTGTGATGACTGCATTGGAAAAACAAGTTTGTTTTCATTTCTCCCGTTTCGCATTTTCGCATTTTTCCCTCTGTTGTTTTCGTTACAGTTTGTTCTTTATGTTTGATGGCCTTTGGGTTTTCCCCCCCTCCATCTCTCTCTCCTCTCTCGCCCTCTATCTGTCTCTTTCGTCTTATTGTTCTTTTCCTTTCCCCATATATATATTGTTGTTGTTGTTGTTGATTTTTCCCCTATTTTTGTTTTACCCTTTTGTCCTGACTGCAAGCTTTAGTTGTAAGCTGCGAGCATAATTTCATTTTAATACTTTTTAAGCGCATTAATTACACATATACAAAAAAGAGGAGGAGGAGGAAGAGGAGGAGGAAGAGGAGTAGGAGGAGGAGAAGGAGGAGGGAAGGGGGAGGGGGAGAGGCAAAGGCACCATTGCATTGACATTTCCCAACCCCCGCTTAACCCTTTGCCATCACTGTCTCTCAATTTAAGTGGATAATATGCGAGGTAATAACATCAAATGAATTGTGAGAACGCTCTCGGGAATTTTCCCTTTTTTTTTTCTCCACCCATCTTGTTTCCCTTTTTCTTTTTTTTTTTATAATTTTCTTTTTTGTAAGAATGCAAATACTATATATATATATCTTTCCATATTTCTGTTTATTCAATTTGTAAGCTTTATTGTCAACGTCGTTAGTGTACTCGTCGCTCATTCATCTCTCCCGGATTCCCAGGCTGAAGCGGACTTTTATACTGCACATTACGTATACGCCCCATATAAACTGCTTATCAAGGTTGTGGAAAATATGACGCGAGAGCTTCAACCTTGGCAAGAAAAACTGGTTGCCAGAGAAGTTCCATTGTCTTTGGATAGGGAAAATGTGTTATTAGAGCTACGAACTACAGGGGCTTTTCTTTTTACAGATTTTTAAGATTTTTGGCATCGTTTCTGGTTGTGATTTTTGAATGAAAATATTGAAAAATATTACTAGTAACTAGGAAACTAATAAATCCTTTTCATACCTGCCTTTTTCATAGCAAATCAGAGGGCTTAGTGCATTGCTAAATTACATTTCCTGCCTGGCCTGACTTTGTAACCAATTCTCCACGCACAAAAAGAGTTAAAAAACTAAACTAAACCAAAAAAAAAAAGAAACACTTGCCATTAATCCTAGAAACTAATTCCCTTTTAATACAAACACCTTATCTAAATGGGTTTTTGAAAAATCCGTGGAAAGAAAGGCAGCTGCTGTTGGCGAAATCGAAACGTGTCAATGCCATAAATTTGGGCCAATCCCAATGAAGTGCAGCGTGTATTTACGACCAAGCTACTCCAATTGCACTAATTAACTGAATGGAAATGGGTGGGAGCCGGGTGGTTAAGCGCAGTGCAGGGACAAGTGTATATCCCTTGGAAAACGTTGGACAGGCAACCTTCACCTGAATGGACAAACAGTGACGCCATTGCGACATCCGACACCAGAACCATTTTGCAATCGAGAGTCTGCTCACAGTAAGGCACTGGGAGAAAAGAAGGAAGAGTTTACAACCTTATTTGATCAATAAAATATTTGATTTTCGTTTACAATATATGGTAAACTATAGATCTATAGCTGCTAACTATGTTTCCTACCCAAAAACCCTTTTAGATTTTTCTCTTAGTGTACTGCCCAATGCCACCCACAGCCTAAGCACACCCACTTTGATTAGCCGTGTGTTGTTGAGTGCATCCAAGTTGCGAATAGGTGGTTGTATTGCATTACGTATACGTAATCAGCTTAGTTGCCTGTCGCTTAATCAAATAATCATTGCCACAGCTCCTCCTTGCTCCCATGAAGCTAACTCACGACCTTCCTATCGAAACGAAACGAAACGAAATCCCCCTTCACATCCTGGTAATTACAAATAGTCCAGGGATCGGTCACTCGTCACTCCTCCAGTTGACAATTGAGCGATTAGTGGGGAGTGTATGTACCAGAGAGCGGGGGGGGAGGGAGGTGGATGGAAAGAACCCATTAAACAGGTGTGCTAAATAGGTCATGGATGGGTTTGGAAATTGGATTCGACTAGATTGAGTCACCTGGCATTAGTAGGGTTTTATGGTTGCAAATTGAAAAGCTAAAAAAAAACCCAAACCCTTTTATCATTTTCCAGAAACTTTTCCGAACAAGCAACAAGCAGGCGTCTCCCTTTAACATCATCAGGCCCAACCCGTTCTAGTTCAGAAATCGTCAAGGCATCCAACAGTTTAGATCGAAATTCCAAATTTTTAAATTTATTTTATTTTCAAATTTTTTGATTTTTGAATTTTTCATAATGGCAAACGATGGCAGGAGTTTGCGTAGCAACTCGTTCACGATATTGGTTACAAGTGAATTGCTGGCCCGAGAGTTTGAAGAAAAAATTAAGGCAATAGAAAAGGCAGAAGAGGCGAAGAAAGTCAAAGAAAAGGCAACAATTAAACCAGAATTCCTGATAAACATGCTTCTAACGGCCAATAAACGTTTGATCGAACAATCGAAAAAGTTCGCTAAATTGCAAGATGAACTCCTAGAGGCACGAGATCTCATGCTGGCCGATAAGAAACGCATGGAGAAAATCAAAGAGAAGTTAAAATCAATATGCTTCATGAACGAAGAGGCTAAGAATTGGATTGACAACTTGGAGAAAATGGAAGACCATGAACCATCACCATCTGCTTGGATAGCTTTAAAATAGATGTGTCCTCAAGGTCCGCTTAAGCCCAAGTATTTCCATTCTGCCCAGAATGATAATAAATAACTTTAAATTCAAGCTAAAACTTATGTCTTTCTACTTTTCTTTGGTAAAAAAAAAGTGTCCTTAAAGTTGCCTTCTCTTCTCATTTCCTTAATGGAAAATTCCTAGAACTTGCTTTGATTATTGCAACTTTGACATTTTTTCCTATGATTTCTGCTTATGACGACGACCGACTCTTGTCTGGCTTTTCAACTTCACTTTTCTAGTGCTGGTTTTTTTTTCCCCCTAGAAATTCAGCTCCCATTTGTCGGTGGCATTGTTCTGGGAATTCGATTGCAGTCACTTTGGCCAACTTGTTTGTTTGAATGCCTATTTATAGTCTGTCATTTGAATGGCATTCCAGGCGGGCGGTTGGTTAGTCAGTCGGTTTGTTGGTTTGTCGGTTGGCCTGCCCACACGCATCATTTAAAAGATATGGGCAAATATCACAGAGAGAGAGAGAAGGAGAGAGCGAGAGGATGGGGGTATTATATGGTCTGTAGTCTGTACATACATAGCTCGTATATCGTAAACACACATTTCCCCCATTACACGTGGCGGACATTTTGTTTAGTTAGTCAATTTCAATAGCTGCTTGCTAGATGTGTGCTTTTCGTAATTACATAATGATTTATTTTCGCATACAATTCGCTTGATTTTTGTTCTTTTCCAGAATGTACCTCTGTAGCTGTATCTCTGTCTATATCTTTTGATTTATTTACATTGATAGCGAGGCCATCATAGAATCATCTTTTCACATCTGCAAACACATGCAGGAAATAACCAGAAGAAGATCTACGAAAAATGATCTTCGTTTTAATTGAAACAATATAGCTTAAAGATACATCCGCATTCTGTGAAAATCCCATCTGGACTGGAAAATTCAGAGAGAGAGATAGAGAGAGTGGAACCGCCAAGTATTTGTACACTTTAGTGGAATTGAAATTAATTTGATTTATTTATTAGCTGGTTGTTATTTGTTTATAAACAATAAAAGCCAAAAGAATGCGCATTTGAGGTTTATGAACATTTCTAGCAGCGCCCGCTCTGCCACCCCAGCGAAAGGCAATACCACACCACCGACAATTATTTTTATGGCAAATATTTATCTAACAGCATTTTGGGGGGGCTGGGGGCTGTCAAAGGCAAACAAAAGCATCGAAGGTTGTTAATGCTGAAATATTAATGTGCGTTAATTACCCGCAGACGCAAAAGGCAAAAGGAGTGGGGGGAGGGGGGAAAAGTTTCGTTTTCCAAGGGGTCAAAGGGCATCTGCATTTGCTCTTTTCATTTCATCCACCCACTCTCTATCGTAATTATTGCTAATTTTTTGTGTATTTAAAATATCAGCTTTATTATCTACATGGGATTTATAAGCCTCGTGAATGTACAATTTGAATTGATATTGAAAATGAAAATTTTTCAAGGTTCTTTTTGGCTTAAACGGCAAAGCATGTTGTGTGTTTGGCAAGAACAAGGTTGTACGCTCTACCTAACCCTTTTTTTTTAGGGCATTAATATATATATATTCCTTAAAAATCTTACAGTTCTATAACCTTTCCTGGAAGTTACTTCTTTTTAATTGCCTTTCTAGGTAACAACCTCTTATATTTTCTTCTTACAGGACGTAAGGCTGTGTAGGTATGCCTTGGGATAACAGACAGCTGTGGTTCTTACTTCACCTTTTCCTAGGAAGGTCTTATTTACTAATTCCCATAATTAAGTTTAAGTTCTGCTTTTTATTACTAACCAACCAGTTTGCTATACTGTTACCGGAAACCCAAAATCTCACCCAATTCAGTTAATAGAAATCCAAATTAAATCCTGCCACTATAAACTAAGCCCGAGTTAGTTTATGAAAATCGAAATATATATAGGTCTATGCATAGGAAACTGCGTTTAACTTCATTGTTATTTATCGGTAATAATAGTTATCGATAAATTTTTGGTACAAATATTTGTTGGCATCTTTTAACATCTGGCAACACTGCTCAAACGTTATTTGCGAGTTTTTTTCCCAATAGCAATTTTTTTTCTAATATTGAAAATGTCAAGTTTTATACCCACAAACCACGATTCGCGGACATCGTTGCTTTTCTGCTTTCTTTCAAAGAAAACTGCTGTGGAAGCCCAAAGAATGCTTGTGGAAGCTTACGGTGTGCATGCCCTAAGTTGCATTAGAAGTTGCCAAGCCTGGTTGAATTTGGAGTTGAGAAGGAATAGCGTGGAAGACCAGCAAATAAGTTTAAGGACACTGAATTGCAGGCGTTGCTTGATCAAGACGATGGCCAAACCCAAAAACAATTAGCAGAACAATTTAATGTTGACCAGAGCACCGTTGGAAGACGCCTCAAGGACATGGGAAAACATTTTAAAGGTCGGCAGATGAAGTAAAACGCAGTTTCATATGCATAGATCTATGTACTCGCTTTGAGTTCGTTTATCCCCGTTCACTGTCTAAGCATTTTGTTTATTATTTTGATAAAGTTGCTGCTTTTGTTCAACGCTCTGCCTTTGTTAATGTGTGCTTTTGCCTTTTAGGATTGCCAAGGTGACTGCCGAAAAGGTTAAGTGCATCGAATTACATGAGAAGGAATCCACTTGAAGTTGACATTTTTCTTCATTGATTTATTTACGTATTTTCTCTCGCAAATTTTCTTTTGCTGGAAAAGCGGGGCAAAGGCTAAGGTCGAAGAGGGAGGGAAGCTTGGAAATAAGTAAATATAATCAAATTTGGAGTTAATGAGCGACCCGGAAATCATTTTCAGCGCCATCAACAGGGAAAAACCAAAACAGAATCATAACTGTAGCATACATTTTCGGGATGAGTGGGGGGGAGGGTAAAAACAAAAACTCAAAGGGAATTCCAGGCGACTTTTTTTTTTCTTCCGTCATCTGTTTTTTCCCGCTTCCAGCAGGACAACGAACTTTCAATGGGAATAATGGTCGTCGGAAAAACCAGTCAAGGAAAGCCCCGAAAATGTTGGCTGGCCAAAGAGAGAGAGAGAGAGAGAAAGAGGCAAACAGAAAAAGCAGAGAAAGCATCCAAATATTTTGGCTTGGTCAATATTAAGTTGAAAATGAATGCCAAGCCTCGCTCGCTAGCTGGCTCTCTGAACCTCCCCTTAATAGCCAACACAATGGTGTTAGCTTTGTTCATTGGTAAAAGAAAAAAGAAGAAAAATATATATATATATATAAAAATAAAATAAAAACAAAACTTAGAGAAGGAAAAAGTTTCCACAAAGCAATCATCAATTTGAAATGCTCAAATGACAGAGAACTTACTTCTGTCAACAGATTCGTGTGTACGAGGTGTGTTCAAAAAGTAAGGTGACTCTTCAAATTTCGCGAATTTCAAATTTTTCGATTATCGATTTTTTTGTTTTGTTATATTGGTACACTCTTCCCTAACATCTGTACCAAGTTTCAATGGAACATCCTCTTTTGTTTGGTTGTGAGAGGCGTAAAGTTACAAGTTGTTTTGCGAGCTCGGCGATTTTTTGCTATCGAAAAATATGGATCAAAGGATTTGGATTTTTTGGCCAAAAACAACACCACAATAATGCCTCAGCCACCATATTCACCGGATTTGGCCCCATGTGACTTTTTCTTGTTCCCAAAACTGAAGATAATCGAAAAATTTGAAAAATTTGAAATTTGAAAAGTCACCTTACTTTTTGAACACAACTCGTATAACTTCTAAAAGGTTTCGATAATCGAAAAATTTGAAATTCGCGAAATTTGAAGAGTCACCTTACTTTTTGAACACACCTCGTATAAATATAAAAACATTCCCTGAGTTCACTGACCCTTTCTTTCAATATCCACCTAAAACTTATTCAGCTGCTAAACTATCACTAAAGTATTGATTTTCGAATGATTTTCCTAAGTTTAAATCTCATTTTTAATCATTAAATCTCTGCAGAAATACATTTTTAGCCCTAAATATCTCTTACCAAAATGCATTCATTATCTTAATAGCTGAAGTATTTAGGTAAATCCCATTGAGTTGTAGAAAATATGTTGATTACACCTTGAAAATCCCATTCTAAATAGCCCATAGCTCAAAGCCCAAAGCCTAAAGCCCTTGTGCCGATGCGTTAATTTGCTCCTCAAAACGCCATTCAATGGGGGGGAAAAAGGAAAACGAATTGCGGGGAAACCAATGACAAATAATTAATTGCGCACACTTTGACGGGACGGGAGGTCCTGTCTATCTTTCCTTCAATATATATAAATATATATATGTGTGTCTGTCTGTCAGTCAGGACTCAGCTTGTGTGTGTGTGTGTGTGTGTCCTGTGAATCCTGTATCCATTTATAAACAGCACACAAATATGTCTGATGTGCGAGAGGCTTAGACATGGATAGAGAATGGGCATGAAGATGGGCATGAAGATGGGCATAGAGATGGCTATGGAGATGGGCATAGAGATGACTATGGAGATGGGTATCGCGATCCTACTTCGACCCCGTCACCAATTAACTTGGGCGTATTGTGTAAATAATGTGTTAGACATGGTTACACATTCATGTGCCGGCCATAGACACGTCGTTGGCATCGTCATCTCCGGATCTCCATCCACGGAACCCCCCATAGCTGACATACGATGATTGCACTTGGCGTTCTAATTGAAGAGCGAGACAGGAGCTGGCTGAGCCAACAGCCAGGAGACAGGACACAGGAGCTACAAGATATCCCACCTCCAACCTTTTTCGGGGCCGTTGACATTGATCCATTCCGATTAGACATTGAATTCTGATGCCATCGATGCTTGTTCGTAATTGCCATCAAATCGAGGGATAAAAAGCCAAAAAAGAAAAGGCTACAACGGTGCCAGCACTGTGGCAAAAATGTTTTCCCAGAAAATATATAAATTTTGAAAAAAATTAAACAAAAATTTTATATTTTTAGGTGGAAATGCCAATCGATTGGGAATTTAAATACGAGTTCAGCGATGTATTGCATTTTATAGATAGCCAACTATTTTCTTTTTTATGATTAGAGTTCTTATTGTTTTCTGATTAAAAATGCAGATCTGGATTTTTCCCAATAATACGATATTTTTGTTCATGTTTTTTCTCATAATATAGTTCATAATATAGAGAAAAAATTTTGACTGATTTCCACAGCTTACGAACTCACCTTTCTAGCCATGCCAATGTCTTGTTGGTTTTATAAAAACCAATTTTTAGCAAAATTTCGCATGTTTTCGTAATTTTTTGTGAAAAATTTTACAAAAAATTACCATTTTAGGTGTGAATGTAGTTTTCTTGGAAATTTAATTACGAGTTCAACGAGATATCACTTTCTATATTCGGACCATTAGTTCTTAAGTTATGAGTAAAATTCGGAATTTTTATTGATCAAAAATGAGATCAGGAATATTGGCAAAAATACGATATTTTCTTTATGTTTTTTTCTCATAACTTCACCAAAAATTGTCCTACAAGAAAATCACTAACTGATTTGAGCAGCTAACGACCTCACCTTTTCAACCATATCACTGCTTGGCTGATTTTTGGAAAAATAATTTTTGAACGAATTTTCACTTTTTTTGTAAGGGGTAACATCATCTTTTTTTTCGAAAAATGGCTAAAATTTCACATTTTAAACTGTGAATGCAGTTTTGTTGGAATTTTAATGACGAGTTCATCGATATATGACATTCTATACTCGGACTATGTTTGACTTTGTTGTGGGAAGAATTCTGAATGTTTTGGGGCAAAAATCAGGATTACGAGTTCTGACAGAAGAAGCGATCTTTTCTAACGGGTTTATGTCCATAACTTGGCCAAAACAAGAGGCACAGCTAAGATGAAGACTGTTTTGTAAAGCTAACGACCAGAACTAACTTTCCTCATCATTCGTTAGACGATTTTGGGAATTTCAATTTTCGGAAAAATTTTGAATTTTTGGTAAGGGGTCGACATCATCATCGACATCATCAAAATTTGCGAAAAACCTTAAAATTTGTACTTTTCAAGGTGTGAATGCAGTTTTGTTGGAAATCAAATTCCGAGCCTAGCGAGGTATGACATTCCATATTCGGACCATTATTGGCTGAGTAATGGGAAAAATACTACCCATTTTTGGGTGGAAATCTCCTTAAACCAAATTTCGCATTTTCGATAAGGGGTAACATCATCATCTTTTGTAAAAATGTCAAAAATCTTAAATTTTTAGGTGTGAAAGCAGTTTTCTTGGAAATTTAATTACGAACTCAGCGAGGTTTGGCAATCCACATTCCGACTATTATTTCGTTTGTTATAAACAAAATACTGAATATTTTTTCACAAAAATCAGAATGAGGCTTCTTTTTTGCTAGTGTAAGGCGAAGCCAAGTGGTGTCCTTCTTCTCGTGGCCTGACTTGTGCGCCATGCATGTGACGGCAGCTCAGCAGGATATTTTGTAAATCATTAGTCAACAAAATGCTGCTGATGGTGCGTGTGTGTGTGTTGGTGTGTTTGTGTGACTTTCCTGGCAAGTCTACAAGTGTGTGTGAGTGACGCCATTATTCTCCTCTTACCCCCCCGTGCCCCTTTGGAAAAAGTCCGAACTCGTGGGTTTATATTCAAGCAACATTCCTGGTCTGATGAGATGCGCCGCCTGCGCCAGATTGCCCACCCTTCCCCCAAGTTTCGCTGTTTCGAGTGCAGTCTGCCTGCCACCGATGTCATCAGCATTACGAGTGGGTGGCTCTTGGGCTGCTCGAAAAGTTGCAAATGCCACAAAAGTCCAGCCCCAACCTGGACAGAGCTACTAACTAAGGATTTATCAATAGAATTTAGTTCTGATTAAAGAAAGATCAAGGAAGTATCTTTAAGGCCCTTTTAAGTTCAAAAACTTCTCAGTGTTTTTGCCATTATAAAACCTGAAATTTTGGCTAATATTTGAATTTATTCTTTGAACTGGAAAAGTAGTTTATTCTTTTCAAAATAAAAGCCATATCTCAGTGCCCAAATTGCTGGGCGAGAAAATTCAGTGAGAAGGAAAGACTTGCTCAAGGCATGAAAATGCTGAAAACTTTTGGTGTGGAGGTGAACGTTAGTGGTGAGATGTTTTGCAGGGGGCGGGGGCGGTTGGTAAGAATGAGCGTAGGTCAAGGGAAAGAGGGGGTGGGGGGAGGTGTTGTTTTCTATTTTTTGGGCTGGTGGCGCGGCTAATGACGCCAACATTAGGCGAACGTTTAATGTATGTGCACGTAGCCAGGTCCATTCCACACACTGTCTCACTTTGCTTGCCTCTATCACTTTCTCTTCCTTTCTCTTTCCATCTCTTTCACATTCTCTCTCTCTCTCTCTCTCTCTGTTGCTTTCTCTCTTTTTCGCATAGCGCACACACTTACGTACGCATGAAAGTCAAGGCAGACAACGTCAGATGCTCGAGCATTGCATTACATAAGCGACGCAAAACTGTATGCTACACTTTTTGATGGCCACCCATCCATCCTGTCTGTGTGAGTGCTTATGTGAGGGTGTGTGTGGCTGTATGAGTGTGTTATTTCTGGCCATGGAAAACACTGAGGGAAATGAAGAGTGGTTGGGTGTTGGGCGGGGGGGGGGTGGGGTAAAAGGACAGCGGTTGAGGGTCGACAAGGATACGCACGGCACGCCACTCAAAAGCCATAAGCCCGGCAAATTAACATGCCCAAATTATGACAAAAGGAAAACGAGGCTAAAACAAAGGGCCCCAAAAACTAAGTCTGCAAAAATGGAAATGGAGGGCGGGTATTTTCCCAAAAAAAAAGGGGAAGAGATTTCTCCCTCTCTACCTCCGTAGACCGGAAAAGGCAAAAGTGAGATTAGAAAACTCTTCTTCTTAATAACATTCATCCAAATACTCTGTAAAAAAGTTAATATAGATTAACACGGATAGTTAGCCATAAATATATAAACTTTTTGAGCTATTTAAGTTTAAAATATATACAAATATTAACACTTTTTGGAAGAAAACCTTTTAAACAAGAACAGAAATCAAGATTTCAATCCTCCATCAAAATCCCCCAAAAATCCTAAACCAACTCCATGAATCCAAAAAAAAACAAGCATTGCCTTTCTTGGCGGGTAATTAAAATCTGTTTAAACCCTTATTTCCTGGCCGAGAATTTTGTAGGTTTTCGCAAAAGGTAGCTTCAAGGGCAGAGATTACTCATACGCCCCATAAACCGAAGCCAAACCTGAAACTGAAACTGAAACTGACTCACCGAAAACCAGCCGCACGACATATAACTGTCATAATCAGGGATGCGGACATGGTAGCCACCAAAACATCAACTGGAACATAATGGCCAAGTTTTTGGGCAGAATCGGGGGATAAAGTCCCCCCAACCCCACCTCAACTACCAACAAAAAGGGAACAGGCAGGAACCGCAGTCATAGTTTAATATCCATTTAACATGCTCGCATGTTGTTGCTTCTGCTTTTCACTGAGAAAAACATTTGCTTAGCAAAACAGTTTATAAATAAAGGGTTAAACATCTGCTTTCAGAAAAGGTAAATATAAGCTCCTGCTGTTTGTTTATGTTTGCATTCTATAAGCAATGAACCAAACACATTTTGTTTAACAAAAATTCAACATAATTGATCAGATTTAGGCGTGTCTTTACAGATAGTTTATTAACTCTTATTAAGAGAGAGTTAAAAATGACAACAAATTTCCTTTCAGTGCCGTTTGGTAAGTCGGGGAAAATTCCCAAAGTGATTATATTAATACAACATGAGCCACAAGTGTGTTGCATACATTGAGGCGTGCCGACTTGAATCCATGACAAAACTTTTGCCCCTATTGTATGCTGTGAGCGTGTGTGTGTTTGTGTGTGTGTATGAGTGTTGTACATATATCAGCAATGTGCGTGTGTGCCATTCATGGCATATGAAATATACATAAACCAACGAAGCCAACGAACCAACTCTAATAATAATAAAATAATAAAAACCAAAAAAACCAAACTTTTCAACCACACTTAAAAGTTGTTGGGTTGATTTTTTTCTTCTTGGCTTCTATTTCGGCGAAGATAGAAAAAGCTGCAACCAAGAAACTAAAAGAGCAATAGGTTATAGCAATTGCCATTGTCAAATATTCTGTGATTTTCCAGGCAGAAGAAGTCTGGAATTTTCTCTACTTTAAGATCCTTAAAAAAAATACACAGAACTTACCGCCACATTTAGATAGAAATTGATGAGCGTAACTCCAGCCAAGCAAACTGCAAAGAGAAAGAAAGAAAAACATATATATTAAAAATCTGAATAGTTTGCAGGATGCTTGTATACATTATTCTCATATCGCGTGTAAGCCGTGTATATACTTCAAGTCCCACAGCTGCTGCAGTTTTGGCCTTAATTTTCCAAATCAAACAAAATAAAAGAAAAGACGAGCGAGCAGCCACACGAGTGTAATTTGTCTATGTGTGTGTGTGTGTGTGTGAGCGAAGGTCATTCATGTTGCATCTCTAAATGATGCCACCCACTTCCACACCCAAACACTAAGATACTAAGAGAAAAAAAAACTAAAACACACACACATGCAGGGCGGTGTACCTAATGAACTAAATTTCCATCTTTCCACACAAGTTTTCAGTGCACTGTGAGAAATACTAAACTAAAATATTGTAATTTTTCAACTTTATTTTTCTCATTAAGTTTTTTAAGTTTTTAAAGACAAAAAATTAAAATAAAATCAATTTCTTTTGGGACTAAAATCATATAAAAATTCATTCTAAAATTCTCTAAAAAAAAACCATTTCTAAATCCAACAAAATATTCACAGATTTTACCCAAATTTTAGCCAATCTGCTTTTGCTGTGTATTAATCTTAGTGCCTTGTATTTGCCTTTGGTGTAGACGGGCGCTGTATGTTTTCTGCTCCAGCTGCCAGCTGCCCCCTTCATTCCATCCTTCCCTTCTTTCCTTCGCCTTTCTAGAAACAAACATCCACCCACCCATTGCCTTGCCCTTGCCTTGGAAAATCCCGAAAAGCAAAAAAAAAAGAGGCAACTGAAACTCAGCTGGCGTTCCCTGTTCGCTGTTTATCTCGCTCGCTGTGCACATTAACCTCTTTGTTAATCATTTACAAACAAATGCAAATAAAATAAAATACAGCAGCAGCCGCCCAGGTGAGGCGAAACTGAAGGTAGGGAGGCAAAGGCAAGAGGCAAGAGGTAACAGAGGTAACAGGTAACGAAGGCAGCAACAAACAGCGATGACGACGACGGCTATGCAAATAAAAAAGCTGGCAAATGAGCAGCGAAATTGCAAAAAAGGGCAGGCCATAATACAGAGGGGAAGGGCAGGCAGATATTCCGAGCGGGGAGGTGGGTTACGGCCTGGGATAAGCTCTCGAGCTTTACGGCATACACAAAATACAGGGCGAGCGTGCCACGCCCACACAGGATTTTGGTTAAAATACACAAAAAGAAAACTCAAAGGAAAGTTGAAGTATAAATTTCAAGAATTTTCCTCTTTTAAACTTAACTTTAGCCTTTTAAAATTTTCTCATTACGTAGAATTTAAGATAAGGACCAACAACCTACATTTCCTTTTTTGTGTACATTTTCCCCCATTTTCCTGGCCATTCGAAAAATGATTCCACAGTTGAAAAATTCATCTTGAATTGCTGAATAATTCAGGGAAACTTTTGTGACTCTTTTCACTGCAAATTGCATTTTGGTCTGGTCAAAAAAGCACTGCTCCTGTCCTGTGTTGACTTTTCAGAAAACTTTTAATCAATGGCTGGTTGGGCGGGCCTGGGCAAAAAGGGGGGTTTTCCACAGCGTTCCAATTTCCACAGCTGCTTTCATATGCAAAAGATACTCGACTTTATGTTGCTGGCACTGCCACTGCTACTGCTCGGCTTGTTCATAATTAGTTTGATGATGTTTGCAGTCAACCTACTTCCTCATTCGTTCCCACTTTCTTGGCCCCCCCCTCTGCGAACGCCCTTTTATATCCACCACTCCCTCCTTGGCTTCTGGCTTACTGCGTTGCCAAGGCGCAGGAGAAAAAAAAAAAAAACAAAAAGTGAAAGAAAAACATTCACTTCGCCTGGCCTAATGATATTTTAATTAAAACTATGCCGAACTTTCCAGAGGTAGCACTACTTTTATACCTCTTTTTTGGCTTCATTTTAGTGTCAATGACTAACAGAAATAAGTTTAATATATATAGCTTAACTTTTCATTTAAGATTCTTTAAGAATTTAAGATTTTTCCTGAGTATATTTCCTACTATAAAAAATGTAATACTATAACCTTAACTACATCATAACTAAGAGGTACTAAAAAATAAGTACTCATGTAAATAATCACTAAGGTACTTCACCGTCCGTCTGTCAATTGGTCATTCAGTCCTTTCTGTCATTTCGTCAGTTGGTCAATCAAGTGAAACAGCAGTTTGGGGGAAAACCTTTTGGCTTTTCACGCAACGCAACGGCGGCGGCGGCGGCGGCAGCGGCAGCTTTAATAAAATTGTTCACTTTTCCTCTGCCTGTGTGTGTTTTTTGGGCCTGATTCGATTTTCGTTGATTTCCCAGAAAATTCCACATTTCCCACAACCGAAAAGCCCCTCTCCCCCTGCCCCCCCCTTCCCACCGACTGCTTTTCCAAGCCAGTGCCTTGCGGCTTGGGTTTTTGTTGAATTTATTCGCTAGCCTCCTTGTTGCGGCGGCAATCTTTGATCAAATCGAAAATGAAAGCCATGAGATACTTCTGGCTGGCAGCTGAATACCTTGAGATACTTTCGTTCAAGTACTACTTGTATCTCATGGATAAACACGGTGAGTAGTAGTAATTACGATATGCACTTGGCTATTTATCCAATGGCCAGATATAGACACCGAACCCCTAACATGTTTTTAACATCTTAATTAGGGCAAGCTTAGGGTTTATCTAGGAAATTGAAAGAGGAAATCTATGAATAAACTAACTAATACTATGAATGTTATAAATCTTAGTTAGTAAGTAGATCTACTTTCATGGCAAATAGCAACAGTTGCAAGCTGCAAAGTGCAGAAATTTCCGGCCATCAAACATATCTGTTTCTGAGAGTTCCCCGGGTCGTATCTAATCTTGCCTGTCATGTATCCGCCACCCTTTTGCATTACCCACTCTTGCAACTCGCCCACCCCTTTTGTTGTGGCTCCCCTGCCTCGTTGATATCACAATGCCTCGGCCAGCAAACATTTATCAAGACACGCACAAAAATTACATTAAAAGTTCTATATTAATAATGTTAATGATAATGTAATAAGAGGTTACGAATTCCTTTGCTCTTTTTGATTGAAAGCCTCTAAGGCTCTACTTCCTCATCCTTCTTCTAAGTAAGATTTTCTCGCAGTGCAGGCATCAGGCGTCGCGACGTCCATGCTGTCAACGCCATGCCTCCTAACGGTTTATTTGCAAAGCGTTCAAACTGTCAAAATGGCGCGCGGTGCGCGCTGGCCATAAAAAAAAAAAAAAAGGAAAAACCTAAACCAAAACCCCAAAACAGAAACAGAAACGGGGAAGGAGGCACAGAGGAATGGGGGAAACGGCAATGCCAACGACGTCAGTGAGTCAATAATGTAATTTTCTCGTTTGATATTTCGACTACATACACAGAGAGAGAGAGAGTGGTGGGGAAATGAATGAGGAAATGAGTTGAAGGCGGGCCATTAAACGAACCCAGCCAGCATTCCTCGCAAGCAAGCTAAACGAGGTTAAAGGTCGCCAACAGAGTCTCCAAACACTTGCATCCCATCCTAACCAAGCCAATTAGTTTTTAAACTTAAAGCATTTCCACCAGAACTCTATAAATTTACAAAAAATCCATACACAGTTTGCTGTGAATGGCCTGTCAATCAGTGCTGATTACATGTACACATCCACATCGAAATAAGAGTTCAAAACAGTTAAAGACAAATTTCCATTCACCCTCAAATATTTCGGCACATTTTGTATCACAAAAACAAAAAGAAAACAATAAACACTTTATTAACGAAAGGATTCGTTTTAAGGAATAGCGCATCTCAGGACGGGAAAACATGTCGTTATCGAAGCAATCAATTGATCTCAAGCCACAAGCTAGTCCACTCGCCTATGGGAAGTTGAAGGATCTGGACGAGATGGATCCCATCAATTTAGATGTACCAAATCGACAGATGGGTTTCTCTAGTTCCATTGTGGACCATCAAGTGGACGAGAGCATAGGTGAGCTTAGTTTGTCTGATAAAAAAAAAGCGATTCTCATTGATAAAAAAGAAAACACAACCTTAGGCGAACTGCAGCGGATTTTCGAAAGCCTAGCACCGTCACCTTCTCCGGTTCGAGAGCTGCCCAACAACAGTCTACGGAATATTAACAAATCCGATCCGGTATTCTATGGCTGGGATGAGGCACCAGCGGGACGAATATCAAGGGGCCAAATTAAGAGAACCCATACTCGTAATCCCATCTTAAACCCTGAGGAAACTGAGCTGGAAATTGAGGAAAAACCCCAACAGGCATTGCTGGCTATCGAAAACCAGACTCTTGATCTTCCAGAAGACGAAATGAATGCGAAAACCCGTCTGCTGGTCATCAAGTTCTTTAATCTAATGCATGCGAAGCTATGGCGACGCCGGAGGTCAGAGGTCGGGGATTTGCACACGCTTGTTCGCAAATACCAGGCTCATGTGAGTTAACAAGAAATATCCAAATAAGAACTTCTTTAAAATATTATATTTTCTACAACTATTATTCACCTTAGGCTGCTCGCACCCAAACCGAGCTGTTAACCCGAAACCAGATGATTTGCTTAGAGCAACGACGTGGCGAACAGCTGTCTCATCAGCTGATGCGGGCCATGAGTCGCATCCGCATGACCATGGAAAGTTGCGCCGAACTGGACAATGAGCTGCAGCAGCTGAAGATGCGGGAGGCGTTTTTGAACAGCGAACTGGCGTCCAAGTCGCAGGAATGTTCAAATTTCGCTGAAATGCTAGAAATCTGCCGTTCCGAAATGTTTCGCGAATTGGAAAATTATCGTGAAAATGCTGCCGAGTTGGCCAAACAACAGAAACGAGCCTTCGATTTGGAGCATGAAAATGCCCAGCTGGAGGATCAGCTGCTCACAATCAAGGATCAGTTTGCCCTACAGAATGATCAGATGTCGGTGGCTCTGGCCGAGAAACAGGAACAACTGAACACCGCCTACGAGACTCTGAAGCGATGCGAACAAGAACTGGCCAAGCTGGAGTTGTAAGTTTTAAAAGTCTTATCAAAAAGACAAGATCCTTAACCTATTTTACCTAGAAAATACAAAGAGGCTCTGCGCCAGAACGAGATCGATGAGGATTTGCAAAAGGAGATTTCGAATCTAAAGAAGAGCATGGGCTTCGCACGCTATATGATCTTCTATCTGACGGAACGTGAATGGGGCTACTGTCAAGGAGCTTTCCAAGGTTACGTATACCACATGGTGGCCGAAACACTAGACTGCCTGGCTCCCGCATTTGCCACACCACCGATGGCTGATAATTTACTTCGAATAGCGATAGCCGCCGTATTCCTACTTATTGCCATGTATTAACTTCATTCGATGATGAGGGGAAAATGATCAAGAGAGTCTTTTCCATTGTTTTGGAGTTTTTAAAAGAGTCGAGTCGAAAAGGGGTCAATGGGGATATTGTGAGAATTTTCATTTACGCTCACTAAAAACATTTCGTTTTTCTTTTTTGACATAGTATTTCACAAGCTAAACCAGAAAAATTCGAATAAAAAATTTCCCCTAGCCTGAATTTAAGTTTCTTGATAACAAAATGATATTTAACAAAAAACGAATTTGTATTCCTAACTGCTAGACTTTAAATAACAGTAATAATAAAGTTATAAGAACGCAAAATGATACGAACATTGGGCAAATAAAACTTAATGTGTGTGCATGTCCATATCCCATTTGTATTTTCCACCTCAATTGATTGCAATATCTGAATGTGACTGTCCAAATCCATTATTGTTCGGTTTGCGGTCGACCGCGAAATACACAATTCATTCTAATTTCGAAATGGTGTTCAAACACGATTGACAGCTTGGCAGTGAATTACTTGACAGAAAGTTCAGACCATAGGGTTGTGGGTGGTCAATGTAATACCCAGTAATTCTATTCGATTTTAGCCATAACATATATACAAAGTAATTCGGTTTTTATGGCCTAAAAGATGGAAGGTTTCTGCTTACTAACCATAACCCAATAAATTTTTAATACAAAAAAGAAACTATCAATAAAAACCCTATTCATTATGAATAATTTCATTGGTTCTTCTCTATTTTGTAACGAATAAAAGTGCGGAAGAGCCTTAAGCAAAAATTACGCATACGCCGCGTGCACCGCGTTCGACAACGATTGCCATTCATTGGAGGGGCCCCAATGTCATCCGAATTTACTGAATTGCCGTGTATTACTGACTGAATCGCACTGAATCAACTCAAGCGAGGTGAACTGAGTCGTAGGCACAAAAGGCCTTAACTCGATAAATGCATAATACAATGCGAACCATAATTGTCGCAATGGGTGTGAAAATGCGAATGAAAATGGTGGATATACATATGAGGGGTATTGTGTTCTGTCTCAACCAAATGGATATGACAAAATGGAACATTAATTAAACAAACTAATCTGTAATTGGATATGTAATTCGGTTCTCTTCTTATCGGTGATATGAAAACTACGAATATCAAGCAAAACATTGGACTTTTGGGTGCCATTTTTCTCTATATTTAGAATCAAAACAAAACGCTGTTCTCTATACCCCGCAAACAGAACAAAATTGTGTTTGCAACGTTTTTATCTCTTGCAAGCTATAGTAATCCTCGGCGATTTTAGATTATTTATGATAATTCAAGTTTATTTACTGCATACAAGACCATAAATTGTTACCAAGCAATTTTCATATGAAAGATAACACTGTTTTCCGGAACTGGGCAAACATTTATTATCTATTACAAAATGTGCCATGTGGGTGGTTTCCCTTTTTAATTCCTTATAATTCATGAATATATGTATATTCTAAAAATCTTAAACTAAAATTCTATATAGAAAGACTTTGTTTGTGAATATAGTTTATAATAATAAAATTATGACTCATCCGGCTTATGTATATAAATCTAAAATTTCCAGAAATATGATACTGATAATGAAAATGTTTTTAAGTTTAAAACATGAGAAATACACAGAGAAAATAAATAACAAAAAACAAAATAAATAGCAATGAAATAGTAGACCGTTTTTTGTAGTGTACTGATCATAGTTGTTGGTTTTAGGCTCAAGTGTTTAACTTACGTATTTAATTAATTGGCTTCGGCTTTTGTTGTTTTGTTTTTCGTTACCTATTTTTATTTGTTATTTGTGTTTATTTATATTTTTGTTTGTTTTTTTCCCGCCTTGCAAATTTCAGTTTGAAGAGCATTGCACGATTTACAGTTTTGATCAGTCGGCCTCACTCTCTCTCTCATTCTTTCTGCTCTCTCTCCTTTCTCGCATTCCCTCGTTTTCACAACAGGTGACAAACGAACGTTTCTTCTTGCACTTTTTTTGCATTCATCACTTGTCACAAACTAAACGTCACTGCAAAAAAACACCGCGATCAGAATATTTATTCGCACATTTACAAAAAAAAAGAAAAGAAAACCAAAAAAATAAAACGAAGAGCCCAGAACACAATGAAAAACTCAACCTGTGCGGCAAACGAAACTAAAACCGAAATCAAAACGAAACCGCAAAACACGTTGCTTTCTCCCTCTGTTACTCTCTATTTTCTGTCCACTCTCCCTCTCGATGTTTTTTCCCTGTTTATCGCGGATTATATTATGCGAGCGGTACTAACGGGAAAAGCTCCGGTGGACGACCACTGACCAACTGAGAACGGAGAGCCAGCAGCGATGGAGAACTAGGCACTCGAAACGGAGAGAGCGCGTTTATCTTAAGTACAGTGGGCACTCACAACGGCTAATTACAGATAATAATTAATATTCCAAAATATTTTTAAAATTTTAAATATTGACATAAAATATATATTTAATATAATGATCTTCTGTTAATTTCTCCTAATCCTTTCATCAACTTAACCAATAACTACTGTATTGGCACTCTCTGTTGCATATCGTCTCCTTTTCATCGGCTCCCCATCACTCCATCCCTTTCGCTCCCGCTCTGCGTGGGTGCTGATCGTGCGAGCGGGAGAACGATTGCAAATATGATTATTATTGTTCTTTCGCCTGTTTCCCCCTCACCGTTACCCGAACCAAACGAAAGTGCGTATGTGTTAGTAGGATGAGTGTGCGACGGCGGTCGCTGTAACGGTTTGTTTGTTATTTTTTGTATTATAGCTTTATTGCACAATCCGATGCCACCCACCGCCCAACTGGCCCGCCCCTTTAACTCGGTTGCAGGGCAAACAAACAAAAGGTAATGGAATAGGTAGCGGGAGAAGGGGAAGAAAGCTACTGATCACCACACTTGCCACAAAAACTGCGCCAATGCAGTACAGTAAAGCCTCTTAAATGCAGTTCACAATTATTACAGAGGAAAATATGGAAAGAACTATATTGAATTCCTTACTGAAATCTGACTTAAAACATAAAAAAATTATAATGACTTTCTGATATGACTCATTTTGCTAGCTTAGTGAATGAGTTCGTTAGTGCAGTCTTAAATAATTATTTAAGATTTAAATAATCATTTGTGAGTCATTCATAGCAGTCTACTTTTTAAGTTTTTCATATAATTAACATATTTTTACATAAATACATTACTTTAAGTGTACTATTTTGTTTTCTTTCAGTGCACATTAGCTGCGTTGACGTTGGCAGAGGGCGAAACAAGTGGCTACTGTGTGTGCGAATGAGAAAGAACGAGACCAGGTAACAATGGGTGTGAGTGAGAAAGGACGTGCAAATTTTTGTTTGCTCTGCCGACGTCGTTTTTTGCGTGTGTAAATTTCAGTGCTTCAATTTTATGTGCGTTTCTCTCCTCTCTCCACCTCCAGCTTCTCCTCCGACGCTGCCTTATCATCTGCCTTCTCCTCCCCTTCTTTTCATTCGTGTTTGCGTCGGCGTGCGCGCAAGTAAATTTCTTCTAATTTAATATTTTGTTTACATTATTTATTCATTTACTTATGTATTTGCGTAGCTTCCTCTTCGCGCGCTTGTTTGTTTATGTATTTCACCTGGTCCTTCTCCTCCTTCTCTACTTTATCGCCCCCCTATTTCCCCTCTTCCCAGCCTCATGGCCAAGTTTACGTTTTGGTAAATCATTTACAATTCAGACCATGATCGCTTTTCAAAAACCCCCTTTTCGAAATATCAACAATTATGAATTTCAATTACGGTAAAGAAAAAACAATTTTTATATGAATAAAAGCTACATATATGCATTTATGATGCCGCTTAGAGAAAATAATATTTATAAATTATTACTTTGAATGATTAATTCTGACTTTCTACTTATTAACTCTTAGCAGAAAACGTATCACTAAGTTTACATAATTTAAATTCTTAAATTGCATTTAGGCTTAAAACAAAATAAATAAATAAAAATTAGGTACTCATATTTCTTTTCCTTTAAGAATCAAAAGGTTTAACTGCAGTCTTTTTCTCGACAAAAATGAATAGTTATTATAAAATAAAGTAGATCCGTTAATGTGCCCTAACACCCACTGTAGTTTATTGGCACTTTTTGTAGCCTTGCAGGATGTTAGCTTAAATGCGGCGCCTAAAAGCGGGCTTTTAAAACTAATTTGCCTTTGCAACCCCCACAGACACGGCACAAAACTTTTGAATATGCAAATCAACAAGAAATACGCATTTTTCGCAATGCTCCTCTTACCTTTGATTCTCCCCTCGCCTCTTTCGACACTTTTCCGCTTTTTCCTCTCTTTTCAAGCTTCCTTCGCGTCTGTCTGTCGCTGTGCTTGTGTTTGTTTGACTTTGATTCCGTTTTGTTGATTTGTTGTTGCTGCTTTTTGGTTTCTGTTTTTATTCTTCTCTATCTTTTCCTCTTTTTGTTTTGTTTTTTTTTTTTCACTTTAAAAAACATACACCGCAAAAAAATTAAAGTTGTTTACCTCGCGCGAATATCAGAAATTGTCAGGAAGCCAAATCACAAAAAAAAGGCAAACAAGAGCGCAAGGCAAAAAGGAGTGACTTAAAGCGCGTGTTGCGCTAACTTTTTTTTGGTTTCTAAAACGAAGGACTTTTGTTTTGCGCTATTTGTTTTGATTTTTGTCTGTGGCTTTTATATATTTCCTAATTTTAATTAACACCGCTTGCGTTTTTTTTTACCCGGAGTTTTAACCGTTTCTTAATTTGTTTGTTTTTATTTTGTCTGTTGTTGTTGGTTCCCGGAGCACAAATGAAAATCGCGTCCGTTTCGCACGAGTATGAAGAATGGTGTGGCCAGCAGGCGGCAGTATGACCATAGCTTAAATCTGGAAAACTGGGAACTTATAGCACAGACACATGCCCTAGCAGGGTCACAACCCAAATTTGGCGGTAACATTTTTATGAATTTTGTGCTGCTGTTTATTTTTTCCTAACGTTTTAATGCAGGAGTAAATTTTCCTAATACCTACATTACTATTGCTAGAAGAATAACATCAGGAATATAAAGTGGTAATAGTATAATAAGGAACATTTCTAACAGCAAGTAAGCAAGGACTCAACCCCAATATAAGAGTATATTTAAGGACTTTTTTCTCTTCAAAGCTTCAAAGTTCAGAGCTTAATTCCCGGGATAAAGTAGTCTAAAGGGAAATTAATGCTTTTAACCTGGGAATGTTTTGCTTGCACAAAGGAAGATATTATTATATATACATTTCTCCTTTATAATTGTTATTAGTTTTGTTTTTTAGCAATAATGTTGCTTTATTTATTTGTGATTCAAAACAAATTCAATAAGATTTGCAAAGTTTTGCTGCGTTTATCAATGTCTATATTATGAAATGCATTATAAGGTATTAGTGATAAACAAATAAATAATTATATTAATAATAAACTAATGAGCTAACGAAATTCAAATTGCCCGCGCTGAAAGCTTTTCCGAAATAAATCTGGCAACTATGTTGTTGGGCACCTGCCAATCGATAGCCGCAGTCAGCTGTTTCATTTACTTATCGTTTCGCTTGCACAACAATTCTTCGGCATTTTTTCAACATTTTACTGATTTTTCATAAATTTACTGAAACAAAATGCGTCTGACAAATGTTCTATTCAAGAAAGTGAAGAGCAAGTAAGTAATTTTACTTTTTAACTAGGCTTAATTGATAACATCTACCGTTTTTCAGGCGAATCATGGTTGTGCTGGAAAGTGTGGTCAGTGGACACCAATATAATGCCTTCCGCGATCGTTTGGCTGAGAAATTGGAGATAATTCGCTTCGATCCATACAGTAAGTATTGCCTACAAATATTGCGCTCAAAATTATGGCACATATAAATATATATCTCACAGTTTCTCTTAATATAAGAGATTTTTATTATTAAACATTACTTTGAAGTTATATCAACAAATTCCTTTGAAATGTATTGCTTTTATTCGCTAATTTATTATTATATCTTAATCATAAGCCTCACATATGCATTACACTAATTTGAATTACAATTTTCTCTTTTTCCAGTTCAACAGGAAAGTCTCTACCGCGAACGCAAGAAAATCCGCAGCGCATAAAGAAAATCCCTTTGCTTTTTTTAATTTTCCCACATATAGTTAGTGCAAATAAAAGATAAAACAAGATTTAAACAAAACGATATATATATTACATATGTGAATGGTTTTCCAGCTTGGATTACAAACAAAAAAAAAACAAATCCATGGGACTTATAGGTGACTTGAGCTTGGAGGTGAACTCTACGACATGCTTTTGGTTTCCTTTGGATTTTCTTATTTTGGATTTTGAATTGACTCTTACATATTATATTAGATTTCTGCTCAAACACCTTAAAGATCTTTTGAAATTTCTCATAGAATTCCTAACATTTTGTAATACTCTAAACTCCTAATGATCTCCAGCTATCTCCTCTTGATTTTACACCTTAAATGGCTTCTCGGTCATTAGAAGACCCTTTTCCCACAGCGCAGTGACTACTTCCACTTTTCGAGCCGTCGTTTCCAATGGCAACTGGTTGACTTCGAGGTAAAATGGATAGGCAGATATGAGCAGTTCAACGGCAGGCACTTCCTCGGGTAGGATCTCCATGAAAATGGGCTCGTATTTGCAGTACTCAAGGGCATTATCAATATGATGATAGATCCTCACGCTGCCATCTTCCTCAGTCACGAGACGCAGGATATTGGCGCGCAGCAAACGCACCGATGTCTTGCTATCGAACTCGTAATCCCAGATGCAGTTACCCTGTTCGTCAGTGCTATTCCGGGATCCGAAGACAGTGCGAATCTTCTCTTCTGGCAAAAGGGTCGGTGGCAATGCCTCGTGCTGGAACTTTTTGGCCATCTGATCTACAGCTTGATCAATATCATCAGCAGTGGGCTTCAAATATTTAGCCACCATCATCTGGACATTCTCCACCAGTTGATCGCGAGTTTTGCTTTTATTGGATTTCTGTGCCTCGCCCAAAACATGAAAAGTTTGCAGCGGCAAGCCGAGACGTAATGAAAGATTATTTTCCACGGCCTTCTTAAGAACAATGGGTACAAGTTTCTCGAGAAGATTGGCATAGGCCTGCTGTTGATACACACTCAAGGTGATGTGCAACGAGTGCTGTTCTTCCTCGGTAATGGCCTGATGGACGGTGCCTCTGGGGAAATATAGAACATCGCCGGCTTCAAGGACTTCATCAAGCAAAGGCTCGCCCAACTCCTCTTGATCATAATTGCCCGATGAGAATCTGGCCAGCTGATCCGATTTCTTGGGCGGCTCATACAAACGCCAGCGCTTGCGTCCCTCCACTTGGACAACGAAGGCCTCAATATCATCGTAATGTGGGGCAAAACCTTGGCTATTTGGTGGCGTCAAGTAGACATTTGCCCCGACCAAGCAATGGAAGAACTCCTGCAGTATGCTGCATACCTGCCGCAATCCCGGCAGATATGTTGATGGATTCAGTATACGAATGCTGCAGCCCTCGGAGTACAAGGCCCAAACAGTTGGTGGAGTTGCCCTGCCCTCGGGATTTAGAGTTTCACGCTTGCCATTCTTATAGCTGGTTACATCCAGGTTGATGGTGAAGTCCAGACGATGGCGAATCAGCATTTCATCTATCATCTTGAAGGATATGAGATCGCTGTAGTACTTAGGGTTCTTACGCTGCACCAGGCAGGCGTTCTTCTCCCAAAAGTCGTTGAAAAAATGATCTGTTTTAACGGGATTGATGATCCACTTCAGAATCCGGAGACCCTCGTCGATGCTGTCGGCTTTGTGAATTTCTATTGGCAAGGTTGTTTGCTTCACTTGATTGCTACCGTCCTCGTCTTCTGGCACTTCCCGTTTAATTTTTGGGCTTTTGGCAGGATTGTCTTTTTTGGGTGGCTGTGGACAAGAGTTGGCAGCTCCAGCCGGCAATGATTTCCGTTTTTCTGGTAGAGGACAAGATTTGGCTGGACCACTACGGACTGGGGACTTATTGGAAGACCCCGAGGCTCCACTCTTAGCTGCTGGCAGGGATTTTCGCACCAAAGGACATGCCAGAGCCTCTCCATTCACCTGAATTGGCGAAGTCTTTTCCAATCCCTGACTACGGCGTTGTTTGCGATTGGCTGCGGTGGCTCCTTGGGCGGATTCCTTGGCCACCTTAGGAGCTTTATTATTATTGCCATCTGCTGGTGGTGAAACCTCAGCTTGATGACGCCTTTTACGATCCGTGGGCCTGGCTGCCTTCGATTTGCCCTTCGTAGATGTGGCTTCTTCCGGTGAAGATGGGCTAGATTCTCCATCTGATTCGCCAGCTCGCTCGAATTCGGTGGTCACGTAGTCCTCCAACATTTTAAGCCTTTCTTTCTGCTGTTTGGATAGATTGGAGCTTGGATTAAGTAGCATATCGACATCGTCCGTATTGATATCTGACGATTTGGGAGTTTTCTTGGCTTTAGCTGTACCGTTAGTTGGGCTCTTGGGCTTTTTGCGACTGCCTTGAGCTTCCGCACCCGAAGATGACGCCGCTTTTGGCATTTTTCGGATGTTTTTCAGACACAAATAAAGTTTTACGAACGGGTATTGAAAGCAGTAATGCACCTACATATAAAACAAAACGATTTACTGAATATTGGTATGTTTTGGCACAAAACTGAAGATATTTGAAATGTCTTCGCACGTGCTTACTTATACAGCTATTTACGCCGGCGGCTTATCGATTGCTCGATAGATTTCTAATAGCAAAAGCTAAAGAAGTTGCCAGACAGATGAGGAATATTGATAATTGGATAGCGCATTGATTTGCTTTAAAAATAATGTATTCGTTTGAGATTTGAAAGAAGAAATTGTATTATATGTTTATTGTCAGTTTAGCAAATATTTGATTATTTTCATTGTAGTAGCTATTAATTATTTTCTGCCGGCCTGGTAACATTGTTTCAATCGCTTTTCGATAGCCACAACCAGCTGATTTTACCGGCAGATTTGTTAAATTGCGAAATCTTATTGTTCTTGATTATATTACAAAAATGTCCGATTCGGGTGCGGAAAATACCGAAAAAGATGCCGAACAAGAGCAACCGGAAGATGTTGATTCCGCTAAGCTGCTGGAAACCACCGCTGCCCTTGAGGAGGACGAGGAACTTGCAAATATCGTGACCGCCGAGGAGTATTTAATGCGCAAGGATGTAGTCCTTCTGGAATACGAGAAACAAATGTTTCTTGATCAGGTTCAGGCTGATGGTCTTCTGGTTTGTGCCAAGTAAGACTAGTGAACACTAGCTTAATGCCAGATTTATTTCGATTTTTAATTCCTATAGGGGTCTGAGCTATGAGCGAGTTTTAATGAATATTTTGAAGGCTTACAGTGATGCTGGGAATCTGGTGCTGGTAATCAACAGTTCCGACTGGGAAGAGCAATATTACAAATCAAAATTGGAAGCCAAATACGTCCACGAAGTGGCCAACACGGCCACCGAAAGGTAAGACTATAATCCTTACGGCGAAAAGCAAAAAACAAATATAATCATTAAACATCTTATAAACGAAAATATATAGCTTTCCACTTAAGAAATGTTTAAAGGATCCCTGATATTTATACAGATATATCCCAGCAATAAACCTACAGGTTTAATTGCTTTCCTCTCACTCTTTTTAGTGATCTTAAACTAACCTTTAAATTGAAATTTAATTGATCCTTTCTTTGTCTAGGGAACGAGTTTATCTGGAAGGCGGCCTACAGTTTATCAGCACCCGCATCCTGGTAGTGGATCTACTGAAGCAGCGTATCCCCATTGAGCTGATCAGCGGTATTATTGTCCTGCGGGCCCACACCATCATTGAGAGTTGCCAGGAGGCGTTCGCCCTGCGATTGTATAGGCAAAAGAACAAAACTGGATTTATCAAGGCCTTCTCCAGCAGTCCGGAAGCCTTCACCATTGGCTACTCGCACGTGGAGCGCACCATGCGCAATCTGTTCGTGAAGAATTTGTATATATGGCCACGATTCCATGCCACCGTTCGTGGCGCTTTGCATCCGTGGCAGACACAAACGATCGAGCTGCATGTTCCACTTAGCCAGACCATGACTGCCATTCAAACGCACATTCTGGACATCATGAACTTTCTGGTGCGGGAGATTAAGCGGATCAATCGTACTGTTGACATGGAAGCTGTTACCGTGGAGAACTGTGTAACCAAGAAATTTCATAAGATCCTGCAGGCGCAGTTGGATTGTATTTGGCACCAGCTGAATTCGCAGACCAAGTTAATAGTGGCGGACCTCAAAATTCTGCGCAGTTTGATAATGTAAGTTGCAGTTTTATATGTTTTTTTTTTAATTAACCTGATTAACTTTGATAGCTCCACCATGTACCATGATGCAGTAGGTGCCTATGCCTTGATGAAACGCTATCGGAGTAAGGAATATGCATTGAGTAACTCAGGATGGACTTTGCTAGATGCCGCCGAGCAGATCTTTACGCTTTCCAGGCAGCGTGTTTTCAATGGTCAACAGGGTAAGACTATCAAATGAAAAGCAATGCTTCCACTTGAATTCCTTTAATCATGCAGAATTTGAGCCTGAACCCTGTCCGAAATGGCATGCTCTCACGGAACTGCTAACCCAGGATATACCCGGTGACATGCGCCGTAGTAAACGTACGGAGCAACCAAAAGTGTTGATCCTCTGCCAAGATGCACGCACCTGCCACCAGTTGAAACAATATCTAACGCAAGGCGGGCCACGTTTTCTACTCCAACAGGCACTGCATCATGAAGTGCCTGTAGGCAAACTAAGTGACAAATATGCTAAGGAAAGCCAATCTCAAGGAGCTCCTTCAAAGGAGCACTCCACTAAAAAGGAGCCAGTCAAAGAGGAAGCTTCTAGTTCTCAGCCACCATCTGCTGGGATGGATGAATTGGCTCAGCTTTTAAGTGAAGCAGAGGTAGAAGGTCAGTACTACGAGGAAAGCTACATGCTAACCATGACACAGCCTGTACAGCTAGAGCCTATGTCGGATGTTAAACCCGATTTGGATGCCTCTATTTTTGAAACTATACCGGAATTAGAACAATTTGATGTAACAGCAGCACTGGCATCGGTGCCTCATCAACCGTATATATGCTTGCAGACTTTTAAAACGGAGAGAGAAGGCTCCATGGCCCTGGAGCACATGCTGGAGCAACTTCAGCCACAATACGTTGTTATGTACAATACGAATGTGACGGCCATTCGGCAATTGGAAGTCTTTGAAGCTAGGCGACGTTTACCGCCTGCGGAGAGGATGAGAGTATACTTCTTGATCCATGCACGCAGTGTAGAAGAGCAGGCATATCTGACCAGTTTGCGTCGAGAGAAGGCGGCCTTTGAATTGATTATCGACACGAAAAGTGTAAGTTATGCAAATTTTGTAGATTATTGCATCAGAATTTCACTATTATCTTATAGAAAATGGTGATACCCGAGTATCAGGATGGCAAGACCGATGAAGCCTTCACGCTATATAAGAACTACGATGATGAGTTAACGAATGAGAATACCAAGAGTCGTCAGGCAGGTGGCCAAGCGCCACAGACACCAAAAGAGACGCCCAAAGTGATTGTGGACATGCGTGAGTTTCGCTCGGATCTGCCATGTTTGATTCACAAGCGTGGCCTGGAGGTGCTACCTTTGACCATTACGATTGGTGATTATATACTCACCCCGGATGTATGTGTGGAAAGAAAGTCAATCTCAGATTTGATTGGCTCTCTGAATTCCGGAAGATTGTACAATCAATGTGTTCAGATGCAACGACATTATGCTAAGCCCATTCTGCTGATCGAATTCGATCAGAATAAACCCTTTCATCTTCAGGGAAAATTCATGCTATCCCAGCAGACGAGTATGGCCAATGCGGATATTGTACAGAAACTGCAACTTCTAACGCTTCATTTTCCAAAACTTCGACTCATTTGGTCACCGAGTCCATATGCCACTGCCCAGCTATTTGAAGAGTTGAAACTGGGTAAACCCGAACCGGATCCCCAAAAGGCAGTGGCATTGGGCAGCGATGAGCCAACGGCGGGTGAGCAATTGCATTTCAACAGCGGCATCTACGATTTCCTGCTACGTCTGCCCGGTGTACAGACTCGAAATATACACGGCCTTCTCCGGAAGGGTGGCAGCCTGCGGCAATTGTTGCTGCGTAGCCAAAAGGAGCTGGAGGAATTGCTGCAATCGCAGCAGAGCGCCAAGCTGCTGTACGATATCCTGCATGTGGCCCATTTGCCAGAGAAGGACGAGGTGGCCGGCTCGACGGCGCTGCTGGCAGCTGGCAAGCAATTTGGCGCAGGATCGCATAATCGCTTCAGGAAGGCAGCTGCTGAGTCGAGAAGGGGTCGTCGATAGATTGCAGTAAAGGGGGAGACAAAATTTAATGTATGTCCGTACTTTTTGTTTAACCAGAACCTTATATATATTATAATTAAATTAATTACAAATTTGTTTATTAATAGATTCAAAAAGTGGAAGCTGGAGTTGGAACAACCAGGAGCAGGAGCCTGCTGTCGAGTGCCGAGCAAACAAAAAGCGGGAAATTATGGAAATTTTTTAAACGTTGCAATTAAGTCAACTGGGGAATGGGATGTGGATGCAGATGCAGGCAGATGCGAATGCAGTTGAGGATGCAGTGGACTGTCTGGCCGTCAGACAACGTTGACAAACGGGAAAAGCACTGACCGCTGGGGGGTTGCGTCTGCAAACTGTGACAGCAGCCGTGCCGCCATCAGGGATGAGCGCTTGAAAATCAATTTTCAATAAATTTTTAATTGCCTCCCTCTCTCACTGGCCATCTGACCCATCCAACCATCCCAAAGGATTTCCCCTCGAACAGAACACCTGCAACATTAACAGCCAGACCTTGTGATACATGCAGCTATAAACGGAATTTTTTATAAACAATTTATTGGCCAAAGAGGCCAGTCATAAGATGTAAACTAACTTGATTAAGTAAAAAGAGATTTTCTTTTTTAAAAAGTTGATATGCATATAGGCTTTTCTTGAATAGACTTCTATTACAAACTGTTCAACCACTCTTTGAAATTAACTGATGAAAGCTTTAACTTTAATACAAGTGATCTAGCGTAGTTAAAAGTGAACGAAAAACAACTCTTAGAGTAAACTCTAAACATTAGGCCCATCCATTGCACATCCAAAATCCTACGCAGATTCAGTGCATAATTTCGAATCCCTCAATTGGTTGCCAACTGAAATGACGCTAAGCGAGGTAATTGGCATTCAGATTGAAATGAAGTGGAATGATGCGTATTCGAGGAGGGTTCCGAAAAAGGAGAGCGTAGAACGTTGCATTAGGGGCATGGGGCATGGGGCACTTATGTCCTAATATTGATTGCTCATTAAGTGGGGAAATGCCAAACTAAGTTATTGAATGTTAGTTTGAAACTAGTTTTATATTCGAATATAGTTTTCATAGTTGAGAAAATTTAGAAAGTAGATCAAAGAAGTAATGTCAAGTAATATCAAATTTGTAATCTGTAAAATATATATAAACAGATTTGATTTGCTTATAAAAAAGGTTTTAGATCAAATCTTTCATCCTTTCTGAGTTCTTTTAAGTTAAATTTCATATTCTAAAATATTTTATAAATATTTTCTAGGTTATAAACTTACCTTTCAGGGCATCCATAGTTCAATATGATTCCATCCGCCAGTTTTCCTTTTCATGTTTGCTTTGGCTCTCGCTTTTTGTTGCGGCTCATTGGGCAAAGCGCGCTTAGAGCGTGTTTCTGATTGTTGGCATTATCTCCGGGTCCGGTGGCCACCTCCGCCGGAATGGAGAAGGGGGATTTCCCCACACCCACACAGTAAATGTGTGTGGGAGTGAATGCTGCATGCACTGAGAAAAGGAAATAATGATGATGGGGTTTACTGTTTATGGTTTTTTTCTATCATTTCGGATTAGATTCTAGAACCAAACTGATTAGAGGGATATCTTTGATTAAGTTTTCTGTATGTTTTAAATATTATATCTAATCCAGATTATCTAAATTTTCCATCTCTGTAACTTTCAGCGCAAGTGAATCCAAATCCAAAATCCAAAACTTGGCTGCCATTGGCGGCTGGTCCTTGGACTTTTGGACTGGCTTTGTGGCCTTTCGATCCTGAAACGATCCGCTCCGGTGTGTGTCAAAGCATATTTGCCAATTGGCTGCGCTTTGTGCCCGGGAAAATCGGAAAATGCCAGCGGGCTGAAAATCAGAAGAGCAGACAGAGTTTGGGTATAAAATCACATAGATAGATAGAGGCGGCCGGATGGGGGCACAATTAAAACTCCATTACAGCACTCTTGTCCTGCTACCGATTTTTGTTTGGCCCCGGGGTGTCGGTTTCGTTCCGCGTGCCTCTCGTTCCGTGTCCTTCCCCTCTTTCCCGCCCCTACACACATCTCTCTTTATTTTGCACATTTTCCCGAGTTTTCCGATTTTGCCATTTCCCTTTCCGACTTTTCCCCATTGCTGGCCACAACAAACGCTTCAATCAATGGACAATGGAGGAACCTGAACCGAAAACCCCAAAACATTTGCACCTCCCCACGGCCCGCTGTTGTTTTTTTCTGTTTGTATTTCTTTTTTTTTTAGCCCACCCACAATGACAACGTTAATTTTCACTCACCCAAAAACCAAATGGATCTTTGATTTGGTGCATTTTTCCTTTATTTTTTGCGAGGCTGATTGTTTTTGTTCAGGGATTTTTCCGAGAGGCTTGGAAAGTAACTAACGAAAGGGCTTAATTCAACGGATTTTGGGGGTGGTAAAAGTGATTGTTATACATGGAAAATCGGTAAATTGAAAATTGAAAACTGCAATGGGTATTATTCAGGCAATGTTTTTTTAAAGAATTTCAAAAATTGAAAGCCTTTTAATAATATTTCTACAGCAATATCAACTAAAGTTGATTAGAAAATTTGATTAAAATCAAAATTAAAGACTTATCCCTATTTAAGGCACTCTAAGATTTATATTCATAACACATTTTGGGCTCATTAATTAGTTTAAATCAACACTTGTATTGAGTGTTCTCAAATGGAAAACTTAATGTGGGCAAATTATTAGGCAATCCAAACAAATCCATTGGAGTGCAAAATGAAATTAGCTTTAGCCGAAATTCCTTGAATTTAATTGAACAAACTTTGTCTCGACTAATTCGATAATTGATCCGAATTAATTGCAAACTTTTTGCATACTTCATTCGAAATTCGGCCACCACCCCCCCATCCCCACCAAAAAAAAACCATTATGGACTGGCATTGGCCATGGCCGTGGCAAATTAAAAGCCGCATCGTTAACCGCAGGCATTATTTGATAGAAATTCTCAACGGAGCTGGCTGGAGGAGAAAGTATCTGAAATTGGCATTTGACTTGTTACAAAAGTTTTGTTTAATGTTTGATTATTCAAATTAAAACCACTTTCGTTTCTTAAAGTTTAGTTTCTCGTAGCTATATCTAATATATATATCTGTATATATATGAGTAACCAAAAATGATATCCTAAAGCAATTAGTTTATTTGGCATTCAGCATTTCGCACTTTCATTTGTCAAAGTCAAAGCCAAAAGAGAGGCATTGTTTCTGGGGCATTTTTCATCGATTTTTGCTTAATTTCATTAGGGACGAGAAGGACGAGAAGGAAATTGTGTGTTGGGCAATTTGACACATTTCATGGCCCGCTGGCATAAGTAATGCCTTTCTCAACTGGGTAAGCGAGGAAAATGCATTTAAGAAATTCTGACAGCCTAGACAAGAGTTCACATAAATACCTACCTTTAAGCGTGTATGCTAAAGCACTTGGAAAAATTCTTAAAACATTATCAAAGTATGTAACTAATGCTATATACTTTTTTAAATGGATTTCTGGACAGATAAGGAAAATATTCAGAAAAGTATAAAACAGGTAAAAAAATTGTTAAAAAACTTAAAATAAATCTTGGGTTTCTTTAAATAATAGTTATAAGTATATCTAATATATAATTATAAATAATATTAGATAAATTCCTCTTAGTTTTAAGCTTAAAGTTTCCTTTCCATTAAAGTCCCAAGTGTTATCTTTTTTCTTTTAGATTTTCCTAAATGTTTCACAGATTTTCCACCAAGAGCTTGTCTTGAATTTCAATTTGCATCTAAGCCAAATGCAGTTAAACTAAGCATGTTTCTTTGATATATATATAAGATATATATACATATATATATAGTATATAGTATACAGTAGTTCTTGGCTTAAAAAAAAAAAAGGTCGGAAAACAGGGGCTCCGGCCGTGCCATTTTCAAGGCAAGACTGCTTATCATAAATGACAAATCTAGAAGTGAATGCGAATGCTAAACGACCAACAACTAAATGGGCCAAAAGAGCCAGCAAAATGTGGGAATGGCTGGCGTTCCAATTTTCCTGCATTTGGTGTAAATGTAAATGTAAACGATATAATCGCCTCGTCTCCATCTCTCCCTTTGCTAGATGGTGTTGGTCTTGGGGTCTTTGGTAAAATTACCACCCAAAATGGCAAAAAACACCGAGAACTGTAGTAAGCCCGAAAACTTGTTTTTAGAAGGAAACAGGGCGGTTGTTCTTGAAGTCTTTTCTAATAGCTGTATAGCTACTAATCGAAGGTTTACTCACACCGGAAAGTAACTATTTGTTGGGCTTAACTAAAACTGGCAATCAAGTTTTGGGCTACAAAATGGGGTTTAAGTTAGTCTCTTAAAATGTTTAACAGAAACCAGTAAACCTTTCAGTCTTACTCACTCAACATTCGGTTTGCCTTTTAACATTTCAAATTTAAATTTCGAATTTTTGTAGAAATTTATTTTTGGTGATGTCGCGTTACCAGTACGCCGATCACTGCTTGGAGGCCTTCAATGTCTTTCATCGACCTCTTGAACTCGACGAGGTGGCTGGCTATGTGGCCGAAATGGAGGCCAAGTCCGTTGATCAGGTGAGATTGGCTGTGGATAACACGCTGACTGCTGGCTGGTTGCATGGATTTCTGACCATGGAGGATGGCATGTATACGCTAAGCTGCGGCTATTGGGATGAAGAGCATCCAGCTACAGGCAAGAAAGGGACACGCCATTTAAAGAAATCAATCCTAAGGAGTACTCTGTAGGCCTTGTATTACCATTTTTGAGACTAGGAGAAGCAGGACTCTGAAATCGGGATGCCATTATGGTTTAACTTTTCTTTAAAACCTTAGATTGAGTGGCTAACCACTAATGAGTACTCAAATAAACCTTAAGGTGGTCTTAAATTGTTTCTTTCCCTTTAAGTGTCAATCAAAAGACGACGTGATTTCCTTCAGCATCTGGTCTTTATTTGCCCCGTGTCACAAGATTTCCTGCCTGCTCCTGGATGACAATTGTCCGACATGCTGGCCGTGTTTGTTGGCCATCGGGGAACTGAGTGGCCAACGGTTCCGGGTTAAGTGACCGCATTGGGACCCATTTGGTGACCCAGTTCGTATTGATTTCAGCTCTGGAAACTACTATTGCTTTCCTCTACATCCTTCTCCGCCTCCTTCTCCTCCTCATCATCATCATCATGTCCGCAGTGTGAACAAAGCACAAACCGTTGGCTTTTATTGTTTGCCAGCCGACGGCCGGAGAATTCCCCAAAGTCAGGCGACGGAGTTCTCCCATCGAGATGGAGTCTCCGATAAGCTCGCACCTATGCAGCCCCAAATTGGGCTGTCAGCTGTCTGTAATTGTGTGATTCTGAAAGCACTGAAAGAAAAGTCGTTTGAAAAATGGTAACTCAAGAAAGAACAAAAGTTTCTTTTACATTCTTTGATGTTCTTACCATATTATTGGAATTTTGTAAACAAATATTTTAACTTTGTTTTTTTAAACTTAAACTTGCTTTCCCATTTTTCTGTTAGTGTTCGAAAGTGTGTGCTTGTGTTGCGGTTAAATAGGAACTGCGCCAACTTATAACGCAGCCAACTTCCACTTCCGTTTCCGCCGCCTGCCCAGACGAAGGACATTCAAGACCACAGTCAACCCAGCCCCGTTTTCACCACCCTGACAAAAAAAACCTTCTTTCCAGTTCACCCTCTGCCCTTTCTGTCGTTCCCTTTTCTCTGGCTGTTCTGCCCTTTGGCATTCGCCGAAACTATTAAATCACATTTTACGAGCGTTAAGTGCACAATTAAAAGCATTTCGTTAATGTGGAAAATGTGGCGCTGTCTTGGCTCGGACTTTCCCAAAAATCCACCTCCACAATTTTCCATTTTCCCTTTCCGCATTCTCCCATTCTGTGATGTAATTAAATTTTCAGCTGGCAGGCCGCGCATTGCTTTGCGTTTCACCTTGGGGCCACTTTTTCTGAAGCCACCTTACAGTTGGCATAACATTGGATTTTCGGGGCGGCTATCCATAAGAAGTACCTGGCCATTATCCTGGGACTCCTATCTGTGTGTGTGTGTCCTTGTTGCAAGGAAAACAAACTAAATCGATTATGGTTTGATGTAAATTTCATTTTCGCGCTAGCGGCCATTACAGAGGAAGTTGTTTTGGACGCCAGAAACTCAAAGATTGTTCTTTAAGCTAAGCTTAAACTTCAAATCTGTTGATTGGGTTTAAGTAACGACTAAATTGGTAAGAAAAGTGTTGCTACAGGACAAATTAGGGTTTACTTGATTTATCAGAAATTCAATTTAGGCCAGTGGAAACGGAGCCAGAAAGCAGTTTAAGGAAATACGTTAAGCTAAGACTGTATAAACTTTAAGTTTTGTTTTAATTTTTTGATTTATTTGTTTCCATAAACAACTTGATTTCTCCCAAACTCTAGATTAAGTTCTTGATAATCAAAAAAGACCAAGTACAGCTTCCGTTGACTATTTCCTTTCCGCCATCCCCTCTTTGAGGTCACCAACCCCCCTCTGGATTTTGTACATTGTCTTCATTAAGAGTAAAACGCAAACTAAGTAAGTAATATGAGTCTTAGTAGGCGTGTAAAGTGCACACTTGATGTAGGGTTTGGGTGGGTGATGGAATGCATATGTCACTCACACCCTGCATCATCGCTGCCACCCTCTTTCTTACCCACCGTCTCACGCATTCGCCTAAGTGCGGAAGCATGTTCAAGTGTGTTGCAAAATGGAAAGCAATGTGTTACTTTATTTTTTCTCTCCGATTTTTTATTTTACTTTTTTTTTCCCGGTTTTTTTTTTTTTCTATTTTCAGATTTGCTTTCTTTGCTCATCATTCGCGATGACGTCATGCCCGCTTAGCTGTGGGCGTGGCCAATTCGCGGGCGGCTGACATTTGACGGTACAAAGTTGCAATGGTCCCTTGCTATCTGAGAAAATAGGGGAAAAAGGGAAGGGAGAAAGAGTAACAAGGTGAAGGCAAGCTAAGGAGGAAAAGGACAGCCACTGGAATTCGACATTAAGAGGGGTTGGATTAAGAAGTATCTTAAGAAGTTTTCGTTTTTAAGGAAGTAAATACTGATTTCCGGTCAGTATTTTGTTCATAACAATGGAAATAGTTTAAGGATCATGGATTCTCATGCCTTGCCGAGTTCGTAATTAAATTTCTGTTAAAATTGCATTCACACCTAAAAATGTAAGATTTTTAACATTTTTCATAGAAAATGATGATCAAAAATACAAAATTTGGTTTATCTTGATTTCCACCTTTTGAGAAATTTGAAATTTGTTAAAAATTGTTTTTTGGAAAACCATCTGGATATGAGCACAGATCGAAAGATGAGGTCGTAAACTAATCAAATCAGTAAGTAGTTTTACTGTAAGATAATTTCTAGTCAAGTTGAGAAAGAGAAACCCAATGAAGATGTCCGATTTTTGTCAAAAACTCAATTTTTAGCCATAAAATAATCCGAATTTTGCTTATAACATTGGAAATAATGGCACGAATATAGAATGTTATATATCGTTAAAATCGTAATTAAATTTGTGATAAAACTGCATTCTCACCTAAAAATGTAAGATTTTAACGATTTTTCACAGAAAATGATGATGTAAACCCTAAAAAAAAAAGAAAAATTTCACTAAAAATTGATTTTTCATATATCAAAACAAAACTCACAGGGAAGTAAGTTTCGGTTGTTAGCTTTTCAAAACTCTGTTTCTTTTACCTTTGCGACCTTTTTCGACTGAGTTACAGCTTAAAAACCTGAAAAAATATTTCCATTTTGGTCAAATCTTGACGTTTCGAATTTTCTTATTTCAGGAATAAAAAGATCTTTATTATTCTCACAACTATGGAAGTTATAGACCAAACATAGAATGTCATATCTAGTTCAAATCGTCTTTAAATTTCTGATAAAACTGCATTCTCACCTAAAAATGTAAAATTTTTGACATTTTTCACAAAAATGAGGGGTAACCCCTTATAGAAAATGCTAAAAATGGTTACTCCCATTTCTCTCCTCAAGGCGACTATATTATGTCCATAACTTAGCCAATAATGGTCCAAATATGGAAAGTCATACCTCGTTGAGTTTGTTTTTTAAATCCCAGTCAATCTGTAGTCCTACCTAAAAATGTAAATTTTGTGTGAAAAACCCAAAATGTGGCCAAAAAATCAATTTTTCAAAAAATTCCAAAAAGTGATTTGGGTAAAAAGGCTTTAGTTTAGCTCCATTTCTAGCCAAGTTATTATGAAAAAACGAACATAAAATATACAATTTTCAGTATAAATTAAGATTCTCACCCGTCTATGCCATTAACTTTCGATCCGCCCCTCGCTGCAGCTGCAACGGAGGCGTATATAGCTTAAAGATCCTTATTCCTCGACTTCTGTTCGCTTTCCACTCTTCTTCTTTTTTTTTGTGCAAATATGCCAGAGCTTCCGGCACTGTCCTGATGGCCTGCTGTGTCCTTTGATATTCGGGGATGGGATGAGGGATCTGGATAAGCGAAGGCGGAGGACGCTTTAAAGGCGAAACATTTAGTTTGTTGCATGTTTGGACATGTTGCTCGCTGTTCGCTGTTCGCTGTACGTGACATTTTGCGGAAATGGAAATGGAGCCCAGCTAGAAGGCAACAACAACAACGAAAAAGGACAAGGGCGGCAGGATAAAGCTTCAGAGATGAAGATGCCAGCGATTTCTTATAATTTGCATTGAAGTTTTTGATTGCCACAAAGAGAGCAGCAAAGCGGAAAGAGACGAGGACAAAATGCATGCCCCAAAGGAAATCGACAAAAAAAAAAAACAACATTGCGGAAAACAAAGCTTTCAAATCAAAAGGGACACAAACGGCAAGGATATGACATTTTGCATGCATTTTAAACTAGATTTTGGTTGCTCAAAAATCAAACTTAATACTACATTTCTGTTAGGAACTTCAAGTTTAGTTCTTGGAACAACTTTCTGCTATAAAATTCCATTAACAAAATAATTGTGCAAAAAGTTTCTAGAACTAATTTCAAGGTCTTCTCCCCCCCCCTAACATGCCTTGCTTATACAGTATAGCCACAGAATAAAAGCAAATTAAAGTTTGCCCTTGCCGGACATCGTCAAAAGGTAAGTTTATGTGCAATCACGGATTGCCATAAACCGTCTAAGTAATGAAGGAGTCACAGGATGATTTTAATCGAAGGGATCAGGCGGCACACGACCCAACACAAAGCGTATCCAATTCGTTTTTCTGGCCAGTGTCAGTGTTGCCAAAATATAGATAACTAGCCAAAAGAGATTCTGTACTGAGGTTTCTAAAAATGTAAACAAGGCTGGAAATAAAAATCCTAAAAAAATTTGAAAAATCCTATGAAAATAATGAGTTTTTTCCACACAATTTTTATCTTGATTTTGAGCGTTAAAAACTCAGTAAATCAATAACCCATTATAACAATGGGAAAAATGTATGGTATGTATGGATTGTCATATCTCAATGAGCTCCTAATTCAATTTCCAGGAAAACTTAACTTAAACTCTTTAAGTTTTGACTATAGATAAGGACATATTGGTCCGATTGTGGAAAGTCATACATCTTTGAGTTTTTAATTAAATTTCTCTTAAACTTCTATTCACACTTTAAAAAGTCAGATTTTTGGAATTTTTCACAAAAAAGATGATGTTGCCCCTTAAAAAAAATGCGGAATTGGTTTTATATAGATTTCCCCCCACAAAATGAGAGTATTCTTCCCATAACTAAGCCAATATTGGTCCGAATATGGAATTCAATACCTCGTTGAGCTTGTTTTCGAATTCCTAACATAACTGCATTCAAAGTTGAAAATGTAGAATTTTTGACATTTTCTGGGAAAAATGATGATGTTACCCCTTACAAAAAACTCTACATTTTGACTAAAATGAATTTCTGGAAAATAATAATAATAATGATACAGAAAGTTATTTCTGGTCGTCAGATGGACAAAACAGTCTCCCTTTTAGCTGTAGGATTTGTTTTTACAAAGTTATAGACAAAAATCCCAGAAAAATGTTCAGATTTTTGTCAAGATTTGAATTTTCAGATTTTTCTAAATTTTAAGTTAAAATAGAAGTATTATGATCATAACAAAAGAAATAAGGCTCCAAATATGGATTGTCATGACTCGGAGAGTTCGTGATGAAATTTCTAATAAAATTGAATTCACACCTAAAAATATAAAATTTTTGCCAAAAATGATGATATTACCCCTTACAAAAAACTCAATATTTTGACTAAAATGACTTTCTCGAATCTAAGAATAATAATAATGATACAGAAAGTAAATTTTGTTAGTTAGCTACACAAGACAGCCACTCTTAAAGATGTAAGTCTGATTTTGACAAAGTTAAACCCATAAAACCCACAAAATTATGGCAATTTGTATTAAAACTCATAGTCCGGATTTTTAATGAAAATAATCACAATTTTTGAGAAAACAACGCGAAGGATGGTCCTTCCTCGCACATCTCTGAAATCGTAGTTAATATTCCCATCGATTGGCATTCAAGCCTAGGCTTTACCTATTATTATTTTTTAATATTATTTTAATAATTTGTCTTAAGCTCAAAAAAAAAGATAGATTTGCAACACTGAAACGGCTTCTCCTCTTTTTCGTTTTGCCTGACTTTGGCTTTTTCGTGCTTTTCTTTTTTGCCCATCAGCTACTGCTGGTATTTCTGGGTTTTTTTCTGTTATTTTTGTGCTGTTCGTGTCTGGATTGTCCGGCGGTGGCTAAGTCTTAAGACCCATAAAACCCATGTAGCATAACTAATAGGTCTTTGGCCGTAGAGTTTTGTTTATTCTTTGCTATGCTTTTGCTTTTCTTTGCTTTTCAGCATTTTCCGCATCCTACCATCTTCCCATCTCCCCTTCGATTGCAGTTCAATGCACGAGCGTTGAAATTGTTTTCATTATTTCATTTCATTTGGCCCGTGCCATGTGCACCTGTGAGTTATTGGCTAGGAATCGAGCCGTGGATTAAAGCCAAGCTACCTCCTCACAGCTTTTTCTACCTTCGCCAACTGGAAAACCCTCCTTTTCCTCCTCCTACCCTCCTTAGTGCATGCTGTGGCAAAAAGTATGAGCCATTAAATAAATACCCGTTCCAATCGGAAAGGGCAAAGAAAACGAGCTGCGGAAAGCGTTGCGAAATAAGGAAAAAGGAAAATCTCTCTCTCTCTCTCTCTGTATATATATATATATATATATAGTGAAATGGAAAAACGTCGCCAAAGAAGTTCAAATAAAAATGCATAATTCAAACTTAATGCAAACCATGCGTGAGTAACAGTGATGTTGCATAATCACGTGCAGGTCGGGATGTGATTTCTTATGAATATAAATTATATATCTCTTAACCACTTTTTCTTTAAATATTTCCTTTAATTTTATAGTATTTTCTTATTAAAAATCCATTTATTTTCCTTAGTAGTAGTTCCCCTGAAAGGTGTTATAATTTCCCTTTTTTCAGCCATGAAAGGTTAACAAAAATTCCGAACTGGGCTCATCAACTTTTCGCCGTGATCGTCCACCGAAAGGATTTTATCATCGACAGAGAAACACACAGACACACACACACACAGATAGAGACACACACACACACACACCTGTATGTTTAAATCAAATATTGGCAGGTGTACGTGCATGTAAGCCCTGAATTATGCATGTGTGCGTGTGCCTGGCGAACGGCGCTTGAGCATAAATAAAATAATTGCATATGTCGCGTGACGCAATTCACCTGTCCACCCACAAGGTATTAACCCCTCTACCCCCCTCTTATCGAATCCACCAATTTCCGTTGATTTTCCCCAAGCAATTCGCATATATTTATAAATATATGTGCATATGGAATGTGCAGCCTGAAGAGTCGATTAGTTTATGAAGAATGTTTAAAAGCAACTACATGGGGGAATGCATATGAAACTGCGTTTTACTTCATCTGCTGATCTTTAAATGTTTTCCCATGTCCTTGAGGCGTCTTCCAACGGTCAACTCTGGTCAACATTCAATTATTCTGCTAATTGTTCTTGGGTTTGGCCTTCGTCCTGATCAAGGAACGCCTGCAATTCAGTGAAACTTTTTAGGTGGTCTTTCACTCTATTCATTCTTAACTCCAAATTCACCGCTCCGGTATTTTTAAAACCAGGCTTGGCAACTTCTAATGCAACTTAGGGCATGCACACCGTAAGCTTCCACAAGCATTCTTTGGGCTTTCACAGCAGTTTTCTTTCAAAGAAAGCAGAAAAGCAACGATGTCTGCGAATCGTGATTTGTGGGTATAAAACTTGACATTTTCAATATTAGAAAAAAAATTGCTATTGGAAAAAACTCGCAAATAACGTTTGAGCAGTGTTGCCAGATGTCAAAAGATGCTAAAAAAAATGTTTACAAAAATTTATCGATAACTATTATTACCGATAATTAACAATGAAGTAAAATATCTTACTTCTATAGGGTGGCCCACGGAAGATTTGCTATTTCGCTATAAAAATATCAATATTTCCCAATTTTCTTCGAGCATAAATTTAACCATTTCGTAAACCGCAAACCTTCTACTAAATATTTGACACATTAACAATGACATTCGAAATGTAAAAGTCAATATTATTGATAGTTCAAATAGCAAACGCTACATGGGCCAACCATCTTTTATATTTTAAATCAATTTAAATATATTTTTAAAAAATATACCAAAAGTAACTGCCATTAATCACCATCCGACTTAATTTGTAGAAAAACTGAAATTAATTTCAACTCAGTAAATTTGAACGGAGCTTAAACCACTCGGAAAAAGTAAACCAAATGAATGTCTGAATTAAAATTCATCGTGGAATTCTGGCCATCTATCATGAATCGGCAACGGCATCGGCAGTTTTTCGTGGATTTTCACTTGTCTCTCTCTTCTATTTTCCTGTTGCACTTTAAAACTATCTACGTAACTCGCTTTTCGCACAATATATACATATATAATATTTAATTTTTTCCGTGTTAGCTACTTTTACCGTTCCGTGTGGTCGTCGTCACCATGGGCATAATAAATAAGAACGGAAGCAAGCCGCATAATCGACGCATCCTTTGAATAATGCACAGAGGGCTGGCTCTCGACTCTCGAACTCTGAATGTATCTGTGGAGTATCGAAATTCAGGGAATTTTTTTTAAATAGGAAAGTTTCAGGTAAGCGGCTTAAAGGGGCAAAAACATGTTGGAAATCGGTGAGAGGTCTGTTTTGGGGGGTCAAAAAAGGGTTTCCCGGTTGTAAGTTTCAGAAAGCGGGTTATATATTATGTTAACTTCTATTTAATTAAGGAATAAAACTTGTAGTTACTTTATTTATATTCTTTAAAAAACCCACAAAATGCGGTTAACTCTTTATTAGCAAATCATTTATTGGCTTGATAAATTTCCACCTGGCATGCCAAAGTATAATTCTTGGTTATTCAGCTTTTGTTAGTAATACTTTCTGTAGTCACTCCATCTCTTTCTGTTCGCCTGGTTTTGTCTCACTCATTCGGTCATTTGTTTGGCGCTCCATCAGACAGCAGCTCATTTCTCTTAGTCTCTGCATGAAATTTCATTTGAAAATATGAGAAATGCATTCGCTAACTTGGCCACCACACTGCCACATATGCACTGAAAGTAAAATCTAAACTAAATTTAAATCCTAACTGAAAATTACGAAATATTTTATAGAATTTATAAACTTATCAAAAAGTATATATCAATTTTTTAAGGCTTAAAAAATTTTAGTCAAATTTACGTAGGAATGATTTTTGTATGAAAAATGAGACTATGAAATGGGTTTTTGGTGCCTGGGGGAGTGGGTGGTTGGTTGTAGTGGGTGTAGCGAGTATAGTGGGTGCCTGGGTATGCTCTTGCTCTATGTATGTATGTTGACTTTGCCCAGAAGGTTCAGCTCTGGCATTCGCAATGGCATTCGGCTCCTTTATTTATTCAAGCAATTGCCACTGTCAACATAGCGCACATTGATAGGCCAATGATGAGGAGGAAAAGTGGAAAAACTTGGCTAGGGAATAGAAATCGAAAATAAATTTTCAAACGATGAGGGAAATGGAAATGGCGACATCGATGGCAATGGCAATGGCGTTGGCGTTGGCGATGGCAACGGCAACGGCAACGGCAACTTCTTAGCAATATCTACTTCTTGCCTGCAATTGGACAATTCTATTTTTGTTTATCTTCGTCTGTTGCTGTGCAGCTCATTTTGTTCATTTACATTTCCCATTTTCCATTTTCGCCAGTAAATGTTGTGCAAAGCAATAAAAGGGAACGTGAATGCGAATGGCGACAGGCGACAGGCGACAGGAGGCGCTGACACTTGCCGGGGATTGTCCCATGCCGACCCGTCTCCTCTCCTGTCCCCTGTCCTGTCCTGTCCTCTCCTCTCCTGTCCTTTCCTGTCCTGTCCTGTCTTGTCTTGTCCTCGAAAATTCAGGGGAATATCCGTGGACTGGAGAAGCCGTGTTGGGTGGCCCACAATATGCTCAATGTCAATTTGAATGGGAAATGACTTTACCGGAAAATTGCTTAATAACGACTATCGAGCATTCCCTGTACTAAAAAATATTTAAAAATTCAAAAGAAATGGGAAATTTAAACTAGAAATTAACTTCTGTTTGATAAACTAACCACTTTTAGAATAGTTTTTTAAGTTTATGAAGAAAATTCTTTGCTCTTTTCTTAAATTGCTTAAAATATATACTTACCATAGGGTATCAAAGCCTTAAATAGACTCTTACCGAACTGAAGTGGAGCCCAGCAAATTACTGCAAATCCACTTATTCATTGCCCAAAAGGAAAATGGGAAATGTGCTTTTCTTTTTCCCATCTTTATGTTTGGTCTGGAGTGTTGTTCTTATGCCGTTATGCCCTCTAACCATATCTATATATTTTTCGACTGCCAGTGACATGCATAAATTAACGCTCTTTAAAGACCAAATAAGTTTGAGGGGGAAGATGCCCGAAAAAGTATGCAGCAAGATTTGCCAGCCTGCCATTTACGCAAATAAATGCGCTAAACTTTTACATAGAAAAAAGGAAAGCGAAGAGCAAGGCTTGGGAAATCAACAAGGAGCTAACTGAAAGTCCGAATATCCAAATCCGAAACCAAGTCCAAAGTTGCCGTCGTCTGAGCCAACTACTTAGCGTCAGCGACAGGCGTTTCGTTACCACCCTCATTTCTCACATTTTCCTCCCCCCCCTCACTACCCATAGCCCCAGCACAAGCAATTACACTGAGCGAAAGTTTTGGGTATTACATTATAGATTATATTATTATTTTAAGCATTGGTCATTAAGGTTATACCATAAAATATAGTTTTAAGTTTTTTTTTTATAAAATTTCATATTTAAGTTAAAAATTTTTCCTTTTTTTTTATTTTTCATAGAGACTTGAGAGAAGTTGAGTGGCCTTGGAATGGCGCTAAGCGTCGCTTGGAATGGCTTGCGCCATTTTGTTTTAAATATATAAACACAATAAATATAAAAATATAAATAAAAATAAGAAAAGCGGACGAAGTGGGGAGGCCAAAGCGCGGCCAAATGTTTGGGCAGTAAAAATTGTTTACGACCACTAAAGGGAAACCGCGGAACACGACACGACAAGGACATCAGGAACAGGCTTTTCCGTCCCCAACCAACTCCCTCACATTTTGAACTTGTGGAAAATCCCCGCCCTTACAACCGCAGGTCACCATATTGCCAATGTTTATGCGGCTGCCTGACAATTTTATGCTCATGCCCAGCGTTGGCCAAAACGATTTCGAATCTTTTTCAATCCATCCGTTTTCAAGTGCCACTTAAACTGGCCATGATTCAATTTTAAGAGCGGCGCTCTCGCTTCGAGCCCGGCCAAAAGTCCGGAAACAAAGTTCAGGCTTAACCACTTTTTTGTGGTGCCACTTTTGTCTGCTTAACCGAAAATCTATCAAAAGAAGGGCACTTAAAGTATATGTGTGGTTGGATATAAACAACGAGAGCGAAACAAATATCAATGAATTTCGATTGTTTGGCATTTTTTGAAAGGTGTTTTTTTTTCTTAGTTTCACTTCCCCAAAAGTAACTCAATCGGAATATTCGTAGACCAACTTAACCTTGGTGCAACCGCCCAAAAACCAAAACCAAACTTGATCTGGCTCTAAGGATCAAGACAAATGTTCTTGTCAAAAATGATTTTAATAACACTCTATAGTTGCTGTGGTGTTGCCTTTAACCTATTGTAACCCAAGTTTAACCCACTTTTTGACCCACCTGGCCATAGAGTGGAGAGCTCGTCTCAATTCGGAGAATTGCTGCTTTATCTTGTGTCCCAGGAAGGGAAGTCATCCTCTTGCTGGTGCTGCTTCTGCTACTCCTCCTCCTTTTTGGCCAGCTAATCCGATAGTGGGTAATATCGGGGAGGAGGTTAGAGGTGGGTTGCAAGGGGCCAAAGTGCCGGGCAGGTTGGTTGGTCTCTTGCCTAAAATTATGCAATGCCCGGGCTTTAAAGTAGATTACACGAAATTTGCACACGAAGGCACAGAAGCCCACGACGGGCATTAATCACGGTACAAACCCCCCCACTCCACCTCCTCTAAAACTGCTCCTTGAAAACCTTCTATTTTGTGTGAGTGTGTGTGTGTGTGTTTTTAAATAGTTGGCCACGCCCACTGGCAGGGGGGGGAGGCACAGCAGAGGCAAATAAATTGCCAACGTGCCGGAATGCAACGAAAACCCTTTGGGTTTACGAGATTTTTCCATATTGCTTCCTCCTCTCCTTGCTGCCAATTTCTTGGCTCCCACACTAGCAGCTGCCTTCTATATCAGATTTCTTGCTACTGTCTCAGCTTCTTGTAGATCTCCTTTTATCCTTTTCTTTTTATAAGCCTTTCACCACACAACCCTTCAGCTCGTTTTTTTTTCCGCCTTTCCAACCTCGCCAAATATTTTTCTTAAGCTCAAAGTGAAATGGCATAAATCATGTTCAATATTATTTCGCTTTTTATACATTCCATGCCGTTTTTCAACAGTTTTCATATTGAGGCGGCCCTCAGGGCTAAATGATTTCATTTTCCACAGGAGATGACAAGCCTGGCAGGAGCTGAAAAGCAGCACTTGTTGCCCTGTTGATTTGATTTTATTGCCCAAAAGAAGAGCATAAGAAAAGTATTGAATATAAGACGGGATGAAGGGGGGCTGGTTCAGGTTGAGCAAACATCCTTTTGGCCAAAAATTGGTGGCTGGTGGTTGGGTGGTAAATATCCTGGCCAAAGAAATTGCTTTTGCGGTGGATACTCTCTGACTCTGACTCTCTTGTAATTACCAAAAAATGCCGCAGGTCAACGCCGGCTTCTTCTTCTTCCTGCTTCTTCCTGCTTTCAGTTTCCAGTTCCCAGTGCTTGGGTGGTGCTCCTGTGTTTTCCATTTTCTGTTCCTGGCACTTGGCATTACCAAATTACGAGCTGGCATTTAACCAACACAACTAATTTGTGTTAAAATTCCATTAGCCAGGCCCGAAAATATGCTCAGCAGGAATGAGATTGATTTGGTGGTTGGGAATGGCCAAAATCAATCACCAAGTGCCATCACGCACAGTGATGAATAGTCAGAAAATTCAGATTGGCCTCGAGGGCAATCCAAATCCTCTGCCGTGAAATCTATTTTTCAGCTTTTTGGGTTTTCTATTCCTCTTTTTTGGGGAGGATTTAGATTTAGTATGGAATATTTTCTAAGATATTTAACAGCTTATTCTTAAGTTTAACTAAGAAATCTTAGAAGGCTTTGATTTTGGTCAAACTAATCTGTCAAGGCTTAAACTTTTTCAGTTCAGTTTAACAGTACGACTGAAACAAGGCTGTCGTAAGCAGCAAGATTTACTTAAAATTGTATATATATTTTTTTCAACTTTTCATACATTTGCAAGCTGAAGTTGTCTGATAATTTGTATTTGGTAAGTCAGTTGGTAAATCAAGCGAATAATCGAATTGACAAGCCAATTTCGCGCATCGCCCCGGGGCGTGTGTGAGTTTTTCTTTTTTTAAATTCCGGATATTAATTGCCAGGCTCTTGAGAAATAATTGAAATTCCTTGCCGAGCTAATAGAGAAATTTCACACTGCAATTCATGCCAAAGAGGCTCTCTTGACTTTACAAATTTGATTTTTAAAATTTAATATACAAACAGCAAGCGATGAGTAAAATGTGGAAAAACTAGGAAGCTGCCTTCTGACTTTCACAGCTCATCAGAGCAGTAATTTTTCTTACATTTTCTAATATTTCGTTTTTTTTTTAGCCTTGTTTTACGATTCATCCTTTGATGGGGGAGGAGCAGAGCCAAAGCCTTGATGAGATTTTCGATATGGACAGAATTGTATGGCAAGAGGTGGTGAATCAAGTTAATTGCCCATTATTATCAACTGATATGGATATCCCAGAACGTCGACGTCAACTTCAAAGGGCTCTCAATCATATGACACCCTGGAATAATCGTAGCGTTCCATTATCAAATCCACGCAATGCCCAGACCAATGAGCATTCCCTTCAACGGCGACGCAGCCAAATACGTCGAGCTATATATTTTATGAGGCAAGAGATTGATCCTGAAACAGAAAATAATAATAGAAACAATGTTCATCTTAGTCCATGTAGAACACTTAATCCTTATAGATCCACAGTCAGAGTTTGCATTGGCACAGAAACTTTTTGGTGTATTCCCTCACTTTTACAGCTGCATTCTAAGTTTTTTAAACAACATTTTCGCAGAGTGAGTTTATAATAGATATAGTAAATAGATAATCGATAAAAATGATTCAAATACTTACCTTTAGGTAAATCGTTTTCGCGAAGGCGCTGATCTTACGGCCATGGGCTTTCGAATCGCCTACGACTGGATGAAAAGTCAGGAGGCCTTAGACAAGCAGATGAAGCCAGATCTAATCATGCTCCTTATCCATACAGCCATGCAATTGGAAATGGAATTGCTTGAGATGTTGTGCTATCAACTCCTTTGCTCATCTCATTTCCATGAGAAGATCGCCTTTGATGTCTATCTAGCTGCTTTGAAGTATCCGAAACTTGAAGGTCTGCGTAAGTTGATGCTTCAGCGGATTGGTGTACACTTTTTGGCCATTGTCGGTGGTCAAGAATTTCTGCAAATGCCATTGGAAGATGTGATGAGCATGTTGCAGCAGAATAATTTGGGTGTCAATTCTGAATTAGAGGTCTTGCTGAGTGTTATAAAATGGCTAGCGCATCGTCCGGCGGATATACCCAAGGCGATGCCACAAATCATTGATTGCGTTCGGTTTACCCTATTGCCATTGTCCGTTCTGCACAAATTGTGGCTTGGAATTGTGGTAATCAATTATCCCTTGGATCGCAATGAAGCTTTGGGGAACGCTTTTCGTAATGATATTAAATTGCAGGAGAGGATCAGTAATGCCATAGCTGTATCACAGCTACGATTGCTTTATCAAACTCGTCAAGAATTTGTCGAATGTTGTCGGTCTAAGGATATTGCCGTAGAGGGTCCCAGAGAATGGCTGTACGATGAACACTGTACGTATCATTTGGCAGAGCCAAAGGCTCCATATAATCATTTAATCAGTGGCCCGGCAATACTGCTCTATGCCTCGCAACGGGCTGAGGGCTTGATAGAACCATTGCCAAGACGTTCCATTCTGCCGACAAGCAATGATCTACAGACCATTCCGGAGGTGCCAGAAGAAGAATCTGAATCGGATTCTGAAATTGAATCTGACGGTGAACTAACAACGTATTCAAGTTCCGATGATAGCGTAAGTAGTGATCAAGCACAACGGGAATTGGCAAATTCGATTCGCAATACAATAGAAAGGAGACGTCGTGCACGGCGACCAATGAACTCGGTTAGGTTTCATTACTCTGATCCAGAACTCTCCTCGGACAATATGTCCAGCGATGATGAAATATCAGAGATTCGGAATTACGCCGATTCGCTAATGGCTCATAGTGCCAACGAGTCGCTATTCGCTGGAAATGCCAACGATTCACTATTCGGTGGAAATGCCAACAATTCGCCATTCGGTCGAGGATCGAACTATTCGCTATTAGGTCGAAACGGCAACGATTCGCTATTCGGTGGAAATGCCAACGATTCGCTATTCGGTGGAAATGACAACGATTCGCTATTCGGTGGAAATGACAACGATTCGCTATTAAGTCGAAGCGCCACTTTTTCAAACTGGTCCCAACCTGTGGAACCATCGTTTCGTCGTTGGTTTGGCCCACAGGCGGTAGGACAACGATACGTGACCCCTCAAAGGGTAAGGTTTGGCGTCGATATGCTGCGTGGCCGTATGCGACATAATGCCACCAATTCGTTCGTGCTTCGTCGAAGCACCACTACATCAGGGAGGTCTCCAACCGCGGAACCAACGTTCCGTCGCTGGTTTGGTCCACAGACGATAGAACATCAGCCATACCCGACCAGGGAAAGGTTAAGGTTTGGCGTCGATATGTCTGGCGGCCGTATGGGACGTAACCCCAACGATTCGCAATTTGGTCAAAGAGCCAACAATTCGTTATTCGGTCGAAGCAGCACTACATCAGGGAGGTTCCCAAACGCTGAACCATCGTTCAGTCGTTGGTTTTGTCCTGAGACGGCAGAACAACGAAACGAGAACCCTGAAGACGATATGTTTGACGACGAGATGTCTGAAGATTATCTGGAAGGTATGCGATTTTTGGTTGGTTCAGACAACGAATCTGAAACAGAAGAAGTGCCGCTCGAGAATCAAGTAACACCCATGGAGAATTTTGTCCAGAATAATAAACTAATAATCCAAAAGTTGAGAGAGCAGTTGGGCATGAAATCAGCCTCTTAATATTTATGGAGAGATTTATATATCCCTTTAAATTGCAGTTAGCAAGTAACAATTCATATTTCGAATTACATACATGCGTTACAAAATTGTGAATTAAACATTAGTTTGGAAAAAAAAAAACCTAGAAAAAAATTTGGCTCGACTTCTTTACTTAACAAGATAAAAACTTTAAGAAAAACCAAAACTGATGAATGGTTTTTGGGCCAAAATGGATGGCATCCTGATAGCTGTCACAGCTTTTCCAGCCAAGACAGCTGTGCTAAGCGTTTTTGCCCAACTTCTCTTTTATTATTTCCGCTCGTTTAATTAAAGCAATTTATGCCAATGAATTGATTTCAATTATTGGCGCTGTGGCCCTGTCATCAATCCACCTCCTCCCCCTTACCAACCTCCCTCGACGAGGTTTCACAAATGGATTTCTTGTGTTTTGTCTGGCTAAAAACAATATTGAATGGAACAGGTGCCGCGGCTGAAAGGAGCTCTCAGAGCTTACCTCTCTCTTAAGGTGGGGATGGCTTAGTTTGTGGTGTGGGAGGTCCAAGAACAGAGCTTTTTCTGCAAAAAAAGAAGTAATTTAAAGGTTCTTTTGGTCTTAAATTTTAGGTTTAACACAAAGTATTCTTCACTTTACTTCATGGGAAACATTTTAAAATATGATTATTATTATTATTTAAACTTTTCAACTTAAGTTCTAAAAATATTGTCCCAGAAAAATTGGTTTAGCCTGGGAATTCAACCTGGTTTTCCTGGTTTTTGCTTTCGCCCGCAGCCAGTTTCGCATCATTAATTTTATCCATGGGGGCAGTCCCCGATGCCTTTTTCAGGACAACTTGTTTGTGTGTGTGTCTGTGTATGTGTGAAATGTGCGTGCGGGGAGCTCACACGTTTTCATGTGTTAACGAGTTGGAAAAATTATTATTACATTATTATATTGTCGGCGAGTGATTCCAGCGGCAAAAACAGCAAACGGCAAAAGGTGCAACCACCGCCTTAACCCTTGGCCATCTTAACCCAACCATATTTCTTTAGTATGTGTGTGTGTGTGAGTGTGTGTGTTGGTGTTTCCTAGCACGGGGCTTACAATAACAATAAATTTCAATTTTTCACACACACATTGCATTCATGGGGAATCCTTGCTCCTTGGTTTTCCCGCTAGATTCATCCTTCTTTTCCGTTTTCTAGGACGAAGGACGTAGGACGTAGGACAGCCCTTGAGCAGCTTGCGCTCAGCAATTTATGCGCTTTACGCGCTTTTGCTAAATAAATTTATAATGCGAACATACACAAGCACACCCCGAGTCAGGGGAAGTTAGAAATTGGCATTTCGATAGAAAAAATACCTCTTAATTATTGGTTAAAAATCTTGAAAAAAATATCACATACTTTCTAAGGCAGAATTAAGTATTAATTATTGGAATATTTTCAAAAATATTAAACATTTGATTCAAATCTTTATCTCTCAAGTTCGAAATACCCTTCGATGCTTAGACATTTCCAGGGTATCAAACAGACAGACAGACGAGTCGAGAAAGTTACACAGTTACAGTTGCATAGCCCCCCAAAAACTTTAGCGAGTTTTAGAGCGTTTGTCTTGGTTTACGGCGGTGTGCTTGTGGTACAGTGAAGCCTCGGTTTTTGTGCTACTTTAGATACATTTGTATCAACGATAAGTTTACGCCATGCATGCGGTAAACGAAACCTTTGCAATTTCCCTGCAACTTTCCTTGCCTCCATGCCCCCGTGGAAATATCCCTGCAAACGAAAACATTTTCCTTCTACTGTGTGCGTGAATTACGAAAATTTTCTTGCAATTAAAATTTGTTGCTTTCTGGGTATCATAATTTTATAAGTTTTGGAATCTGGGAAATGGGAATGGGAAGGGAAATGGGAATGTGAATGGGAATGTGAATGGGAATGGGAATGGGTCTTGGGGACTTCTTCGTCTCGACAGCCACATAACAAATTACAAAAAGGCTTTGTGCATATGCTAAATATAGTACTTGTGTGCCTTGTTGGGGGGTGGTTGGGTGAATCATTAGTGAATTATTATGGTTAAGTTTAAGGTAAAAGAAAAAATAACATCTCAGCTTAAGGATTGGAAAAGGTAAATTGGGCTAAGAAAAGGAGGGTTTGGAATGGTTTAGTTTTTACTTTAACATTTAGATTTTCCTCTTTTCACTTTCCTTTCCTTTCCTTTCCTTTCCAGTAAACAAGACTTCTCCTAAGACCTCAATTTTTCATTAACCCTTCTCTTCTCTGTGTGACCAAAAAATAAGCTAAAAACTTTACAGCGTTTCATTAATCTGAGATTTTAGCATGGTTTTGCGGCTTCCTGCAGCATGCGGCCACTTTATGAAATTCTAATAAGTGTGCGGCATGTGTCATGTGGCACTATTAGTCCCCTCTATATGGGTATATATATGTATATGTTTGTATGTGTAGTATATGCATATATACGAGGCTCTTTCCGTTTACGGGCAGTACAAATGCCAGACTTCGGGTCAGCTTAAGAGCTTCCGGTGCAGGCCACACCTGTGGCCTCTAATGCGATTGCGCTGGCAGAAATTTTAATTGGAAATGTACAAAATAAAAAAAAAACCATTAAAATTATTAACAACTTTAACTAAAGTAGGTGGAAATTTAAGCAGTAATTACCTTCCATTTCTAGTTTAAGGATTTTCCTTTCATAGAATTTCTCTCAGTGCATTTAGCACACAGACTGGTACCCTCTCATATGCAAATGCCACCATGTTAATGCCACAAATGCGCCTAAAATTATGTTAAGCACTTGGCAGCTTTGCTCTTGGTCTCCGGAATCTACAGAGATGGATGAAAGTGAGCCAGAAGTAAGGGCAAGAGGAGGCCAGAGCGATAAGGAATGGTTGATGAAGAAGGAGGGCGATAAGGAGGGGCAAACGCACGAGCAAAGGCTTGGGGGCTCAAGTCCTGATGGCTTAGGCTCATTTATAAATCGACGACAGTAAATTATAAATGGAATTACTATTAGAAATCCTCTAACCTCGATCTATAGCCCCTCTCTTTCGTACGCTGTACCCATCCCTCTCTTTCGTACGCTGTACACCCCCCCTCTTTCTGTTTTGGTTGATGTAACAGTGTGTGAGTGCTGGCATGCTTACATCAACGCCTTTTGTAAAATTGAGTTGTCCTTTGTCTTTAGCAGACAGTGGGAAAGAGACAGAGAGGGTGCTATAAAAAAAGACTTCCAGCGGGCGAGATAGAGACAGCCATAGAGCTGAGAAAAGAGACAGTTATATGCGGGGTGTCGCCTCCGCAAACACATGAATGTTGCAGTATATTAAAGTTCAAAAGGCAACGACAGAATGACTTAGAGAACGCAATCCTGTCTTTCTTCTTTACTTTCTTTTTTCTCCGCTTTCGGCCCTATTGGGGTAGTAGGAAAATCAAAGGGGGGGGTATATAAAATCTAGGAATAGGGGAAAATAGGGAAACTAAAGGGTAATAGAAGGGGTTTTTTTTTTGGTGGGGGGAGGCGGCAACAACATCTGCCATTTCATGTGGGCGTCTGGGCGAAAGTTGAACAACGCCAAAAGCCTAAGGATGACAAGGAGGCAAAAGGGGAAAAAAAAGCAAAGCTCACCAAGGAGAAAGAAGAAAGAAAGGCTCAACAGAAATAAAGGATGGTCTCTCCCGAAGCCCCAAAAACCAAGAACCAGGACATTGGTATGTTGGCCAAAAGCAAAAAAACAAACAGAAAAATTCTTGACTATCGTAAATGTGATGTGCAAAAGTTGAAAATCATAATAAGAGTTAAAAGTTTTTAACAAAAAGTATAATTTGTTTCTTTTTTTAAAACAAAAAATTATATCAAAAATGTAGGACATTAAATAATAATCACAATTTCTGCCCTTCTCACGACGCCATCTCTAAGAGGTTTCATCGCGGATTTGCGCTTAGTTGAGAACTAGAGAAAAAGACGAAAAGCCTCGCGAGTTTTGCCATTTTGCCGACTTCTCAGACCGGCAGAACCATGCCCTCTTCCATCTCCTTGAACTTCTCGTCCTTGCACTCCTTGCCAGCCCACTCCAGATGGAGCTCCTCATACGAAACGACGACGACGACGACGACGACATGGTCGGATGGCTTAGGAAGTAATTTTAGCATTGTAAATCCTTTTGGAAAATTATAGCGACAGTCAGCTTGTAGTTAGTGGCAGAAGGCGGGATATATGTACATGTTAGGTGCAGGGTATGTGGGTTATATATGGGCTGATGAGGATCCAGGATGCGGGGCACACATGGCTGACTAACGTAGATGGAAACGTAGACAGGGCTATCATAAGATCAGGCACACACAAATTGTGTTAGCTGCTCCAAAATGCACAAAAATTGTGCAAAACACAAGTAGACAAACAATTTCAGATAGAGATGGAAATTGCTAGATACTGTATATGATAGGTACACTGAGAGAAAATTATAAATTGTGCTTACGTTAATGTAAAGCAGGGGAAAAGGTCGAATTTTCCATAATCGTAATACGTTTAAATGGAAAACAAGTTTCGTTTCTAAAAATATTTCATAGGCAAATATCACTAATAATTAATTAACATTTAATTTCCAGGGCCTATAGATTTTTCTCAGTGATCTTTGGGACCTTGGAACCACGCATTTGCGACAGTCGAGCGCGAAAATATTCATATGACATTTTGGTAGGACAGAAGTGGCTGCCGGGTAACACAAGGAGCGAATGCCAAAGCCAAAGCCAAAGAAGTAGCAGCACCAAAACCAGAGATGAAGCCCGAGATGAAACTGGAGACCAAAAAAAAAAATAAACCAAAAACAGGAGGAAAGCTAAAGGAAAAGCAAGGGAAATTGTGGAAAAAGACTCGGGGCAGATGCAGCTGGCTTTAGACGTTGGGTGAAAGTGGGCAAAGTGAGTCACATAAATCTCGCTGGTTAGAAAAAATAATGCAAAAAGAATGACATAGAATAGAAAATACAATCTGGCAAAGATTAGACAAAGGTTTAACCTTATATGTAACATAAACTAAAAGATATTTTATATATATTTTATGGATAATTAAAGAAATTATTAGTTATGTTTATGGGACTTATAATTTAACAGAGTTTTGTTAAGCATTTTTTTTGTATAATTTAGATGAAAGATATTAACGTATCTTAGATATACCCATATATATCAACAGAATATTAACAAAATATCAAACTAAAAATCAAAAGTTTTATCAAAAATATGTGTAAGAATCTTAACTCTTAAGTCACCCCACTATTACAGGGTATAGAAAGATATAATATATGCATTCCCAATTTCCAAGTGCCCTCCTCCTTCTCCTCCTCCTTCTTCTTCTTCATATATAAAATATGTGCGGGAATCCAACCTACATTGAGATCTTTATGCATATATATAACCAGCACATAGCCACTTTTGGGTTATGGCTTGGATTTATTTCACCATTCGATGCGAAAAGTCAACTGAGTGGCAACGATTTGTGGGCTCGGCCAATTGACGTAACATATGGCCCGAACAAGGCCCAAAATCGAATTATGCTAATTTCATATGGGAAGTGGCAATACATATATAGGATTTATACGATTATTTTTAACCAATAGAAGTTGGGTTTCTAGTTCTAATCTGGTATTGGCCAACAAATACAAATTAGTTTTGTCAGAAAAGCTTAAAAATGTTTTTAAGTTTTTAAGGTTTTTTTTTTTAATTTCCATTGCAATCCATAAATCCGATATCAAGCAAAGTTTACATCTATCAAATGCTTTAGCAAGGCAGATTAATATTGCACTCAAGTTGTGAAAAGAATTCCTTCGTTTCCCTCCCCCCAAAAAGTTGCACAACTTTCGGTCGGTCACATAAGTTGGTTGGCTAAAGGTAATCAGAAAAGTTTTTTTGGCCCTCCCTTTTTTTGGGGACTTATGACATAACATTGCAATTGATTTCTTGGCCCCCATTCGGAGTGTAATTAGATTTTGGCCAGTTGACTTGAAAGTTTTTTTTTGGGACATAGACCCGTTCAAATCGAGAACCAAGTTTCCCTTACATATTTTTCATTCTGGATTTATTTCCATGTTTCCTGTTTTAGTATGTTTTTTTTTTTCTTTTACTTTCCTTTTTGTGGGGGCGAAAAGTTTTGTTGTTTTTATGGCGAAAATTGAAATTGCAAAAGTCGAGCTTCGGCAACTTGATATTTTATTCGAAATGCAAAGACCAAATCCCACATAATGCATCTGCAAATAGGGACAACCAGTCAGGACTGAAAGTACACAAATACACTTGTATATGTGCAGCTGTCTAGTCTATTTTTCCTGGCAGAGAGTGTGTCTTTCCCGGAGTTACTATGGATTTTCATGTCTATTTCAGCGAGATTAGGGCCGCCACATGTTAGCCGGCATCGAATGTGAACATTTTTTGGGTCTCATGTAGGCCATAATTGCTAGCTAAATGGAAGTCTAAAGCTCCTGTTACCGATCCTTCATGGTTACCGCTTTACAATCCCAAGAAGTAAGACTTAGTTTAGTTAGTTTCCAGGTATTAAATTCTGTATTCAAGGGTCTTAAACTGGAAACTAACTAAAGACAAGAGATTAGTTAATATATATTAAGGTCTTTCCTTATTTATATAATTTTGGACACATTTTAGATATATTTTTAAATTTTAACTAGACATCACTGCCTTGAGCTGCAGGGGTTTTTTCAGACAGCTGCCTAGCCTCGCTAACTTGGCTCGGCTGTGTTCGAGTCTTGTTTCTGGCCAAGAAAAACTTTTCAGCTACCATGATGAGCGGAGCGAGCTGTAAAGTATTTGCCAAAAATATCTTAGAAAATGTTTATACTCTCTGAACATATAGAGCTGTTAGTTTGGGTTTAAAAACTATAAAATAAAAATAGAAATGCATATTAGAAGTTTTTAAAGTTAAATATTTCAGTTTGCTTGTTCTTTAAAGGTTATATAATTTTGTATATTTTCAAAACTAATATATTTTTTAATAATATTAAAATACTTCATCTTAAAATATAACTTATTTCTTTAAATTCCTAAACCTTTAGAGTATTTCCAAAGTTCGGTTTAAAGTCAATTTTCAGGCATTCATAAATTTGTGTTTCACAAAATTTACTCCTTGGAAACTCGCTTTTTATGAGACAAGGGGGGAGGGTATTTAAGGGGATGTTCCTCAGGGATTCTAAGGGGGGGAAAAAGGGAAAGAGGAAAAGACCTAAGCTAGGCCCAAGTTGTGTAGCCATTTTCCTGCTTCTTTTGGCATAGTTTGGCATGCGGCCGAAGTGGAAGTTGCACCGCAAGTATCTGTTGCAACAAAAGCCGAGGCACAAACTATGCCCCATTGCCTTTTCGCATTCCCACTGCCATCGCCACGCCCCTAGAGATTCTCGGACCGCTGCCGCCCTCTTATGCAGTTGCCCCGCAGGTGAAAGTTGGAACATTATCAGCACTACAAAACAGCCCTAAAACCTAGCCGCAAAAATCTGTCATCCTGCTGCCAACTTTATTTCGCTTTTCTAGGGAAGAAGAAAGAAAGAAAGAAAAATCAAAGACCAAAGACTTGTACTTAAAATAGTTGTTGTAGTTGTTGTTGTTTTTGTACTGACAAATTACGCAAATTGAGTGAGGACCGCAGGACATTTGAAGGGATTCTGGCCAAAATAGAAATTAATTCCAGCCAAACTAAAATTGGATTATATCAAATGGTTTGGCGTGACTAAATATGCCCTTCGGTGTTATGTCCTTTGATATTTTCATGGGAAAATTAGAAAATTTTAACTTATTTTGATTGTATTTAAGTTTGATTTAAGGTTGATTGCCTTAAAAAGTTTGTTAGAATTAATGTAGTTAAAAACACAGAATTTGCAAAGTTTTTATCTAAAAAAGTTTGCTTAATATAGGGAAATTCAATGCCTAAGCTTCGAATGCTCATTTGTTTGTTTTTGTAATTGCTCTCTGCATATGGACTTGTTCGCCCTTGATCTGGCGGTCGCGTCGCTATTATTTCCTCTTTCCGCCTCATCCTGTCGCCAACTCCATTATATTTTCTTCCGACTTCTTCCTCGATCATCCACCAACTCCTAGCTGTTCCACTAACAATTCTTTGTTTCCCTCTTTCCGCCTCATTCCGTCGCCAACTGTAATATATTTTGTTTTTGTCTCATCCTCGATCCTCCTCGAACTCTTGCTCGCCCATAAGCTTTAAACGTTTGCGTCGCCATTCCACTAAAAATTATTCCTTTTCCTCTTTCCGCCTCATCCAATCGCCAACTGCAAGACATTTTGTTCCTGCTTCTTCATCGATCATCCTCGAACTCCTAGCTATTCCACTAACAATTTTTCGTTTACCTCTTTCCGCCTCATTCCGTCGCCAACTGTAATACATTTTGTTCTTGTTTCTTCCTCGCTTATCCTCGAACACTTGCACTGGAATTCCTTCCTATGTTTGCACTTTAGAGTTCATTTAGCAGTGGACCACCGACGTGAGTGTTGAATTGAGTGATAAATTGGTTAGCAAAAAGAGGGTGATTTCTTTCTCTCAGTGCACAGCTGCAAACCAACACAAAAGCCTCACTATAATATGTGCGCACTTTCTTGTATTTGTGTTAGTAAATGCCTGCTATAAGACGAATTTTAGCATCCCTGGGCGTGTTAGTTGCAGTGGCTATTTTACAAGATCGTTAAAAGGAATGACTTATACTAATATCTAATAATGCCAAAATTAATCAATATATATATACATACATACATACATATGTACATATCTTATATTTCGATATGCTCAGTCATACCTTTCAACGATCCTATAACATAGCCACTGTAACTAACCAGCCACAAACGCTAACCAATATGCCACATTTATTATACATATACTACTGGCGTGGCTTAAATGAGAAAACATGGCTTATACGCGGCTTAGCACACCGATAAGCTTCGTTCGCTGGGTAATTGTTTTTATGCCCCAGCCGCTACCCATTAAAATGCTGCCACACAAATTAGACTATAAATCGGCGCCAAAGTCCCTCGACAAGCGTCGAAAATCTCGGTAAATCCTCTCAACACGCCTGCATATGGAATTTTCGCGGTCGGCACGACATTTTAATTTAATTAAAAGCCAAAATGCCGGCTAACAATTTTTGGCCACTACCGACTATGGCTAGCTACACTGCCACCAACCATTTGTATTTTTCTTCATATTCGAGCATGAAATATGTATTACCAAATCAGGGGCACAGAACCCAAAAACGGTGCAGCGGAAACCACGAAAACCACACGCCGGAAAACTAAACACGGCCCAAACGCGATGAATGAACATGGCCAACAGCGTATAGTGAATGTTGCCAAAACGAACGTGACTAAAATCAGTTAAAATAAAATGGAAATAGCTGAATAAAAAACTGTAATAAATAATAAGTTTGTTTATTATTTGATTTTCACATAAAAAAGATATTAACAAAAATCTGTGTTGTTGGCCAAACACAGAAATGTTTAGTCTTTTTAACATAACACCAAAAGTATTTGTTTAAACAGGAAAATCGTATTTAAATTTCATTCATAAAAGTGGAAATTTATTTAAATTTTTTTTTGGAAAATTTTGTAATGTTAAGATTTTTCTCAAAAAAAAGCATGCAATAGCTTTTAAGTAGCCATTTGGACAACACGAATGTCGGCGGTTTAGTGGGTTAAGGTTGGGGGTGGAATGATCCACCGTCTGGACGTGGCACCTGCTAACTCGTTAGCGCTTAGCTGGCCAAATGATATGGCCAATATCAATATTGACATTAATTTGCGACTCAACTGGGTCGAGCTGGCGTTTTTCTCTTTTGGCTGTGGAGTGAAAGTGCTATGAGAAGTCCAAAAAGGGGAGGGAGGAGTAAAGGGCTTGTTGGAAAAATCCCGGGAAAATCAGGGATGTGGGGAGATGTGGCGGTAAAACCAGAAGGCGCTGGCCCATATCGTATATCATTGTGCTACCAAAAACTGCAGCAAGGAAAATGAAAAATGCCGCCGGCTGGGTTCTCGGAATGTTGCCACAGTTGCTGCTCCTCTTTTTAGCCCCCCTATTCACCCATTTTGCCTACATCAGTAATATATATAGATATATGTATATGTATGTGTGTATATATCTACATATATGGAAAAAAAACAGTCCATAACTCTGGGGCTCGACTTGTTTTTATTCTGTATTGTCTTTGACCAAAAAGAAAAGCATTCACTTTCATTAATATTATTAAGGGAGTAATGGTTGCCTTGCCAAAAACAGATTGGCAATCTGTATTTATAATTTTCTTATCCTAGAATAAAATCCATAGGTTAAAAACCTGAATTATCTTAATCGTGATGCCAATATACCCCGAACTAAATACGAATTAGGGTTATTGCCGGTGGGCGGTCGGGTCAGTGGCGAGGTTATTATCATGTTAAGACTGCAGCCAGCCATAAGTTAGCTGGCAAACCGCAGGCTCTCCCTTTCGTCCTGCCACCAGTCCCTGGACCTCTTTTTTCCTGGCTTCCAGGTTCCCTGCTGGGTTGCAAAGATTTATTTATCTGTTTGGTGGGCTCGGGCTCAGGCTCGCCGTTTTCCTACTTTCCTCCCTACTCTTTCTTCCTTCCTTATTTGCCAGCAAAAGCAAACGAAAAGCAAAAGCAGACAATGTGTCATCAGTGGGTCCCTTGGCATTTAAATATTTTGCCACCAAGTCATTAACATTATCACTGGCAAGAATGGCCAAAGAAAACAAGATGCTGAATTTTTGGTTGTATACATGAAAAAGCCAGGCAATATTCATAATAGCGCGGTTCATTAGGGTGTAATTTTGAATGTCGTTTGCATTTTGTGGCAGCAAGAAATATGCGCTCTGTTAGGTGCAACCTAATGGCCACTTAATAGCGTGTGCCCCTCTCCCACCCATTCGAGATATGCGAGTTTCGATTACGCTATTCTAGAAAACGTAAATGAACAAAATTCTATTTAAACATACATATATAAATACAGATCTACTATATACGTACATATATATATAACTGTTCTTGTTTATCATTTGTAAACAACATACAAAGTACAGCTAACGTTGGCTGCTGCTGCTGGCTCAGAGTAACGGGCCGCGACTGCAACAGTAAAACGAATAGAGAAGCTTACATTTCAGTGTTTACTATATCCCTCGCTTATTCTTATTTCTCTAAGAAATAGTCTCTAATTTCCTGCCAATACTCAACAACTTTTGAATATGTACATTCATTTAGCTGAAAACCCCAAAAACAGCCAAATGTGACGTCACCATCAAAATATACGCATTTTAGTAAACAACAGTGGACTGTACAAAGTACAGCTAATGTAAGCTGCTGCTGGCTCAGAGTAACGGGCCGCGACTGCAGCGCCAAACGAATAGACAAGTTTAAATTTCGCTTATTATTGTTTGATATTAATTAATTAGAGACAGTATTACTTTTCATAGGTTTCCCTAACCTTCCTTTCTTAGTTCGTGTTTAATTGATATTTAATTTCGTTTAAAATGATTCAAGTAAACAGAAAAGGAGGAGACAAAACGCATATGTAATGCCTTTTCTCTCGCCTCATCCCCTTTACATGTTGTTCTCTACATTTCATTCATATTTGCATTCCTAAATTACATTCACACATAATACTATTTCTAGTATTTATTTAACTTTAATCAAATGCATTGGCAAGAAAGCGAAAATATGAGTAAGAAAAAGCAAAACAAAACAAAGATCTTCGAAAGCTCTTTTGAGTTGTTATCCTCGTTCTCTCGCAACTGCGCTTCCAAATGAGTGGGAGGAAGAAAAACCAAGATATTTGGCAGCGCTGCTAACACCGTAACCCTCTCTTCTCCTATGGTCCGTGAAGTTCTCTCCAATTTTTCAGTCAGTTGTCAGTCGTGGAGAGGTGCGCACCTAGATTACGTCGTCTATTGAGTGTGATCTTCTTCTTTTAAAAGTGTTTAAGCTAAGCCGTGATCGCAAGTCAGTGTTTTGAATTGTGTTTAGAAAATATAGTGTTAAATTATTAGGTTTTTATGCAAAAATTCAAGTGATGCTTTGTTAGGTGAGTGTAACTGTATGTGAGTTATATATATATATTCTTATGTATGACGTACATATGTACTTATGTATGTGTGTAAGTGTATATAAGAGAAAGGCGAGGTGATGATGATGAAAAGCATTAAGAAATTTGAAAATTTTGGTATGTGACCCTAAGATATAATACTTTAAATTATATTTAAATATTTATCGATTACAACATACAAAGAATAAGCCTAATTCATATTTTTACATATTGATTACATGAATGCATTGCCGAAAAAGAGATATAAACATTTTAAAGGGGCGGGAAAGAGATGCAAAACGAAGATCTTTGCCAGCCCACTTTGTCCCCTTCTTCGTTTTTCGCTACTGCGCAATAAACTTTTTTTCAGTTCTTTCTGGTCATTCGTAAACAGTTGCGCTTGCAGATAACAGTTATGTGAGTATGGTTTTGGCTTTTGAATAGTCTTTAAAAGGTAAATGAAAAAAAGTGATCGCAGGTAAGTGTCTGGCATAATTTCGTTAAATATTCTTCTAATTCTTAATTTTTATATCTAGATGCAAGACGAAGATCTTTGGCAGCCCACTTTGTCCCCTCCTTCGTTTTTCGCTACTGCGCAATAAACTTTTTTTTTCGGTTCTTTCTGGTCATTCGTAAACAGTTGCGCTTGCAGATTACAGTTATGTGAGTATGGTTTTGGCTTTTGAATAGTCTTTGAAAGGTAAATGAAAAAAAGGGATCCCAGGTAAGTGTCTGGCATAATTTCGTTAAATATTCTTCTAATTCTTAATTTTTATATGTTTTATGCCCTAATGCAAATGGTTCTTCGTGGGACAAGTGCAAATATGTATGTATATGTGTGAGTGTATGAACAACATATGTACATAAGAAAGCTGAGAAATTGAAATGCGAAGTTCGGAAGTTCGAAAAGTGTGGAGAAAGAAATAGCAAAACCAATGAATCGCAATGAGACTATTGAATTATATGGAAAACTAGAGTAAGTGGTAAGGTATATTTATATCAAGAAATTGATTTTAAATATTTTACAAAACAAAACATTTCACTTATCGGTGTTTCAAAGTTTTTGGCCTTACAAATTTGGCTTGCCAAATGATTAAAATATAAGATTTAGTACGTAAATATGTATATAAGTAGACATAAACCTATAGTTATTTGGAGCAATTAATTTTAAATATTTTACAAAACAAAACATTTCAATTATCTGCGTTTCATAGTTTTTGGCCTTACAAATTTGGCTTGCCAAATGATTAAAATATAAGAATTAGTACGTAAAATTAATTTTAAATATTTTACGAAACAAAACATTTCAATAGCCGTTGTTTCCTAGTTTTTGGCACTAAAGGTTTGGCTTGCCAAACATACATAATTACAGTAAATACTTGTAAAAACATGACTTAAGCTAAGCATTATTTATTTTATATAATTTTACTACTAGGAATTCCTCTGAGTGTCTCCCCATCAGTTGACTCTATTATTTCTCGATGCTTGCCGTTGCCATAATTAAATTTACCTGCGCTTAGTTTGGCTTTTTGGTACCGTCCTTGTTCTTGCTGTTCTCCTTTTGGCTGCTGTTCATGATGTGGCTGTTGTGTCCATGTTGCCGTTGCCATTTTCCCATTTTTCCGTTTTCCCGCAACAATCAAGAAGCAGGTCAAAAAGGAACTTTTTCCCCATTCCTGGGGGGATCGTACGGGGGGGGGCTAGCACGAACTTGTGTTCATGTGTTGACAGATTCGTTGACATCGCTGCCCCCCGCCGTACACCCTCCATGCTTCTCGGTCATCTTCAATTTGCGTCGATTAATTTAATAAAAATTTGTGACATTTTCACTTGGCTGTTGGAGAGTTCCCCCCCCACACACCTTGTTGTTGTTCCTTTTATTTTTCTGTTTGCTTTGTTAGTTTTAATGCACTTAATAGATGGAATTTTTAATCTCGGCTTACATGCACACTAAATGAACTTTTGAATGTTTAATTGAAATTACAACACATACACACTCAGAGGGAAGAAGTTGGAAAAAAAAGAGAAATCCAGAATACATAATGACAAGGAAAATCGCTTTAAATTTGTTTTGTGAATTTAATATTTTTTAGTCAATTAATTATGCGGGTCGCGACGAACTGTTGGTATTAATTAGCATGCCACGCCCAGGCATTAGAACGCCCACAATTGTGTGTGTGTGCGCCATGGAATGTGAAATTAATCTGTCCTTTTTGGGTCTTAGACCAAGCGTAATTTCAGCTTTTCAATTACAATTCAATTTTGTAATTGATGCTTTTACTCTCTTATGAATAATATTGATTATTTTTCTAGAATTAATCTACATATTTCCTTGCTTATTTCTTGTTTCGAATGTTTATATCCTATTTAATATTCACTTGCTGTTTCTGAATATTTTTTCTTCCTTTTGTTTTTGCGAGTAAAAGTCTCGTTGCAAGCTGTTTCAGGCTATGGGATCGTAAAACAGATTGGCCAACGACATAATTCCGGACCAAACGGAATGGAACAGGGGCATATAATTGACGAGGACAACTGTGCCGTTTTATCCTCTGTGCCGCCTCTTGCTCTGAAGTTAAGGATCTCCCATCCTTCTCGCACCCCCTTCATTTGTAATCATTTGGGTGTTAAAATTTTTTGGCGCATTCATTGCTTATGTTCTGCCTTTCTTCTTCCCCATTTTTCTCCATCTCTTTCACTCCCTCGTCAAAAGCAATTGTTGTTGCTGTTTTTGGGTGACGCTGTTGTTTTTTTACAGCCTTCATAAATCTTAATTTTAGCGCATGCAAGGACAGGATTTAAACTGGCTAAAGGGCGGATATAAAGAGTGGGGGATGTTTGGGGGGTTTTGGGGTTTGGTGTTTGGTGTTTTTGGGCCATATCCCAGGGTCGTCGAAGAGTACAGGAGAATGGGTGGGGGTGGTTGGTTGTTGGTGTAAAAGTGGCAGTGGCAGGCTGTTGGCACATTGCTCGTTTTGAAGTTTTGAGCTGCACTTTTGACGTTACAAGCTGCCTCCCGCCAGCCTGGCACAAAACATTGGCCCAAACGAAGGGCTTTGGCATGGAGAAAAATTAGTGAATTGTTTTTCAAAATGCTAGATTAATTGATAGTAAAAGTTATTAAGGCTTCTGTTCGAGAAAGCAGTTACTTCTAGTCACCTCTTAACTCTTCTCATAAACGATCATTTAAGATATTTCTATGATTGAGTACTAAGTAATTAAGCAACTTTTCGGTGAGTGTATCAAGGGGTAGAGGAATGCAGCAGTCGACGGATGAGCTAACTGAAATTTGTCGCAGCAACTGAGGCGAAGGCATCCAGAAATGGCACAAGTTTTGGCGCGTTAAATTTAATGCCTTTGTTTTTGCCTTCAGGAAGCCTTCCCCCCACCCTCCAACCTCCTCATTTGAGAACTCCCCACTCGTCCGCTTCAGTGTGTGTGTGTGTGTGTGTGTGTGGGGAGTGTACAAGATGTGCCAAAAATTTGGTTATACTCCGCAAGTCGTAAGAATTGTGCTTCGGTTTTTGGGTCGCCCCCTTCTTTTTCCCTTTCCCTGGAGCTTGATCACACCCCTGCAATGACATTCAGCAAAAAAAAAAATGAAGAAGAAAACCACCCAGTATCACCCACCCACTCGATGCCCTCTGGCGTAAGCAAAACGCATTTTGAAAGCTTTTAGCTGTTAATGTGGCATAAATTTGTCTTTGTTGTTGTCTTCTCGGGCACTCTCCTTTTTTTTTCTGTTTTTTTGTTGTCTTCATTTTGTGGGCGGAAATTGAAATAAAAAGCAACAGCAGCGAAAAGAGCAAAACTTCAAGTGCCAGGGGCACTGGACCCCGTCCAGTTACGAAGAGCCCCCTTTCCTGTAAATGTCCTTCAGTCACACCGAAAAAATCAAGACATTTGATGTACTTTTGGTTAGTAAGAGACTTCTTATAGCTTTAATTATTATTTTTATATTATTTTGAAATATTTTCAAGACTAAATCAAGTTAGCATCAAAACTTATCCGATTTATTAACACTGATGAGGTGCTTTTCTAATATATTATACAACTTTCCGTTTCTTTTTTCTCTGCATGAGAAAAACCGTCCCCCGCCAAATCATTGGTGGAAAACCCCCCCACCGAAAGATCCAAAAGCTGCACAGCTGTGCTGGCAATTCAAATGTTTGTTGTATATAAATTTATTGATTTGCATTAAAATGAGGCAAGCGCTCGTAAAGTGTGTCATTTCGGTCAAAAGCAACAGGGGGTAAAGGCAACAAAAAGAAAGAAAGAAAGGAAAATGTTGGGGATGCTGAAGACATCAAGACTGGGACGACACATCACGTACCATCTCTCTCTTTTACTCTTCTGCTGCCATCTCACTTTCTCCAAATTGAGATGGATGACATGTCAATGAACTTGTAATGACTTGCAAGCCAAATTCTGTCATCCGGTTGCCGCAGACAAAAGCCTCGACTAATTTTCCACCGAAACGAATTTTGATTGCAGGCAAATTATAAAGTCGATACGATAGGGCAATGAATAATGATGTTGATGGGGGGATGCAGGAAGTTTATTTAAAAGAATTTGTTTTAGGTTTTTCACTTCCGCAAGAGCTTGCATGTCTAAGAATTATGACCAAGAAGTCAAGATAAGATAGCTTAACAAACAAATAGTTACCAATGAAAGGACATATTCAATTTACTTTTGATCAGAACAGAAATCCTGTAATTATCTTTGGCAATCAATTAGGGCCTTTCCAGGCCAATTGCCAGCCTTATTTGGAATCTGTACGGTTTGACGAATCGTTTAAATTGGCATCCGATTCGGTGACCATTGCATTTTTCGAACCGCGATAATGTGTCATTCAATTAACACATCGGCTGCTGGTTGCTGGCTGCTGGCTGGATGCTGGATGCCGCTTTTAAGTGCAAGTCGATTATGCTGTCAACAGCTTTGCGGTGGCCAAAAACCAAACAGCCAAGCGGCAAATCCATTGCAATCGTATATCCGAGTATATATACATATATATATCCAATTCCATGGCCAATTTTTCCAGCATCTGAATTGGTTTGGTTTGGGCAAATAAAACTGCCAACAGCTCTTTTTGCTCATTAATTTCATTTTTCATCGAGTCAACAATTAACCAATCGTCGTCGTCATCGTCGTCGATGCCCTCAATGGCCCTCATCAGTGTGGCAGGCTCGAGTTTTATTTATTCAATCAGTTGTAAGTTGCAAATTTCCTTGAAATCTCCAACTCAATGGGATGAATTTAAGGGATTTTCCCTACTTTAAACTCTCGTCTCGCTTTTTTTCAGTGTGGGTGTAGCTCTGTGTGTGTGTAGCTCTGTGTGTGTGTGTCTCTGTGTGTGTGTGCACATTTAATTATAGAATAATCTTTGATTTAATATGAAAATTGCATAAGGGGTTGGGCGGCGGTCTGTTTGGGGGCTCTCTCTTGATGGCGTGCTGGCCGCCGCGTTGCAAATTAATTAATTGCCGCCATATGCTAATTAAACACTCTTTTTGCCCAGCAATTTCACTCATTCCCCAACACCAACAAACACCTTCTGACCAGATACAAAAAGTTATCATCACATAGATATATATATACACAATATATATATACATATTTATATAGGAATAAATATTTATGTATATAGAGAGAGAGAGAGAGAGAGAGCAATGGCGAAAGTTTTTTGTGTGTTTTCCATGCATAATGCAAACCCATTCATGCGGCGGGGATTAAAGTGGCAACTAATTAATATGGAATTTCCCAGTAATTATATGGCCAAGCAGTGACTATCCTACATTGGCAATGACTTTTGTTAAGCCTGACACAGGATCCTCTTCTTTTTTAGGTTTTTTTTTGTGTAAGTAAATAACATTTTTAATGGGGCGGTTGGGGCTAGAAAAAGATCTATTAAGAGTCGGACTACCTAAGAGCCATTACTTAAATATCTTTTGGAAGAAAGTTAGTTAATAATTTCCCTTATCCAAACTTAAAAATCAACAAGTAGCCGATCGCTTTTGAGGTTTTCTTCCACGCAGGTGCAACTGTTTGGTTTTTTCCTGCCTTATGTCCCTTGGCAACATCGAAAAGTTGCGATACATTTCGGTATAGGCAACATGTAGATGGCCCAATGCGCATGAGCCTAACATATCCTGGCAACATGTTGCCGGATTCTATCGTTTCGGCGGAGGTTTTCTCGAGGCGCCGTCGCTTGTTTTGATTTGCGTTGCTTGTTTATGTTTTGCTCATCCTGACAGGTGGTTGTCGCACATGTATGAGTGTGTGTTGTGCGTGTGTGTGTGTGTGAGTTCTATGTGAGATGCATGTGTGAGTGAGTGCCGCAATATTTATGCACGGCAATTGCTCAATGTCGCCCAATGTCTGGCCCTCAAACCCAAACGAATCTAACCCCAGTTCCTAGTTTTACACGGCAAAATAAAGATTTGGATTTACATTTTATCGTAATAATGATTTTGAGCTGTGAAAGGAATCATTACCTTATTCGGTATTTAATAAAACATTGCTATCTAAGCCAAGATCTAAAGTTAGTAGATACCTAGAAATTGGCTTTTTCGCCCAGTGCAGATCCCATTCCCTAGTGGCTGTCGTATCTGCCAGCTTAATCCCATCGCGAGTCCGCTCTCTCTGGCATTCTCGCATTCCCGTCAAGCGTCAATTTATCATTCCTGGCTGGCATTTATGTGTTTGAGCTGTTTTGGAGCCGTTCTCTCCCTCCGCCCGTCCCCCCCCCACTTATAATTGTTTCTCTGTTTCTGTTCGCAATGGACGTGAGGGGATGCGGAGCTAGGGTTTATATTCAATTCGCGAAAAATATCCTTGGATATCTCTGGATACCTTTGGGTACTTCCCATGGGGAATCCAAAAATGTTGTTTAGCTTTTGTTTTTGTTACAGAGGTCTCCTCCTGTTTTTATTTTTTTTCTGCACATTCTCCACCTGTCGCTGTCACTTTCAATGGGGCTCCCGCATTGGCCGAGTGCCAGTTGACCAAGTTCGTTGTGCCCGATTTGGAGGCCCAAATCGGATCGGATCGTTGAAACTTTTGCGACGGACGACGGGCGACTGGCCGTCTGCCATGTAGAAGGGAACACACTATGCGAGTCCTGCGGCGATGCAGCATAATTCGCCCATGCAGTTACGTACGTATAAGCCGCTTAAGGACGAGGTGGGGCCTCGTCTCGTCTTCAGTTTGCCCGGCCCGCCTTCTGCTCCACTCCCCCCAAGCTTGACAATGTTGCCATATAAATCACTTTTCCATTCGCCTGTCCCACGCTTTTGCATAGATGCCAAAAGTACAGTTGTGTTCGCGGCGGGAAAGTTGCAAAGTAGAGAAATATGTTTTTGCAACGACAGAACCCTAAGCTCTTACGACGTACTGATTAGCAAATGTAACTTCTAAGGTCGTTAGTCTGCGCCAACTAGACTTCAAGAGTTCCAATTAAGATATCTTTTTTTTGCGGAGCGAAGAGGGATATAACTATGGAGATTATTTTAAATTGGATAGTTATGGAAAGTGTATGGTACTGTTTTAATAAGCTTGACAAGAAGTTAGATTATTTAATAATACAAAGGTTACATAATCACGCCTTGCCATTATCTTGCCACAGTTACTAATTGTAAATTCCTGTACTGCTAAAAGGTTTAGTTGAACTCTTTTTTTTGGTTATCTTGGATTAAGGCTTCGCTTAGGGGCTTCTTTCGCTCGATTGCTTTCACTGAAATGAGAGACCGACCCCTCCCTCGCTTGGGTCTATGGTCTTTTGTCCAGCATTCTGAGCTCTGAGTCTACAGCCATCATCCTTCATTCGAGTCCTAGACCTAGACCTGGGCTCCAAAACAAAGCCAAATCGTACACAAAGCCAATTGCCCGGCATCTGGCGGCTCACTCCCCCAATTTTCTACGCTGGTTACCGAGATGTTAGGCTAAAAGGGAACAAAACGAAGCCACGCACTTGTAGTTACAAAGCGGATACTCATTTAAGTTGATTCACCGCACCAACAACTGCACAAAGGATATGATGCTAGGACGCGAGGACGCGACGTCAGCCAATGACACTTTATGACAATTGCACTTGGCGGCTGCTCCTGATGAAGGGGGGGCATTGTACATACATACAAGTATACAACCCCTCACCCCCCATCCCTTGGTATATGTATATCCAAGCCAAGTTGGGGTCCTGCAAAACAGGGTCGGCTTTCTCCTTTGGGGCAGCCGCCGAACAAAGCAGCCAACGAGGACACAACAAGAACAAACAAGTGAAAATCATTCAGGGAAAACTGCCGTCTGCCAACTCCATCTCGAAAGGAAATCCGCGTACGCTGGGGAGCCCAGAAAACGCTACGCAAAATAAAACAAATAGAATAGGTATAACCTTGGGGTCTGGACTATTTGATACCTTGAATTTCTATTGTTGTTGGTTGTTTATCTTTGTTTATAATCTAAGCTTACGATTTTTCTGGCTGATTTCATAGAGATAATAAAATAAATGCTGACATTTTTTATTCCGAAAACTGGGCAATCGGAAGAATCATCCTATAACTTAGTCAAAACAAGCCGATCAGCTTAAAGACAGACTGTTTTGGGTAGCTAACGATCAGAACTTACTTCCCTATCATTTTTCGGCTGATACTCTTAAGAATCAACTTTTCAACTTTGAATTCAGATGTGTTAGGAATTCGAAAACAAGCTCAACGTGGTAATGGATGCCATATTCTGACCAATATTGGCTTAGTTATGGGAAGAATACTCTCATTTTGTGGGGGAAAATCTGGATAAAACCAATTCCGCATTTTTTATAAGGGGCAACATCATCTTTTTGTGAAAAATTGCAAAATTCTGACTTTTTAAAGTGTGAATAGAAGTTTGTGAGAAATTTAATTACGAACTCAACGATGTATGGCATTCCATAATCGGAACAATCTATCCTTAGCTATAGTTCAAATTTTAATCATTTTTGGGCCCAAAAACCTAACCATGAAAGGGGTTTGTGGCGGGAACTGGTTGACATTCAACAAATATCTACCGAAGCTAATATACCCCTGAAATCTACAACTAAAAGGTACGAGCAGAAAAACAAAAAGGAATCGTAAACAAAATGCCGGAAAAGGCAAAAAAACATGGCGACAAAGACGACGGCGGCGACTATAGCGGCGATGTGGCGATGGCTATGACGATGACTATGACTCCAAACCACGTGCTCCATATGCTGCACATGAGGCGAATGCGAATACGAATGCGGATACGGATACGGACACGGGCACGAGCAGGAGGACGAGGAGGTGAATCCTGGGGAAAAAGAGTGGGTATACTGGATACTGGAGATGTAGAGATGTGGAGATGAGAGCGGCACGACGTCGCCGTGATAATGACTTTTTGTCTCTGCTCGAATGTCACTTGATGTTTGTGGGCCCTTCGCTTCCTGGCTACACTTGAAGAATTGAATTGAGTAACCTGAAGATTTCCATACTTGTTATATTATCTTAATCAAAAGATAACTTAGTTTAGATGGATATATATTTTTTGTTAAACAAATTATTTGACTTTCAAAAGGCATTTTGTTTTGAACTTTTCCTAGCAAGTTTTCTCTGAGTGCCGTGTTTTCCTGGTCTTTGTTACTTTAGTGGCTGTTGCCTTTGTTGTCGCAGTTTTCGTTTTTATGCCTCGAGGTCATTCAAGTTCAACCCGCTGCAGCCGCCTTCTGATTAATTGGCCATGAGGAAGTGAGTCTGCTGGCAAAGCAAAGCAAGCACCACCGGCGCAAGGAGGTCCAGAAAAGCATAGAGTAGGCTGGGAAAATCAGGAAAAGTTGGCGTTTCGTTAAATGTCACAGGCAGTTAAGGTTTTCATTCCCATACCAGACTCATAACGACGTAGACCGGCCTCCGAGTCGGTCACAAAATTTTTCTACACTTTCTACACTTTTTGGTTTTTCTCCTCTCCCCCACCCAAAAAAAAAAAAGTGAAAAAATTTAAAAAAAAAAATAAAATAGAAGGTACATGGTTGAAGTTCGCCAACCATGCCTTACAAGATTCGGACACTGCCGCAACAGCGTAGTTTGGTACCCAATCTGCTACGATCTATTCTACACGTCCTGGAGGAAACCCGTCGACCCATGACCGACACGGAGCTGTACTTCGTCCTGGGTAACCAGTATAAGCGCAACGATACAGACTTCTATCGTCAGGTCAAACTCTATCTGAACGATGCCGTGGAATATGGCATACTGAAGCGTCAAAGGAACCTCTTCTCCCTGCGCTCTCGTCGTCTGGGCGAACTGTTAGGCGCTCTAGGACCTACGACGACACACCGCTGATTGGGCACCCTATACTGACCACTTAACTCTACGCGATGGGATCAGAACACTCCAAGAACAAGAAAAGAAAAGCATTAAGCCCGAAACTTTACTTTAAAGATGTTGAAATACACTGAATAAGATTCAGTTTTGAGAATTATTTTAGGGAAGGTTAAGAGGGAAGGATGTTCTATGACAGTCTTCTAAAACTGATTCAGATTCTTCTTGTTCTTCAAATTCGCCATCGTGAAGCTACCAACAATCGTATATACTTTTCAGCTTTGTATGTATTTAATTGCCTTTGATATTCAGGTGGCACTAGCCATTAATTTACATTTGGGCGGCCATGAAGTGTGGGTGTGGCAGCGATTTTGTCACACCAGATTGGCCCTCTGGTGGCAAACGCGTTTTGTGGCAAATATTTGCGGTTATCTAAATGAAATGCGTGGCGGTAGCAACCACAGTGGTGCGGTGTGTGGATGCTAGGTGGTGGATATGTTTGCATTGCACCGCGAAATATGCAATTAAATCATAAATTAAGCGGTAAAAATCAAACATTATCCAAGGGGCAGCAGTGGCGGTGTTCAAATTTCGAGGAGAAATGCTTAATTTTTGATCTGATTTTGTTGAATTTGTTGCCATAGCCTACTATTTTCCCCAGGGCCATGAGTCTTTTTTTGGTTGCCTATGCAAATGCCATTATGAACTATGAATTATGAATATTTATGCGAGATGTGTGTGTGTGTGTGTCTGCCAGAGTGTGTGTGTGTATGTGTACAGATGCATATGCAGTTTTTCAATTGTTCTGCAATTGCCGATAGTCGCGAACCTCGCAATGAAATCCTAATTTAGTTTCCATCGAATTGATTAGATCAAATGTTTCACGGCTTTTGAATGGTATTTGTTTGAATTTGTTAGAAAATAATTGGGAATCAGTTAGCCTTCCTGATTTATAAATATTTGTAATACCCATCAAGAAAAATAATCATAAAATTTCTAATGAGAAGAAAACGTCTGTTAAATGTTCACTGAAAGTAGATGAGGCTGGCCTGAGTTGGTAATAGATTAGTTTCATATTCATGGTGTATTTTTTAGCAAAGATATTAACATTCGCAACATAGGCTCAAATTCTTTGGGTAAGTCTTAAGGAACTCCATGTCTTCAAAGTTAAAAACAGATCATTGAAGTCAAAGATAAGCTAGGCTAGAGGGTCCCAAGATTTAATATTTATTTTAATATGTATTTATAGGAAAAGTAAAACTAGTTTTATAGATACTATTTTATTTTATTTTGTTGATAAAAAAAACCAAACTTTCCGTAGGATCTCTTAAGTCCATTTATTGTACAGAGTTCAAGGCAAGTTCCAATGTCAACGAGTTTTAATTCTTGATATCACTCTTAATCTATGGTAGCTCTTAGTTTCTTTGGTTTGGCCATGAAAAAAAAGATAGATTTAGTAAATTACATAAATAACTTTCAAGCTAAGTAACCAGACAACCCGCAAATAAGGTAGATGACCAATGATGAAGGTTTTAGATTCCAGCGCAGAAATTGAGAGTAGACAAATATATTCCAGAGAAACGAAGTATCTCCATGTGGGTGGTCCATAAAATCCCAGTGCTAGCAGTCCAAAAAAAAAAGAGAAAAACAAAAGCAGAGAAGTATTTGGTCACCAGAGCTGTCAGACTGGCAGCGATCACAGTAGGGCAAACTTATGTTAACTTCACTTATTCTAAGACGCCCACATTGCATTGGCGGCTTGCAAGTCGTTGTAAACATTTCGGGTTATAGGGCAAATATACCCCTCAGCTTATAGAATATATAAAAAACATATAGACACTTACCTTGATTTCCTGGTTGCCGTAGTCCATTCATGGTATAATAGGAATCCTCATATATATCTAGTGTCAAACGTCATCAAAAATCACAAATATGGATTTTCGAAAAAAAATCCATGATGCACTGCATCCTCCTGGAGTCCAGGTACCAGCAATACCATTGGAGCACCTTTGGACTACTTCCAAACACTTTACTTGCACTAACACACTCACCATGAAATGACTTGACTGATTTATGGGCTGTCCGAAGAGCCTAAGTCCCTACTTTGCTGCTAAAAGCAGTTGAGAATTATTGGTACCCTCGAGTGAGCAAAAATTTCACATGGAGTTGACATGAAATTTACATGAATTTACATTCGCCTAATATTTTACATTTAAGTTTACATTTTCTTTGCCGTTGACATTTAAATTTGGCGATCTTGTTCTATATGGATGTGAACCTTAAAAAACGTTAAAATTCAAATTAATTTTTTAATTTTTCCATAAAGTTTTGGGTAATATAAAAGCCCATTTTCTTGGCTGATCTTTCAGAATACTGAAAAATAAGTTGTCTTTCCTTACATAGAGCTATATATTGACTTAACTTTCTTATAGATGAGAATTGAGATTATGCAAAAAAAGATGATCAAAAATACAAAATCTGATTTATTTTCATTTCCACCCGCAAAAAAAGGTGTTTTGGCCATATCATAGCCAAAAAAGAGCCCATTTTGGAATGGTCATGACATGGTCGAAGTATATAATGTAATGGCATGACAATATCGATTCCCTTCTGAATCACAAATTCATGAATCGTCCCCAATGTTGGGTGCCATTCGAATGGGAATAATTGATTATGCGGCCGACTTCTTGATGAGGCTATACGGCCGACCGGTTATTATTATTTTAGCTGCTGCTCTTGTAATTGCAAACGGAAGCGGAAATGCTCGTCAGCCATAAATTTGCTTAGCTCTAAAAGCGAAAAAAAAAACTAAAATAGATAGCAATAGATAGGAAAACCGCAGACAGAGACAGCTGGGGGCATCCTGAAACCCGGTAAATAAATTATGCATTAAAGGCCATTGCGTTGATGATTTATGCAGGAGCTCAGAAACCAGTGGCAACAAGGAAAATAGAAAAAAAGAGAAGGAAAAGCTTAGAGCCGCAGTTAATAAACTCTCCCAACTCCGACACAATGGTGACCATGGTGAACACGAAAAAAAAACACACACACAAACACTTGCAACTTGAAGCTGTTGCAAGTTCAAGAAGGGGCAGAGGCCATCGCAGGCTGATGGTACGGGGTTCAAGAGCTTCAGACTTGGACTTGGAACCTTTAACCTGGCTGGTACCCTACCAAAGCTGGCCAGGAAAAGGAGCCAACACTCTCGGCACTTGTAAATTTCTTATAAGAAAAAAATCAGAGGGGAAAAGTCTTGCTTTGATGGTTGACTTTTAGAATACCTTTAAATTGTTGTTATTTTGAAATGATTTTGTTTTTAGTTTAAACAAGGTGATTAAAGCAGGTTTCTACTATTATTTTAGAGGCTTAAATATTGCAATTTGTTTGTTTAGTTTTGCAGGCTTAAATGTAATTGAGAACGTGACATTAACAATATTTTCTAAATGTGACAAACAAAAAAACTTAATAATCAAAAACTGTTTAAGCAATATAAATTTACCTTTTGGTTGGGATATTTTTTGTAATAGTAAAAGCTTAACTCTTAAACTTAATCAGAATACTCTCTTATTTTCACCAATTTCTTGCCATAAAAAGCCAAATCTTTAAGTTTACAAAGTTTAGATACCTTTTGTTAGGGCATAAAACGTAGCGACCACAAAACATATGAGCAAAAGTTGCCAAGTTGTTGCAAGTTGTGTTGGCTGGAGTGCTGCTATTGTTGTTGCTGCTGGCAGGCAGGAGGCAGGCACGCACAATTAAATCAAATTACCTCGAGTGCACTTGGCGCTTTTTCACAGTCTCAGTGTGTTGTTCCTAGGATTTGGCTTGGAAGGAATCGGGTTCTGGGCCCTGCAATTAAGCTTTGTGTCGAGTGTCAGACTTTGTTTTGGGTGCTTTGTGTGCAGCCATCACTGTCCGCGCCCGAGCCCCTACCAAAATGAACTTCCTTCGAAAAGGATGCCAAGTCAGTCAGTGAATTGCTTCCGGCCTTGGTCACTGAACTTGCCATGTCATTTCTAATACTAATTTTATGACTTCTTACATCGTAATTACGATTATTATTTGGACATCAACTAATCCCATCCAGTTGAGATTATCCTACTATCTGTCAGGCGTTGTTGCGTGGCAACAAAGTTAACCACTCGATGGTTTGGGTGGAAGTTTTGTGGATTATTCGATTAGGTGCGCACCCGCACGCATATGCCCTGAAAACCAGATTGAAATTGCATCGGTTTTTGAGTGAAACGAGAGGGGGAGTGGTGTTGGGTCTTTAATTGAAATCGCAGATCAGCCGGGCGGACAATGCAGCAGCGGAAACAAGAGCGGTAAAACAAAAAAAAAAAGGGAAAAGCAAAGAAAGAAATGCGCAAAAAACAGGAACTCGATTCGGAGCACACGCCAGGGAATCAAGTTGACATATTCATATGGGGGGCGCAGGACGACTTCCTCCAACCTCCATACTCCATCCTCCGAAAAGGACAAAAGGCGAACAATATGCGACGCTGATGACAGAGTGACAGGGCAAAGGAAAAGAACAGCAGCAGGAGCTGCAGCAGCAGCAACAGCACGGCAGGATCACGAGGAAGCGGCGATGAAAGAAGCATTACGACAACTGAATATGCTCCCCCGGAATCCCCGGGGTATAAGACTATGAAACAAGAGGGATGAGGAATTGGGAGGACAGGACCCGGACACGGACACTCACTTGGAGTTCAGGACTCAGAATGGAAGACTTCAGAGGACACGTTAAAAAATCAAATAGAGGAGTAGCTATAGGTTATAGTTTTTCTATCATCTTTTTGAATTTGCATTATTTGAGACTACAAAGTCCAGTGGAGAAAGTTAGAGTATAGCTGCCTTAAAATATATATCTTTTTAGCCGATATATATATACAGTATATTATTTCTCTCTCTGCATTGCCCTCATGCCAGCATGTGGCTATGAAAACCTCAAAATGTGAAAACCGAAATTAAATTTACATCAAAAAGGAGCGAAAAGGACAACAGGGGCCGGGCAAGAGCAACATGTGAGGGGTGGTGTGCATTGCAGGGGGTGTAAATGGGTCTTTCCCTCTATAAATGTGTGTGTGTGGGGGGGTGTGGGTGTATGGCCATTGTAATTTTATTAGGTGAGAAATGTGCGAGGGCGGGTGTCGTGGTGTCAGGGCAGGCATTACACTGCAAGGCAAATAAATAAGGAAAATATGGTCAGACGATGCCACTGGCTTGCTCCTCACTCGCTCACTGCGTATACGTTTCCGTTTTCCATTTTCCGTTTCCGGTCCTTCATTCCATTCCATGCTGTTCCACGTTAAGTTCCATTTCGGTTCATTTCTGTCCAGCCCGGGGGCGCCACATTAAATTAGTTCTGACACGTAAATGCGTTTAGCAGCAGGCCAGAGTTCTTTTTGGCCTCCTCCCTTGCTGCTAGATGGGTGTCTGCCCTTGTTTCTGTCTTGACTTTGTGGGGGGTTTGGGTGGTTGGGTGGTTGGTTGGGTGGCTGGTTGGCACACCTCCCCTAATGAAAACTTTATCAGAAGGAAGGGGGGTAGGCATTCCAGGCATTTTGTAGCATAATTTTAGCCTGTCACTCTACGCTCCACTGAAATATGCGAATAAATTACACAAACACCAGCCAAAGGCCGACGAATGCACACAATTTATGGGCCAACTTGAAAGCAAAGTGTGTGCAATTAACCTGAAATTAAATGATTGTTATTATTGGTCTGATTGTATGTATAGGCCAGGTGTTTAAGGGTATGGCTTACGGGGTTAATTTGCTAATTGGGTGGTCATTTCGGAGGAAGGAAGTGCTGGTTGTTTCATTGGGGAGTTGGGAAAACTTTCCCCCCCTCGATTGGCTTATTTTATTAGTTAATATTGGGTATTTATTTATTACCAAATTAGCGGGCTTTTATTTTGTTTTTATTATTTTTATTATAGGTTTGTTCTTCGATATGCGCTTCTCTTTATTGTTTTCCCTTTCACTAGCTGTTGTTATTCATCTAAGTTGTTTTTATATTCTGCACCTTTTCGCTTCTTACTTGAGTCTCATTACTTGCTAACTCATTAGTTGTACTCACTTTTCAAAGCTCTATTGTTTGGCAGAAAAACAGGAGTCCTGTTGGTCTTCCTCTAACCCTTTTCCGCTATCTCCTTCTGCTAAAGAAAAACCACCTTCAGAAAGCAGCCAAGGAGGAGCTGCTGCATCATCAGCTAATCTAGCCTGCGTGTGCGGGGTTACTCCAAGATATTTTGGTAGCAATAGCATTCCATTGACACGCAAAATTCTGGCCAGAGAATAGTCCGTTTGAAGAAGGATCCTGAAGGATCAAGAAGCAGCCTGTGAACTATTAACATTTAAACTCAGCACCGTTGGCACACATGCCTAGGCGTTAGGTTCACGCTCCTCTTCATGCAATGCTATGACAAATGGCCAGCCAGCTCATCCTGCCAACAGCAATGGAACTCGAAGTCCTTGCCGTGCACTGTGAGAAATCAGTTAAGAGATATATGTCTTATATGCTATATGAAACTGAATTCATACAAAACAGTGGAATTCTTGTGGATTTTAAAGCCTTTTAAAAAAGTTCTTCTTTCGATTTAACCACCTTCAAGACTTTAAAGACTTTGACTTTCATCTCAGTGCAAATTTGCGACAATGGGATTCCTGAGCCAGCGATGAGCAGAGATATTTATGAATCACACGAGCTCAGTAAATCATCGCCCTGCTGGGCGGGTTAAGTTCCTTGGCTGCTCACATTCCTGGTCCTGGCCTTCAGTTGTGACTGCCTGCCTGCCTGCCTGCCTGCCTGCTGCTGCTGCTGCTGTTGCTGCTCCTCCGTTTGGAAAAAGAGCCGGCGTTGAAGCAACAAACTTTTGACAGGACTCTCCGGCATATCGAAGAGCCTGATCCCTGACTGGCGGCAGCAAAATACAATTATGACAGGACCCGGAGTTGCAGCATGCAAATAAGTTGATGACCATATATACGGTAGACAAAGCTGGGTTTGAGGGTGACGCCAGTTCGGGCTCCTCCTTCTCGGTGCTCCAGTTCCAGTCCGAGGCCTGGATGTGCGTCACTGAGATTCGTTGAATGTAAGCTGGTTAGTTGGCTGTTTTCTAGCTAAAATTTGAATGTTTTAAAGGGCTAGAAATCAGATAGCTAGATTTTTCTTTATCTTTGTTAATGGATTAACTTTTAAAACGAAATCAAAGGATTTAAGGGAGTCTTTATCAAGGGTTAACACTTTCATCTATATGATAATGTTTGCTATTTGTTAGCCTTTTTGGATTCTCTATAGTTGCCAGCACAGATGCACGACTCTTGGAGATGGAGGAGGCAGTTCAGGGCTCAAAGGAGCAGTGCGTCGCCATGCTGATTACCAGGCCATACCCCCGGGCCACTCTGTCCACTGTTTACCCATTTCATCAGCAGCAGCAGCAACAGCAGCAGCAACAGCAAAGCAGCAACAACAGCATCACATTTATGCCCCAATGCAACCACCCACCCAATCCCACCCGTTGCTTGCTTGGCGCCACTTTGTCGCGACGCTTTTTATAATTGAAGCAAATTGTTAGTTGAGTTGGCATTCACTCGTCGTCCTCCTTCTCTTCGTCAGTGTGTCTCCCTCTTTCCGCCCACTTCTTTTCATCTTTGCCATGGCTGCTGCTGCTGCTGTTGTTGTTGTTGTTATTGTCCTTGCATTCTGGGAGATGGCATCCACCATCCTCCAGCCTTTCAGCCTTCAACCATCATCCTCCTTTCTGGCCTCGCATTGTCGCATTCCAATTACAAAACAATCATGATGAGCTCTAGATACTCGCCACTCTGCACACAATAGCTAGTTAACTGAACAGATCCGAACAACCGCCGACTGAGAGAGTGACTGACTGAATGACAGAATGAACAAACTGACTGAATGACAGACTGAGAAATGGATGGACGACTGACTGACTAGGGCTGTATGCTTAAATTGATAAACACAAAGTTGAATGCAAAAATTTAATGGCCAAGCCAACAATCTCAAAATGGCAATGGAAAGTTAGATCGTTAAAAGAAGATAATTTCAGGCACAGGGGAAAATGGCAAATGGAATACAAAGTTGGCAAATGAATGGATGGAGTTAAAGATGAAGAACTTTATAATATGAAAGGCTTGGTCTTCTTAGTATTCATAAATGGGAAAAGCATGGCAAGATTAACCATAATAAAGAGAACGAGATTCGAGATAAACTACAATTTTATTTATCCAATTGCTTTCAATTACAAAGCGCTGAACCAGGAAAACTCGATTTTATATGTTTGTTTGTTTGTTTGTCGGAACGCAAAAGGCAACATCAGGCAACGAAACATCCTCTGGAGGCAGCATTCCGGCAAAGGGCCGTCCCCATTGGGTTCTCATATATATATATATACATATATATTTATATATATACGATTTATATCTATATATATATATATACATTTGTCAACGTGACCTCATTGGCGGGCCGTGGATATCGTATATCGTTAGCTGATCAAGGATCACGTATATCTCACTGGTCCGTCGGACATAGTTCACGTACAGTAAAACCATTTCTTCAGAGTTCGTCGTCGGCGGCGGCACAGAACTCGTGGCTCTGGGGAGGGGGGCGGCGGGGCAAGTGCAACTCACAGGACTACAGGGGGTCACAGCCGCGAGCACTGTGCTAGCTCAAGTATAAAAGATATGAAGCCGAAGGATACTAAAAGCGAATTATATGCAGATGCAGATGCCGATGAGGAATGTGTAGGATGTGCAGGATGTGCAGGATGCGGAATGCAGAATGCGGGATGCAAAAATATAGTCGCTGTAGTAGGAATGTACTTCGATAATGCGCGGATGCTGGCACACACGGTTCGCATCCGGAATGGGTCTCTCTTTCGCTCTCTCTCTCTCCCTGTATATATATATATAAATATATATAAACTAACGCTTACGCCATGATAATGGCTCCTTCTCTAGCTCCTTGGCTCGCTTGGCGGCCTCCTGATTACGTTTCATGATCTCCACCTGTTCCATATCGGATACTAACGAATAGCGATTACCCTCCTTCTTCAGAAAACCATTATTCACAGCCGAATGCAGGGTATGGGGTACATGACGCTTCAGTTCCACTTCAGGACGTTGAAGTCTTATTGCCAGGGTATTTATAATCTCCGGATAGCTTACGGATCGCGAAAGTTCCCTTATCAGTGAGATGACTGCGATGAACAAATCCGGAAGTGGCTGCTTGCGCCAACGAACATTCTGTTTCATCATGCTGTTGGTAAAAAGCTGCTCGGGCGGCTGTTGGTTTTGAGCTGGAAAATCGTAGTTCGGTAGATGTGGTGTTGGCAATAGTGGTTGGGAAACTGCTGGATGCAATGGTAGCTCAACCGCCTGGAGTAGGGAACCCAAGCCCAGCATTGAGGGTGTGAATACAGCTGCTTCGGCATTGAGACGAAACTCTGGCTTAGGCAAAATTTCATCATTATAATGGGTCTCCACTTTGTCAGGCATCGTATAGACAGTGGCGTCGGCATTTAGATTAGAATTGGCCGCCTTTAACATAACGGAAGGGGAGGGTTTAATGGTTACCAGAAGGTCCTTGTCCTTCTCATCTTTCGTTGATGAAGTTTGTTGTTTAGCCTCCAAATGTGAATCCCCTTCGTCAGTATTGCTAGCGGTTTCCAGACTGCATCGACCCTTGACATTCAAAGAATCACCATCTTCCTGGCCAGGTTCATGGACATATTCGACCTCACCTTGGATTCCTGTTGATCCAGCAAGTCCAGTCCCAGATCCATGTCCCTGTCCCAGATTGCTGTTGGTGCTGGTGTGGCTGGTATTGCTGCTGGTGCTATTGCAGCTGCTACTGCTGCTGGTGCTATTGCTGCTGCTACTGCTGCTGCTTTCCAGATTTCCACCCAGATCCAGATCAAGATCCAGACCACCAAAACACAAGCCCCGACCCATATGCATTGGGCGGGTTAGGTTGTGCGGCTTCGGGCCAAAACCGAGATTAAGATTCAGGCTTAGTTGGTTCTGAAGATGCTGGCGGAGCTGAGTTAATTGATTCAAATGATTGAGCTGATTCAATTGATTCAACTGGCTTAATTGGTTAAGTTGGTGGTTCAGATGATGATGATGATGCTGCGCCTGCTGCTGTGGCCCACGAAGTGCACCGCCCAATTTCTGGCCCAGTATTAGACTGTGACGAGCGGCCAATGTCTGCTGGGACAGATCACCGAGTTTCAAATGCATATCCTCCATTGGTCCGTCGTCTTTTGCCAGGATATTACTGCGTCAGAATGCGTACGATTTCTACGATGAGAGTTTATATCAGCTGATTTGTTATTTGTTTTGACTGGACGGCGCTTTTGTTTGATTTCGGCTCCGGGTATTATTTCTATATAGTTGTTGATATTATATATGATGATTGTTACCGAGATTATAATTAAGTTTATTTTTGCGTAACGGCTTCGTTGGGCTTTATATTCTTGTTAACTACGGTCTGGAGGAAAACCGGGAAAGGGAGGCAGTCTTTACAGTTAGGACCAACAACCCAACAGAAGAACACGATACAGATACGTTAATTTACAACAGTTTTTTGTGTGCTGCCGAAAGAGAAATTTTGCCGATCGAATGAAGGGTGTATGTGTTATGTATATATCTATAGAAGGCTCGAAGTGAAGTAATCTGAAAGTTTAAATCCCTGCCTACTGTTTAGTCTTGGGTGACTTAGTTTTTATGATGAGTAGAAAGTCGTATTTACTATCATCAACTAACTATCTTACCGAGCATCTTGTTAGATACAATATCATAATTTCAAATTTCTATAACTCAAAACTCAAATGGGCGTGTGCCGCCTATAGAAGAAGTCCCACAATGCCAAATTTAGTTCTTTGCCCCAAAAAAAACAGGGAAACCTCAATGTCTCTTATGGGGTGGAAAACGCAGCCTCAATATGTAGAGTACATAAATAAAAAAAAAAAGAGAAGAAGAAGGAAAACGAGGGAAAACCTCAACAACTGAAGGGCATAACAATTTTGGGATCCAAGCTTTTCGGTTGGGTCGCCTTTTTAGTAGACCCAAAAAAAAAAAAGGATGACTTTGCCGCGGGCCAAAAACAAGCCAAATCCGTTTATCCAGAAAGCATGTAAAACAATATGCCACCGAGGAGAAGGTCCCAAAGTTATGCGATAAACAAATGAAAAAGAAGGGGCATGCCCCCGAGTTTGTTTTTGGCCTTTGTGATGAGGTGCGAAAAATCACAAGAATTGGATTTCATTCTTGAATTATGGCCAATCTCGATTGAGGGTTTTAACTTGTTTTCCCTTTTTGGTGGCAGTCTGTCTGGGTTTCTGGTGGTTTTTTGGCAATTGGATTGCACTAATTTGGTGGCAGGGCCGGCTTAGAAGGGATAATCCTCCGACATTAGTGAGAGCGACCCTTCAATGAATAACCAGTTTTGTATCGTCGTCGTTGGGTGTTAATGTGCCACGTCACTTCTCCATCATTTCTCTTGACGCGGCTTCACAGTGTTGGGTAATTTCACAATTTTCAAATTACACACCGCAAAATCTCATTTAGCTGAGTAAAGCCAGTTGACTGGACTAAACTCTCTGGGTCCAGACTGCACAGCATTCACCACACACTCACAAACACACACACACCTACACATCCACACAAATTACTAAATGAGTTGCCCCGAGGGTGGAGTTTGCAGTAAGGGAGGAGAGGGCGGTTGTAGGGAGTTTTGTGAGTTTGCCTGGAGGATGTGGATGGATGTGTGGGGATGCGGAGTCGGTGGTGCTGCATCATTGTAATGTGCTCGCCTCACGCTCGCTTGCCCCATTCAACGGGCGTGAAAACAACGCACTCGTAGCTGGGAACCTAGGACCTCTCACAGCTTCGACGAGCTCCGAGCTCTCTCTTCCAGTCCAAACAGGTATTATCACACATGAAAACGGGGGGGGCAAGGGAGTGCAGACGTACATATGGCCAAGGACATAAGCGTGACTAAACCCCAAGCGCAGTGACTTCCGCCTCCTTTTGAGGGGTCGAAATGGAATGAATGGGTTGGCTGGGTGATGGGAATGGCATGGGATGGAGGAGCTTGGCCGCATCCTGTTTGGAGCCTTTAAATGCCAGTTGGTGTCGCAACAATCAGTGAACTCACACAATCGGTAACCCTCTTGGAAATTAAGAGCTATATATATGAATTCGACTAGGGATGTGGTGGAAAGCAAGGATTGATTTCGATTGTATATATCGGTTTGATATCGGTTTATCGAAATAATCATTCACTTTTCTAAGATATCGATAGTAAAAAGAAAAACTGAATTCATGGATTTAAGATTATTAATATTTTAAGAAATGAAAATGGTTTTAGAATTTATAAAATATGTACCTTAAAGGTACATTCTTAGTACCCTGTACCATCCCTAGTCAGACGATATATACTGCACCTATATATATATATAGCTCGTCCAGTAGTAGGGTAGGCATTCATTTGCGCCCGAAGCTGACACCACATCAAACACAAAGGACGCGATTGAGGTCGCCCGTCTTAGTCAACGTATCCTTGTTGATATGACCGCAAGCTCAAGGCTCTCAAATGCCAGCATCACACCTCAGAGGAGGGGTTGGGTTGGGTTGCAAACCCATTGGCCGTTGGACATTGGACATTGGACATTGGCAATTCTGCCTTCGAGTTGCATTTCAATTAGCCCGTTTAGCTGCTGGCAAGGAGTGTCGAGTAGGCAATGAGGAGGCGGCCCCCCAATGCAGTTGACACACAAATCGCCTGGGATCCGGGGGGATTGCGTTCGCCACACGTCGATCCGCTTGAAGGAGTGGACTTTACGGTCCACACCGGCCATCAGGCCATACGACAGCCGTTTGTGGACTTAAGTCAGTCGCCCGACCCCTGCCATTGGATCTGCAACACTAATTGGGGATTACTTGAGAGGAATTATGCTCTACAGGAAAGATGTGAACTCTTGAGGTTATTTAGTTATAGATTAAAATTTTCATTTATTAAAATACTTTTGGACCCCTTTCTTTGATCAATTTGTTTGCCTTTCCGGCTCAGTAGTAGTTACCCTTTTGTCAGTCTGAGCATTGATGGTTGAGCCTTCTTGATTCCGATGACGACTGTGATCCTCTATGGCCGTGTTAGTTCCACTCGAGATCCTTTCCTGCATCCGATGATGATGGTGATGATGATGTTGTGCAGTGGTGGTGGCGATCGATGAGCTAGCTTCGTGCTGATCCGGTTGATTGGGATAATCGTTGGGGTCCAGGCGACTGGGGACTATAGAGTAACGATAGTTCTTCACTCGCAAATAGCCATAGATTAGGGCATCGTTGAGGCTAACTATGATCTGGCGTTTTAGCTCCTCATCGTTGCGATCCAATCGATCGGCGACGGCCTCCATGATCTCGTGTTCGGTCAGGGGATGATCAGCATCGGCAATCACCTGCAGGATGTTGCTAAATAGATTCGGGATTAGCTGACGTCGCGGTGCCCGGTTATAGCTGCTGTGCAACATCCTGCCCGTCCGATTTGGATCCTTGATTTCTGGATACGGAATCCAAAACTGATACGATATTTGGCCTTGTCAAATGTGACAAATAAAGCTCAGATCTATCTAGGGATTAAAGCTTTCATTTTAAAGAAAGTCTCTAGCCTTTGTTTGTGGCAACACATCGTTTTCCCAAAATCCTCTTTTCGGTTGTTAATTAAAGAGTCGCTCTTGGGTAAACCAAAACTTTGTTTTCCTGCGAGCCCGAAAAGTTCACCTTTCTGTGGTTTCCATTTCAATTCGATTGTCTTTCTCTACCTCTTGATATCTCTTGTCTGTGTGTGGTCTGGGTATCGAAATTCAGGCTTTAAAAAGTTTACTTAAAAGTTAAAGAAGTGGAAGTGCTATAGGTTTTCTATATATAAAATCTGTTATCGTTTCTCTTTTATATTTTATAGCTACTTTCACTTTCAGGCGTCAAAGCAAAAGCAAAGTGAAATCTTAGCAAGTGATTTCAGAGCATTAACAATGAATTGTTTTAAATGTAATTAAAGTTTTATAATTGCTAGGGACTTGAAATTGTTTCCTAGTAATGGTTAATACATAAAGGCAGAGCAAGTATCTTGAAGTCGCAACCACCGACTTTGGTACTTTCCGTCGAGACAGAGTCAGTTAGTCAGAGGTTGGAAGGCCAAGGCAAGATTCTAGGCAGGGGTCAGACAGGCAGGCTGTCTGAATATCGATTTACAGTTAAATTTTGCTACTGCTACTGCTGCTGCTGTTGCTGCTGATGCGGATGCGAATGCGAATGCGAATGCGGATGTTGGTTGACTATAGGCAAGAGTGTGTATGGGGTAATCAAGTACAAAATGCGAGGGGAGAGTTGTGGCAAGTTGAGCCGATGACGCCATAGATAGAAAAGAAGAAGGAACTGCGACAGGCGCTTCAAATTTGCATGGCATCCGGCGAGGAGGGGCAGAGGGGGCCATCGCATCATTGTTAGTGTAATTTGTTGTTATTGTTGTTCTTGCTGTTGTTGTGTCTGGCACGTGTCGCAAGGAATTTTCGATATCAGAACAATTTTTATGTATTGCTATGGCCATGGCTAGGGTTTGGCTGGCTGAGCATGTGGGCAATGGCATAACACAATAACCGCAACACGATTGAAATCTCCACAATTGCAAAATCGCATTTATCTGGCCGCGAGGGTTGGCTGATGAGTTTTGCATTTGCAAAATCTGCAAAATCTCCTTTCAGGCATCTAACTCAAAGTGCTATGGATTCCTAATTACGCCATCAGATGCGCGGCGAAGGCTGTCAGCAGCAGGTACAAAGTACACTGTAGAAAATATCACCAAAATGTTTCTCTAACTTGGAAAGAGTAGAAAACAAGCAATAGATTCTACCTCTTATTGGGATTTATATAGATATAGATATATAGATATAGATAGATATATCCCCCCAGTGCATACATAAACTGGAACCCAATCACCATCTCCACACCGCTCCTTAGCTCTGCTGTCAAGCTTGATTAGCAACTTTGAGCAGCTGTGGAACGAAGCTAACTTTTGTTTCACATCCATTTCGGTTTCATATTATATTTGCCACCAACTCTAGCTTCAACTCCAACTCGAACTCTTAACTCCAATGCCAAAGCTAAAACTCAACTCAAAGCTGAAGCTGCAACTGAGTGTTAATTATGACTGACAGCGTTGGCAAGCGCTACACATTTCAGTACTTGGACACCACCCAACCATTTCTAGCCTTACAAAATCCACTCACCCACGTCCAGTGGTGGCCGCAAGTTAGACTAATCCGGCGCCAGTGATTAGGCCAGGCTCCAAATGCGACTAGTAACAATTAAAGCCAGCCAGTTGCGACTGGGAAAGTTTTGGCCCCCTAAAAATCTCATCATCTATGGGCGTACACCGGGAAAAAATTTAGAAATTTAGAAATTTAAACTTGTAATAGGTTTTAAGATGGGAAATATTTGATTAGTAATATTTTTCAGAGACTACATAAAGTTTTTCCAGATTAAAATGTTAAATTTTTTTCTCATTCGTAGCTTAGACTATATTTTTCTCAGTGCACTTCTCATTCATGCAATTAACTGAAACTTTTATGCTCCATTTGGGAGAAGGGGAGTAATGCAAGAATTATGACTCGGAATCAGGCGAGCAGCAGCGCACACATGGAAAATAATTTATTTTACGATTAGCGGTCAACGATATAGCATCCACCCTACCCCCCGCTACCACGCCCTATCCTTCTTTCTATTGCTGTCCAACGATGCGTATAAGTGACGGGGCGTCATACGCCCGCTGGTCGGTCGGTCGGTCGGTCGGTGAATAAGTGCTATATAGTGGGCTATATAGTAACTGGACACTGTGTCCATAGCGGAATAGCGGCGACACTGGCGTCAGCAATTCCATTCACCAGCGGAAGTTTTGCCATTTCAAAAGCGACTGGCAATAAACTGTACAGTGAGTTATCGATGCAAGGGAGAGGACAGCTGGAGATAATTCTAGCCAATGATAAAGTCAGAGTTTCCATTGATAAATGGGCTAGTTTGGTTAGTTCGTTCTAACCTTGTGCTGCATAACAGTTTTACCTAGCCAAAGACGTTTATGACACTTTGAAATCTCTGATTTATCTCAGTTAATTGGAAGCTTCTTAAGACGAAATAATTATTGATAAATTGATGTAACTTTCTTCTTCAGAGGAAAGTGCTAAACACTTTCCAGTTTTTCCCAGTCGATTAGGGACTTTTATGAGCATATAATTTTCCCTACCAAAAAGAAAAATAAAACCATGACATAAGTGGAAAAATATTTGCAAATAAAGGCAGGCGAATCGTAAACATGACGCATACTTTTCGCCAAGTTCTTTTCTGGCCGGTGAAAAGGATACCCAAGTTGGCTCCTAAACTTTGGCCCCCAATTGCCTTTCTTCAGTAAGTAGTTAAGTTAATTTTCAGTGGGCTAACAGTTTCGCGCGCGGGTAGGTGAAAGTACGTATAAAAGTGAAAGTGAAAGTGAGCCAAGGACAGGGGCGGCACAACACTCAAATAATAATAATAACAATCTTCGAGGGGGCAAAATCTTAATGGCAACGCTAAGCGGAAAAGTTTTTATGATTTTTATTAGTTTTGTCTCGCGATGGGATGCCAAAACAAATGGCCAGTCTCCCAGTCGTAATATATATTGGCATCCGGGGATTGGATTGGATTGGATTGAGTGGAGTGAAGTTCTAAGGGGGAGGGGGTTCTGTGGCATCCCAGCATCGATTTGCCTTGTCGTTTTTTCCTGGTTGAGATTTATCAACGCCACACGCGATGGACAAGTTGCTGGATTTCCTTTTTTGGCTGCATGTCGATATATGGATATATGGTTGGTTGGTTGGATGGTTGGTTGGTTGGTTGGTCAACTGTCGATAGGGAGTCCACCCGGTCCACCCTCGAGGCGTTGCTAATCTAATTTGCAGTTATTGGCGGGCCAGATTAGCACTCACGCACTCAAGGCGGCCGCACATGTGTGTGTAATGCGTATCGCGTGTGCGAAGATTCCGTTCCGAATTGCCTATAATTTGGCACGAAGTGCAGTTGGAAAAATGTTGAGACATTTTTTTTAAATTTAATTTATAAAAATTGTATTTTTCTTTTTGTAATTTGGTAACTTATTGCAATAATGTTTTGGAAAGATAAAAATTTGCTTTTGAAAGTGCAAATTGTGTTAAAACTTTCTTAAAATAAAAGAAAAATCATTTTCTGAATAAGTAGTTGGGAATTATAAGCCAACTTCTTTTAAGTTTTTAGCTAGAAAAGAGTTGGAAATTATAAGTTAGTGCCTCAGCATAAAGAAAGATCTTTTAAAAGCAGAAAGACACTTTTATTCTTCAAATATTTAACCAATTAAAGTAAATTTTTATACATTTAACATAATAGTTACTCGTTTTCCGCTCAGTGTATCAGCTACAATGTGAAGCAGAAGGACATATTACCATCTCAGGGCTGTGGATTTCGGGACTCAGCCACAGCCTGGCTCTCATACACACACGAACACACATTAGTCGAAGCTGTGCAAGTGCAAAACATAATGAAAATGATGTCAGTTTGATAAGATTTCGCCATAGGGCATGTGTGTGGGTTGGTGGGTGTTTGGTGAGGTTGTGCGATATTCGTGTATCGCTGCCATTGCCATTGTTGGTGCCGAAAGTGTGAGTGAGCTTTCTATGTGCGCCGCTCGCATGTTATGAGAAAAGTTTCGCCGCTTAAAGATGTTTCGATGGAAAACTTGGGCCCACACCACCACCATCACCGCACCGCACCGCATGCTCTCTCTTTCTCCAGCAGAAACCAACCAACGAAATGTGTTGTTTGCATGCACATTGCAAATGTATCATCACATTTGTTTTTCGGTTGAGTTTTAGCGGTGAACAAATCCCATTGAAAATAGTTTGTATGCCAGTTGGTAATAAGAAAATTGGACAATAAAACAATTTTTGTCATTCGTGTGAAACAGTTTATTAGAGTTGCGATTTTAGTTTCTGTAGGTAACTTTGGTTTATGGGTAATCAGATTTATATATATTGTAAGTTCAACCTTATGCTTAGTCAGCTTAAAAAGAGGATTAATATCGAATAGTCATTAGGGGAAGCTGTGCGGGCAGTAGAGTGCTTAATCAAAATGCTGGAATTCCAATGAAAACAGACAGCTGCTTAGTAAGTGCATTCAAGCTGAGCTGCATAAATTACTTGTCTGTTTTTGCTTATCCAACGGCCATTATCTATACCCGGCTATAGCAGTTTATTTTGGTAATATCTGTCTGGCTAACAACAACAACCCCAAAAACACAATGGTTAATAGGTTTAGTAGTAGAAGGAATCGACCTCACACCTCCCGATCCTTTGGCAAGTCCTGCAGCCAAACACTCAAAACACGTCCAATCAGTCGGACCCTTGGTTGTTGCTGTTGTTGCTGCTGTTGTTGCTGTTGTTGCTGTTGTACCATGTTGCATGTTGCTGCTGTGCAATTTCGCCATTGTTGCTCCTGTTAGGAGGACACATTGTCAGGCTGGCAGCAGCTCAGCTGACAACGCCTATCAAATTAAGCAAAACAAAATTGCATTAGGGCGCCAAAGTTGCAAGCAGTGCATAAAAGCACCACCCATGGGCGTGGGCGAGAACGGGCGTGGCATGTCAGAGCCACCAAAATTATTCATTGCACAGTGCGGTCCAGACAATTTATGCTAATCAACATCAATCGATTTGCATGCCGTGCCTGCCTGCCTGCCTGCCTGTTCTGTTCCTCTGTCCTGGCTTAACTCTAACCCCTTGGACGGTCGTCCTGTTTATTGGGCGGTTCCGATGGCTGCGGTTCAATGGCTGCCTCCGGCTGAACCAGCACAGTGGCTCCTCACACATATCGACATAGCCCAAAGTGGACAATCACTGCATGTGGCTGATTGCATATAGAGCGTGTAACAATGGGCGTGGTAGTGGGCGGGATGTGGGGCAAGCGACATCCATACACAGGATAGAATATGATGGTGCTTGCTGCTGCGGCGGATAGGGTTTAGTGGTTGATGTTGCCTGCGACAGCAATAATTTCATAATGTTTATAAAAAGGGAATAAACAGAATGCCAGACGGGGAGAGAGTGGGTGAAAGTGCCGGACAGATGCTGCTCAACGTTTTGGTGTAGAGAGAGAGAGTGGTGGGAGATGGCAAAGTCCGGTGGTTTGGTTCGATTGACTGCACTTGGTTAATCCTATTGTCTAGTTTTTGTTGCATTTTAGAGAGGAATATGTGGATATGTAAAAGTAATTGAGTTTGATACTCTAATGCCTTGTTTATAAGCTTTTCTATTTTCCTAATTTTTCATATATTATTTGAAAAATGAGAACTTCTGATACTTTTTGTGCTCTGTTTCATTTTTCTCCACCAAAATACAGAAACTTAAAACAGTTTAAACCTACACAGTTTATGGCTAGTTCAGTCCACCTATATACATACTTCCCTTCTCGTATTCATGTTTATAACCAAAGTGTTCGCTCATCTCGCTTATCAAGCGGCTGAATCATCATTCTGGCATGGCCTGTCCTGGCCTGTGACCGCGCCCATCCCGCCCATTTTAAATGGCATGTTGCGACACTTAACCCAACCCTCCCCCGCCCCCGCCCCCATCAGCATCAGTAATCAACCTTTTCCACCCACCCACAATCCAGCAACAAGAACCCACGCGATGTCCGGTCGTCCTTCCTTCCATCCATTTGGTCCATCCAACGCAGTTTATAGTCGCCGCTTAGGCACACATGTTGTCATCATTGCCATCGCCATGGCCATCATCATCATCAACATGGTCGTGGGATGTGGTGCAGTCAGGGTGGTGGTGCAGCCAGGCAGTGGGAGGGCCGTTTTGGTGGTCATAGTTTGACCCCCAGTTGAGCATGCTCATGAATTTCGGCTGTATGGCAAATGAAGTCGAGCCCCAGCTGGAACCACGAGAAGCGAGAAAAAAGCGACTGCAAATTTACTCAATGCTACCCCATGTGTGTGCGTATGTGTGGGCGGATGGTTTGGAAAATTTTGTAAATTTTGTTTGCCAAATTGTGTGTATGAGTGTGTGGGTGTGTGTGTGGGAGTGTGCGGGCAATTTTGTAATTGTTGGACATTTGTCATGGCTGCAAAAATTGGGCCACAATCAGAGCCGCCATGAAACGAAAGCGAGAGTTTGCAAAATCACAGAACTGATTTTCTATTTTGTTCTCATAGCTAGCTTTTTGGCAAAAAAAATAAAAAGTTGATTGCTTTCGTTTTTTTCCCCCCCCCTTTAAGAGGGAAATTTGTAGGGAAATATCTGAGTTGGGATCTTGTTTAAGATAATTTTCAGTTATTAGTCAACGCTAATTCCTTAGCACCATTTGGAGGGAGGGGGAGTGGTAGCCAGTGGCCCTGAAAAAAGGATACAAAAAGCAATGATATCTCTGGGTGGTGGCGGCGGCGATCCAAGGAGACGCAGTGCTGCAATTAGGTAAATCATGGTATGCTTTGTAATTTGCCACAGGCAAAACGCACTGAGCCACTGACAGGCAAATTGCGTTCATGGCTTCAGACGGACAGAGGACAGAGGAGGAGCGAGCTTCCTGCATGGACAGAAAGTTTCGGCAATGAACTTCCCCGGCTCTTCGGCTTAACACATCCGGATGGAGAACCTGGAGCTCAGGTGAGCTTGCCGTGCAGAGGGAAAAAAGTTGCCTTTTAGACCTAAAAAAAAAACCATATCATAGGCTTGGTTTAATGTTTAGACCTTTTGATGATGACATAAGCTAAACTTTTCTAATATTGGAAAATGATGTCAAGAAGAACAACAATGATGTAAAGATGTAATGGTAGTTTCTTTCAGTGTGGATATGCCAGACCTGCGATGGCTGGTGGTGTGCATGCATGAGCTTTTACAAAGCCTGTGCAGCGCATTGTCCTTGCTTAATTGTCTGCAAGGACAACGGGAGTGGCGCAGGCGAGAAGGAGCCAGAGCCAGAGCCAGAGCCAGAGCCAGAGCCAGAGCATCCGAAGAAGAAGTGGACTTGGGAGTTGGAGCCAGGTTGACAACAAGAAGTGCCATCCTGTGGCTTCCGCACACTCATCGTGTACAGCACACAGGAGTTGCATAATTCTCGCCTTCGTCTCGTCTCCTGGATCTTCTAGCTTAGCTTGGCTAGGATTGTGTCCCCACCTGCGAATAACTTGTGGGGGGGGCCCCCTTTTTGGAAGATACACATGTTCGCATGTCCTGACATCTACCGGGCATCCAGCTTCGAATATCCTGGCATCTACAGCCAGTTGCAGTTGCAGCAACTTCATTTGTGCTTCTCGGCCAACTTGGCAAAAACTTTCGAGTGTAAATAATTGTCGGGTGGCGGCACACTCGGGTGTTTTTCGCAAAAGAGCTGCTCGCTCTCTCGGCCAGAAAAGAAACTCAACCGCAAAAATTTGCTACTGCTGCCGCTGGCTCTGCCTCGCCTGCCCGACGAGGGCATTTATGGTTATTTATATGCTCTATGGGGACTTTCCGTGATCCTGGACCACCTCAGTCCTTTCTACGGAATCGGAGCCATTTGCTGCAGCTCCAATTAGTTGTCGTTGAGGATAAGTGTTATCCTTCAGAAAGAGTGGGCATTGTATGTTCTGGCGACATCCGCCAATTAATCAGGTCACTAAATGGAGGAGGGCTATGTCTATTACTTGAGGTATATCCTTTTTGTAGATGCTGATCTTAATATTTAACTAACTTTAGCTCTAACTTTTTCTGTACAAACAATTTAAAACACACTAATTCTGCTGATTTTACCCACCACCGATTCATGTGATTCTGATTTCTGATTGCTGTCGGCTAATCGAGATTGAGAAAGCCGGGGGGGAAATAGTTTGGCCATAGCCAAAAAGTTTCTCCCCTTTTCTTTTCCGTCCATCAATCATTTGGTTTCGTGGGGGAAGGGCAAGAAGGCTAGAAGGGAAAAAAGGCAGAGGCACCTGCTAGGATGAGGTGTATTAATTGCAAGTAAAATCACTTTGAACTTCATTAAAAAGCAACTTAATCAAGTCAAGTCAAGTTGCGTCGAAGTTTTTGCTGCCACCTGAGATGCGAAGCCGCCGACCCGTGCACCGGCATTCTGCTGAATTGCCTAAAAATTATTAATTAGCCACACCCCCCCCTTATAACCTCCCCTTTAACCTTTCTTTCGGCTAGGAGGTATAAAAGAAGGTACCAGCTATGAGCTAAGGAGAACCGGTGCTAGCTCTTAAATATTTTATATTTAATTGCGCGCGTAAGCAGCACATTTATTGCTACAACCCCTCATTCTCTTTCATTTTTTCCATCCCCCTTGGGGGGCACTTACCTGGAATATATACCCCCTCTTCGGCAACCTCCACCCACCACCCCGTTGAAAATTGGCAACATTAATAAAATTAGACCCGTCTTGCCAGTGCCCCCGCCGCTGTTGTTCGTTTTACTTTGCTATTTTCCATTTACCATTTTTCACTAGATTTGTGCCCCCCAAGCCCCGTCGCTCCTTTGTTTCCATAAATGCCCTTTAAAATCTTATTAGCCACGCGCTGATCAAAGACTAGCATAAAGTCTTTAAGTGGCTGTGCCTGAGGCACAGGGGCAAAGTCCAAAAACCCAAATCCGAAACCAGCCAGGTGACGCCAGCAAACGACACTTTGATGAGGGTTTTGTCCTTGGTTCTCTTGTCCATTGAATTCGGTTGACTGATATTCAAGTGGTTCTTCGAAAGGTTTTCGGTTGCTAACATATTCTGAAGGCGTTATAATGGCAAAACAATTATGCATCTTCGATGGGGGAAAAGGTGCTAGAAATCGTAAGGTTGTTGGTGATTTTTGAAGATTTTTGAATATGCAAAATGGGTTTGAGATGCCCTTAGAATATCTAACTTGGTTTTCTTTTTAGTTTATCTATGCTGCTGGTCCTTAAAAAAGTTTATTAAGCCAAAAACTTTTCTCTGTTTGTGGTTTTCAAAGAATTTTTATAGATTTATTTTCCAAAAAGGAAAAAAAAAGCCACAAAATTCAAGAGGTTTTCATTAACATTTCTTGCTTCTGAAACACTCGGGGGGAAGTTCATTGAACGCACAGCTGGGCCACTTCATTAGGCCTTCAGTCTCTCGGTTAGGCCTAATCCAATTTTAATTGGTCACAGTGTGAAAAGCTGACCATGCCCAGTATCAGCATCAGCATCCGTATCCGCATCCGCATCCTCAACCCACATACACATCCGCATCCAAATTGAAGTCCGCACAGGGACAGAGCTCTTCACACCTACGCAAAGACTCCATTTTTGGTGGACTTCATAGCCAGCCTCCATGCTGTCACAGCATGTCAATTTCAATTTGACATTTATTTCATTGTGCGTATAGCAGGAGGGGAATATATCAGGGGGTGATGGGTTGGGTTGTGTGTGTGTGTGTGTGCGTAATAAGCCGCATTCGTTTATTTTAAAACCGCTTCAATTGTTGCACAGTAGTCGATGCGATTGAATACCCATTCGAGCCAGTCCGTTCGTCTGTGGGTGCGGTCAGCAATTTGATGTTGCGTATGCTGGCCGCGTACCGCCCCCCAACCTGTGAACCACCAAAGCCGCCCACTGATGAACGATGAATTCATATCACTGAGAAGAAAAGTGTTATGATAATTTGTTAAATATTTTATAGTTTTGTTTAAGGAAAGGGAGCCGCAGTTTGTTCTTTTTGCAGGAAAGGGAAACTAAAACCGTTTTAATCGATTTATAAAAATGGATCTTAATCCTTAAATAACGTGATTTTAGTTTAAATTAAAATCATAATTCTTTTTGAAAATATTAAGAGAGTCTCTATATTTATGCATTCTTTTTTCTTTCTGTGCCCAATGGGCAACATTTTGTGGTTTTCATTGCTGTTTTCGTTGTGGCAGAAATCCTTTTCCGCTGGACACGGAAGTGAGTGGGACCTGCGGGCAGAGGTGTGTGAGCCAAAAGGGGGGTGGAGTGCCAAGGGATTGAGAGAGAAGGAGGAGAGGGGTGTTGCACGCACGACTACATTGTCAAAGTTTTGTGTGTCATTATTGTGGCTGTTGGCGGTTGCTCTGTGCCTTCGTTACCCGCTTTTTCTCGCATTTTCCCCCCGCACTTTCCTTGCCTTTCTGCCAGCTTGCTCTCCTTGATGGTATGTCCCTCACCACCATCATGTTTGTTGTTGCGTTGGTTATTAAAAACTTTTACCGCTCGCAAAAGACCCGCCCACAGAGACCAGACACCCCAACCATTCGGCCAGCCATATACCGACCGCTGCAGTTGCTCGTTTTCGTTTTCATTGGGAATGTTAATTACTCCAGCGGCGGTGACAACTGCCAAAGCCAGGATCTGTTTTGGTCCAGGACCTGCAACTGAAGCTGCTGTCCGGCACTCCCACTTTTCATTGGCACTGCGGGAAAATTAAGGTGTAAAGGGGAAATATTTTAGAAAAATTTTCAAGGGTTTCAAGTTTGCTTAACAGACTTTTAAGAAAGATTCTCCTGTTTTTCAGTGATTTCTTATATCAGAAGTTTCAACTTTTTTCTTCACTGTAACCTCCTTTACTTTCATTTTTTCACTCAGTCTTTTCTCCCCCTTTTCTCTCTGGCTTATAATCAAACTTATTTACTTTATGTGACTTTTATGAGAATTAAGCTGCATGCGGTTCTAGTGGTTGGTGTTTTCGTTTATTCCGATCATGACGATGCTAATGACGCCGTGGATGAGTTGTGGACCACAAGACCCAGAGTTGGTTACCACGGGTACGGGACAGCAGTCCATTAATTAGATATATGCTTCCCAAGTGTCCGCAGCAGGGAGTTTTCTTTATGTAGAAAATACCAAAAAAAAAAATAAGCTTACTTTGGACATAAAAACTAGACTCAAATTTCATGTATTTTCCTAGCTAAACCGTGTGACTATCTAAGTAGAATTTATTTAAATCGATATCATATAGCTTTAATGAAAAACTTTTATTATAAACGATGATAAATATGCCAATATGACGCCAAGTCTTGCCTTGTAACTTTCAAGGTATGGTCATAAATTTGTGTCTGACAAGAAAGAAAAAAACCATCACGTAGGCCAGCTGGGATGTTAAAGATCTTTGTCCTGAGGCGAATATTATTTGCAGGGGGGGAAAACCAGAAAACATTTTGATATGTTGTGTCGAGCTGTCAGGAAAATTAGCGTTTAGGGGGAATCAAAAGTGAAGCCACGTGTTGCCTTTGTCGCGACTTTGTGGTGCACAGAAAGAAATTTGTATTTTAAAGTTATGATTTGTTTTTTTAACTGAAGGTAAAAAGTATGACGGTCGATAACTTTCGATAACAGTCGATAACTTTCGGCAACCTTCGATAATTATCGATAACAACTGATAACTAGTAAACATGTATCGATACGTGCATTGCATATATCGTTTGGTATCGATACGATATTTCGGCAATCTCTAGCATTTAGTATTTTATTTACAAGAATGAAAAGTAAATCAGGATTTTTCACATTTTCTTCCAGTGTAAAACTCGCAGACACACACGCACACACATATGACCATCTAGCACGTGTGAGCATGTGTGTGTGTGTGTGCCAGTGTGTAATTATAACAAGTTTTCTAGGCAATTTTTCTGGTTTCCTTCTCGTTTTTCGCCCCAGAATTTCGCTAGTTCCCTTTTCTATTTTCTTTATTTTCCCTTCTTTTTTTTTTTTTGGGCGCTTGGTTCTTCCAGTGCTGGGTATCTGAAGAGAGAGAGCAAGAAATAAGTTTTTGATAAGAAAGTTATGATGAGTTTTCTTCACTCGCACAAACACACAGGCAGCGAGGAAAAGATGGTAGCACATGTACACACAGCTGTTGATTTTGGCCAAATTAGTGCAAACACGTCTTGTTTTGAGTTGTGGCCCATGTGGAACATGTGCAACTAATTTGCAGTTATCAAGAGTTCACTCTTCGATGGGGACCGAATGGATGAGCTTGTATAGCAGCTACTGGTCAGAGGAATGGATATATATATATATATATAGCTGTTCATGTTTTGGCATTGATTTTTGAGGGGCAGCACCCAGTAAAAACTACTCTCACCTCACGACTAATTTACATTTCCGGTGTGGTGATGGTGGTGGCCACAAGAACACGTTGGATGGATGGATGGATAGATGGTTGGGGAGACTCGAAATTCGAATCCCCGCCGGCCTGTCTGCCGACCGTCAAAAGTTTATTTATTTGACACCGAAAAAGTTGACACAGACACCAGGCCGGGGGCGTGACTTTGTGCCTGAATCGGATTTATATGCCTGGGCAAAATTGGATTACAATTGAGTTGTAATTATGCGACAACAAAACGGTACGTCGTTCAAGGGGATCCAGATCCGTATTCGCATCCGCATCCAGATCCCCTTTTAGACTATTCGCCGCATGGGCTGGGCATTGCTTTCTGTTTTCCATGTTGTCGGCAATTTGAGTCCAAGAGTCCTGGGCGACGACGTCTTTTGAAATTTCGCATTTTGCATTAATTAAAACTGATTTAATTAAAGCTTGTCGTGTTGCTTTTAAGTATTCCAAGAACCTGGATGAGAGTAACAGTGCTGGTACATTCACGACCAGCATCCACTACCACCACCCAATATATCCCTCCATCCCCCCGGCAAAATGATGATTGGAGCGAGAGACCAAAGTGTTTTCGACTTGTCTCCAGTCCGCCTTCCACGCCAAAGATGTTTGTCGGCTTGGGAAAGGTGAAAGTTTAATTAAATATGCATCGAGCGTACAGAAGTATGTGTATTTAAAGGCTTAGGATTCACATAGGCATTGGAAATTTTCTTCAGTTTGTAAGGGAAAAGTATCAAGGAAGTTGGAAATTTGAAATCTTAGTACTCATAGTAACCTTTGAGTTATCTAGCTTTTGTCATAAGGTTCGGTCATTCGAAAACCCCCACTCGTTGCAGTCCCTTTCGATCGAAATTCTAGGCAAGCTAAAAAATATTTTCAAAAATCTAATTAAATTAAAAATTTGAAAAAAAAAAATAAGAAAATTCTGACAAAATCCAAAGATCAAAACAAATTTTTGGGGTGCAATCAAAATGAATCCCTTTCGACCACGTCATGCGACCAATCGTAATTATCAGCAGCTGCGTGATCATTTGATATTGAATCGATTGCCCAATGAAGTGGATGCCCAGATGGAACAATCAATGGTCCGAGCTCTGGAAAGACGTTTACGTGTCACCCAAATGCCGGGAAACCGTTTACGCCTCGATCATCAGCCGGATGTGGAGCGTTTCATGGTTAATTTGCGAATAGTGTTGCGACGACAGAGATCACTTATTAATCAAGGTGCCGGTGATGGTGGTTATTTATGGAATATTAGAGATCGCCCAATATACACTGGCAAGATGGGTGAGGGTGATGGTCTTGGTTATGATGATTTTAATCCGGCGGAGGCAGCACCACCAGCATTACCACCAACAGGCTAGGATAAATCCATGGATCATCTCATTATCACATCGCATATCCTGCTCTCCTGTGTGCGTGTGGTGTTTCTTTACTTTTTTTTCTTTTTTTTTTTTTTTTTTTTTGTTCCGAGCGTTGTTATCACAGAGAAGAAACCATAGGGCCAAAGAAGAGAGCCATAATCAGTTTAAAAAGCCACCCAAAAAAACAAAAAAAAAAAACCAAACCCACCAAGCGATATATTCCACATCCATATCCACCTGAACCAGACACCAGACACCAGAAACAGTATCCTGTTCAGACGCATGTTGTGCTATTATTATACATCCCCGCTGGGTTCGGGGCTGTTTTTATGCCATCTTCGTCCCCACCCGAGGGCCTTTGGAATCGGAGGACACGAATCGAGGCGCACGCATATAATAATTTCCTGTTCAATGAGCAATTACGGTAATAAAGATACAACTTGGCTACTCTATATATATATATATATATATATATTCTATAGAGAGATGGGGAAATCCGGATGACAATGGTGGTCAGTGTGTGTAAGGAACAGGGAGTGTGGGTAGTAGATTGTGATGACAACGATGAGGATGACGGTGATGATGACTGGTAGTCGTTTGTACTGCGACGGATAAAGCCCAGGCTCAAGTCTGATTCCTGTCTGTCGCATTTTCCATGGGGTTAATGGTGGGGGCGTGACGAACATACCAACGTGGATCGGAAAGTTGATTGAACTGCACTAGTTTACTTTTACTCTACCTCCCCCTTGCTATTCCCTCATTATGTCCATTGATTTTCTTGCTTTTTTTTTAACGAATTTAATTCACCCACAGATTGAAGCAGAAAAGTCTACTAAGTTTTCCCAATTTATCAGCATGGTTTCGATCTCTTCTAAAAATCAAACCAATAAAAACTTAATAAACTGATAGCGAAACCACCTTCTTTGATAAGATATAAGCCAAACATTTTGCTAGCAATCACATCTCATAAATAAATTGTGGAAAAGAAAGAGCTGCCATAGAATCAATCAATCTTATATTCATGAGATTTGAATATTCCCAACTACTAGATGTCGTGTTATCTTAGCCAGAAGTTTGCCCTGATGTTAACCTAATCTGGCTGCCAGTTGGCAGAGATTTTTGGGGCCTCTCAGTTTCGAGATTTGCATAATGAAAACGCAGCCATAGGAACAATTGGCTTGCAATGGGTATTTGACTTTCATTATGACTAGCTAGGTCTGGCAGATGTAGGACTTCTCAATTACCAGGACTCGAGAATGTATCAATTTTGGGAGAAGCCCTCCTTCATGTGTTCCCTTTTTTTTTTCTTTTGGGATGCTCGGCCATTAGCAGGCAACGTAAAGCTGTCAGACAGTCGGAAGCCCTTTTTCTTTCGGGTTGGTCTTTGTTTTGTTCATCGAGAGAACATTTATTGCTTTATGCGTTTAATGAAGTGTTGCCTGGGTTCGGTCGGAGGAGGCGCAATGGAGGCCAAAGGAGGCACTCAAAATCCAAGACCCTTGGGACCCAGACCCAGACCCAGACATCAACCCTTCGCTTTCACTTTTGGGCGGGGGGCTCCAAGACACAGAAAGCAGGCAGCATATCAAACATTTCTGACAGTCTATGACGTCTGGCGGAGGAGTGACTGACTCACTCACGGCCTAACTGACTGACTGACTGATTGAGTGACTGATTGATGGACCGTCGACTGACTGACTGCCTTGGTTGGTAACCAAGACCGGTGTCAGTCACTCACCCACGATGCTCGCATGTAATGCATAAAGAATGAAGCTTAAATAAAAGTTGGGAGATGAGAAATAGGATTAACTTGTCACACAATTGAATTTAATTTTCATACACAACGACGAACGAGGGCGAAGTAGGAAAAAGCATCTGGAGAACCCGTCCAGACATTGTCCCATGCCCATCACTTTGGCATTGGGGAATAAGGTATATACTACATGGACTCGACTCGATTCGATTCGGCTAGAGTCGAAAAATGCTTTTGTGGTAATCCCCTGCTGAAGCCGATTCGGGGGTTTTGTAATGAAATTACACGAGCCTCAGATTTGTCAAAGCAATCAATAGATCCGACCCGGATGTTGCAACCTTCGACTGAATGTGGACGGACTGTCATGCCATTGCCATTGCCATAGCCATCCTTGATGATGAGCCTTTGCCATTGAATGGCGAAGGTAGGAAAATAGCTAACAGGAAAAGTTACATGCGAGCAGTATTAGAGAGGTATTGAAAAGGTTTTGATCTGCCAAATGAATGAACTTTTTAGGCCTTCATACAAAGGAAAAGAATCCAAATTTTAAACACCTGAAGTTGAAGTTTTATAACTTGCTTACAAAGGCTGTAAAGAAGAGGAGGAGGAGGAGGCCAGAGGCGGGAGGGGTACGTAACTGGCCCAATCCAACTCGAAAAAGTTTCCTTTGACATTTTCCACCCCCCCGTCACTCCACTCTCTCACTCGCTTTTCATTATGCACATCATCCATCAATTAATTGACTGCACTCCATCGCCTCATTGCGTATGCCGCTCACATGCCGCTTGTATCTTTGATTAGCGAAAACAAAAGGCAAAAGAGTGACGGCGGCGGGAGTTCATTAACTGTCACACAAATGTGGCAAATGGCAATGGCAGGAGGATGCAAGTGGGGGTGGGTTGGGGTTGTGGTGGCACCCCATTCTATCCATCCATATGCTAGCACTCACCACTAACGCTGCCTTTTTTTTTTGGTCCGTTCAACTTAATTAAATAGCAACAGATTCGAGGGTGCGGAATCCTTTGGTCCTAGCAGTTAGCCAACAATCACAACCTCGCTCTCACCTACACACAGAAAAAAAGGGTGCTAAAGGTAGAAGATAAATATAGTTAGAGCTTAAATTGAATGATATTCCATTGGAAAAGTTATTAAAAATCAGAATTTATAGTGGGAAAGCCTTAGTTTCCTATCACAAAAATTAAAATATTAAAGAGAATGGGATGAAGTTTCTGTGTTTTAAGTTTTTCAAAGATTTATTGGCTTATAAAAACTTGTTTAATCCGCAGTTTTTGCCAACTTTAATGAACGGTTTTTTTATTAATAGCAATAAAAGTTGGCATATGGAAAATTGCAGAACCTCCTCTTCGTGATTTAACCACACGCAAATGTGCACTCCACCTCTGGGAGTATCCTTTCGTCCTTTGATTTTATTTTTTCGCGGTGCAGACCCTCTCAATACCGCGCCGCGGTGCACATAAAAGTTTCTAATCCATTTGCCCGATACTTATGCACGCCTGCACTCGGGGGATTAATAAGTGTGGCTGTTTGTAGTTGCCACCCCAGGTCGCATTTTGCCTTTGCCATGGCGAGCGAGTGAGCTGCTCTTCCATATAGATGTACATATATCCATCTTACCCAGGATCCGGATGGTTTGTTTCAACCACCGCCATCGTTCGACTTTCCAGCCAAATCAATTTCAACTGTCAACTGTCAATCAGGCCGCAATTCAATCACGCAACGTCCTCGGAGAGAGTATTCTGCAACGAAGACAAAATTTAAGAAGATTCCCAAAGAAAGTACACACTAACACACTAACAGACACACACCCCACATTTGCTTGAATTATTCAAAGGGATCGAAAATCGAATGGCCAAAGCTAACAAACCACACATGGCCTCTCTGTGTATATGTGTTATTAATGTTTTGACTCCCAAAGAAAGGAAAGGAAACGAGGAACGGGTGGGGGCATCATCGAGTCATGACCAAGAGTCACAAACATTTGTTCAAGAGATTTTTATGAATTACATCGAAATGGGTGGTGTTGCGGGGTGGGGTATACTGTGTGGGTGGTGAAGGGTACACAGATTTTTATTGGTATTATTGCCATTTACAACTCGGCACCCGTTACATTCCGTTTCGACCTTGCATATGCATTACTTACCCGGTGGGTAATACTGCTGGCCAAAACAACCCAAGCTGCTGCTGCTGCTGGAATCCCTGCTAAAATTTCGCAGTCAAGACACATGTCACGTATTTTTCTCGTAATTATGGCAAACGTGAGAAATTTCGTTAAGATTTTCTTAACACATTTTCTCGGGCAAACATATATATATAGTCGCTTATATATATATATTAAAATGTGTGTGCTTTTTTCTAGGGCTTTGGCATAATTTTAGGCATTTTCTCAGAGGGCTTTTTTGCCCCAGTCGTGCGGTACAGTCTTAACATGCTATAAAGTTAAGGCCCCATGAGAGATCTTTGTTTAATATTAACAAAAAAAAAAAACCAACCCACTAGCTTTTTAGTAAGACCCCATCAAAGGTATAAATGGCTATGAAGACAAGTTTTTAAATTTTAATTTGATAAATATTAATCCTATTTCGTGGCTGGAAGACTTAGCAACTGCTTCATTAATATGCTTATCAATTCCTGAACTTTGGCCACGAAATCCTTGATGAGCTGCCTCCTTGTCGACGATGTGGTTGCCGTCGTATTCAGGGATTGACTCGGCAAACTCCAGGCCACTGTTAGCATCACTACTTTGGGTAGAAGGGGTAAAAAGGTTGAAGTTTCTTCGGTTAGCTGGTAAAATTATAAAATAACTTACGGCCAAGCAGGGCAATGAACAATAATTTTTGGTCTGACATTGTTGAATACAGCGTACTGAGCTCTTTTCAGGGTTCGCAGCCAACATAAATAGTCCGATATTTGGTCCTACGTGAATTTTAGAGGCTCAACAGCTCACGTAGCTGAAGATTAATTTTGATTTTGGTTTTGCTTTATGTAAGACTTGAGCTTTTCATGGGCTTAGGCTAAGAGCAGGGGTTAGTTTTAAAGTTTCAAGCTTTTTCACGCTAAAACTAAAAGTCAGAAATGATCTTTGGTTTTAAACTTGCTAACTATAAATTCCTTTTAATACAAATTGATTTCTTGTTTGGGGGAGAGTTAAGTGAATAATTTTTGTTAAAAATAGAATTAGTTTGCAAAGAAAACAAAATATTTGTGACTATTTAATAACCATTGTGTAAATAGACTAAAAAGGGGTATAAAATTAGATTGACATTCCATTTAGTTGGGAATTCTTTCTAAATAATTAGATGTAAATCAGTTCTAAGCAAACTTACTAAGTCCCTAAACCAATAATTCTAGTTTTCACTTAACAAATTAATTTGCAGTATTCTTAGAATTGTCTGTGGAATATCTACAATCCATAAATGAGCAATATAACTACCCAACCCAGTTCCTTGAGGTTCAGTGAACTTCCAAAAGGAACTTAAAAAAATTATTATAATATTTTTTTTAAATGCTCAAAAGTTTATTTTTCCAATTGAAATTTGACAAATTATACTAAATTGAGTAGGCATTGTAAGAAAAGTTTTTTGGGCTTGGCAAGAGGTTGCTTCTTCAGCACGTTTAAAGTTTTACTTTGGCTTAGCCGGTGAGTCCAGCTAGAGGTGATTGTACCAATCCCAAAGGTGATTGCTGGCCACCGAGTGCACCAGTCACTGACGGCAGTGCACCTCCAGCCAATCCACCAGTTAATCCACCGGCAGCTGATGTCAATAGGGGAGCAACTGCTCCAGTTGCTCCACCCAAGTCAGGGAGGCCAGGACGAGCTTCGATGGTGCCCAGGTAGCAGGCTAAAACGAAAATTAGAAGAAGGTATAAATATAAGAGAAAGAATATCCTTCTGATCAAAGGAGGACTACACACCGCACACAATGAGGGCCACGACAACGATCGATTTGTTGAACATTTTTGTACGGTTTGGTTGTATCGACTAACTTGACCCAACTGAATCGGCACTGATTTATATAGTAGCCGACCGTTGAATTTTCGTGAGCCCAGCTCACGTATTTGTTATCATTATCTAGAGCGTGCTCTACGATATAGCTAGGGGTCGGTCGGAAAAGTACGTCATTTCAGAAGTCTTAGACAGTTTACAGGTCTTAAAATTGCACAGCAAAAAGTAAATTGTTTGAAATTTCAAAAGCTTTAAGAAACATATTAAAGAAAGAGAAATTATAAATAAATAAATAGTTCGTTTTTGGTGGCTGTCCCTGACTTACTTTTTCTTTTTGTGTAATTAACTAAAAATTATTGCACTTACAGTTAATCATGAACTTGTCAGGAACCCATTTGTGACCCCCCCCTTGCAGGGTGCTCATCATTTTTACTTTTTATTTACATTCTATTTTAGCGAATTGTTTTTCATAATAATTCGATATTCGCTTCTCGGCACGTTCCAGCTAAATAATTACCAATTTACGCTGTCGAAGGGAGAGGGGAGGGGGCGTGGAATGACATGTAAATACATAATTAAAATTCCACATTCTTGTTTTTCTGTTGGCTTGTAACAGCAACCATTAAATAATTTCCCCAGCACTCGATGCTTGTTATCAGAGCTAATCGGATGTCTGTTTTTATAGGGTTCGATTTATTCATCGTTTTTATTGAATCACATTTTACATATCTCCCAATTAATTGAAATAAGTTAAACTATTTTTGGTTGCAAATAAATGAATTATCATTGCTGATACTCTTTTATCCGATAATCGGTTCGTTAAGAGGAGGATGTAATTAAATGTTTAAGTAAAGTGAGCTTAATTTGTGATTTCAGGATTGGTTTAACTTCTTATTTTTGTCTATCTTAACTTATAAACTTAAGTCTTGTATTTTCCCAAAAACTACTTTTCGAAGTCCCAAAGAAACCAATAATTTTGGTGCAAATGCAAAATTTCATTAATGAACACATTTCAAGTCGCATGGCCTCGAAAAGTTTTCTGTTTTTTGTTTTGTGTGTTTGAGCAACTGTTCTTGAAGTTGTCCAAGATTACGTGACCGGTTGTTAATCGAATGCAAGTGCAATGCATCCGGTTGGTATGCTCGTCGTAGTACATATTTTAAAAGAGTTCAACAAGTGTAAGCCACTTCCGGAATCGGAATTCACATTCACAATCACAATTCAGAATCCGAAGACATCTTCGATGATGGGTAAAGAGGGGCAAAAAAAGTGGAGAATGAAGCCGAGGAATGAAAGTGAGAGTGAGTGGCAACAGCTGGCTGGTGGCTCATCGAGATTGGAATCGGCTGAAGACGCGATAAGTTAATCGGCAATCGCACGTACAGAGCACACGTTTCCGGACGTGGTGCCAGTGCACATCGATATAAAACTGGACCATCTGAGCACTCAGAAAATCAGTTCAATTAGCCAAATTTATAGAGCAGTACGCCCAGTTCCAGCAGTCCCAGCCAGTTGCAGCTACACCATCATCATCATCATCATCATCCTCATCGACCAAAGGCTTCCTCCATTCAGGGCTAATTAAGGAAACGGAAAGGAGAGCAGAGCAGCACGTCGACAATGCTGCCGTCACGTAAACATTTAATTGCCTTCGTTGTGGTGACAACATTAGGTAATTAGTGCTGGCTCACATGACCTTAGCTTGGATGCTAATTTCTCGCTCGTTTCAGTATGCTTAACAGTGGGCCAGGAGTCGTCGTTTCTGGCCACGATCACCAGTTCAAACAATCAACTACAGTCAGCTAATGGAACTAGCTTGAATGAAACAATTACGATTAATATTAGCGAAATAATTGCAGCTGCCGAGGCGGCATCAAATGCCACAGAATCCTCGTCTAGTACTACGGCAGGCACTACAGAAGTCACATCAACTTCAACGGAAACTTCTATATCATCCACAACCACAGCTACATCAGCAGCATCTACATCAACTACACCTACATCAACTACAGCTACATCTACAACAGCGCCAGCCAGTTCAACGACCACACAAGCAACTGTTACCTCATCCACAGACACAACCACAAGCACACAATCAACAACAACGACTGTGGCAGACACAACCACAACAACAAGTACTCCTACTACAACGCAATCTTCCACAACGCTATTACAAACAACAACTACACAAGCTCCAACAACGACAACACAAGCTTCTACAACAACACAGCAGCCTGCCACCACAACTATCGCTGCTACCACCACTCCCCAAGTCTCAACAACAACCACTCAGACTTCAACAATAACCACACCATCTACAACTACACCATTGTCCACCACAAGCAGTACACAAACATCCACAACAAGCACACCCCAATCTACAACAACTGCTACTGAAAGTTCAACAACAACAGCTACTGAAACTTCAACAACAACAGCACAATCAACAACTCAAACTTCAACCACACTATCTACTTCAACAACACCACAATCCACTTCCACAACACCACAATCTACTTCCACAACACGACAGTCTACTTCCACAACACCACAATCTACTTCAACAACAACACAATCTACTTCCACAACAGCTGCATCTACACAAACTTCAACAACAGAAACTCAATCCACATCCACAACATCAGAAACTTCTACAACAACACTACAATCTACAACTCAAACTTCAACAACACCACTATCTACTTCCACAACATCACAAATTTCAACAACAACACCACAATCTACATCTACAACCACTCAAACTTTAACAACAACTCCTCAGCCCACAACAACAACCACTATAGCAGCAACAACCAGCACTGAAACTTCAACAAAACTTGCAGATAGCACCACCATTAGTTCCACAACACTTGCCGATAGCACTAGTAGTTCAACAAAAACCACGAGCACAACACCAATTGCTTACACCGTTTACACCGTAGAACCCTATCCAAACATTTATGGTCGATCGAATGAGATTGTTAAGCCCCAGAGGAAATTGCGAAAGGGTCGCAAGGGACGTAGAGGCAGGAGGCCACGTCGTCGCACCACCTTGGCACCACTGACATCTAGCACCACCACCACCACAACAACAACGACAACAGAAAGGAGCACGCTAAGTGGGTTCGAGGATTTCAGCGAGGACTATGAAGATCTTGTACTAAATTCGAATACTGTACTGGAACCATTTCCCCAGTTGCCTCTCGATCTTGGAAATATCAACAATAACAGGATCCCCAACTAAAAAATCGTTTTCATAATCCCCTCCAGGAGACTGAGACCAATAACTGGAGTCCCACGCTTGTTTCGCATCCCATAAGTTTAGTTTATTAATTCATATTTAATACAAATATATATTATAGAATGCAATTTTCATGTCGCATTTTCAAATGCAGAAATATTTGTGTGCAGATAACAGAGAACTGGCAAAAGTTGTGGCCAGCAGCTGTCTTATCGGAAAGCGTGTTGACACCTAAGTTGAAAACAAAGTGCCAGAAAATCATATCAACTATTTGATAGTAAGAGCAAAGCGCATTTGTAAAAATACTTGATTATTTGTATAACACTAGTGAAGTTTAGGTCTTCAATTTTTCGAAATCTTTCAGTAAATGAAGATCACCGATTCTCTGATTGTCTAATTAAAGTTGTAACTGTTAGAGTTACAGTTCGATTATCAATTTCTTTGTATGCCAAAGAGATCGAAAAAGCGTTTATACACCAGGCATTCATGTTGGAGCATTCATTATTTTCTCTCAGCCTATGTGCACCCTCAATGTTTTTGCCTAGACTTTCCATTTTATGCAACATATTTTGCTGTAGAAAATCTCCATTCAACCGAAGGAGATAATTATTTTTGTGCTGCAAAAAGGCTCTGACAACTCAAGAGCAATACATTCCAATCTGGTGAGCCTCATTAACGTGTGGCAAGTTTGTGGAAGCAAAATGGGGGTAGGCGAAAATGGTAACAGAAACTCTGGAATACTCTCAAACTGAAAGGAAAACAGGGGAGAGAAACGAGAAACGAGAAACTCATAAAACACAAACGGACAAACAGGCAAATAAACAGTTGGTGTGCAATTAATTTGGCAAACTGTTTGCCCAACACAAACTCACACATACACACAACGCACACATACACACACACATATGTATTGCAGAGTCAAAGGCGGCTCCCCTACTCGGGTTTTTGGTTTCCATGTGCATGAGGCTCACTAAACAAATACAATTTAACTTCCACTTTCAACACATCAGCAAAAACAAGCCGGGCAACACCAGGCACCACCACCCACCAGATAATGGTCGAGTCAATTAGCAGCGCCTGCTTTTCGAGTCGCAAGCCAGCGCATTAAAATCTTGGCGAACATTGCCAAAGTCCCCCAGAAGTCTTTACTAAATAACTTCCAGACTAATCAAAGTGACAGCTGACCAGGGGCCAGACGATTGCCATACACTGGGCGAGAAAAGTGTGTACCTACAACTTCTGTCTTAAAAAGTAAATCTTTCTTGGAATCATCGATCATTTTGAAAAGTTGGTCAATGGAAGTTTTGTTTGTAAACAAAAGTTAAACATATGATTTGTATAATGAAATCTTAAGCTACGATGGAAATAATCCATTAAGCTCTTATAATTCCCAACTGGTTCAGACTGGTTTCTATTAGTAAAGTGTGGAACTTGGAAGACCCACTTAAATTTGGAACTTCCTTTTTATGTGGTTGTAAAAAATCTCTTCTTAGTGATAACTTTAATCTTAAGAAAGAACAATTTCTCACAGTGTTGGCCGAGCATTGAACCCAGTCGAAGCCCAGTATCGCAGAAGGCCCAAATATGCCGCGAGCTTGATAGATTGCTCAACCAATATGCACGTGCTTATCATGGCAGGGGCAAAGGCAGGCAGCACGTGCTTCCAGATGCAGTGGCTCGGATTTTCGGGTTATAAGTAGCCAGACCATCTGTTTATGACCAAACAGCAACCGAAGTTTGGACTCCCAACAACCGAAAGCCAAGAGACAATGCTGAGATTTGGACAACAACTAATGCTGCTGGCAATGGCCTGTTTGGGTGAGTTTTAACAAGGCAACAAAAATGGTACAATAGCTCATAACTCTGTCATATTTTTCGGGATAAAAAAAAAAAAATTAAAAACAAAAACAACAAAAAATTCGGAAAACCACAGCTATGCAGACGGCTCACGGATGGTTTCTGCCCAAGCTGGCGGCGAAACTAGAAGCTAAGGAGGATTGGTTCGAGGCCAAAAAGCAAAAGGAGCTGCTTAAGAAGCTGGATTTCCTCAATTTGTTCACCGAAAAGGAGGAGGCCAAGCTTGAGAAGAAAGAGGACGAATGGGAGAAGTTCAAGCAGTGGTGGGACGAGAAGAAGGAGAAGGAGTTGTCCTTCTTTGAGACCAAAAAGGAAAAGGAGCTGGCCTTTTTCGAGGGCAAGCTGTCCAAGTTAACGGGCAAAAAGAGCAAGTCCAAGAAGACTACGCTGAAGCCTTGCAGCTATAGCTATCAGGACGAAGTCACCGCTAAGTATTATTCGGAAGAGGTAACCGAGGCGGCGGAGTACGAGGAATCCGAAGAAGTCACTGAAAAACCCTGTCGCAAATGCTACGAACCTAAAAGCTACGCCCGGCCATCCTATTCAGTGCCCACAATTTACGATGTGAGGGACGATTCGGCGGAGGGCGTACGCTACTTTACCTGAAAGGACCCAACTAATTGGCTCGGATGGATGGATGGACGGATATTTATTTATTGCATTTTCTCTGGCCATCATCATCGTGTGTCCCTTTTTCTCTCGCTTTCTTTCTCTTTTTTTTTGTACATAATTACATTTTTAATAAATATAATTAAAATTCACATAGCTGAACGCCCTCGTCGTAGCTTGGTTTCAGGTTCGGTTTTTGATATTGGGTTTTGGGTTTGTTGCTGCCGCCTGTCTTCAGCCCGACTCGCATATCATTTGCATATAAATTGAATTCCCCGCTTCAGTTCAGTTCGGTTTGGTTTGGTTTCTTGGCTAGGATTCGTGTAGACAGCCAATATTTTATACATTTTATGTTCGCACTTGGGTGTGAGGTGTGATGTGTGATATGTATGTGTGTGTGTGTATGTTTCTATATATCTATGTGTGGTTTTGATCCATTATACCGCATACCAAAAACAGGCACTAGCTTTCTATATCCACATCCGTATTTGCGTCCTGTCAGCGACACTTCATCCAAACTGTCAGCTGGTGGCTCAGTGACACATTGCGCCCATTATTTGCATAGAAGGGGGGGGCAGATATGGGTTTGGGATCATCGAGTGCGAGTGTCTTTGGAGCGGAGCAGCCGCACACAAAGTGGTTTAGCCTGTCACTGCAGGTGAGATTGCAGAACGAACTGAGGGAAACTTAAGGCTGCGGACAGCGGTGGATCAGCTTGGGGTACCACTAGATATACTTTTTGGTTCCTACTACAAATTCGAGCTGTCGTGTTTTTACTAGCAGCTACTTTGTCGTTCTAATTGAACCTTGTCATGTTTGATTAAGTCCAATCTGCAATCTACTTATACGCATCAGGCATTTCCATTAATTTCAACTCAATTCCATTTCAAAGAATTTCGTTTAATAGGTTTTAATTTTAGTTTATTCATATATAGATATGTATATATATGTTAAACCAGAGATTGAAATTGTAAACATTACCATTTATGTAAACATTTGTGCGAGTTAACACGTAAGTTTTTGGCGTTTGCATTTTCCGCTAGAGAGAGGGGGGGGGAAAAAGTCAAAAATTATGCTGCAATAAGCACTTTCGTTTTCATTTTATGTATGCATGTTTGTGCGAATGTAGAAATTTTAGCCGACTCCGGCAATCTTTGTTGTTTTTCGTTTATGCATTGCAAAATATTTCTGACTGCCATTAAATACCCATTTTAACCTCATCGTGATATAGTTTTAATTCAGCATTTTGCAAACATAATTCCTAACATTTAAAACGAGGTTTTTGCAATAGCGCAGCGCATTACTACTAGCTATTGAAATTATCCCACTTTTCCGCCAATTTCCCCCAGCCATTTTTGGGAAAACCCCCCCACAAACATATATCTGTCAAACTGTTGTGAATGTTCGTGTACCATCTATATACATACAGATATATTTGGAATATTCGTTGCACTGACATGAAAATGCTTTTCCAGCTGTCAATGGGGAACATTTGGCTGAATCGGGGGGGAGGGCGGTTGGTTATGGGGAAAATCCATTGCAACATTTGCAAAACCGAAAAATTGCGGAGTATTCCATACGCATACATCCTCCTTACCACCACCAGCAGTAGCAGCAGCAGCAGCAGCTAATGGTAATCATAATAATAATTCGGGTTTTTGTTTGTTTTTCGCTTCCTGTTGCTGAGGCAGCAAACATTTTTCGGGCCAAAAGCATTTCATGGTTTGTAAGCACACACACTCACCTTTTAGTATATTAGAGTGTAAGTGTGTGTTTGCGTGTGTTTGTGTTTGTATGTGTGCACTGTTCAGTTGTGTGTGTGTGTGTGTGTAACTGTGTGAAACAAGAGTGTGTGTTTGCATTGGCGGATTCACCTCGGAAATTTTGTGGCATGAATGTTGATTTGTCCATTGAGTCGTGGCATTGCACGTGCAATTAAAAATCCCTTGCATACTTCCCGGCGTAGCTCGCTTTCACATCGCCGCTTTCATAGCCGCCCTGGCTATCGGTCAAACAATTCATTGCACATTCTCGGCATATTTTTTGGGATTGTCTCCGTTTAGTTTTCGTTGTAAAGAAGCAATGTGGGGTAGATATAAGTTTAAATTTTTAAAAATGTTAATAAATAAATATAAAAAAATTACGCACAATTTTAAAAAATGTTGGCATTTTTCTGAGAAAATGTATTTAAATTTTAACGTTTATTTTATGGCAATTTAATTTTTCTTTGCAATGGCAATTTGTTAGTTTTAACAGACAGTTAACAGAATGTTAATGTTTAAATTTTAATATGACTTTGTTAATCGGATCTTTTTTGCTTCCCAGGGTACCAATAATTGTTAACTGGTTTTACCATAAAAGTCGCGACTTAGGCTAAGCGGGGATAGCACCCTATAAATCAGTCAAGTCATTTCCTGGTGAGTGTTTGCCTTAGTAAAGTGCCTTCAAGTAATCTAATGTTACCTCATTATATAGGTGATACCTGTACCCCCGGAGGAAGCCGTTCATTATGGCGTTGGATATATGACTATGCCTCTTAGACCATGAATGGACCATGGTAAGCAGGAATTCCACGTGAGTGACCAGTACTAGCAGCCAGTGGTGGTATGCATAGGACGAGCTTGGCTTGAAAGTTCAACTTCCTAGTCTTGTTACTACTAAGACTACACATATACTAGGCTACTAGACTTCCTAGTCTTGCAACAAATTTGAATTATACTAACTAGACTTCATACTGCGATTCTAGAATCTCCTTTCACTCGAATACCCAAAAACTGGATCTATCGATTTACTTACTAGATTTATTGGGGTTGCGTCTTCAGAGAGTTTCGCCTGTCCCATAGATAATCATTGTGAGGGGGAGAGAGAAACTATTATTATTATTTTCGAATTGCGATTATCGGGTGGCGGCAATCCTTTGGGAACTGACTTTGCTCGAGGTCTGGACTGGCTGGTGGTCAGCTCTTGTAATTGCAGCAGTGGACAAAAAGAGGAGAGCAAACTTTGTTTATCCTTTTGGCCGAAAAGTTTTCTTTTTTGGTCGTGGACTTCCAGCCATTTTCCCTCATCTCGCTCCCGCTCTCCTTTTGATAGCCCAATTTCTTTCATTGCCTGCCACAGTTACAGTTCAGCGACGAGGGGGTCAATCTTGTTAATTTCAGCTCTGCGGATGAAGCAGAAGCAGAAGCAGCAGCAGACAGCTTGCCTCTTAACCACGACGACCCCCAGAAACCGCCTCAACTCCCCAACCGATTGTATATATATATAGTATTTGGCCGACCATTTGTCTGTCTGTCTGCTTTTTGGGGTTATGCACGCATCGGGTGGCTGTTTTTGGGGGTTTTTCTTCTATTTTTTTTTTTGTTTAAGGGGATGGGGCTTTTGGCGTCCCGTAATCGCAATTAAGATAATCAAAAAAGTTTTGACAGTGGACTGTCAGAGCTTCGGAGGCTTCGTTTTTACTTTCGTCTCAGTCCCCAAAGTTTTGCCGTTCGTCTTACAGTAGAACTTCTTTAACTTGAAATTGTTTTGGAAAACAAAAAAGCCAAAGAAGATCAGTTACATAGAAGAAGAATTCTGATTTTCTTCTTAAATAACCTTTTTCTAAGCATAAACGGTTTAAGCTATAGAAAATCCATCTTAGCGCAGACCAACTGTATTCTTGTTTTCGATTTTCTTATGTTGCCGCAGTTGTTGATGCTTTTCTTTGCCTTCCATTGGCGTTTTCTCTGCTTTTGCTTTTGCTTTTGCCAAGCCGCAATATATGCTGCAAGTTTTTGCCTCCATTTGGTGGTACGACGTTTCCAAGTGCAAGAGCAAAATGATATCAACTTTTTGCTCTGGTCAAGACGGTTTTGGTTTTGGTTTTCGTTTCGTCTTGGTGAAGTTTTCAGGGTTGCCGGACCAAGGTTTTTTTTTTTTGCCAATGCATACTTTGCGTCGTCTATTATTTCAGGCCGCGTTTTTCTTCTTTTCTCCATTTTTATTTGCTCCGGAGTCGAAGTTGACGTCGTTGAGTTGAGAGAGGAGGCCTGCAGCTGAAGGCAAAGTTTTATTGCCTTGGATAGACGGAAATTGGTTTCCAGTTTATGAAGATGATAGTTATGCCCATCATCACTAACCCGATGATGATGATGATGTTGCTGCTGCTGCTGCTGCTGGTGCAGTTTCCAACATTTCCGTAACGATTCTAATCCAATCACATCAAGCGCGGATTAAAGCAGGTGGAAATCGCCACGGAAACGCCATTTAGTTGGCCAAACAAAGCAACATCCGATGTATGATGTGTGTGTGTGTGTCTGCGGATGTGTAAGAGGATATAAGGGCGGATGTGCCCAAGTGCGAGGGCCACAAAAAGGGAAAGTTGTAGGAGGAACTGACTGAAGAGGATGCCTTTCGACCCAACTCAAAAGGCCAAATGGAAACAGACAGGCGGCGAGACAATCCACAGACAGGCAAAACCCAGAACAGAGAAGAGGAAGCTTTGAATGTTTTTAAGGAAAAAGCAGACAATCGAATAAGCGATAAGGTTCTAGTAGATTCTTTACCTCAATAACATGAGGGAATATTCTTAAAAAGCAGTTAAAAAGTTAAAAAATATGATTAAAAAACAAAACTTTAAAATAATTAAAGAAAAGAACGCCAAGAAAATGTCCCATCAAAGTGGATGGTCGGTCCCCTCCACATCAGCAACAAAACATCTTCGTTTGGGGTCAGTCTCTGCACGTTTGCCGCATAATTTATGCAAACTAAAATTTCCACTTAAGCATTTCATTCCATCTCGGCGCAATCTTATCCGTCCCCTCATCCATCCGTTTTGTCCCATTCCGCTGGCAATTAAATGGAACACAAATTTCCCGTCCAAAGTCCAAAGACTTTGGATTACAGACGGACGGATTCGGAGAAGAGAGCAGACAGTACTTGGCATTATTTATGGCTTCCTTTTTGGCTCTTTGTTTGGTGGCTCGTAGCTCGTTGTTCTCGAGGAGTTTTCAGAATTTGCGATTTCGTTGGGGATTCGGTTTTTGGTTAGAGGGATTGTAATTGGGAATGGGAATGGGCTCTAAGGGGTTTGGGGTTGGGTTGTTGTGGTCGAAAATGAGTGCGGGGTTAAGGGGGATGCACAATCCAAATTGCAATTAATAAGGACCCTTAGCATACACAGCAAAAACTTAAGGTAAAAGGAACTCTGTTTTAAAAGAAAACAAAACTTACAATTCAATTATGTACGGAGTAATATTTTCTGGCTGAAAAGAATCCTTGGGAAAAGGAGAAAGTTTTCATTATTAGAAGTATTTTTTACTATATTTTTGACTTCAACAAACTTCATTGATATGGTTTTAAAAATCTTTTAAAAATGTAGTTTTCTCTTTTGATTTTCAACAATTTTTTAGTATTTTTAAAAAATATTTCTTGTGTAAGGGAAGAAGGGGAATGGGCGGGCAAACAAATCCTTAAACCATTCAGGCGAAGAAACCGCTTCGGTCAACAGGATTTTTTGGGCTTCTCCAGGCCACCGTTTCGATGGCTCAATTCGCTTTCATTTTCCATACTTTTCCACCCGCTTTTCATCCGCTTTCCATTTCCATTTTCGTTGGCAAACAAATTAAGCAAAGTTAATAACGAAATCTTGTTTTCAACATAAACAACAAATATGCAAATGACTTCATAACATTCAATGAGTGCACGAGACCGACTCCTCCGAAACATGCTGATGGAGCAGACAACTTCAGTGGGTGGTGGTGGGTGGTGATTTTCTGGGCAACCCGTGTAAATATGTACCGTTAGCAACAGGCAAAGGAGGTGGGGAGGGCTTTTGCCTCAGATCACTGCATAATTATCGAAATGAGAGCGAAAGGAAGAGCAATTTGCATAGATTTCAGACGTCCAGACCCTTCACAATGAGGGGGGTCATCTCAAGAGCAGAAACTGTTCTCCATAACAAAGTCGAAAGTCGTTGGGGGAAATGCTATAGTAGTTGGTTTTTATAATCAGTGAAATGAAAACGATTGTTTTTCCATTACGAAGGAGAGAAGAAATGATTTGAATAATATTTTAAACTTCAATTAAATGTAATTTTTAAAGCAACTTTAGTTAGGAAAAGCTCATTAATATTATTTTTGCAATTGTTAAGGGAAATCACTTTAGAGAAAACTCTTTGATTCCAGAGAGAGAGAGAGAGATTTCAGAGACACTATCGAATGGCCAATAGCTGCGATTGATGGAAAAAATGTATATTTTGTATGTCAGTCATATTATTTAAAATTTCGTTGATCCATACAAATATGAGAAAAATATTTATATTTGAGCGGATATTCTGCTGGGCCACCCCGAAACCCCCCTTTGAATAATCTGATTTAATCCAAATGGGAGGGGGGGTTTGGTGGGGTAACGGGGGTCCACAACGGTCCACAATTCCCTGTCCTCCTACCCCACGCCACACTCACTCAGTCAAGTGTAAAATTAAAAAATGTCAGCAGGAAATTCCTTTGGCGGATGCTTCAATGTTGCGCATTTCGTGTCACACACAATTCCCCGATATCCTGGTACCGCTGTGTCCTTTTACCAGCTACCACCAACCCACCATTCCACCATCATTCTGGATGCCTGTTTCTGGTTTTTTGTTGTTTTTCCTTTTTTGGACAAAAGTTGAGGCAATTAGCAGGCGGATTTGGCAGGTGGCCAACAAAAGGAAACTCTTCAAATGTCCACTCGAATTTACGCATGAAGTGAGTCATTCTTCCGGCGGTGCTTCCCACAAAAATCCACAACCTGCCACGGCTGGCTGGTTTAGGTAAGACCTGACCGTAAAAAAAGAGCCCACCCATAATATGTAGCAAATCTCGGCTATTTGTTAGAATTTCCTTTCGCCCATATAGATTTCTATTCTCTTTAGCCAGCGTGACGAATTTTCCGAAAGGACTTCTGCTGCCAGCACCAAAGCCACTCGACACTAATGTCAAAATTCAATTGAAATTTGCAAAGGCAACTGCAAGAAAAAAAAAAAAGGAGTCTGTGTTTGAGCAGCAAATGAAAACAAATAAAATTATGCAAATCGAGTTGAAAGTAAAAGCAAGTCAGCCAGACCCTGACTGGCCCCATATATCTCTCCACATACATGCTATATATACATATATATGTTCTGGGGAAAAATCCATGGGGATGATGACTATCTGGTCGGCATTCTTATCACATTACGTAGCAGGCCGCAGACTTTGTCTCAAATAACACAAAAAGTAAGTCGGGGAGGGGTTGGCATTGCATTCGAGGGTGGCATTTCCTTTTGGGGATGGACAATATACTAGTACATATATCCTATATATAGTATATATGTCGTCTTACATGAGATCCAAACAAGCGATAGCTCTGCTCGTCTCCCTTTCTTTTTTGTTTTCCCCTTTTTAATTTCCACAAGATTTTCAAATGCAAATCATGTCAATCGACTGACGAGGGCCCAAGCAGCGCATTCTTTATCGGATCGAAAGAAACCACTTTAGCAACCCACAAAGCCACGCCTATTATTAAGGCTTTAAGGGAATTATGTTTTATTGCTGGTGGTTGGTTGGGTTTTAAAAGGCAAAATCTGTGACACTTTTCTATACTTTATAAGCTTTATTGGTAATCAAAACAGAAATTAAAGTGGAAGAAAAGTAAAAATAGAAATTATTTAAGAAATTAAAAAACACAAACTAGTTTGAAGACAGCTTAGTTAGAGGATACTAAGTGATTCTTTGTATCTTAAAGAGTTCTTTAGAGTTGGCTATTGGGTTACCAAAGAATGCAGAACGAGGGTTGTATGATTTATTGGCCAGACTGGGGAAAGTTATTTGGGTAAACAGCGCACAGCACAGCACAGCAAGAGTTGCAAGAAGCCACGCAGCAAATCCACTCAGCACCGTCATAATTTTCAATTTCTATGCCCTGCTGCCTGCCCCCCTGATATTAATATCGATTGTGGGCCAAAGCTAACCGACATAAACATAACGCTTAAAATGGTAACAAACAAATGGCGGGCACACCAGGAAGAAAAACTCATAACAATAAAAATTGTACGCCTCGTGGGGAATGGGCTGGGCCTTCTGGGTTTCGTAACTGTTCCATTGTAACCCCTTTTTATATTATATATATTTTTTTTTTTATATGTATTTATTTTTTGGTAGCCGCCCAGCCAGCGGTGGCAACCCCTTGTCATTTTAGACACAATTTAAGTAAGCGTAAAACTGCAAATTGCTCTCGGACAGAGAATCCAGTTGATGGAGGGGGAAGGGGCAGGAGGAGTGGAGTGCGGAGCAATAAATTCAACTAGCACGCGCTGCCTTGAGTCTCCGGTTAATGCACTTGCGGATGCGGATGTGGATGTGGATGTGGACGTGAATGCGGATGTGGATGTGGGGTAGATGCCGACGACATTGTCTCATTGTCACGCTTTGCCAGACTCTGCATAATAAGATGACAAGAAGGCTGAAGAGCAGGCCGGCAAGCGAACGACAAACAAGAAGCACCACCAACCAGCACCACACACTGAACGCCAACTACACAGAGAGAAGATTTTACAAAGAATTTGAAAACTACCTGAAGATTTTGACATTCAAGATACATAGATGAATCTTTAGCTACCATCGGAACTATCTATATATCTATCCATATCTAATATCTATCTAATCTATAAAGTTTCTATTTCAAAGTATACTTTATATTTAACATTTTCTCTCTGTGTAATCTTGAACTTTGAGCTGAAAAGTTGCGCCAGCATTGATGTTGCCAAGTCAACTTCCTTAGCCGAAAGTCAATTTATCATAATTTAAAATATATTTGACTAAGCTAAGCCCCACCGCCACTGCCACCCCCTGGCAATGTTGGCACCCAAGTTTCCATTCCGCCCGCTCGCCCCGCGCTGATTCTCTGCCATTTTCTACCAGCAGGCTAGCAAGGCTGGCACATTAAAGCTGCAACTCACGAAGCTGTCCACCCAGACTCCAACTTCAGATCCCAACTCCATCTCCACTTGTCCCGTCTCGTCTGGTAATCGTATTAGTTGCACATTTTATAGTCCTGACAGGGCGCCAGTTTCACCCCGAACTTCCCCCCTCCACCCCTGCGGGATTTTGTTTGTGCTGACATGGCCCGAACTCGAATATCCGAATATCAAAATATCAGGGGGCTGGACCGATTGGAATCCATGCTTAACATGTTGTAATTGCAGTCGTCGAGTGTCACCCGCCGCCGTCTGCCTGGGCCAATCCATGACGTTGTGGGATTAGTATTAGCCCGCAGCGTGCTTTGAATGCAGTGGGAAATAAGGCGAGGGGCTGCAATAAATCAAGGGAAAGAGAGTAGGGTTATATTTTAATTTAACAAATTGTATCATAGGAAAGAAGGAAATTTGTAAGAAGAGTTATTAAAAATGAATGAAGAAAAACTGTATTTAAAATTAAAAACAAAAGATAGAAAGAAGATTATGAAAGAAGGTAAAAAAAAAGAAAACCAAAAGAAAACTTTCTCTCCGCAATGAGAGCATAGTTAAGCCACCGTTTTTGCCACCCGCGCAACATTCTTCTTCGCCGAAAGGCGACCGTCATTAATCTTGAGCAAAAAAGCAGTGAAAGGAGTAAACAAACTGAGCGAAAGATACCAAATACGGAAAGCATGAAATAAAAAACAAATAAATAAGCAAAAGAAAACACAAAAAAAATGTATTAAAAATAAAAAACAACAAGCTTGGAGGAGCGCAAGGAACAACTGTTTTTTCCGGGGAATAAACAAGCAAGCGGAGCCAACAAAAACGAAATAAATTTAAATCTTCTTTACAAGCAAAATCTAATAAAAATCCATTTCATTTGATGGCCAGCGGCGGGTGAAAAAGGAAAAGCAGTCTGCAGTAGTAGCAGCAGAAGCAGCAGCAGCAGCAGCAGAAACAGCAGCTGATGCGCCCGGAAAATGGATTACAGCAATTTGCTTTGTTGCACAAACAGCCGCTCTTAGAAGCCCCCTCTTTGTCCCGCAAGGATAAATATAAATGCTGACACCAAAAGTCTCCGCTTAGCTGCATTTATATGTGCAAGCGATCCAGTTTTACTTTCCTTGAAGGTTCCACAACTTTCAAGAGGACCCATCCCAAAAAAGTATGCTATGGAAAATATTTGATGAGACAAAGACGACGCATACTTGATATTTTGAATAAGCATTAAGTATACGTAATATTTTGATAATGTTTGATTTGAAACAAACATAAAGATATCAATTTCACATAAATTCCATGGAATACCAGAATATTTAGCTCCGTGTAAGTTGTAAACACATCTTAAACTAGCAAAACAAAGAGCGCAATATCAGACTTTGGCAAGTCTCTTGGGACCACGCCTTTGTCTCTGTCCTTCGAGTGTCGTGAAAGCGAATTCCAGTCACTGGGATAAGCAACTATCAATGGAGTCCCAAATTTACATAATCAACAAATAATTATGCCGCAGATGCAGCAACAGCAGGCAGGCAGGCAGGCAGGCAACTAACCACCCCAAAAGTGGATCTTCGTCGGTGGCATGTCAAAAGTTGTGCCTGCCACACATGTTGCCCCACCCAAGATGCCAACCCCTACCCATAAACAGGGTGGCATCAAGGACATAAACACACACAAATACACACTCAGACATACACACACACAGACACACACTAATGGACAATTGACCCTCATCAGGAGCAGCAGCAGCATGTGGTTACATCTTCTGTTCTGTTTCAGCCCACAAACGATGCCATTGTACATGACAATATGTGGCTGACCTCGTCGGGCCCGGTCCCCAAAAGTTCCCCAATCCCCTCAATTACGTCGCCAACACCCCCTCTCTTCCTCCACCCTTCGGAAAGAAGAATCCTCTCAAAGGTTTGGCTTTTAAAGTGATTGCTGGATGGACGGGGTAGCCACACACTCAGCCACGCAAAAAGTGCAGGCGATGCTCAAGTGAAAAGGCAGCCATAAACATGCAAACTCAATTAAAACGATTTCTCATTAAGGGCATTCAACGTCGCTGTCTCACTCATCGATACACTCGACCAGGCGGCCGTCCCCTCTCTGGAAGCCCCTCTCCAGATCTCACAGAGTCTATGCCTGCACAGGGAAAAATTTTTATATATATTTAGGAAAATTTTCATATTTAACTATCATTTAAAAGTCTATCCTCTCATTTGACCTATTGGCAAGCAATTACTTTCCTAGCAAGGTCACTCCATGCATTTTTTACTGACATGTTCCCACTAAATTTCTCTTTGTGTAATCACCCTTGTCCATCGGTGACCACCTCACCTCACCTCACCAATCTAACATTTTCGGTCAGTCGGGGACCCAAACCATTACCCCAGTCCGATGTCAGATTTCATTAATTATCGTTTGTAGAAGTCACCACCAAAACGGTTACGAGAGTTTGGGGGCTTATAAGGGGTTCTGGATCTGCGACCAAGACCCGATACATTAACCCAACGCACATTCAAGGGGGCCCCCCAGGTGAACGGTGAATGGAGAAGAACAACGAGGTGGTGCGGCGGCAAATCGAATGGATAATTTACTTGACAGATTGTTCTATTTCCTTTCCATTTGCCTGCACATTCCCCTGTATGGGGATTATTTAGAGATTCAAAGCCACAATATAAGTAACTATTACAAAAATAGCTTAAAAGACATTTTGTATTCAAACAAAAGCATTCATTAGGCCACTGATCGAGATTTAGCTTAATAAATGTAAAGATAAATTTGGTTTTCTGCTTGTCTACATGGGTGAAAGTGGTACGATTTCGGAATGCCATACCTCGTTGAACTCTTACATTAATTTCACGCAGATTTGCATTCACACTTTAAAAAGTCCGATTGTAGGAATTTTTCACAAAAAAGAATGATGTTAACCCTTATAAAAAATGCGCATTTGCCATTTTCCGGAAAAATTATTATTGGTTTTATCCAGATTTGCCTCTCGAAATGAGAGTATTCCTCCCATAACTAAGCCAATATTGGTCCGAATATGGAATCCAATACCTCATTGAGTTTGCTTTCGAATTCGTAACATATCTGCATTCAAAGTTGAAAATGTAAAATTTTTGCTATTTTTCGCGAAAAATGATGATGTTACACCTTACAAAAAACGTTAAATTTTCACATAAATGGATTTTTTGAATATAAGAATAGTAATGATACAAAAAGTTCGTTTTGGTTGTCAGATGGACCAAACAGTCTCCATTTTAGCTGTGGGATTTGTTTTGACAAAGTTATAGACAAAAATCCCAGAAAAATGTTCAGATTTTTGTCAAGTTTTGAATTTTTAAATTTTTTTCATTAAAATAGAAGTATTATGATCATAAGAAAAGAAATAAGGCTCTAAATATGGATTTTCATACCTCGGCAAGCTCGTTTTTAAATGTCTGATAGAATTAAATTCACATCTAAAAATGTAAGATTTTTGCCAAAAATGATGATGATAACACCGTTATCGAAAATGCTAAGTTCCGTTTATCCCAATTTATCTCCAAAGTGACAGTATTTTGTCCATAACTAAGTTAATAATGAATAATAAAGAAGTTTGTTAAGCTTATTTTCTGATTCCTAGTAAATCTGCATTCCAGCCTGGAGAAGTAAAATTGTCGTCATTTTACGCAAGAAAAACTTCTCTCAAAATTATCAATTTTTTTTGTTCATAAACCAAGCGATTCTGATTAAAAATCTTGAATGTCGTACTTCCTTATACCATATTTGCCATTAAGTTTCCAATGAATGCATTCAAAATATTTGCAAAAAATAGCGATTATAGATTTTGGTGTCGATTTCATTAGAAAAGGAAATGGAGATAATATTGTTTTAGCCTTCAGCTACTTGTGGTTTCGGTTTCACTTATCATTTTCTTTCATTATTTATTTGTATGGAATTCCGAGGGAGTTTGAGATCCATCTCCGAAAGATAATCGACAACATTTTCGCGTTTCCGCCATTATTCCAGCTTTTGGGAGTTTTCGAATGTGCTTCGGTGTTGCGGCAAACTTGGCAATTTTATGCTTCAATTTCCGTTTCCGGTTTGAGGGGCCAAGAAGGAGTTTTGGAGCTGGTTTGTAGCAGGTTGGCAATTGAGCTGCCAGACAGACAGACAGATGGAGAAAGTTGAGTTTCCCAAATTGTTGGGGAAAAGCGGGGGGTGGAAAGCTAACAAAGCTATATCCGCCACATAAGCTGCATGCTCGCATACTTCGTATTTCCTTTATTTTTCCGCTTGTTTTTTTCTTTTCTTTTATTGCCAAACTGAATTTAGAAAGGGAGGCGGTTTTTTGGAGGGGCGAGTAAGGATATAGATATAGATATAGATACAGATGTACCTGAACCGCACCATAAAGCTACATTCTCTTGCCACTTCCCCTCACCCACCAAAACCCGCTAAACTCACCCCAATGCAATCGCAGAACCCACAATGGGTTTTGTTTAGTTTTTACAACAGACATTGCCGTCGACTTTAGTGACATTTGACATTTGATATGCCTTAATCAACTATAAAAGCTTGTCTCAGACGAAAGCCACGAGGGGTGGCCTTTCTTTTTTGCTTTTTCTCCGTCTCTTTTTCTTCTTCTTCTATGCTATATGGCAGTTTATTGGGGTCTAAAAGTTACGGGAGCCGCACATAAAAGTGATGCAACGCGCAGCAACACGTGGCCATAAAATGGGAACAGGTTTCTCTCTAAGTAAATTATATCAACTATTCAAGGGGGGCGATCCACGATGTGATCTTTAGTCACGTAGGCGCTCAAGTATCAGGGTTTGTCTTTGATACTTGGGGAAGGGGTTTATAACTTGAGGGAAATTAGTTGAGATAATTTTATATATCTTTACAAGATTTAGGTTCACTTTGAGTTCTGTGATGACATATTCTTGTCTTATTATTCAGTTTCTTAATTAATCGTTTACTCTGCATAGGTCTATGCATATGAAACTGCGTTTTACTTCATCTGCTGACCTTTAAAATGTTTTCCCATGTCCTTGAGGCGTCTTCCAACGGTGCTCTGGTCAACATTCAATTATTCTGCTAATTGCTCTTGGGTTTGGCCATCGTCCTGATCAAGCAACGCCTGCAAATCAGTGAAAGTTTTTAGGTGGTCTTCCTCGCTCTTCATTCTCAACTCCAAATTCACCGCTCTAGAATTTTTTAAGCCAGGCTTGGCAACTTCTAATGCTTAGGGCATGCACACCGTAAGCTTCCACAAGCATTTTTTGGGCTTCCACAGCAGTTTTCTTTAAAAGAAGCAGAAAAGCAACGATGTCCGCGAATCTTGGTTTGTGGGTATAAAACTCAACATTTTCAATATTAGAAAACAAATTGCTTTTGGAAAAAAACTCGCAAATAACGTTTGAGCAGTGTTGCCAGATGTCAAAAGATGCTAACAAAAATGTTACTAAAAATTTATCGATAACTATTATTAGCGATAATTAACAATGAAGTAAAACTCGGTTTCGTATGCATAGATCCTGGTATAAAACTAATCCTTTCAATTAAGTTTAGTACTTTAAACTTGCCGCTCTACTCGAGACTATTTCGGACTTAATTTGCTTTTTACTTGCTTCGACTCCACTCCAGGTTTTACTTTCATAACTCTACCATCTCCCTTGACTTTAACAGAAGTATTGATTCAAGTCGGTCATTAAATATTTATAGATATATTTGATGGTAAAATCCCCTCCCTACTTCTACTTCTTCTTTCCATTTCCCTCTCTCTGGCCATGTCGTTTCCAATTAAATGGTTAAGTCGCCGCTAAGCTTCAATTAGCTAAACCCAAAGATGACAGGCGCTAAAAATAATTTCCAAAAAGCAAACACAAGTAACCAGAAAGAGCGAGCGAGTAAGAGAGAGAGAGTTGGAAATTTTAATTATATTTGCAATTGCAATGCCATAAATTTGCCAGCCCCCAACCACCACGCCCACCACTAACCCACCGCCCACTGGCGGGAAACGTGGCGACACCGAAATATGTGGCAAGTTATTTTAATATGCCACGAAAAAGTGTCGCGCAGCAAGTTCTCTTTACGCTTTTTGTGGGTGGATTGTGTGAGGCTAAGGAAAACCTTAAATTAAATTGCAATTTGTGGCTTAATTTATTTTTATCGTCGTCGCATACACAGCGGCAGACTTAGAGGCTCTTTTGCCGTCAGATATATATATGGTAGATGGTAGAATGCTAGGAAAATCAGAGGGGGGTGGGAGGTTGCAAATGGTTGGGCTTGTTGCGAGTGATAGCTAAGCACCTGGGTTCCGTTAGGAGCGTTGCTATTATTGGAATTTTAATTTCCCCATTTTAAAGCGCCGTCACTCGAGGACTGAGGAGCATAGCCAGCCAACAACCTCCCCGCTCAGCTCAGACCGCCACGAACATATCCAGGATATTCAGGATATCCAGGTGCCCAGCCAAGCATGCCGCCCTACACAAATACAGTGCCTAACAGACACACACACAGAGACTGTCACACACACACATATCCAGTTGGGAATATATATATGTGAATGTATATGAGACAATAGTGTGTGTACAGGATACACAGGGAAATGTTAAAAAATATTTAAAAAATAGGTAAATTAAAAATACTTTTGAGAAAGTATGTTAAATGCTGAAAAGCTTCAGAAATTCCAAAAAGTTCTTCCTCTTCTTAACAATAATCAAATTATTTCTCTCAGTGTATGTTGCGTGCACTGAGTGCTTCCTTCCGCTTTGTTTTTGCCGCTCTGCCTTCCAGTTTACCTTTTTTTTTTGGAGCCACCACCACCGCTGCCGTTTCTGGTTTTTGGTGTTTTCGGTGTGCAATTTCACGCGAAGTTTCCAGCGCATCAATCAAAGCTGACAGCCGCTTCTCTTTCACATATCTCCTGCAATACCCCTCTTGAAAACCCCCACCCACATCTAGTCTAGTCTCAAACCCCCCCCTGGTTGATGCCCCAAAAAACCTAAAACAAAAAAAAAAAAGAAAATCAAAAACCAAACTGACGCTTAGTTAAGCGCCGTGAAAGGCCTTGACTTTGTATCGGATGTATACGATCTCCCAGGGATGTATCTTGTCCTCAACATAAGGACTGGCTATAATCGATGCGAGCTCTGGTTTCAGGTGGTAGAAAGGTTTCAAATGGGTTATGAATATATTAGAAATGGGAAAAGGAAACTCATGTGTGAAAGTGAGGAAGAAGAAGAGGGAGTAACACGTGAATTTTTCATAGAGAAACTAGGATAGTGGAAAAAATATATAAATTTCTGTGGCAAGTCATTCAAAAATGATATTTTGACATAATATTTATATATATATTCGCGAATGGTTGCACTTCCGAGTCCCTGAAATCCCGATTACTAACTGGTCCTGAAGCTGCATCCGTATGCGTAATCGGTGGCTTCCGCTTACATCCTGCCACCGAAGGACGACATCCTCTCCCAAGTCGGATTCCGGCGGGGAGAAACGGCGACACCTTTTGTGGCGTATCAAACGGAACTATGCGGAACGAACACGTGAAAATGCGTGGCACAAAGGATATACCGGTCCTGCAGAAAGGCAAAATGGAAAGAGAAAAAAGAAAAAGAAAAAAAAACAGTAACAACACAATGTCAGGGGACAATAACTTTATTCAGGATGAGGAAGGTGGCAGACAGGCTCAGAACACAGGGGCTGGCTGTATTTTGTAATTTGATCGTGGGGGATGGTTACTGTTGTTGTGGATGGGTGGGTGGCGTAATAGGCGTAAACCGGAAGTTAAGTGTAAAAATAATAATAAAGGTGTGTGTGTGTGTCTATTCGCATCTCTTTTGCCTTTCCATTTTGGCCCATTGTATGCCGCCCCCAATAAAGGACGACCCCCCAGCCCCATCATTTCCTCTTTCGAGTTTTCCATTTTTTTTCCCCCGCTTAAGGTTTTCCCTTTTCAAAGGCGAAAGCACTTTAATATTCCAAAAAAGTTCAGGAGTCAGGACTTGATTCCTTTTTATTACTCTTGTCTCACACACGAATTACAATAAATTACAATTTCATTGAATGTATGCTTAGGCTTAGGCATTTAGCTGAATTTTTAAACAAGCGAATGTTTATTTAAAGTATGAAAAATGAACCAAACAGAGCTAATAAACAAATGTTTGTTAAAAATACAAAGCCAATCGCATAATTGTTATGTAATAATTACATTACTTAAGACACAAAAAGTAATAAAAACTTGGCTCTGCCTGGAGGCAAGAATGTTTTCATAAAGGAATGCCAAGCTTTCTCTTTTTTTTTTTTTTTTTAGTTTTCATATTGTCTTCACCTTTTGACAGAGGGTGGGTGGCCAAAATGGAATCCCGCCTCTGACAGCTCTGAAATGGTGGGGAAAAATGAAAACACACGGTGGAAAATGTGAGGAAAAGTGAAAGAGAAGGTTTCTGCTTTCCTTTTTTTTTTTGGTGAAGGCAAGCAATTTCTGTTTACGCTTTTTAATTTTTGCTTTATTGTGCGCAATTTATGTTCCAACCCGTACGAGCATGTGAATAGCTGGAAAGCGAAGAGCAGCAATTTTATGGGGCACACGTCAGCCTTCACCTTACACCTTTCAACTTTCAACCTTTTAAACCTTGGACCAACCCCTTGGCCCGCCTTGGCCACCTTTTGTTGCAGTTTTTTTGCCATGACTCTTGTTTTTCCTTCTTTTTGGATTTCATTAGATTTCTTTGAATGCGTAGCTTAGGTATTCCGGGGGGAAAACTGAATGGCGGTTAACCCACATTGGAGACCAATAAAAGTAGTAAATCGGTTTTCATAACAAAAGCTATGTGTGACCAAATGTTATCAAGAAAGAGACAAAACTGCAATGTGACCATAGTGGGAGAAAAAAAGAGGAAAACTAAAAAGTTTCTTTGACATCATTTGCAAGGAACGTCGTTTAACTTTTTCAAAACAGAATTTGTGTAAATTGATCGAACAGCTTATCACCCCCCAAAAAAGGGAGGGCCCCATGACCACGCCTACTTCTTATCGCCTCGCACATCCTGCCTGACTCATCAACGACACATGTGCTCTCTAGCCCTTTTGTACAACAGCACAGGCATGCCAACAAACAAAATTGAAACTCACAACAAAAACACAAATTACGACCTATTTTTCGGTTTGCCCGCTACCACGCCGCACCACGCAATAGGGATGAGCGAGTGTTCGCATAAGGAAAGTCTATAAAAATCCACAAATAAAATGTCATTTGCCTGGTACGTGCCTGGCATCTACTTATAAACTAAATTAAGGATAACATTTGAAAAATTTGCACAAAATAAAATCCAGCCAAAAGGATCCAAAGAATAGAATAGAACACACAGGACACGAGTCGCGGACACGATGTCCTGAATGCTTAAGTTGAAAATGTTTCTTACCCCAAAAAAAAAAAAGAAGTACTCACACACACATACATATATATATAATATAATATATAAGAGATGAAGAAAGTAAGAAGAGGGCTTGAATAAAGGCGAAGAAAAGAAATAGAAGCTGAGTGAAATAGAAAATATACACAATAATTTAAATTGCTTTACAATGAAACCCTAAAATGTCAATAGAGCGGCGGGCTATTTGCTTTTCCTATTTATTCCCTTGCCCGCCACCCACTCCCTGGGTCACACACTTTTTAGTATGCAAAGTGCCGTCTTCGCCGCCTCCCCCCCACAACCCTCCGGGACAACACTCCCCTCATAGCCACTTTGTTGGCTTTTTCATTTCATTTGCGAGTGGACGCATTGAAATGAAGTGGATAATGTTGGGTAGAAGGGCGATAACCTTTGCATGAAGGCGCCAAGATCTACAAATCGGCATGTCTAGGAATTTTTTTCCGTCTGAGGCCTTCAAATTTCTAACAGATTTTAGGTTTAATTTAAAAATTTTAAGACTTTTTTGTTTTAAATGCTGAAAGATTTACCTAAAGCCCTTCAAATATGAAAAAACTGTACCAACTGTTTCTGTTTCATTGACTCATTTGGTCACACTTTTCCCAATAATGTGCCCATAGGTCCAAAGAAGTTTGTATTTTATTACCCTTAAAGCCAATTTCAAGGCAGCTTTTTATATAACGACTGTAAAATCAGGTTTCCAAGCATTGATCTTGAAATTACAACATTTATTACGATTTCGTATTTGGGTAATCACCATTTCGCACTCCCTCGAAAACTAAATATCCACTTAAACCCCCAAAAACATGCGTGTTTGGGGAGTGTGAGGAAAATGGGTCTTGACACAGTTTTATTTTTTTTGTATAGCCGTTACTCGTTTTCGTTTCTGTTTGTTTGCTGTAAATCCGAAATCCAATTGAAGAGATGAGAGCGACCGCACAATGTCGGCACGTACACGTTGTGCTAAATATTTCAACACGATTCAACAAACTACTCACTTAGCTGGCTAAAAAGAAAAGTCTCTGGCTCTTTGCTCTGCAAGAAGCTAAAAAGCAGAGCAGAGCAGAGAGCACCGGGCATGACCCGCAAGCATTTGCACTGCATTTAAAAAACATTTGCGGTTTTTACGCTTAATCATCGTCAGCGGGCGGTGGCTTTCATACGGTATGGCCCGGGAGGGGATGGGAAGTGGGTGTTAGGTCCGTGGTGTGTCTCTATATATTCCCAGCCGACATCATTTCCTAGCTTCGGAATTCCCAGCACGCTTGTATATATTAATAAAAATGCATTAGTTCACATTTATTTTCGACATAAAACGTGTAAAAGTAAGCAAGCCAGTCAGCCAGCCAGACAGAAAGACAGAAAGCCAGACAGAGTTAGAAATAAAGTGGTGCTGGTATGGGAAAGAGAGACAGCGCGACAGACAGGCCAAAGGGATCCCGAGGGGCAGCTTGTGGAAGATTTCACTCACCTAGAGACAGCGGAAAAGAGGATGGGGTTCGACCCAGTGGACGATGCCAGCACGGAGAGAAAATATTCACCACAAAGTGATCAGACATTCTTGATCATATTCTTTTTATAAGCTTAAGAGTTGCTTTAAGCAGGCACATCAATGTGACCATGTTAACTTGACAAAGATTTGGTGTGACCATGTCACTTATACATTGGCTTAATGTGACCATGACATCCTTCATTATTTTTGTTTTCTGAGTTATTTGTTTAGTTCTTGATCATTTCTCTCTGTGTGCCCTGCTACTCATTTAAAGCTCGACGACTTTTCCTTTTATTTCAACGCTTGAAAGCAAAATAATGTACACGACAACACCATCCCCTGGTACTCTCACTGTCCACCCACCCCCACAAGACTAACCGAAATCCTGCGATTTCCCCGCAGTAGACAAACCAACCAACCTGTGCACTTTCGCTCTCAGTGTGTATGTGTGTGGTGTCTATGCTGGTCGTAAATTTTAGATATTCGCAGCACGTGCAAATTATGTACAATAATAAAAGGCAACGGCGGAAAGAAGAATAATCCAGAGCGAAAGTAAGACGAGAATGGGCGCGAGCCAGCAACTGTTGGGCGGAACTTGTAGCTTTGCTACAAAACTTGTACGCGGCCGTACATTTCCCATTCTCTACGGTATACGATGGTACGTACGGTACGGTAACTGTCTGTCTGTCTGGGTTGTCTGGCTGACTGACAAGTACATAAAACATGTCTGCGCCTAAAAGTCTGCTGCATTTTCAATGCCCAATGCCCCGTGCTGGATATCGATTATTGTCTCTCGGCTCCTAAAAAGAAAAAGGGGGATGGCAGCAGAAGGCAGACTTTCGCCACCATCACAACGAACTGGCAACAAGTGATGGAAAGTTTATACTTCCTGTATTCAGTTGGGCAAAAGAAAAGCGATAAGAAAAAGAAGGAGATAAGTTCAGCGGTTTGTCGTCTGTTGAGAAGGCTAAAAGGTGACCCAAAACTGCACTTTCAGAGGCAATAAACTTGGGCAATTGCTGGATGATTTCTAAGTGAAATGCTTTTGTGATTTAATAAGTTTACTAAAGGTTGATTGGACGTTTAGACCAGACCCACTTTTAAGGAAACCCAAACTTACTACAAAGCCACCTCTGCTTAGCTAAATGAAAACCCTAAACCAGAAATATAAATAATTGACCAATAAATATTAGCAATTCCATTGCTGTGAATCAAAATAAGGAAAAGTTTTTCGGGTGATTTATTCATGAAGCTGCCTGGATTTATGGCCAAGGAATTTTCTTTTGAGGTGTTTAAAAGTTGACCGCACTTTTTGTTAACCACTTTCGAGCTGAAGATTATTTCCCAGAATGGCCATTTGCTCTAACGTTGAGCTTCCTTCAGGTGCCGACAATCATTGGGACTGGTTTTTTTTTTTGGCAACCAAATTGTGTCCCCGAGGTGGTGTTGCATAATATTTAAACACCCAAGGCGACCCCCACTGATGGTTATCATTAGCAGGAGGAAGAACCACTTCCCTCTCCCCCTTCTCTTGGAGAAACAACTTTTCCCGTAGGCATGTTTTTTTCGCCCCTCTTGGCTTTACTTTATAATTGCTTCAATATTTTGCTCTTCCGCAATTGTCGTGGTGCGGCAGTGTCTTTTTTTTTTGTTTTGCCACACGTTTCACGTTTCTTCAGAGCAGCCATAACAAATTACTTAGGTCATCAATTATGAGGTGAGAGACACTCGCACCTCAAGCTCGCCGACATAGCTCGTGAATGGTTTTGTTTCAGAGTTGTGTTGGATGGATTCTGTTTCTGGTTGTTGGTGATGCTTTTATTGCTTTCATTATGATTTCATGCGGCATGAGGCACGTTCCGGATGGGCTTTTCCCCTGCTGCCCGGAAAATTTCCTAAAATTTCCAACGGTTGACGACCATTTGTCTAACTTCAGGTCTTCTTAGGTATTTTTTGATGCGGTTCGTGGGTGGCTTTTGTTAATAATGTTATCTTTTATTTATAAAGCGTAACTTTTTGGTTTTTCGTTTAAACTTTTTATTTGGTTTTAAGGGGGCGGGGTTAATGTAATTGCTCGCGATGGGTGAATAAAATGAGGCGTAATGGTGGGTTATATGCAACTAATTGGGATAGATTGTAAATATGACTGCAAAAGATATTATGAACTACTTAAAAAATTCAAACAACCAAGAATTATTAATTCACTTTCTATATATTTCAAATAAATTAAACAAATTTTGCTTACAGAGTATTAAAAATAAATAAATGCCCAGAGGCAGGGAGGCTGGCAATGCCACGCATAACAAGATTGAAAAGCTGTTTGGCCAATGGTTTTGGTGGCTCTTTGGCTGCTTATTACCAATGTGGTGCATTTTGGCAATCTTATTAGGGCTTGTAGGTGTAGGCACCGCCGCAGTTCTTGTAGCACAAATAGCTGGGACGAGTGCGCCACTTGCGGCAGTAGCGGCGATAGCAGTTATTGGGACTGGGCGATGGCGGGCGGTTGGTGGGTGGCTGATCGGTGGGTGGCCTGTTGGTGGGTGGTGCATTGGTAGGAGGTTGATTGGTGGGTGGCTGATTGGTAGGTGGTGCGTTTGTGGGTGGTCGGTTGGTAGGAGGCTGATTGGTAGGTGGTTGATTGGTAGGAGGCTGATTGGTGGGAGGCTGATTGGTGGGAGGCTGATTGGTGGGAGGCTGGTTGGTGGGTGGTTCATTGGTGGGTGGTCCATAGGTGGGTGGTATCTCTGTTGGAGGCTCAACAGTGGGTGGCTGAGCAGTGGGTGGTTGTGCAGTGGGAGGTTGAGCTGTGGGTGGTTGAACAGTTGGAGGTTGAGCAGTGGGTGTTTCGGTAGTGGGCGCTACTGTAGTGGTGCTGCCACAATCATTGGCCACAGTGGTGATCAAGTGGCTCAGCAAATCGACAACCAACAGGACACTCAAGTCAACATCGACCAACTGAACCACATCGTTGTTGTTGCCAATGATTTCAGTGTTGGGTCCAGCTAAAAGAGTAAAAAAGAAATACAGATATTAATAAGAGATCATCCCTACATACAGAAGATAATCCAAACTTACAGTTAAGCTGATTGCAGACGCCACCACTTCCGCGGATAATGTTAAGGACATCGAGGAAGGCCAGAACCCACAGGTCAACATTAATCAGCTTCACAATACGATTGTTGTCGCCGATAACCACAGTCTTGGGACCCTCTGCAAAAGTTAAAGATAAAGTTTAGTGTAATATTACCTAAAAAACCAATAACTCTAACTTACTGTTAGCTGAGTTGCCGATCAGTCCACCAACACCAAGTAGATTTGTGATGCTGCTTAATATGGGAATGTCGGCCAGGACCAATCCATTGACATCCACCAAGCGGACGATGTTGTTTCTGTTGCCAACGACTAAGGTTTCAGGACCGCTGCTGGCACTGTTTCCAATTATGGAGGAACCGGAGGATCCACCACCTAAAATATTGGTAATACCGCCAAGAGGGCTGGAGGAACTTGAAGAACCGGAAGAACTGGAAGAGCTGCCTGTAGCACCGCCCAAAAGGCCACCAACTGTATTGGTAACTGTGCCGACTAGACCGCCAACAACGGGCTCTACTGCTCCCAGAACGCCACCAACAACGGGCTCCACTACTCCCAGAACGCCACCAACAACGGGCTCCACTGTGTTCAGAACACCGCCAACAACGGGCTCCACTGTGTTCAGAACACCGCCAACAACGGGCTCCACTGTGTTCAGAACACCGCCAACAGCAGGCACCAAACCGCCAAGAAGACCTCCAAGAAGGCCACTGGAAGATGAACCAGATCCTGAACTTCCTGTAAGGCCACTCAGAGCACTCAAAGGTCCTGAAGATGTCGATGAAGAGGTGCCACTGCCAGAGGATCCACTAGTAGAAGAACCACCAGTGATACTGCTGATCGCCGAAACAGCGGCCAAAACGGGGACATTGGCATCTACAACCTTAGTTACCGTGTTATTATCACCTCTGATAAGTACGCCGGGTTTTTCTAGGAAATACAAAATTAAACTTAATTAGTCATCCTACTAAGTCATCTTCCAAGTTAACTTACGATTGAGATTATTGGCAAAACCAGTTCCAGTTATTTGGCTCAAAACAGGGACATTGGCCAAGACATCAACATTGGCGTCGACGACTTTGGTAACCTCGTTGTTATTACCAATGATATCAACACTGGGATCGACTAAAGAAGAAGTTAGTTGAAGTCATTAGGTTACTTCTATTGGTTAGTTAACTAGAATACTTACTGTTGGCATTATTTCCGACTGAAGATCCTGTAGAGGAGCTGCCTGAAGAAGTACTAGGAGAGGCACTTGAAGAGCCACTTGAGGAGGAGCCACTTGAAGAGCCAGTCGAAGAGCCAGTTGAAGAACCGCTTGTAGAACCACTCGAAGAAGTGGTAGAACCCGTCGAAGAACCCTGATTTATGATACTAAGAACGGGAGCAGCCAGGGAAATAGGCAGTCCGAGATCGAGGAGCTTGAAAAGGAAGTTCTGATTGCCAGTAATGGAATCGCCTTTAACTGGAATAAAGGAATAATATATTAATATATATTTTAAAATATAAAGAAGAAAACTATAAGTTATTACCATTCACATTATTGCCGATTACAGAAGAAGTGAGAGAACTAGGACTGCCTGAAGAATTGGAATTGGTAGTAGAACTAGAAGAGCCACTAGATCCTGATGTTCCAGTTGTGGTAGTTCCAGAAGATCCTGAGCCGCTTGATTGACTCGCTGAAGGGGAGCCAGTAGAACTGCCACTGTTAATAGAAGACAAAATCGGAGCATTTGCTAGGACTGGAATCCTGGCGCCCACTAAGCGATTGAAAGTATTTCCTTGTCCCTTGATCAGTACATCAGAACCCTCTGCGGAAATGAGAAAAATGTGAAATGTTAATAAAAATAACTCAAAACTTTTGAAATATGTGAGGAATACGCACGATTGAGAGTGTTTCCAGTAAAACCAGAACCATCAATGTTACTTATGACAGGCAGGAAAGCGCCAACTGGCACATTGGCATTGATGAGATCGTTAACTGTGTTGGAGTTGCCAATTTCCTCGACGGAAGGAGCCACTATATATATATTATATATAAAAGATATAATCTAAGAAATCCATCAAATGAAAAAATAAGGAAAACTTACAGTTGAAGTTGTTACCCGCGCCGGAGGTACTTCCCGAAGAGCTAGAACCAGAGCCAGTGCCAGAAGAAGTTCCCGAACTGGTTGAACCAGAAGATGTAGATCCCGAACTGGTGGATGGACTCGAGGAGGAAGAGGAACTAGATGGAGTTCCCGAAGAACTAGATGATGAACCTTCATTGTTAATGCTGGACAATATCGGAGCAGTGGCTAGGACAGGAACTTTGGCACCCAATAAGCGATTGAAAGTGTTTCCTTGTCCCTTGACAAGAACATCGGTTCCCTCTGCAAGAAATTACACAAAATATAAGTGTTAATACTAACTAATTAGTAACTAGAGTAAGTTATGCTTACGATTAAGAACGTTGCCGGTAAAACCAGAACCATCAATGGTACTCAGCACAGGCAGATCAGCTCCTACGGGCACGTTGGCACTGATCAGATCATTAACTGTGTTTAAGTTGCCAATTTCCTCGACGGAAGGAGCCACTAAAAATGCAAATTAAATAGTTAATATGTATATCTATCAGGAAGGTAAAGGAAAACTTACAGTTGAAATCATTACCCACTCCTGAGTCCACTGTAGAAATCAAAGAAAAAAGAAGGGTTAAGGGTTATAACCAAGAATGGGAAATCGAATCCAATTTCAACTTACATATAGCTCGCTTTGCGGTGGCCGCTGACTTTTGGCTATCATTGAGGTCTCCACCATTAATGCTATTCAGAGCAGCGGCATTGGCCATTTCAGCGGATGTAGAAGAGGAGACAATGGTGCGATCGAGGGCGGTCATTAGACCCATAAGTACCACCTTGTCCACACCCATGGCCAGCAGGCGAACGATCCAACTTTCCGGGCCAGCAGAGCATAAGCCGCTCGTCTTGCCCTCGGCAATGGTGGACAAACTGTCGAGCAGGGAAACGGAAAGCATGCTAAAAGCATTCACTTGCAGCAAACTGACGCTGTCGGGACCCACTGAAAGGATATGTTATAGTAATCAGCTGAATCAGAGATCGTAGAAAGTAGCTTGATATACTCACTCTCTCTTAAGTTTCTGATGATCTTGTGTGCCTCGTTGCCAGAAGCTCCGCATACTTGCAGCAGGGTATTTAGGATGGAGCTCAGCTCGTTGATGTTGCGTGCCTGCAGGAACTTCAGTACAGTTTGGCGATCGTCTTTGACCACGCCCACGCGACGAGCGGTACGAAGACCTGAACCCTCCGCCTGTTGCTGTTGGTCATCCTGAGAGTTCTTGGCATGCTGTCGCTGACGCAAATGGGTGCTCTTGATCACCTGACCAACTTCTTCTTTGGCACACTCAATGCCATTGAAGAAACACAAAGCCATGAAGGACTTAAGAGTCAAAGTTAGGCTATTCCTATCCAGCGACTGTTCAATATCCTTGATAATCCTGCCACACGTGGCATTATCACGAGCTCCGATCAAAATGTCAATAATCACATCCATGCCAACCTGCAGGAAGACATTGTTGCCCTTGATATCCTTGGTCTCTTCGCTGCGCAACGATTTCATTGTGGACTCCTGGAAGGATGTCAATTTGGCACCACGAGCCTGCATGCTGGCCAAAAGCAAATCAGCCAGATCCTTAGAAGCCAATCGTCCAATATTGGTAACACGTTGTGTCCTCTGCGGTGACGATTCGGTAGTAGTAGACTGATCCTGTTCCGTAGTTCCGTTGCTAGATTCCGTTTCTAGGAGTAATGAGGCCAAAGTGGTTGAGGAAAAGTCGACTGGTGTTCGCTTCGTGGGCTTGGCATCGTGAGGCACCAGGAAACAGGTGGAGAGGAGTAGGAACAAATGAAGGCGCCACATCTCGATGGTTGTTGCCACTAACTTGAGTTGATGGTGATTGATAGATTTCGATGCTCTGCCCAGCTCTTTTATACAACGCTCTTGGCCGCTTATCAACATCGAGACCAACGAGATTATCTCTTTGGTATTCTGTAAAACGTGCCATTCCAACATCAATATCGTTGTCGATATGCTTGGAGAATTCATTCGACATGTTTCGGCGGCTCAGTTTTCTTATCTCTTGCGGTGGGTGAGTGGGTGCAGATCGGTTGGATTTAACTTGAGGAAATTGGGTCTTAAAGCTTTGGCTTTCCAGAGATTAATGATTCCTAGTGATTTGGAACTCTGCGTTGTCGGTTGAGATCTAGTCTAGTTTCTGTAGGTTTTAGTAAGGGAAAAAAGGGTTTAGGGAGATATATTTTGGAAATTGGCATAAGTATCAACTTTGTATTTCATAAGTTGGGGGATTTGTGGAGATATATTATCTGATTCTGTACATATATAGGCCATATATACAAAATAACCCCACAAAATATCCCTCTCTCCTTCCCTAAAATCTATAAAGAAAGAAAGAAACTAAACAGCATTTTGGTTCAATCATAACTTCAACGTAGTTTTCAATACTTTCCATCTTATAAACAGAAAGCTTCACATTTCTTAAGATTAAACCTAAGTTTAAGTTCATTCACCGCATTTACCATTCCATTGACTTGAAAGCAATGATGATTCATATTTATAAGCAAACATCTCTTGAAATGCCTCATAGAATTTCTCACACTTTAGCTTAAAAGTTAGATTAGCCAAAGAAGTGACCCGACCCAGATGGTCGAAAGTTCTAAGAGTTATCTTGCATATTATTCGAGAGTGCGTTGTCACGTAACTGCCCCAAGCTGCCCCCAAAATTTCCGCCTAGAGATACTTAATTAGTATAAATGAAGAAAAACCTGCAGTAAGTTAATGCAGTTAGAACGGCAACTTAGGACAGTTAACTTGAAATGGCAGTCTTAAATCAGGATCAACGTTTTGTGTTCTTGTTGATTATTTCCTTGATAGGAAGTTCTTGTATTTGTGATGTTTCAGAGGCACAAACTTTCACCGCCGAGGATCGTACAGCTATACAGAAGTTTATGGATTCCTTGTTGAATTTCCTGGAAGTGGAAATAAGTAATGGAACGACCACACTGGCACCCACTTCCAATGGAACTAGTTTGGAGACCACAACTTCCAATGGAACTAGTTTGGAGACCACAACTTTGGCATCTGGAAATTCCACAGAATCAAGTACAGAGCTTACGACAGTAGCTAGTAACTCCACTTCGAGTGTTTTGGATAGTTCCACTTCTAGTTTAAGTTCCACTTCCACAACTATTGGTAATGCAAGTAGCACCTCAACCACCGAGACCATTCCCAGCACCACCAGAAGAACTAGGATTTGCTTTAAGAGATTCTGCTACAAGTTCAGTAATGATAAGGGCTATATAGTCTAGTTTAAATAAAGAAATTGATATGAAATCGATACCTTTAATGGGAAATTATTATTATTATTGATAAATAATATCAAACTTTCAAAGTTCTTTCGGCATTTGCAAAATGAAATGAAATCAAATTAATTAGTTATGATGACCCTTTGGGCATTCTTTCACCTTTGGCATTTTGGAATTTGCAAAATTTACCCAAAAAAATTTGTGTAATTGAAAAGGCCATTATTGTTTTTTCTAGGCTGTAAGTCAAAATGCCTGCAGAGAGAAAAGAAAAATATTTGCCATCATGTATGGGAGTGTGTTTGTGCGTATTAAGAAAATGTTTCGCATTTCTGTTCAAAAGTTGAAGTCTCTTTTGGCCGGCCTCCCTCCCCCTAGAGGCCTTAACAAATTATTTCAATTAAAAGTTTTCGGGCAAAGCACTTAATGCCAACACAAGTTGGGGCGTTTATGTGCGCAAATCTTAATTGTGCCAAAAATACAAGCTATAAATTTGTATCTCAACCAGCGAATCTTTCTCTCTCTATATATATATATATACAAATATATGTATATATATCTTCCTTTCTGTCTGACTGTTGGAAAAGACCAACTCAAACTGACAGCGAAAGCCTATTGGCAGAAGCTTTGTGGCTTTTCATTGAGTCGTAAACAAATGAAATTTAATTCGTGCAATGATTTACTTGAATTTGTATTGCAAATAGTTGAATGTGAATAATGTCAACGATGTGCACCGCAGCAGCAGCAGCGGGGGATTTCACCCCCCTTCACATAGATGGGGTGTATAGACACAGGCATATTTGCATCTGTGGGCATCGGTGGTCATAATTACCAAATGAAACGAAGCCGCAAATATGCCTGACTGTTGCCGCCCCCCCTAGAACGTGCTCGATTTTCTAATCAAATGGGTGAAATAATCTCCCATACGATTTCCAATGGGGTTTTCTAAAAATAAAAAGGGGAGCAGAGGGGGCATACAAAGAGAATGCCATGCCAATGGAAAATAACTTCAGTTTAGTTCGACAATGATTTGCTAATCGAAAGCCCATCATTCCGAGAGAGTCTAGAATGACTAAGGAGTACATTTGTAGTGAAAAGTGACGAGAATTGGTACCTTTATTGGATGGATGGTAGTTAATGCTAGGTTGGGAAATACTTGACATTTCAGCTTTTGTTCTTGGAAAATATGTTGGTCTTTAGGGCTTCAGGGTGAAGCTTGATGGACTTTCAAAATGAGAAAGTAGTGCATTTGTTCGCTTTAAGATAATCTGATGTATATTTCTATCAATCAATCCTTTTTTTTATGAAATTTAATATGATATATTTTATGGTTTTTGATATATTTTATAATTTTTAATATATTTTATAATTTTTAATATATTTTAATATTAATAATTATAGAAAATCCTGAAAAATATTACTATAAAAAGCAGTAAACAAACTGAAACTGAGCCATTGGCTTCAACTTTGTGACCCTAAAAAGTGCTGATAAATTAATGGCTTTGTCCATAGCTTCGGGCCCTTGTAGGTGAGAGTGTTGTATGTCTGACTCTGTGAGTGGGTGTGTGGATGTTTGGGCGTTTGGGTGTTTCCTTCGGCTATCCTGTGAACTTTGTTGCTGGCTTCGTGGCGCCACGTGCCAGTGTCATTTAATTACTGACTGACTATATTGTTATTATTATTTACCCTCACATATAAAATATATAGACATACATATATATATATATATGTGCGTGTCAACAACTTAACGAAGTTATCACACACAGTGTGCTGTGCCTGTGAGAGGGGGTGTTGGGTGGAGTCAGAGAGCGGGGTAGACTCACGCACACCATGAAAACGGATTAAGCGACCGCCGCGTGAAGTACTTTAAATTAGTTTCGTTGCATAAACAAGAAGCAACAGCCTCTACCAAATATTGATGGCACTTTGGCTATATAATTTTCTTTATTCTATTACATTATTGCGTATTTTTTTGATTGCCAATTTTTAGTATAAAGATGTAGTATTTTTAATATGTTTTTTGACTCTAACTTTGTGAAAAGACAGCTTAGTCATAGGAAGAATACTGTCAGGTTTCAAGGGAATAAAATGAGAAGCCAAATTATAGATTTTATGGGTAAGGGATAACATTGTCTTTTTTGAGAAAAATGAATAAAATTTAACAATTTTAGGTGTTAATAGAGTTCTGTTAATAATTTTATAAGGAATCCAATGAGATATAGCATTCCAGATTTGGGTTACTATTGGCTTAGTTATAGACATAATACGGTGACTTAAAGTAGGAAAAAAGAAGAAACGGAATTTCGCATTTTGAATAAGGGGTAACCATCGTCTTTTTTTCGAGAAATGGATAAAAATTTGGATTTTTAACTGTGAATGCAGTTTTGTTAGAAATTTAATAAGGAATCCAACGAAGTATGTCATTCTAGTTTGGGGCCAATTTTGGCTTAGTTATGGTCATAATACTGTGACTGAGGAGAGGAAATAAGGAGAAACCAAATTTCCCATTTTCGACAAGCGGTAACATCGTCTTTTTTGAGAACAATTCACCAAATTAAACAATTTTACCTCTGAATTATCATAAAATTGTCAAAAATTAAGGTTGTTTTAGGTTTGAATGCAAATATACTAGGAATTAAAATACAAACTCAAAGAAGTATTAAATTGCATGCTTGAACAATTATTTCCATTGTTACAGCCAAAAATCGGAATATTTTTAACCAAAAAAGATGAAAATTATTTGATTTTTTTCTCCTGTGAAAAATTTGATACTCAAATATATTTTCAGCTTTTTTTTTGGCTACTTTTTCAATTCAATTCAACATCACTTGTTGGTGGATGGGTTAAGGGATGGGCTAGTGGGTGGTTTATATAGATAAATGAATGGTTGGCTGACTGGACGGATAGAGACGTCTGTCCGCAGCTTTAAAGACAATCCACGCGATGAGCTTATCAACCGTCAGCCATCAACAATCAGCCATCAGCCACCAATTCACATTTTCCATTCGTCGTCAACACACTTCCTCCACACAACAGCAGCACTCCCCCTTTGGATTTAGTTTGTTTGTGTCAGTTTCTAGGCGAAAAAACATATCCAATTACAATTTAATTAAGCTGATTTGAATGCGGCGGCTGTGTCACGTTAGTTAAAAGCAAACACACCACGATGCCAAACGGCAACAGATGGAGGCGATATCAGATACCGCAGATGGAACTACAAAACTATAAATGGAAAACCAAACGTATATCTAAATGGAATATCTGCTTGTTTTGTTGCCTGCTTTTGTGCTGTCTCTTCCCTCTGCCCGACCACTAGTTTGCAATTATTCATTGCATACTCGCGGGAGCTAGGTTTGGGAATTTACAGGGAACAGATAGATTGGGTGAGAACAGAATATGTACAGCTTATAAATTGTCAGGTCGAGTAAGATTTTTGCTGTTTTTTTCATTTTTAAAAACTTCTCTCAAAGGTCACGAGTCAGCCCTTTCTTCTTATTGATTTGCATCTATAATGATCGCAATTTTGCCCTATCTATTCTCAGTTAAGTTCTTTAGTAGTTCCTTCCCCATGTATTCTGGCCTCCCCTTTTTTGCGAACCCCTTTAAAGGATTTGCCACGCGCTGCTACGACACTTGACCCACCGAATGACCCTAGTGATTATCGATGAAAGCGTTGTTCTGGTTTGCAATTTCACAGGCTGAGCACGCTCCACGTTTGACCCACTCCAGCGTAAGCTGTTCAACTCCTTTGTTCCACGAGGGGTTGGCATTGTGAGGAGGGGCCAGGGATCCGGGGTGGTGATTGAAGCGACTGTACTTTTGCCACAATTTTGTCGCTCTCGAGACAGTTTACTTTTCTGGTCTAGGGCACAAACAATGGACCACTTCACAAAGAAGGAAACCCTCTTCCAAAAATACAAGAAGTTGCGTAATGAGCAGTTGAGGCAACTTCATAGGCAGGGCAAGAAAAGGTTGAACTTAATTTATAAATATGATCTTTTAACTACAACTTTTCATCTACTTTCTGTCAGTGTACAGGACGTAAAGAGGAAAAAAGCAGGAGGACTATCAAAAGACTTAGACGAAAAACCCGTGTCCAATAAGGTCCGATTAAAAATGAATGCTAATCGCATTAGGACAATAAGGCGATGATGCAATAACCATGTAGCAAGTGCACTTCTGGATCAGACCTAGGGGATATATATTAGGATATATATATACGAGTATATGAAGAGGGGTTGGCAGATTACAAACTGCCAATCCACTTGCCACATGGCTTGCTCATTGTCCCGAGGGTTGCCCAAGCTGTTTCCCTTTTTGTGCTACTTTTTGTTTTACTTTTTTTCTTTTTTGTTCCACCATATCGTATCCATTGTCCCGAACACGTTTTTGGGTGTGAAACCTAATCCGCTTAGAGAACAAGTGAGCGATGAGTTGAGGGACAATGAACGATCCCGAAAACCGATCATGACGGATGACGACGACGACGACGATGACGAAGGCAGAATGCGACGAAGACAGAACTTTATTAAATGATAATTATAGCCGAGGAATGTACTAGGAAATAAACATGTATCAAAATAAATCGCCAATATCTTCAGTATCCTCGCTGGTCTCGTCCGTAACACTCATTTCCATATCGCCGAAATCCTCGACAATGACCCGGGGATCCGCAAAGAAGATTGCCTCCCAATCGGCGAAGATATTCTGGTTCATCTCGAGGGTCTTTCGTCTCACCTCTTCCTCGAAATCGCAGTGATCGGGACCGATATCCTGTGGGGCATTGTGCATGTTGATGCGGTAAATGATTTTCAAATTCAAAAACAAAAATGCCTAAAAATTTGTAAAATTAAAAATTTCGATCGTTCCGTTGGGTTATGTAAAATATCGGAGAACTTTAGACTGAAAGGGTTCTTGGTATGAGAAGGTTTTGTCAAAGGCAACTTGATGTGTTTTTATAGGCATTTTTTTTTAGATTTCTTAACTTTTTTTATAAGTATATAAATTCTGGGGAAAGTTAGTACTAAAAACCTCTTAACTTAACCTGCAGTTGCCTCAAATTCTAGATTTTTAATCACATCTTTGATTTCTGGTCGCCCTATTTGAATATATATCTACATATATCGGTCGTCGACATATCCGATTATCGGAAACGGAAGAGGCCAATTCAAACAGAGCCGTGCCTGGTTTTTCGTTTCTGGTTCCATGGATTCCTTGGTTCCTGGTTTTCATGGATTTCCGGCTGCAATATATGTGTGTGTGTGTGAGGTTTGGCTGTGTTGCCAAAGCAAATATCAGTCCGATGTGCAACTGCGTCTTACATAATCACCCGGCGGCGCACGTCGGCCTTTGTTTCGCCCTTGTTGGTTTTATGGCCGTTGCGCGGGACACAAAGGAAAAGCCGACGAAACCAAACCCTGAAAAGTCCCTCAAAAAAAGAAAGAAACTAAAACCGTAGACAAAGCGTCGAAGAAATTCGCTAGAAAATGCCACGCGGTAATGACAAATATTGACATTTCCTTTCCAAGGGAGGGGAGGGGAGGTGAGGAAACACTACGTTCTACCCGGATCTCCAAACGCGAAACCTTAAACCGAAATTCCAAAATAAAGGCCACCACGCTTTCATCGATAAATAGCGCAGCAAACTCTCCGCCTAGATTAGCGGTTGGAAATTGGATGGCAAACGTAACCATCAGGTTTCTATGGTCACAAAAGCGATCGGATTACGTTCACACGGCGGTTCTTTTTCCACATTTTATGCGGCGCAGATCTCTCTCTATGTTTCTATAGTTTCCCCCGAAACTTAGGAACTTCTTCCTCCCATTCTTGGTCAAATTGGTTAGATAGTTAAACGAAACTATGCTGGTACTTCTTTCCACTTCCACTTAACAGCAATAAAGTAAACAATTTGCTATCATTTAGTCAAAACTGACCAATTAATTGACCACATAGCTAGTTAAGCAGCAAATGAGGATTTTTGATATTTCTGGGAATATTTTTTTTTAATGAGAAGTTAAAAGAAATTAAAAAGAAAGAAACGTTTTTAACAAATTTTGTTTGATTAAAAAATTCCGTAAATAGAAAAAAGATTTTCCCGAATCCTTTTCAAATAAAGCCATAACTTTGATGGAAGAAAATTCCAGAGCGTTGTTGATCTCATGCCACATAAACTTCAACTTTGAGAGGTGGGCATTGTCCTGCCCCCTTAAGGGAAGGGGAAGCTAACCTGGCCCATCGACCACAACAAAGCATCCTTTCGAGATGACCAGACCAAGCGACGCCTTATCTAACCAAAAGGTAATAATTATGACTAACAAAAAAAAAAGCCCAGCCGCAGACACTGTTTATATACCCTGTAATGGGTTAATGGGAATGAAAGGTATATTGGCAGTTAAGAATATTAGAAAGAATGGAAAGCAACTTCTGGAAATAAACATCATTTTCCATGGCAATTAATCCATGAAAAAACCTAAAAATTTGTTTAAAAAATTGCTTAAAAAAGAGGTATTAATAAAAAAAAAGCAAACCCTGAGCATCCTGAAGTTGGAATTTCGCACGTCCTTTGGCCAATTTCTTTTTTTGTGAGATGAAGCAGGCTCAGTAATGCGTTAAATGGCAACGCATTGTCCACACATTCCTCGCCCAGGCGAGAAGCCCTAAATTTGCCCAGCTCCCGGAAATGTTGGCATGGGAATGGGAATTATTTTGTTACATTTTTTTTTTTTATACCTCATGTTCGCATACCGCCTATAGCCATATCATATATATATATATATATAGAGAAGTAGATATATATAGCTTCAAAGTAACATTGTTGGACCGCAGGACATGCAGACATACTTTGTGTTTGACCACATGGCATAATGAGTGTGCGCTCGGCAAAAGGACAAAGGAGCCGAAGTAAGGGAAGAAGGACTCAGGTGGATTTTCCGCCAGGCGGCGGTGCGGGTGTGTTTGGCAGGATGTCTGTGGTCAGGACACACACGGCGGGCGATTGCCTCTTGTAGGTGTAAAATTCGAATGTTATTACCTTACTTTTAGCACTCACTGTACTGAGAGAAATAATGAGGCAATTGGGAATACCTCTGGCTGAGTAATTGCCTAGTGCTGCCCAGTTTTTTGATTGATAGCAGAGAATCTGATTGAGAGGTTGATTGTTGGTCTTAGTAAAAGAAGGTTCTTTGAATACAGTCGTTAAAACTAATCCTTAAAGTTAAAGAAAATATAGGTAAACCATTTTGTTTAGGGCAAAGCCAAACTAAACTGGACAGAGGATATGTGGATGGATGAGGAGCACGCGACATGGCAGCCGAGAAATAAAAAACCAGGACATTGTGAATGGGGGAATGGGGGGCCCCGACCCAATGGGTCTTTTGTTTTGTCTTTGTTTGGTTTTTGTTTGTATGTCGTCGTTTGTTTGGTCCTTTGGTGGCGTCTCGAATGTCCTGTACTCACATTGCAAACGCGGCAAACAAAAACACAGAATAAAACGAAACCTAACGAAAGGAAAGTCTGTCTGGATTAGTGGACATATCCGGGGTCCTTATTTGCCCTCGAAAGTTAATTAAGGGTTTCACAATCTATGCGGAAAATGTCAACGCAACGAGGGAAAGTGAAATTGGGTCTGCACGTCGACCAACCATCCGCCCGCCCTCCTGCCTGCCCGTGCATTGAACCGCAAATGAGTTTGAGTTTTCCCAACTTCAGAGAGACTCGCTCTTTCCAGACTCACCTATACAGTACATAGATATATGTATGTAGGTTTGTCCACCACCCGCGGCGATGGGATCATAATTAGCTGCGGCCGACGCTAATTGTCCTTGCCACACCTCCCTTTTTTTTTTGCCATTGTTCACGAAAATTTTCGGGGTTTCGAATTCGGTGCTCCTGGCTTTTAGCCTAGCCTGTTTTGAATGCACAATTTCGGTGGATTAGGCGGGCGTCATTTTTGGCTCAGATTGACTGACGCCAGGTGATTGTAGAAGCCATTTCCATGAAGATTAGGAGGGCGAGGGCAATCACAGAGGTGATTGTTTGTCCAAATTCATGAATCTTAATATGGAATTTGATTGAATTTTTATTTACTTATATTTAATATTTATTTTATTTCTTAAAAACACTACAATAATAAATATTTTTGTATTTTTCAATGCATAAAATTCAATCTTAAAAAATGATCAATTTTTGTTACTTTTTTCCTGGAAAAATTGCTGTAAAATTCTCAAAAATGGGTTTCTTGGAAAAGGAAATACATTTTTGTAAATGTTTTTTGACACTGAAAAATGCTGCTTACCAGATATTTTAAATTTGGAAAAAAAAAAATTTTTCAAAAAATTCAAAATTTTGTAAGGGGTACCCCTATCAAAAAATGCAAAATTTTGAAAAAAAAATTTCCCCCAATTTTGAATATTTCTCTGATGCAGTTTGATTGGTTTTTGAATTTAGATCACCAAACTGTAAACTGTAAATCTGACTTCATTTAGTCAAGTTATAAGCCTCTGAATAGGGAAAAGAAAGTGATTTTTGTCGTTTTTCATTTTCGACTTTATAACCCACCCTTTTGCCACCCAACAGAATACTATTTCCCCATCCTCTTTTTTCATTTTCCTTTAACAAAAACTTTTAACTACGCAAGCGAAGTGCGTTAAATTAAATCAAATCGTTAGAAACGCAACAGGAAATGAGAACTGGTCGCAATTACCATTACCCAATGGATGACCCCGATCTTGTTTATGCTGTCCACTAACTAACCCCCCGGTGGAACTCCTACCTACCCCTTCTTACTCTTTTCATAGGCATTTCCCATAAACACACACACACACACACCCACAAGCAATAATTTTTGGCAATTTAATTGAAAACCGAAAATGGCAAGGCAGAAGGGAGGTGGTCGAAAATGTTTTTAAAACAAAGGGGCGGATGGAAGATGTCACCCCAGAAGTATAGTTTTGGGTCAAGGCAATCGGAAATATCTGGGCACGCGTGCGCAACTGAAATGGACAAATGGTCACAGTCACGCGCCAAGGGCTAAAAGGTCAACAAACAAACAAATAAACAATACCAAAGTCCGAGCAAAATAGAAATGAAATTCTGGTTGGGTGGGGGTTAGGGTGCTGAAAAATAAGGGTCGCCGAGTCTGAAAATCGCAAGGAATCGAGGATTTTTGCGGTTGCTATACGAACGGAAGTTGGGAATTCTATAGAAGGGAGCGGGGGGAGGGAGATGGGTTCAGCTCATTAAAGGTCAACTGTGAAAATATTTCATGTCCATTTATTGTCCTGATGGTTTAATGAGACTATTTTCAGAATGTCAAAGAAAAGGCCTCATCAACTTGTTTTTCTGTGTGTGTTTCCAGGGTCAAGGGTTATTTTTTGGGGGACGAATAGAGAGGGGCCATTTAATGGTATAATAATAACAGAAGGGTTCTATACAGAAACACTCGAAAAAGTTGAGGGGTTTCCATGGACATGGACATGGGTCAGCAATAGATACTCATTAACCCATTTGTGACCAAAAACCTAGGGTTAAAGATAATAGACTCTTGGAAAGACAACAGCAGTGACATTATAAAAAGGAATATATTGTACCTTTGTAAGAAATATCAAAATATGATATATCAGTTAATATAATTTCTGAATGAAAATAAGTACGAAATGAGACTTAAACCAAAAAGAAAAACTTGATCTTAAGATCGATTTTTAAACAATATTAATGATCCTTTGCCAAATTCTACAACATAATCACAAAAAAATCCTTAAAAAATCAATCTGAAACTGAAAACCATTAAATATCCTTTATTTTTCTTCATTTCAGAGCAACTTCATCTTTGATTTGTGCCGTCCAAGTCCTGGCAAATGAACTCATAAGGCGAGACTGCTTAAATATCAATTAATTATTGTGCATCCGTCGTTGGCACCTTGGGCATCTTTTGATTCACATTGTCTGTAAGTGCAACAGAGTATCTTAAGATATATGTATTCGAAACCAGAACTCTTCGGATTCTGTGTGCTTTGTGTGTTCAATTTGACGACCATAATTCATCATTCGGCCCGCTGAATGGCTGTCGTTTCTGTGAACTCTAATGATGCCCGGCTAAAGTTTCTGGCCAAGAGCAGCAGCAGCAGCAGCAGCATCAGCGGCAAGATGGGGAGTGAGTTTCTGCCTTCGGTGCGGACAAAACCTGTCAGAAATTAAACACAGAATGGAGGGAACTCTTCGGATCTAATTGCTTATAGAGTTATTAACCATTTTTTTTCTAATGATTTCGGGCTGTGCGGTTACAGCCGTCATTTGAGAACCATGTTCTTGATGCACCACCAAAAATTCAGGTGTTCATCATAGATTTTCCAGCTATAGAAACGGGCATAACGAGAAAACGAACTCGATATGGGCTTACAAATTGGAACAGAATTGCCGAGATGATCGCTGGAGATTAATTCGAAGACCACCCATCTGAAATCTAACATCCCACCGGGCTGCGTTCTCCTTCTACGTCGATGTCTTCATCAAATCAGGTAGCAGATGATCGGATATCAGGGTCACAGGTCAGGCGAAACCATTTCAAGTGGGTTCGATCAACTCTCGAGCTAAAGCCATTGTTGCTCACTTGTTCCCATAATTGTTAAATAATTGCAGTCTTTCAAAGGGGGGAAGTCGTTTCTTTTTTTTTTTCTTACTCTGACAAAGGAAACTTAGCTCTTAGCTGCAGTTTATTGTTGTTAAACACGATTAGTTTGGGTTTGATGTGTTAATTATAAACATAAATTTGTTCTTTTAATAAGAAAGAGAGTTTTAAAAAATCAAAATTTACGTTATCAAATGTTACCATTTGAGTTGGGATTAAGATAAAATATTATCTATGATCCTATTTATGCTTCCCTTATTCAATCTTTAAATGGGAACAAATTTCACATGACCAGCTTGCAGGTCAAAGGTCTCGCACATTAGCAAATTAAGCATGAAGAACGATTGTCACCACATTTCCCACAGTCAGTTCAGTAGTCCCAGCCGATCAATTCAATATTCATCTGTGAAAAATTCGGAAAATTCATGTGGCCGTGCGGCGGAAAAATGGAAGTAAAATTAACACACAACAAATCGGACGAAACGGTCGAATCGGGTTTGCTGTGCAGTGGTGGGTGGGAAAGCAGTGGGGATGAGATGTGGAGGTGCAGGGCAATAAATAAAGCGCAGCGAAAGTGCGACATCAACGACAAAATAACAATCCTATAAATCACTTATTGGCGATTCGGGTAAGGGAAGGAGGGAGGGTGCTGTATAGCTGCTATATATCTATATAAATATATATATATATATCCCTCTGTATAGGGTGATAAATTGCTCCGTCACACACACACACACACGACACACATAAACAAAACAACAATGATAACTGCAGAATACATCGCATTGGCATCTATGCATCTGTCAGATACGCAATTTCATTTAGTAAATTGCACGGAACGCATTCAAACGTAACTGGGATTTTTTTTTTTTTTTTGGTTTTTGTTTTATTCTTTTTGTTTCCACTTAACCGGGAAAATCGCACAACACCCCCTTCCTTCTCCCGTTTCCTTGGTGGTTAGTGGGCGGTGGGAGGTTAATTTGACAGCGCGCTGTAATTAAAAAAAAAAAAAAACGAAGTTCGAATCGAAACTCAGTCGATGTTGCGCGGGCAACAAGTGGCAATCATCGAAATGTTGCCAGCCGGAAAAGTCGTTCGTCGTCGTCGTCGTTTTCCCCCATCTCCAAGTTTTCCCAAGCAGAGGCAAGCAAGATCGTAAAATGAAATTCCGAAAAATAAGACATTAAACTCCGGTTTCTTCCCGAGGCTAAATGTTGCAAGAGGGCCCGGGCAACATGTTGCTAACATCGAAGGATGTTGCTATTCGTTACAGTTACAACAGAGGAGGAGGGGTATTTCTTAAATTCTTTTTCCTATAAGCCACAGCTAAACCTCTTCTTGATAATAAACATTTTCGTAATATACGTTAAAGTTCGTTGAAATAGCATTTTGTGCCCCCGAATAAGGTAGTTACATTTTTAATGGCCTGTTCTAGAGGCTTCTTGACAAACCCCCTACGAAAGGTTGGGCAACAAAAAATGTGTCAAAAACTTAACACCAGTCGCTCGTAAAAGTGACGAAATGGGGCTTAAGTGCCGCCGCCCAGTTACTCTCCGCCCCATCGCCATTTGACCTTGCTTGACATACGAGAAGAAAAAAAAAGTTGAGTTCTTCGCCGTCTAACGGTAGCTGCAAGGTCTCTCCACTGGAATTATAGTTTGGGAATTATATTTATAAATAATATAAATATGAAGAAAAAGTTTATGATTTCAACTTTATGTTATACTCACTTAATAATGAATAAGTAGATGTTAAGATCTTTTGAAAACAAACTGTGCCTCCATATATGCCTCGTATCTCTACTTCTCTCGCTCGCCCACTCCGCAACATATCCCCATCTGCCGCTGGCAACACTCGGCGTTGCCACATCAGCGTGCGCAACAAACTCAATTTGTGGTATTTGGCTGGCGTTCCGATGGCGACGCTTTCAGTTACGTTTCGACGGCCAACGCGTCGAGTGCTCTTCTTTGCTCACGAAAGAGAAACACAAAACTGGCGATAGCGAACAACAAATAATAGCTGGCTACTAGCTTATCGTTCTCTCGCGGCTCTCTTCACTGTTTGTGTGTTGTCTGTGTTAGCGGTTATGGCGCGTCGTGTGCGTGTGTGTTAGTGTGCCAGTTAAACAATGAGAAATTGGTAATAATAAATAAATATTTATAACAAAAACACATAACTTGGCCAAACTATAACTAAAAGCATCTCTCCGAGACAGCGCTCCCTAAAAACCAAAAATAAACTGGCGGCATTCTTGGATGGTTTTTTTTTTCTAAATTTTTTTTTTAGCGTGTGACAAAAAAAGTATCACTCTCTCGTTCACACGCACTCTCTGTTGTTGCTGTTAATGTTTTTTTTTTGTTTAAGATTCCAATGAGTCACGTGCAAAAGTTAGTTTATTTTCAATAAACCAAAAAAAAAAGAAATATAAAAAACTCCATGAAAAACCCTTTGAAAACTCCATACAAAAATCGAGTTGGAAAAGTGCATATAACGTTTATGGAAAAAAAAGAACAAAAAACAACAAACACCTGAAAACAAGAAAAATAAAACTGAAAACTGGTTTTGGGCCCGCTTCGCTGCCAGCTTTGTGGTTGTTGCTGCTGCCAACCAACAGTGGGCACTGGAAATTGACTCACACTATGCAGCTGGAAAATATTAAAATGAAAAACATAACTAAATGAAAAACAGAAAGTAGAAAAGGGATCCTCGAATTTTACAGTCAATTTCATGTTACCTTTTTGTCTAGGCCAAAATCTCCTTTAAGCTAAAGTTAACTTTGTTGGCTGCGGCGGCGGCTTCTCACAAAAGTTATAACATGATTAAAAATATTTGTTTAAACTGTGTTAAACAAGCCAGTAAAAAGTTGCCAACTGCATTTCTTTGACTTAAAAAAAGTTTTTAAGCCTTAATTCTGGCAGTTTTCCAAAGTAAAGTTTTCAAAATGTGACAAGTCGTCGGCTGTAAAGTTAATGGCTTAATTCAATTTTCCGTAACGTAACGTATTACGTAAGAACAAGGAAGCTCTCTTAAATTAGAACTAATTCGATTCAAAATCAAACAATTTAGCAGTTTTAAATATTTGAAATTAAAATCAAAATTCTTCGAACTTTCTCATTCCCAAAACCAATCTCAACAAATCAACTGCAAATGGGAGGAAAACTCTTGAAAATGTAATTAAAAATTGTTGGGCCCCCACGTCGAAAGTCAAAATCAAATCATTTGACATCAGCATTAATAATTCACGAATTTCAAGTGGAAAACTTTGAAACTTTTATGCAACTTGAACAGATTCCCAAAAATTCTCCCGCTATTTGGCTCCCCCGTCACCCCTTTTAGCCCCCCCTGCTTTTAGCACAAGAGTTTCCCATTATAATTAGCGTTTTTGAAACTTTATGAATATTTTAAGACCTGCTTTCGTAGTACTCTGTTTTGGGATGTCTCAATTTGCCAAAAGCAAGCTGGCTGTTGGCCTGTTCTAAACACCAAAAAAAAATTCTCAAGAATATTTCGCGTGCCGCAGACACATGGTTTTTCTATAGAAAAAAAGTCAAGGCCTGCCTTAAATATCGATTACCCCAGTAACTGTAATAACCGTAAGCCAAATGAGGGGGCTGGGTGGGCGCTGGGAGAAGTCCCGCTAAAGGAAAGTGGGCGGGATTAGTGGCAAGACATGTTGTTGGCGAAGAAGCAGCTACAGATTTGAGGGTTTTGTTTTGGATTTTTTGATAATGAAATTGTTGCTAAAGCTAATGATCTAGAAAGGCTAATGTCAGGAACATAACTTCTTTATAGTTTAGAAAAGCTACTTCCACTTTTGTTAACTTAAAATCCGCTGGAAGTTACATGATTATTTTTATCAAAATGCTTCTTTACCTTAGGTATTAGTCATGATTTAAGAGTCACGTTCTGCCAGTGATAAGGTTAGAAAAGAAATACTTATTTCATCATTACGTTAAAAAGAAATATTAATAAAAAATATATTATAGTTACATTTAAGAAACCTTAAGATATAGAATGTCTTAGTCAACATCACAAAAAAGACCTTTAAAAATGCTTATCCCAAAAAAACCTAAAGTTTCCCCTTTAACCAGTGCCAACTGTACTTTAGAACTTGTTGCAATCCAAGGACATAAAGCATAGGTGCACGTTTAGTGTCTGACAGAGACAGAGAGAGAGAGAGAGGGAGCATGAAACACAAAGAGAGATAGCTTGAGTCACGATTAATCAGAGAGTCGAAAGCAAATAAGTTGGTAGCGATAAGAAAAATATATATTCCACTCTTTAGCCCAAAAGATAACAATCTGCGGGAGAATATACATTTTTTTGGTTTGAACATTTTTACTAGGTAGAAGAATTGTATTTAAGAATTCAGAGAGGACCTCTTTGTATTTAAAAATGAAAACCCCCCCATCCGTAGTGCGCGCAGCACCCCCTGTAATATTTCCCGCTCTACGTGTTTCGACTGCTCAAAAGGCCCGCAATTTCCGTTACAAAAAACTGGCCAACATGTGCGAAGTCAGCGGCGCAGCAGGTTTTTTTCTCTCTTATGTATTATTTTTTTTTCCTGTTTTTTAACTTGGGTGCCGCCGCCAACTTTAGAATGCAAAAGAGTCATGCCGCCGCCGCCTGCCACACACTATTGCTGTAGCAGTCGCACTGGTAAAAAGCATTCGGCATCTGCCTCTTCTTCGCGCCCATAAATGCCAACATTTGCCATTTGAATCAGAAATGCTAAAGTTATGACAAATATCAAATCCAGATGAACTTCTACAGCGAGAAGTGGCCAAGATGGCTTTAAGCGGCAATAAACAAAAATGCCAAAGTTATTTGGAAAGTTAATAAAAAAAAAACTTGGGAAGAAATAATAATCAAAAGCCAGACATTTTCACTAATAAAAAAGCGTATTAAACATTATCTTAGAAACATTATCTTGAAGAAGCTCGAAGAAGCTTTGAAAGATGAGCAACTCTCTTAGGTCACTCTTTAACTTTAACATCTAAACACAAATTAAAGTTAATACAAATCTAAACCTAACTAATTCACTTTTCTACCATATTTCTTTTCCAGATTCACGCACCTAAAACAGCAAGAAAAACTCCAAAAGACAAAGAAGTGTTAATCAAAAAAACAAAAAATATAAACTGCAAATTTTTTAAACATTTTTTTTCGTGTGCAACCGTAAACAAACCAAAGAAGTTAAAAAGAGAGGGATAGCGAGAAAGAGCAATCAATTTGCAAGCAGGGGAAACTACTACTAATACTGCAAAAACCAAATCCAAAAAAAAAAACAACAACAAGAAAAAACAGCGATAAAAAATGGGTGAACTGCGAAAATCGCTGCCGCTGAATACAGTCGGCGTCTTTTTGGCGCTGCTCCTCTGCAGCTGCTCTTTAATAGGTGAGTAACGGGAAGAAAACTAGAAGAAGGCTCCTCTTTAGTCGAAGAAATGCTTTTCTTTTTTTGGCATTATAATTAGAAATGGGAAGCCAAGGCACAAATTGCATTGAAAGTTGCAAATTTATGGCTTTTCGATGGGGCATATGTCTGAGAAACTTTGAAATTTTGTTTATCACACAAAGTCTTTGTGTACTTCTTTGAGGAAAACTGAAAGGAAGTGGTTAAGAGATGTTCTAAAATTGTCTTAAATGCAAAATTAGCAAGATCTAAACTGATAAAGAGGCCTAAAAAACCCTACATTTCCATTCATATAACCTTTATGATGCCCTAATTTTCCACTTGGCTCTTAATTATCATTCTGAAAATTGACAAATCATTAGCTTTACTCGTCTGGTACTGTTGTAACCTAAGTACTATATCAGTCCTATCACGATTATGACTCCAATGAGATCTTCCAACTTAGCTGAAATCCGCTTATCAGTCAGACAGGGTCATATCATATTTTTCTCAGGTTTCTTCTTTCTTTCTTTCTTCTGATCCCACCACAAAAACTGGGCAGACAAATTACTTTACCTGAGCACTTGCACTTGGTTACCTGATGACGACCATGGGCGACCCTGAAACACTAGGTAAATAGAGACCTCAGAAAGGAAATAAAACAACATCTTAGGAAAAACTAAAATCATCTTTTTTTCCTTATCGCCGCAATCTCCCGAAACTCTAGAGTCAATATTTGTTTTACCTCAAAACAGACTATATACCGTAGCTCTGCTCAAATATCGTAAATTTTTCAGTATACATGATAGACTTACTAAGGTATATATATGTATATATATCTAAGATTCCGGCACCTGACTTTGAGGTAATAAAATTTGAGCAAACATTTTGCCTAGACAACTTGAAAATATTGCGCAAGACTAGGCTTGTTAAGTAAGAGATTTGGTAGCTATCTGAGAATATTTCTAGAACTTTTCTGGCTAGCTAATATCCACAAAAAAAGATTCCAATCTATAATCAACTATCTTGATATTAAGTTTCTTAGAAATAATCACTTGATTATGCCAAAAATCTAAACAAAAAATGATTCTTAATTAATGGCTAAATAATAGGCTAGAAATTAAGAACAAAGAACCGCTTACTGAAACTAGCTTTTGGCCCATAAAACCAGATTAGCAACAAATTGCAAGATATATCTTCTTGCTGGATACATAATTCAGGAAGTTTATAGGCTGGCAGAAGACTTCTTGGCTTAACTGTTAAGTCGAGAAGAGACCAAAGACGACTTCTCTCCCAGCAATTACCGCATCCGGTTTTGGACCACAAAAGCGCTGGTCAGACGATCCCAAAGGCAAGGTTCTAAAACCGCAGAAAGTCGAATTTAATTAACGTAATTTCTTCTTTTCTTCCCGTCAGAAAAATCTCTTAAATTTTCTTCTTCCACTATTTAGAAAGGAAATCAAAATACAAATTGGTTAAGTCATTGCTAGATGACTCATCGGATTAACTGATCATATTTCGGTTAGTTGGAAATAAGTATTTTCCCTGAGTAAGAAAGAAAGTGAGAAAAGCAGCCCCTTTCTTCCTCGTACCGCCTTTGTTGTGGTCAGTTTGTGCTCTAATTTTCGAGTAGTAAACTTAAAACTTTTTATGTTGTTGACTGGCGCGCTTTTCTTTTTTTGTTTGCCGCGCTCTAAACGGCAGCTTGTTCTATATATTCTTCGTCTTGTTTTATTTTTTGTTTTTTGTGTGAGAAAAACACTTTGAAGAAAAGCACAGGAGAAAATGTCTTGAGAAAAGCGGTGGGGAGGGGAAGGGGCAGCTAAAGTACAAAAATACAACCAAAAATAAAACAAAAAAAAAAAAGGGTGGACAGTCCTAATTAGCTAAGCCCGAAACTGGCTTAATTGGGTGCCGCTTTCACTTCGGCCATCGCGCCTGGGAAAACTGTCAGTTAGACATAGTCCGAGTAGTTCGTCAAGCCATTAATGGACGATGAGGGCTCCCTAGATGAATGGAAAATGGAAAATCTGAGAGGTCCACAGCGGGGACCAGCAGAATCTTGAGAGCTGAGGCACTCCAGATTTTTCCACTGGGCGGACCACTCTCAAAGAAAGGAAAATAAAGCTGGACTTTTAGGGTAAACCAAAGTTGAGATGTTTTTTAATGGTGAATATATATCTTTAAACCCGTTTGGCAAAGCAAGATTTATATTAGAAGAGTCACGATTAGTATTTCCTATGGAATGCGAATGCCAAATTGCTAAACTTAACAGGTTAGCAGGTGATAAAATATAGCCTTGTGGGGTGTTTCATGGACCTGTTTTTCGATTTCATAAACTTGAATTTTATACAATCTCTCAAGATTCTTAAAGAAATATTAATAAAAATTTAAGGAAATCTTCAAGCACATGTTCATTTACTTTCTTAAATCACTGTGGTGGAACACAAAGAAGTGGAAGCTGAGACTGAGAATTCAGAGAGGAGGGTCTTGAGTTTATAACCCAAGCCCATGAACTCGACTTTATACCTCTCTTCCTCGAACTGAGGACATTCTCAGAATTCTCTGACTCATATCTTTTTGACTTCTTAGTCAGTCTTAGTCTCTCACGCCCAGCAGCATCATCGTTCCATTTGTCCACTTCACCCTCCACCCTCCCGGTTAGTATCCACCTTTCTATCAAGGAGAAAGAGTAGGGGGAGAAACATCAGGTTGCTGCTGCTCAAGTTGTTGCCTGAATGGGACAGCTTATGGTCAAGCGGGCAACTCTTGAGTTCTTTCTTTTCTTGTCTTTTGTGCCACTTGACAAGACAAAGATGGAAGAGAGCGAATATAGCCAGCGGAAAGAGAGAGAGAGGGGTAATGTGGGGAATGGGCAGGAAAAAGGAAATTCCAATTATGTTGCAAAGTCTGGCCGTGCGTAGAAAAGAATTGTTGCCGTTTCTTGTTTATGCGCCTCTCACTTACACACACTGCTGCTGCCTCTTTCTAGCTCTCGTTTTCTTTTTTTTCATGATTTTTCCCTTGTTTTAATTTTAATCCAGTAATGCCCGGAAAGCCTTGCATTTCGCTTTAATTAATAAAACAAAACATTTCGGATGGGACAGAAAAACAAAAGGATTCAAGTGGATTGCAGAAATGATAATGAGCTGTGCCTGGGCTATATCTCTCTTCTATATATATATATCTCTCTGCAGAGATCTTAATGGGTGCTTGATTTTTCAATGCAGCCGTGAACCCAAAAAAGAAAAAAAAGAAAAACTTCACCATAATTAGCAGGCATTGTTGCGGAAAAGCCCGAGTCCAAACCATTTAAATTAACTGCAAATGAGCTGGAAAACCCACGCGAAAACCAGAAGAAAAGTGTGTTCTTGTGACTTCTTCTGTTAACCATTTTTACATCTCTCATAAAATATTCCAAAAAGCAAGCTTAATTATCACAAAAAATGATATGTGAAAATAATAAGCTGAGATAAAAAAGGAAAACATCAAATTAAAAGGGAAAAACGAGAGAATTGAATTAGTGTGAAAAATATGGCAAGACTTTCAGTTGCTTTTACTTGTTATGGAATGCTGTGAGTGAGTGAGTGTGGGTAAGAGAGAGTTAAACCAAAAACAAAAAGCAACAAAAAAAAAAAACGAAGAAAAAGAGAGGGGTTAAGCCCGCATAATCCCAATGAAGCTTAAACAATGAGTCTCAGAGCAAGATAAGATACATTCCTATATATACATAATGTATATAAAACAAAAACGACAGACCGGCAAAGCCCGGCAAACAAAGAATGCACAGAAAATACAAATGAAGGATTGTTGTTAAGCCATCGACCAGCCCTCCGTCCTCCGCCCTCCTCTTGCATTTTTCCATCTTCAAGTATGATGAATGAATTTTAAATTAAAATTCAAGCGAAGCATAAAAAAAATGATTGGGGGCCCAGGTCCACACCACCCGCATTGCGCCCAATCTGGGGGCCTCACGAAAGTTAATTACATTTGACTATAAGTTGAAGGTTTTCATTTTACCAAAAATCAAAAGATTTTCCAAAAACTTGAATTAGTTTTTCTTTCTATTTCACTTCTAAAACTAAAATTTTTATATTTATTTGAATCTATTAATATATTCTAGAAGTGTTTTTCTCTTCATTATTTGCCAATGCCACCATCACCTGAGCGCTCCTGAATTGTTAAAAAGTTGCCAAGAGATCGAGATCTCAAGGCTCAGAAACAGGAAACGACGTCCCGAGACGTGCCAGGCCTAATAACCAGCCCAAAAATTGAGTTATAACCAATTGGCAGGGCAGGCCTTCGATTTGGGGGACACATTCCTTAGGGCCTAAAGGCTGGTGTTCTACTACCTGTTTTCTTTATACACACACCATCCTATCGGAATCGAACCATCTGGGAGGTGCTCAGGTAACCCGATGACGCCCCGTCCATACACAACTAATTGCTAATTGGATTATGTCTTGCTCGAATGAGAAACGTAGGAAAAGTAAGTGGAAGAGGACAAGGAGGAGGAGGGTTATCAGGAAGAATGGGTGAGATGCACATGGTCACATGGGTCACATAGGGAAATAAGGGAAGTGGTGAGGTTGGGTCATTGATATCCGCCTTTGGCCGTAATCCAAACGGTCATCGGTGGCCAGACGAACCTGAGGGTTGTGCCTGCCGCCCTGAATGGAATGTTTTTAATTGACTTGCCCCATTGCAATTGCATAACAATGAGAGAGAGATAGAGAGAGAGACACCACCCCGCCCACGACTCGACGCCCATGTGTGTTTGCCTGCCTGATTGCGGCGTCAATTGTCAATTTTTGTTACCTTCTGTGCCGTCGGTCCGCTCGTCGTCGGGTTCTTCTAATTGGTAATGCAAAGTGCATGGCCAGGTCCCAACTTCTACTGTCCGTTTCTCTGTCTGTCTGTCTGTCCGTTCGTCCGTCCGTCTTGTCCATTTGGGTCCTTTCTTTTATTTCCTCTGCAACTCCCCCGGTAAGCCACACCCTTTATTGTCTCGCTTTTGGCCTTTGTTCTGGTTGCCTGCCCTGGTCGTCGGTCGTTTAATCAATTCGTTTCTATTTCGCATTTTTCAAGTGTACTGTCCGTTTAAGGTGGGATAGCTGTCCGTTTAAGAGAGAGAGAGGACAACTCTGGTTGTGATTTTTAAGGCTGGTGAAGGAAAACTATATTTATATAGGAAAATATTTCCTGGGAACCTGGATTGCTGTATGAATGTGAATTTTGCCACAACTTCTAATTGGCAAGTGGCCTGGCCTAGCCCACTGTACTTGATTTTTAGTTCTGGTCTGGGGATCAAATTGTCTTTTTTTTTTTTGTTTGGTTTTTTGCCACGGAGTCGTGCTCCACTTTGCATACCCTTGATCCTCGCCATACCCCGCTTTGCCGCCCGACTCATTAAATTTCCCACACTGCAAATTGAGTGACTTCCACTCCCACGAACATCACCCCGTCGTGCACCTTGCGCCCTTGGCAGCCGCCAGCCTCTCATCGTCCTCCCAAAACTGAATCCCAATCCCAAACCCAATCTCATCCAATCCTCCGCCTTCACCTTCTCCTCCTGCTCCATCCGCAGCACTTATCTTGCCCTGCCGCTTTGTTTTTTGTTTTTTTCCCACCATTAAGCCTCAACTATCAGCGGCAGCTCATCAAGATGTGCACAAAACAACGAAAAGCGGCAAAAAGTGCAAGCATAAGGCAATTCCCCTTGGTTTCCCCTTTTTGCCCCCCTCTTTTACCCCCCTTTTGCTCCCCTTTTAGCACACCGCCACTTTCCGCTGCTTTTGGCAATTTTCAGCATTTAACCAAATAAACCTCTGCCATCAGCACTGTCTGCTCTCTGCCCTCTGATTGCACTGCGCAAAATGGTTAGCAGTTTTGGAAATTATTTAGAAAAATTGGAAACCTCTTTGATAACCCTAAAAGAATCTTTTGTATTTCCATCAAAAGTGATCAAAGTTTTATTTTAAATCATAAAATTGATCATAAATTCTACAAATTTTCTTCTCTGTGTCCTTCAATTTTTCTCAGCCATTGCCTTTGCTGCTCCTCACTGACATTCATATGATGTGCTCAGTGGCTCCCCGCGTCATTATCAACGTTTACCCCATACGCCCCTGCTGCACTTCCTCTTGAAAGCCCCCCTCGCATCTAGCACCCCTCCTTTTCCCTTCGCCAGCCATGTTCCGCTGTCGGTTTTTCTTGTTTCCTCTTCGCTTGCCCCTTAAAATGGGTTGCTGCAAGTTGCAATGAAACAGAAATGGGATTGGGTTTGGGATTGGAAAAGGTACTCAAACTAACCTGTTCTTATTCTGGCAACATTGCATAGCCATCTTCAGTCTAAATTGGATTCTCCAGTCTAACCAGATCAGTGAAAACTATATGGTAATTAAAAGGAAACTAATCCTTAAGGATTCTCTTTGATGGGAAGCAGAGCTACTCTTAGATCGAAAGTAGTCATAAATTATATAGAAGAAACTGGGGCAAAACAGTTTTGGCAAATAGAAAATTAACTATATATATAGGGAATACGGTATTATGGGGAAAAGTTATCAAAGAGTTTGTTGATAAACTAGTTCCGCGACTTGAAAATAACTAGTTCGTTGGAACTTGGCGCTTTGACTGACTGGGAAACCTCCTTCTCTTTGATAAACCCCATTTTCCACTACTGCCTGTCTTGCCTGCCTGCCCTCCTTGTTGAAACCTCTCGACTGAGCCGTGTGCCGGCTTCATTCTCATCATTATCCCATTCCCAAAGTTACGAAAACTTTTTAGCCGACGCCAAGTTGGCTGGGAACCATGAGAAAACCCCTTTTATGGTGAAGAGTCGTCGGCCCCCCCTTTTTATCCAGTTTTTCTTCTTTTTTTTTTGTTTTTGTTTTTGTTTTTTGCACTGGGCATAGTTTAGCGTAAATTTTCATAATTTTATGGCAATTTTTCACATGCGCATTCGCAATGCAGGGCAAACAAAAGAAGCGATGAAAACGACCAAAATAGCAACAATCAACTGCCTTCGACGACCGACCGACCGACCCCCCTTATCCCTTTTCCCTTTTTTTCGGCGCCCTTCTTTGTGTTTGCATTTTAGTCATGAACTTTTAAGCATTTGTCATGCATAATTTGAGCAGCAAATGTATTGGAAAGAATTTTAAATTGATTGTTATCGTTGTGCTGTGTTGTCCAGGAAGGATGGGATAATGCACCCTCGGACTTGGACTTGGATTCTCCTCGGACATTAGTCAGTTTGTCGGGAATACAAAATTCAGAGTGAAGCATTCCGTGTCCAGAACTTATAAACCCTCACCCTGTAGGGGCAAACAGCTTTGTCAATAATTAGCTTAACCCATTAATAACCCAAGAATGTTGCAGCAGCAGCACAGCCAGACGAGTGGGAAACTGAGTCAGCAAACTTAGCCAGATATCGCTAACGGGGATTATATGAATGTTGGAGGAATGGCGGACGGGGGACGAGCGGACGGGTTTATCCAGTGGACAGCCAAGATTAATGATGGCCTTTACCTTTCCCTACCAACAGAATGGAGATGGAGAGAAAGCGATGCTGGGTGATTTGATGTCTGCTAAAAGTAAAAGTTCATTCACATTGCTTTGTTGCAGTTGAAAGTTCTTCTTCGCCTTATTCATCCTCATCCTTTCTATACCCTTTGAATCTCGGGCTTTTATCATTTTTGTTAACCAAAAAAAGAAAGAAAGGAGGAAGAACACTTTGCTAGTGATTCACCTTTTGTCCTTTTGTTGGCCAACTTTAAAATAAAAAGGAATGCAGTTTTTTAGTGCAGACATTGAAAGCTTAGAAAAATGTGAAAAATATTTCAGATTCCCTGAACTCAAATTCGAAAACTGATATCTAGAATATTTCGCTGATATAGAGCCAACTAATCCAGGGTATCTGTAGTCTCGTCTTCTTTACCTCAGAGATTCCTGGGCGTTCACATAACTCGCTGAGTTTTATCTGTCGACTTGCAGAGGCCGCCCAGTCTTGGGTTTCCCACTTTCCGGTGAAAACGCTGCCAATGTCTGTCGTCACTTTTGGACTTTATGTTTTAAGCTCTGCAGCAAATTCTGAGTAAAGCGCATAAAGCACTCTTTTTACACACATACATACATACACACACACACACACACACACACACACACACACACAGAGAAACGACGATGGACTGACTGATGATTAAATTCCTGTGATTCAATTTTCTTCAAGCTGAGCCAGGCATATTTTTTCTTGTTGGATTTTTTATTTTTCTGGTTGTTTATGGTCTTGGGGCCATTAAAACCATCCTCATGTGTGTGTGTTTGTGTGTGTGTGTAGAGACTTTTCCAAATTGTTTTTTGGGTCTGAAAATGCTGCAATCGAATTTGTTTCCGATTGGTTTGATTAATCCCGAAATCGGTAGAAAAAAAAAAGTATACAGTAGGGCTAGCAAAAGAAGTTTTTGTTCGTGGCCAAGTCCTGGTTTTTTGCCTCTGCCAATGAAGCGATCTCTAATTTAAGCTGTCTGATGAGCAAACATTTTTCTCTTGCAGTTGGGAATTATTAATGATTTGAGAATTTTTGTGAATTGGAAAGTTTATGCGGAATTGTTGCTATAAAAAATAGTAAAGGGTGGCCCACGTAGGATTTGCGGTTTTAATTATCAATATTTAACAATTTTCTTTGAGCTTAAACTTAATAATTTCGTAAACCGCAAACCTTGTATTAAATATTTGATAAATTGACAATCACTTTCGAAATGGCAACGTCCGAATTATCGATAGTTCAAAAAGCAAATGCTACATGGGCCACCCAAATCATATCTCTGTGGAAAGACTATTTTCCAGCTTGTTCTTCTACGAGTTTTGGCTATTAGTTCCCCTGATTCCGGATGCAATTGTGCAACTTTGACGGTTGACGGTTGCCGGTTGCCGCCTTTCAATTGCTAATAAACGTAATTGCAGCAGCACAATGCCTCTATAGAGATACCCTTCGATCGGAGTGAAAAGGTGCCTAGGGGGATGTACATAGCCTGCCAGGATATATCATCCAAGTGGCTTCATCTCTTACAATATGACTTCCCCCCCGGCACCCATTTATGGTATTGTGTATTGTTGTGTGTCGTTTGACATTTGATTTCTGACGCGTGCCGATTTAACGACAGCAAAATACTCTCTCTCTGTGTGTGTTTCAGGGCAGCGAGGGGGGAGGCCTTTTTGGTGGGTTAACAACGGGGAGTGCCACATGCCTCTTGTTGGTTATTTTTGTTTTTACGATTGTTTTAATTCTGTTTTGTTGCAAACAAATAGGCGGAAAATTTTAACGTACTGCAGCCCGGCATGCGCCCGGGCCATTTACCACTCCCCCCTTAACCCTCCCCCTGCTCATCGCAGGGAAAAATATTAGATGCGTTGCGCGTGTTGCGGCCTCATTAATTTGTTTCTAGATTTATTAATTATTCAGCTTTTTCTCTTTTTTTTTTTGCGCCATCCGCAGATAGTTTATGGCAGTTACGCGTGCCGAGTGTTCACTGTTTGCTGATTGCCTCTCCCCTGGCGATCGTTTCGGGGAATTTGAATCGTCCAGAGGGTCCTTGGTGGTTGTTGTCCCTCTTCTGGCTTCATTTCGGCCAACTGTTTCAGCATAGCAAAAAGTCGGTCAGGGAAGCCTACAAATATTTGTGTTCCAGGGGAGTTTCTTGTTGGGGAATGAAGACCCTAGAAATGAGATCTCTTTTCTATAGAGAGAGAGTTACTACTCTATTACCATTATAATCGGATAGCTTAACAACTTATGACTATATCCCAAAACATCCCTTCCAACTATAACTTATCTTACCCATCTTAATAACTTCTAGACCATTCATTCTAACGACTTTTAGTGAAAAGATATATATATAGCATAATACCATCCATCCCCTCATTGCTATGTTTCCACCCCATTTGTTTGTTCATTTGCTAAAAATATTTCCTCTACAACATCGGTTATAGCTTGTAGTCAGTCAGTTGGACCAAAAATAGATATGTCTGCTGACAGACCTATGGCTTTTAAGCCATGTTGCAGTTTTATTTGTCAGCCATTAGTGCCGCATTAAGTTTTATATTCCTTGGCAATATTCCTGTATTTATAAACCTCTGATCTAGCTGCAACAAAAAGCCTTTCACTTGCCAACAACTGTCGTTTTTGAGAGCGTTGGGCGTTGGTAAAGAGGGGGCGTGGTTCGAGTCTGTGTGCCTAATGATGTTGAAACGACTTCCTTTGGCGGCTGCTACTGCTGCTGCTGCTGCTGCTGCTGCTGGTGTTGGTGTTTTTTCTGCTGTCAATTTGTCAACACAAGACTCTCGACTTGATGGTCACCTATATTTTTTGTTGTACAAGTATATATATATATATATATATATAGAAGTATGTATAGGTTTTTTTGTACTTGTTATTTGGAGTCCCCTTAGCGGAAGTCGTACAACTGAGCACGACATTTTGCACTCAATGAATCATAAATATTTGCCTGTTTTTTTCCCTTAACCCCCCATCCATTCTCTCTGGCTTTTTTACACTTGAAAGTTTGTTGTTGTTTTTATATATTTTTTTTGATGTATTTAATTGAATTTGTTTTGGGTTTAATGCAACCAGCGAGGCGTGCAATGTTTAAAGTTCTCTGTTCCCGTTGAGAAGAACCAACAGGTGTTTGACTTGTTTTCGGTGCCAGCTGATGCGTGAAAATGGTTGGATGGATAGGCATTCGATATTGGTATGGATATGGCGACAGTCTAAAAGGGGTATAAGGTTACAAACAGGAAGTTTCACTTTAATGGGGAAGCAAAGGAAAGGTAGTATATAGTATATACTATATATCAGATATATATATATCAAAGAAATCTCTCATAAATTCGTCATTTTCGATCCCATGAGGATCTTTTCAAAACAATAAAACTGTTAGTTGGGGGGAGCAAAAGAAACACATTTTGAGTAATCAAAAACAAACACAAGGATCATATCATTAGAGAAATGTTTTTGGAAAAAAAGTGCCAAAGACAACAAACAGATATTATGTGTGTGGGGGATTCCATCTGTGGATGGAAAGGCAAGGGCCTTTCCCACACTCCGCCAAACCAAACTGCAACTTCAGTTTGAAGTTTTCCCCTCTATAACTCTGCAGATCTGCCATGATATATGGACCGCAAGTGGCTTTTGTTCTAGGAGGGATGCCAATTATGCTGCTGCTTTCCCTTTTGCTTATCCCCCCCATATATATATCTCAAGACATTCGAGTGACGGCTGCTCCCCAGACGGCATTTAAAGCGGCTGTGCAGAAGAATGTTGTATCTCATGGTTATGCTGTACCCACAATTAGCATTCCAAAAATAGAATGCAACACAGTGGCAGTGGCAAACTCAAGGCGACATCGATCTGGTATATCTGTATTCCAATCTCAAACCCCTGATCATGGTAATAATGGAAATTCATTCGTGTAAGTTTTCTAGCTACATCTCCAGTTTTTGTATGTTTTTGGGTTTAAAATATTCTTCAAGCTGATATCGCCGAAGCGCATCTGAATGAATTTCAAACTGCAGCTGCAGTTTATCAAACGCCTCAATCGCTTAGCTGACAGCCAACTGACAAAACATTCACCAAAAAACGTAATTACGCACACGAATAAAGAGTGGAAAAACGACTAGCATAGTTTTCTTGGCTTTTTCTTTGACTTTTTCCAAGCATTTAGCCTACAGAAGGAACGCTGCCAGCCTCAATCAGCAAAATTGAATTGCTTTAGAAAGAGAAGGAGAGCCCACAGAAAACATATTTAACCAATTAGAAAAGGAGATGTCAGCTTTTCTTTTTTTTTTTTGGGGCATAAAAAGTCAGCTTCTAATGAAATTATTATTAAGAAATGTTTCCCTCTAAAAGGCTAAGCACTCACTGATTGAGTCAGGAAATCCATAAAGTTTTCGTGAAATTCGAATACAATGGGAAATAAATGGGAGGACGATAACGAAGCACTTTGAAGCCCCGAACAGTCCAACCACCTCCGCATAGAGTGTTACGCCCGCCCCTTTTCTATCACCATCTGAACAAATACAGCTGTGACTAAATGAAACGAAATGAAATGAAATGAAATGAGCAATGTTAACTATCCTGTTTACATAATATGTCAATTAAAGGCGCAACATCTTGGGGGTGGGATTATAATTATATCAAGTGAGTTGGGAGGGATGTTTAGAAAAGCTTTTACCCAGGCTCTCTGCCGCTATCTGCCCCCTTTGAATTCGATTTATTTATGACCCGCTGTGATTTTGGCATAGTTCTTAGTTGGATATCTAGGATTCTGCGTCCCAGAAACATTATCCAACATATTAATTTGATTTCCGCTTTTTTTATTATTATTGTTTTTTTCAGTCACATAAATCAGAGTCTGTTTCAAGGGTTGGCTGCCTGCCCGCCTTTGTGCTTTGTCTTTGTCCTTAAATCAAAAATTCAAGTTTTGTTTCTCTATTTCGATATTTTCGGGTGGAAAACTCCCCACTAACTCATGATCCACCCCCAGAAAAACGCCGAAAAAAAAAGGAAAAGAAAACCGCCACTGCACTTTGCCAAATTGCGAATGTGATTTATGCGGCCGTAAGGCATTTCTTGGCAGCCTGTTAACACTTCATTTAAGCTGAAATATCTTCACAGATACTGAACAAAATATATATATCTGCAGAAAAAAAAAGGAACATTCCAGCATCAGGATTTTCAATTAGTTTGTTTGTTTTTTTTTAGGGGTGGCTAAGTGACAGTCGTCATCATCAGTCTTTGTTCTGTTTTCAAATCCGGATTTCTGTTTTGTTCTGACTTTATGGAACATTTTCCCTATAATTTGTTGTTTACAATTCAATTTTCCAGCGCGCACCCCAAAATCTAAAGTGCGGAAATGAAGTGGATTAGGTGAAGGAGATTACAAAATGCCATCAAGTGGTCGTTGTCACGTGTCCAAAGACTCTTCCGGGGGATTTTCAAATTGGTTTGCCTCAAAGCAATATGCCGGCATTAAGCCATCTTAAGGATGGTCTTCTAAATAATAAACAATTCAATTAACAGGTTGCAGGAAATCTGTACTTAAGTACAGGGGTAGGCCAAGGGGAAAATTTTCATTCAAATCGAATTAGTTTACAGGAAAAGTAGTTTAGTTTGCATAATTTATTCTAATGAAGAGAAAAATTAGAACAGAAATTTGCATAAATATAATGAAAGATATATCTTAGCATCCCCTCAAGCAATCAATCAACCAAATTCTTAGTTATTTTGCCTAACAAATAAGTACTTATATGATGATATACCAAAAACACCTCACTAATTATGTTCTTTCCCACCATTTTCCATCATTTTCTCTTTCCAGGTAAGTGTCAATGTCAATGGCCATCAAAAAAAAGAAAGAAATCTGACAACAAAAAAGCATAAAAAAAGAACACACACGCACAGCCCGCGGCTCGTAAGTCATGATTGATGGTTTCACACCTCCAAGTTTGGGTTCTATTTTGCTTTTTTTTTTTCCAAAACGGGGGGGGAAATAATACCCAAAGAATATGTCGCGTTTTTATTACCTGTTTATGCTCCATGTGTCGGCGAAGAGAAACTCATTAAAGGTGACAATGCAAATGTGGCGACAAGGCCCAAAAGCCACGCCCACTAATTGCCTGTCATACATGAATGGGAATTTATGGAAGGAATATGCCAGCCTATATGTTATAAAGGAAAATCGCTGAGAACAGAAAGACAGCGAGTGAGTGTTCCTGGGAATGCGGCACACTCAAATTCCAGCTCTTCACCGAAGGTGCGAACATCTAAAAGTGGCAATTAATTTGACACGTTCGTGTGTGTGTGTGTGTGTGTGTGTGTATCTGCCCACAATTATGTTCCAGTTGCTGTCGATGGCTTGTTTTTGTCAATGGCAAACAGCTGCAATGACATTGAAATGGGATTTTCGGGCATTTTGTTGTTGTTTCTTGTTTTGGGAAGGGGAAACTCCAGCGCAGAGAATGTATCTGACAGATACGATTTACTGGCCGAGGTAAAAGGTCAATTCCGATGCAATCATAAATAGATTTGAATTGGGTAAAAGGAAATAGTTGATTAGAAGAGTAGATTTAAACTTAAAGTTTAAAAATAAAAACTTAAATACTTTCCCTTTGAGCTGAAGGTTAGCGCCCAAGGGGGGGCAGAGTAGGGAATGAGTTTGCTTTTCGAGATATCTAAGCCTCAGGCTCTGTTCTTCTACTAATTGATTTTATTTGATATCCTATCCCTTCTAGTTTTACCCCTCCATTAATTGAAAGAGAACCCCCCCTTAAGCCCTTGGGGAGTTGCCGTCGCCGCTGCTGCTGCTGCTGCTGCTGCTCAGTGACACGCAACAAATGCAATTAGGCCCCGGCAGCATTTAATTCTATTTGGGCATAAACCCAAAAAGCCTAACTCCTTCTACGTTTTGCATTCTTTATAAATAAATCGGGTCAAATGCAAACACAGATGCCATGGTGGTGGCATAAAAACATAGAGTAAACCCTGCCCCCCCTTTGTGGCGCCTTGGCAAAACCAAAACAGAACATTTTTTATAGTTTTGTTTATGCCCCAACAACAACAACAACAGCAACAACAGAAAAAGACCATTTAAATCAGCTTCAGTCGTCGTCTCAGATTTAGATATGAATTAAGGCAGACTATATAGAAGACTATATACTATTAGACTATATATATAAATATATCTCTTCCGCCTCTCCATTCACAATCCGTTGGACTTCAAAGTGCCTGCGGCTCATTCTGGAATTGATTTTCTCATTCGAGGCTAAAAATATTTCCCATTTTCGTGTGCGGAGATGATGGTGTCGCCAAATATATATATAGAAATGTTGCGTATTCATTCCGCCACTTGAATTCGATTCTGACCCGAAAGTATCTACGCTACGCATCTACGGTGGATATTTTTGGTGCCTACTCATGGATGGATTTTTTTTTTTTCTGATTTTTGGGGTCAAGCCAGTGGAGAATTTGCCTTGTTGGCTTTTAACGGCTCAGTTTCGTGTGTTTGTCTTTCGTATTGATTGAAATGATGGAAAGGTCAGGCGCCAGTCTTGGGAATTTTCTTCTTTTCTTTTATTTCGGGTTTAGATTTTTCGTGAAAATGGTTGCCACTAATCAAGGAGAGACCCCTATTGCCTCATTAACTGCCTGGGAAATGCCAGCGGAGAATGATGTATGCTCGAATTCCAATCTTGCCAGCTACATTTTGTATCTTTCGGATAGTCTTGGTGTGTGTTTTTTGGGGGTTAGACTTTGATTTGTATCTTTTGGGTAAATTTAGTATTTAGTAAGCTGTCTAGGATAAGGAAAAGCCATGACTTTCTTAAAAGATATCTTATCATAGATGCCTGAAAATCTAAATTAAAAATAGCTAATCTTGTCTTAAGATAAAATTAACATCTTTTATGTTTTCTCTCATATGAAAGTCTGAAATGATTTTGTATCCAAGAGATACCTAGTGGACAGACCATGCTGTATCTTTAGACCCGCTGATAAGAAAGACAATAAATGGATCGCCAATTCAAGCGAAAAGTGTTGCTCGCTTGGGGAGAAAAAAGAAAAATGTTAACAGCGATTTTTGCTGGCCAAAAAAATGAAAAAAAAATGTAAAAAAAGAAGGGGGAAAATATCTAAATGCTTTCGACGCATCCAATGGATTGCCAAACTATGCGAAAAACACAGGGGTGGTAGGCGATTCTTTTTTAGTTTTTTTGGAGGAGGAGGAGGGTGAGGAGGAGGAGAAGGAGTGGCGAGCCAAGGGGGCAAGGGGGCGAAACTATACGCTTGAAAAGTTTGCACAGCATGTGAAGTGGAGTATCTGTATCTGTGTTTGCGCACACGGTTTGTTTGTATAATTGCCGGGCAAAAAACATTTTGCAAAGGTAAAAAAAAAAAACAAAAAATACGAAAATAACACCGGGTGTGTATGGATATGCAAAAAAAAATAGTGATATTTGGAAACGTTTCTTTTGGGGGCGATTTGGATATTTCAATGCAGGCCCCGGCAAACGTTTTAAAGGAAAACAAAAACTGAGTCGCTGAGAAGACGCGCATCAACAGCAGATTTCGAATCAATCAAACCACATTAGTCAAATTTGATTTGTAAACAAACCGCAAGAGAATTTCATTAAGCGCATAAAGGAAACACTGAAAGCCATCAAATATTTTGGTTCATCATGCCAACGCCATCTCCGTTTGCCGCATTTGCCATTTGCCTTTTGCCATTTACCATTAGCCAAACAAAACGATAGAAGCAAAACCAATCGCTGTCCAAACAAAACAACTCGAAAACATGGCCAAAAAAGAAAAAAAAAAAAGAAAAAGTTATTAAAACAGTCGGATAGATGGACAGATGAGGAGGATATATAGATGGAAGAGATTCGAGATTCGAGATTCTAGATTGAGATGCCCAATGAAACGGAGAGGAGTATTATTGTTTTCGTTGTTGCCAGTTTCAGTTCGTTCTTTTTCCTTCGCTTTTCGCCCGTATTTGTTATTGGCGATGAGTGAAAAAGTTGCCTTTTCCCCTCTATACAATTGACACATCAACAAACTTGCATTGTGTTTAGACGATGAAATTTATTTGCACAAAAGCGAAAAACTCTATTGTTTCGCATCCACTTTTGGCCTTTGTTTATGATGGCGATTGGATTGGTCTTTGGGGAGTTTTTTTTTTTGGAGAATCTTATAAACAAAATTGTGGCTAAGTTAAGTTGGCAGAGCAGCCTTTCGTTCTTTCTTCTCACACTCGGGACAAAGTCAAAAAGTTATTGAATTCTTGTTTGCACTTCTTAATTGAATTTCAGTCTGTCGATTGAGTTCTCTCTTTGTTGTTTTCTGTTCAGCAAGTTCTTCTTAAGCTTTGGTATTTTTCTAAAGAATGGTAAGGAGGAATGGTAAGCTTAAGCAGGATAATCCTCAGTTTGCATTTTCTGCTGATCTCTGTTTATATTTTTTTTTTTCTATATATGATGATATGTGATCTTAGAAGCTGTTTCTGCTGCGCTCTAATTCACTGGAAATCACTTTAAGCTGAGAGTTGGATAACATTTGCCACATCGATCAAATGTCGCGGGGAAGAGGGTCCACAGTAGTACCAATCCCCCCTCGAAACCGAATTTGTACAACTTTCTCACAACAACTGGGACAGATGGATGGACGGAGGGGGCAGCCATGACTTGGATATAACTCATAATGACTATAGTGCTGTGCCCCCCATTTCGGTTGGTTTTCTGTTTTCATTTCGGTTTGCGTTTTGTTTATATGCATATTAAATGGTATAAAAAGAAGCAAACGCCAGCAGCAACATCAGCATTATAATTGTTCTTGCTGCTTGATGCTGAGTTTTGCTGATGAAGCGAGCGAGCTTGTACTCGCTTGTTGAAGTAAATGGGTGAATGGCTGTATAGTATTGTTGAATGTGGATAGATGGATTGGATGGATGGACCGACCCGACCCAAACGACCAACTGAATTGTGTGTGAAATCAATTTGTCGAAATACGAGCTGTAAGAGTGCCGAGTGCGGACAGATATAGACTCGTAAATGATATATATGTGCCGACATACATAACTCATTTCCAGATTTCTTCGCATCATCATCATCATCGTCCATCCGTCCGTCTCATTTTGGGAGCCTGGGAAAATTTCAAGATCCAATAGAAATCTGACTTTGGTCTTCTGCTGCTATACAATTTTCATATGAAAAGCCTTCAAAATCCTTTCTCCTCTGTAATTTGACAGCATTTTCGTTTAGATATATATATCATATGTATCATATATATATAAATTGAATCCTTTTGGCAGAAATGTGTTAATTAAAAGAGCATCAGATGGGTCTCTCGATTCGTTTTGATTTGATTCGATTTGCGAGGACGACTCAGGTTGATTGTTTGAAATGTTTTTTGTTTTGGTCTTTTGTTTTTTTTTTTTTTGGGTTGCTGCCCGAGTATCTCATGCATTTTGAAACTGTGCATCTGCCGACTAATTGCCTTTTAATTGCCAGGAGAGGAGGGCAGTATCTCGATCTGAGCATTATCTTGCCGTTGTTTTAGTTGCGTTTTAGTAACTAAAACCTGATTGCCATCGATTTTGCCATTAGCTTTTTCCGGGGGTGAAGGGATTTCTGGAAATCATCGCCTCGTCAGAAGGCAGTCAGGACATTTAAAGCGATCAAAGGTCAAGCTAAGCTGTTTGGCTTGCAAAATGTCATTTTCATGCAGATGACATTCTGAACGGAACGAAACCAAGTCGACGGGGGAGGGTGGGTAAAATGCCTTCACATTTTGGGTCATAAACTGATGCAGTTATACTCGTTACCAATTTCGGCACGAGGTCAATTTGTGATAATAATTCAGTAGACACTGTAGAGTAGAAAAATAATATTAAAAAAAGAAAAAGAAACAAAAAAAAACTGTTACAAACTCTCGAACAAAAGAAATGGGCACACACACGCCGACGTCATTGTTGCATGTTGCTGATGATGGCAGCGGGTAACATCACCATCGGCAACCTGCAACATCCAACATCGATTGCTCACCGCCGAGTCACGCAACTTGATGTCAGCACAAAATGCCACACACACGCGACTACACTGAAAGTAAAACAACGGCTATCGTGTTAATGGCACATTTAGGTCTCGAATTAAGCTCAACAGATATTAATGGCACCCTGGGGAACGCCGAGGAACTACATATGGTAGAAAGAAATGATTAAGTAAAAAGTTGAAGTTAACCTTAACTAATGAATTGTTTTTTTTGTTTTAGGTAACAAAAAATTGATTAATTTCGAAACAGAAATAAGGCACATCATATAAGTTGACCTTTTCAATTCCAAAATCCTTTTCTTACCCCAAGCCTTTAGTCCCGTTTACATTTCAACTACAAAGATCCAAGCACAACTGTACTTGACAACAATGGCTGGAAAAAGGGCCTTGAAATCAAAATCAGATGCGCAGCCAAAGCGAAAGCGTCGCGAAAAAAAAGCGGCAACAATGTGTCTGGGACGTGAAGGCATTTTAAGGGCGTTCATATATATATAGGGGCGTGGCTGGTGCCAGCACTAGGAGTTAAAAGCAGCAACAGTGTTGCCAACCGCACAGCATTTTGAGATCTGCTGACTTCTTCTGTTATGTTTTTCTTATTTTTTTTATTTTGTTGCCCCATTTCGAGCTCATTTTCTTAATTTCCTTTGCCAGCCAGCAAAATGTTTATTGCTCTTTGCGGGTTTTTGTTGCAAGTTTCACTGACCGCTTTGGTGGCAACCCTAGCAGCAGCAGCAGCAGAAGTAGCAGCAGCAGCAACGGGCACAACTTTTATGGCCGCACTGAGAGTGGAAATGACGCGAACCAGGGGCCATTTAAAAAGCTGTCATAAATAGTTTAATCACTGACTTTGTAAACGTTCCTCTTTATAACCCCCTAGAACCCAGAACTGAGAAGAGAGAACCCAGAATATGAACATTACTGCGGCACAGTTAGGTGTGGCAACTCTGGCAGTTGCCGCTTCCGGTTTCCGTTGACAGTTTGGCTAACTGTCAGGGCATTATTAAAATAATACGATTACATTCGAGTTGCATAGAAACTTTTGCCCTGAAATGTGTGACTGATATGTGTGTGTGTGTGTGTGTGTGTGAGTGTTAGCTGGGGGAAAAATGACCAACAATGCTAGGGAGCCCCGCGTGTTTTGCCACAAAAAGTTGCAAACTCAAAGCCGACCGAAATCCCTTTTCGGGTAATTCAAAACTCAATTAGATCTGCTGATGCTGATGTGCTGATGCTGCAACCATGGGGACTCGGCTAATTTTCGTTTCAGACTTGATGCATAATTAATTTACGAATGTTTTTCATTTTGCATTGCATTTTGTCATCTCTGCCCCAAACAACAGTGTTTTCAAACTTCGGTAATCCGATCTCATGTCCATTCCCAAAACTTTGTAATCTGTCAAGTTCGGGTTATGCATTTGCATGCCGTTCACTGTTTTTCAATTAGTTCAAAATAATGTGTTCTCGTTTCGAAATTCTTCACGTTTTTGTGTCACTTTGATATAACTATTTAACGAACTTTGTCATTTTGCCATGGGGTGGACCAAAAAATATATTTCATAAAAGGATATCAGGGAGTGAAAATGCTTTTATGGTCGTGTTTTGGTATTCAAAAAACATTTCAATGGGGGGGAAGCAACTTTATATTTTCGTACTGCTGATTTATAATGAGGTTTTCTAATGATTTTCTAAATGTTTCTTTTTTTTACGATATCAATAAAACCCCCCCAACTCTGGTAGCTTGAACTTTTCCCCTCTTCCAAGTGCCGCCTCTTCTCTCCCTTTTTTTTATCTTGGGCGCCTAATTAAACTTCTTTCACCCACTTGAGGCAGTCGGAAAATGGATAAAATAAGAGGAGGAGGGACACAACCTGCTTCAAAGCCATGCCGACAAAGTGACATCTGAGGAGGAATTGTGGATGAGGAGGGGGAGGGATTTTGGTCTTTATTTTTTAGTAGGGAATGTGTATTCATATGTTCATTTGTTCGGCTGTCTCGTTCGATGGCATTGTTGTTAGTTGACAGAAGACAGAGAGAAAAAGAGAGATATGCAACATGCAACAGCAACAGCAACCTCATCAATTGACTTCAATTCCATGATGATGACGAGCAGCTGCCACCAGAACTTCCTGCTTTAGACGACGAGAGTAAATGTGGAGTAGTTCTGGATATTTTCTACTATTTTTTTATAGCAGAAGTTGACAGTTCTAATGATTAACGAACTTAACTTTAAGAAAGAGAATTCAATACAAACTTTTTCTTTAAGTCACTACCCCATCTTTAACCTTTCTGTGGCAGAAAGTACAGTTTCGCCTCTAGGTCTCCCAGTTTCTTTCATTCTGGTATATCTCTTTTGTGGTCTATCTCATTAAATCTTAACCTCTGTAGTTCTTTTTTGCATAGCCAAAGTTGATTAGCACATCGAAGGCTTCTTCGTTCGGCTAATTAAAAGCTCATTTGGCTTCTTTTGTGAAGGAAACGTTGAGCTGCAAAAATATAAAAAAATAAAAAAAAAAAAGAAAGCAACAACTACTTTGGAAAGTTTTTGTGCTGATTATTTAAGTTTAATCTGCTGGCAGCGGAGGAGTAGGAGGAGTCCTCCGAAAATAATTGAGTCTCTTCCTGAATGTCAAGGCCTTCGTCGTTGGTCGTCCTTCTGTCTGAATGCCTGAATGTCTGTCTGTCTGTCTGTCTGTCTGTTTTTCCGGACAAGTTGATTGCTCCGCTTAAAACGCGCTGCCGTCGTCTTCCATCCTCCACGGATGGAGTCGGGAAAATCAAGTGGAGAAGCAGCCTCAGCTGGTGCTGCTGCTGCTGCAGTCAGTTGACATGCAAAGTCAGCAGAAAGAAAGGAGCTATCTAAACGAGATATATATATATAGATATATAGATATTAGATATTTGCACACTGGAAAATCATAGAAATAGTAGAAGAAGAAACAGCAGAAAAATTAACTTAAGTTTTTGGTAAAACAGAAATATTTTTATCTTTAACAAATTAATGTTTTAATATTCTAATTTTATTTTCTAAACTTTTTTTGAAGTCCAAACAAAATGTTTTTCGTGTATTTTTGTAAAGAAAAGTCAGGCATAAAGTGGGCTCCAAAGTAGCGTCAAAAAGAGCTTCTGACTCTGTGTTCCTGCTGCTGCCGTTCTGCCACAAAACTGTTCCCAAACGCAGTGACAATTGGCCGTTTTGTGTGTGCGGCTAAAGTAGACAAGTTGACCCATTTAGTGGCAGAGGAGCGCCCAAGAGGGGTCAATACACACAGCTATCTAGCTGAGCTGGTGTTGGTGTATATAGAGAGGTGGTGTGTGGGGGTACTCCTCCGGAAGAAGGCATTGCAGTGTTGCAAGTGGCAAGTTCCGCATCGGAATCTCGAATCAATGAGAGGGAAACGACCAAATGGCGTTGACATCTCTTTGAACTGTCATGAATTCATAAGCACTTCGAATCGCTGTGGCCTCAAAAGTTGATCCTACTTCGAGTTGAAGCCTGTACTTAACCTGGAGGTTGTCTTTAGTCTTTAGTTAGTTTAAGTCTTGCTTAAACTAAGTTTAATTGTAGGAATTTTAGAGGGAAACCCAAGTCCTGTTATAATTTCACTTAAAAACATGCAAATGATAACCCAAAATCCCAGATAAAGATATGATCTCATCATTAAGCCCTAAAATGTGCCAGCATTAAGTGGGCCATAAAAAGAATGAAAGCGGCGATGTAAACTTTTCCTTAATACAATTTAATTTCAGTTACATTAGAGCCAAAAATGAGCAGGAGCGCGGGGGCTAGGGAAAGTGACAGGGGCACGAGGCAACTTTCCTTTCCTTTCCTTGCTTTTTTGGCTATAAATTTTCAATTTTCATAACGAACATTGTTCGCCGAAAACTAGGAGAAGTGTGTGTGTGTGTGTGTTTTTGGGGAGTATTTGCTGTGGGTGGTTGGTGTTTTTTTCGGGTGACTTTATGTCTTGATTGTTTTTGGTTGTAGTGGCGAGGGGGGAGGGGGGGATGCGCAGAAAGTTTTTATCTCTCGACTGCATCTGAATCACGACTGTCAATTACTGGCAACCGAAAAAGAGGGGAAAACGAACGAAATCACAGCATACATTAGGGCGACGGGAGTAGGAGCAGGGAAAAGTGAAAGTTCGTCCTTGCCACTTTTCCGATGACATCATCAGGACGACAATGGCTTTTGCTTTATGTGTGCGTTTACTTTTTGCATTGATTTTTATTCGTTGTTAACTTTTCCTCGATTAATCATAAATTTAACCAATTTCTCTTTCTGTTTCCTTGGCAGGTATGTGCTGCTGCTGGCAATCGATTGACTTTTACTCTTGAGAAAATAAGGAAAATGTTCTGTATAGTTGGTATAATTAATTGATTTTCAATTTTATATTTCGTAAACACACTTGGTGGCTGGGCTGTGGCTGGTTGGTTGGCTTGCCTTCCTCGTTGGGGGAGAGAACTGAAAACTCACTTGAGTGCAAAATTGTTGCCAGCTGCAGCAGTTTTCCAGGCACCTACTTTTAGACCTCCTACACTCGCCCCACTTCAGTCATCTTTAAATGGACTGCGAAATGTTTGGATCAACAGGAGGGGGGATTAGGGGACAGGGGGAAGGTTGGGTGCTGGGGACTCAAAGCCATTATTCATATGCGTGCCTGGCAACCCTGTCCGATTATCGATAAATCCCATGCATACACCCCTGCCACCTGCAGCTACCTTTATTGTTTATGAAATATAAATTTCACTTTGACCACAAATTTCCACCACGTCGAAATAAAATGATTTTTCGCCAAACCGCAAAAACAATATTTTTCCCATCAAATTTAATTTTCTTTGCGCTCTTTTTTTTTTTTTTTTCCTATATTCTATATAGCTCCTTTGTTTTTCCACTATCTATATGTTTTTGTTGTTGGGAATTTCCATTTCTTTTTCCATTTTTTTTCGCCACTATTTTTGCTGGGCTACAAATCCTAAAAATACAAAATCATCAACAGAAATCGGAATAGCTAGCTGTTCTGGGGCTGGGGCTGGGACTGGTGGGGGGGATGGTAGCATAAGGAATAGGGTTGCGGATGGTGGTGCAAAGTGTTGCCAGGGGGTGCCGGAAGAGGGAAGTAGGTGGGTGGTTTGGGTAGTGCCTGCCACTGACAGTGGCACTGCCACAGTTGCAATTGCAACGTAAATAGACTTTTTCAATGCACTTGACACATGCTATTAAATGGCAGCCGGTGGCGATGAGGGAGCCATAAAGAGAGAGAGGGGTAGTGGCGCCCCATTCCAACAACCACTCCCCCCATATTCCCGCCCATTAAACTGAAGCAGACAGATACGAGTGCATATATGGGAATATGTTTTTCCATATACATTGTTTTTCTTTTTTATTTTTCTCTGGCCGTTTTCTCTGCTTTTTCAATATATCCAATATTTATATGCTGTTAGATTCAGCCAGCAGGAGGAGGAGGAAGAGATTGGGGGGTGGGTTGGTTGGGTTATATGAGAAAAAAGAAATACCCTGCTCCATTTCGCAGATGCTTTGGCTTTCTTGCAATCACTTGCATTAATGCATATGTGGGGTTCATAAATATGAGATATTAAAATACTTTTCAGAAAAGCAGCAAACGTGGCTGCTACTTAAGGAAAATGGTTGAAATTTATCCTTAAAACTAGATGATGGCAACCCTATGAAGAGATAAGACTTAAAATCAATTAATATGCCAGATATCAGCTCTTACATACGAGACACTCTTATCATAAAAACAAAAAAAATTAATCGAAAACAATAAATTTGATTACTTTGAGGGCATAAATTGATTTCACTTTTTGAAATAAACCCACCAATAACAGGGAACAATGGCTGGCAAACTGTGAAAGGTCGAAAGTTATCCAAAAATATAAAAAAAAAATCCAGAAAATAGGGTAAATTGTTATCCAGAAGCAGACGAGCCATGCAATGGCATTTATGTTTCAAGTGAGGGAGTGGTGGGAAAAACCTTTTTAGTGACATGAAAAATGTGCAATACTGTAGAGCAGAGGAATCGGTGAGCAGGAGAGATATGAATGGGTGGGTGGAGAGAAAAAAGAGCTAGTCTACGAGACACACACATACACAGGCGGCCAGTCTAAATAATAAAATCAAAATGAAATGAATCGCTGGGAAAAGCTATTGAAAATATTGTCGGCATCATCAGACATCCACTGCCATTGACTCCTGTTTCCTCTTTCCAATCCGCGATCCTTCAATTTTCACCGTTGTGGTTTCTCGTTTTTCTTCTTGTTTATGTGTCCTGAAATCGAAATAAAAATCATTTGACCGCAAAAAGTGGTGCATATAATAAAAAAAAAACAAAAACAAAAAAAGAATCCCCAAATAGCCAGCAGGCTTACAGCTATGTGGGCAGATAAACGTGCATTCAGCACATATGAAAACACTGAAAAGAAAAACACTTGGCATCTTAAATGTTCTATGGTAAAAATTATAGGTTTATATATGCAATGGAAATCAGTTTGCTGGAAAATATGCAGCATACCAGCAGGTTTAATCCTTTTTCCTCCAGCTCATGTTTTTCCCCAGTGCACGTACCGTTTTTCCATGTACAAATGCATATTTCGATTGGAACGTGGTTATGAATTGAATACGACAACGGCAAACGGCACCCATTAAATAACTACTGAATGTTGAAGCCCTCTTTTGGTTTTTTTTATTTTTATTATTTTTCTGGTTTTTTGTGCTTCTTGTTTTTGGTCTTCTGCCTGTCTGTCCTGGTCAAAGTGGAATCTGATTTGATTGCAAACCGCCAACGAATTGTTGGCTGTGATTTTTCATAGCTCCGACTGGGTTCACTTTTAATTGCCACTGTCGCTTTGAATTCGCATGCAATTGATAAGCCGAAAATGGAAGTGCGGAAAAAGGAAAATAATTGAGAAAATCCCCCTCAAATTTTCTTTTTGTCTCTCGCAAAGCAGATTCAAAGTGTTATGCAAAAATGAGAAGAACAAACGAAACGTTCAAAATGTTTTCATTTAGGTCAATAGGCAAAAGTTTGTGTTTTGATTTTGAAAAGAAGAAAAATATTAATTTAAAATCGTTAAAAAAAATGGAAATATTCTCTTAAAGATAAACCACACATGTCCAGTCCTCTGATTCTTCTTCTCTGCAGTTCTTTTTGACCCAAAGTTAAATCGCCTTTTACAGAGAATAAGTGATCAAGGATCGTAAGGCGATGGCTTTTATGCCTTGTCCTGCGACAACCGCATTCATGCCCCTCGTAATAATCCAATTGCCAATCGGTCGATGGCAATGCAATAAGGAATTATTATTATCGAAACGTTGACTGGTCCGCCCGGGGACTCAATCAGTAATGGTGTGTGAAAGAGAGACACCTCCTTTGCCCGTCATCGCATTTACCACCCAGTGTGTGTTACACAAGTTAAATGCCATTCGAGAAATGATGAAAAATGGCCAGAAAAATATCAAAAAGAAAAAAAATAGGAAAATTCGGAAAAAGAAGGCTGAGGAGAAATACGAAAAAGTTTCTCATAAATGGCTGGACCGAGAATACTCCTTGGCTGCCAATGGAAATTGAAGTTTATCGACATCGTTAAAATTATCTTTACTGGCATCAATGACAAGGATACCAGGGCGAAACTCCTGTCGATTTCCCTTCCTCTCTCTTTTTATTTTTTATTACTTATGCCGCCGCGTACTCGCTACTGTTCACATATAAATTCACATTTTCCACATCATTGGGCCCGCTGCGACAACGATGCCGGCAATTTCCCTCCCTACTTTGCATGTGTGGGCGTGTGCGGGGGGGGGTTAGGGAAGAAGTGAAGGGAAATGGAGGGGAAATAGGGCAGAAGGCGACACAGCAAGCAGCAGGTCCATGAGGAATCGTCGACGGAGTAAATTGACACACAATTTCGCTGCATAAATCTTAAGCGCAGATAATTCCGCACGTAAAAAAGTCAAAAATGAATTACAGTATGTTGGAAATGTTGTGGGGCTCAGAGGAGTACACTGGGGAAAAAATGGGAAAAGAAGAGTGTTCTTTGATCGAACTTTAACTTCTTGTCTGTAAACAAATTTTGTCGCAGTGTCGAGCTATTTAAGGGGGGAAATCAGTTTTACAGGGAAGAGCAGAGACACCATGCATATGAATTATCGATTGTGCGTGAACGGTTCTCATTCTGCTTTCCGGGGGTCTTAAGTCCGATGGCCGTGCCCAGAATCCGATTACATACGAAATTAAGCGGGAGTACGGAAGAGTGCGGTGGGTTGGCAATCGATAAATAATTCATTTGGCGGCTCACTCTCACTTATTTTCCCGTCGTACGCGGAAGTGGTCATTTGTATGTATATCGGATATCGATATGCACATCATCAGCATGGTATGGTGTTCGCAAGCAGATGCAAATTCGAATGCATTTTTTGTTTTCCACAACTGCGATTGCCGCTGGCTTTTGTTTGGCCTGATTTGAATATGTTATCGATAAGTGGCAAATGGTCAAGAGAAAGATCTCGGCCTGACTTCACTTAACATATTTTATACATTTTCGAAATGCAAAACTTGAACTGAAAACTATGAACTTTGGAAAGCTACATCCATAGGATTTCAAGTTTTAGAGAAAAAGGAAACGAGATTCTATCGATTTGTTCGATAAACGATAGCTTTAATTAGCAATTAGCCGCCTTTACACCTAATTGAATTCACTCAATTCCGACTAAATGCTTTGAAATTTCATCCGAAATAATCGAATCCTTGTCAGCGCATCAGCGTTTTTTTATACGCCCCCACTGCCCCGCCCCAACATCAGGATCCCATTTTCTTTGGCCCTTGTGAAGTAACCTAAATTTTCCATTGGTATCACTCTACTCCCTTTGAAAAGTATCTGTGCGCGCTACTTCCGTTGGGATGGCAGCACTTGTACACGTCATGTCACATTCCATGGCCATTGTGAGGCAGTGCAGCAACCCTAATCAGAGGACCAATCCCCCGAAAAACCCCCTCCTTTCCAGTCAGGGAAAACCGTGCTCCAAATTCCGAATGACACTTCAACTCGCTTACACTTGAATACGCATGCCACGTCCAGAGGAGCACATGAATGCCAAATGGGTTGACTGGGGGGCGGGTGGCAGGCGGTGGTGGAGATTGGCGGGGATTTTCTGGTGGGGATCCCGAGATCCTGAAGGGCTGGCCACCAGCATTTATATCGAATGGCTTCATCATCGTGGTGTCGTCGTGCAGCGGGGGAGGGAGCGTAGCGAACGAAAAGCGACAAACGGAAGTTGAGACTTCCGTTTTCCGTACCTACCTCTCACCTGAGTAACATTAACCGTAACGCAACGTTTAAGCGGAGGGGTGGAGTATGGCAATGGTATTTTCCCCCCTCCACACTTCTGAAATGAAACTGCAGATTCAGAGAGCTGCTGCAGGAGCAGAAGCAGAAGCAGCAGCAACGGCAGCCCATTGCCCGATAATGACAGAAGTGTTAATAGCGCCACACGCTGCATGGGGCACTCACATCACATCTCCCGGCACATCCTTATCGAAAGAGGGGCGGAAAAAAGCAAGGGGGAAAAAAACCGGAATGAATGCAGTGCGAAATTATGCAGGCACTGTTGATGAAATACAAGCAGGGAGCTGAAAGAAAAGATTGAAAAGAAGCGAATGTGTCGAGCTGGGCGAAAAAAACACAAGAGTAGCGATGCATGAGCAGGATAAGCAGTGGAGGGGAGGGCCATTACACTGAAACAAACAAAAAGATGTACTAACAAAAAACAAATCGGACAAGTAAAACTCGATTTATTGAGTAATTATAATGGTGATATTATCGTTAATCGGTCAGATCCATAAAGTAGAGAACGATCTTCATTGCTTTTCTCGCAGTACATCGAACAGGATGCTGCTGGAGAACACACACGTGGTTCTGTGTCCTGTTCTTCGGAGGTAGAGGTAGAGAGGATGTCAAGACAGGGGACTTCCTTGGGTCTTCTCCCCACTTTGTTTCCTCAATTGACGCCGGCACGTCGAAGTCAGAGTGGGAATTCGTTGCCAAGGAGGAGTAGCTAGCTAACTGTCAGTTGACGATGGCAAATCCTTTTCACTCAATGCCCGGATTGGCAGAAGGAGCTATCCGGGTGTTATCTATGCATCTAGAAAAGGGGTCGCTGAGGTGGCAAAGGGGGTTAGGAATCCAGAGGCGTCTTAAGTAGCACTTCGGTAGCTGCGCTTATGCCATTAAGCCATGCAGCGTCTGCATTCAGATGGAAGCTTTTGTATGAGACATTTTCCTGCTTTCCCGCTGCTTTTGCCAAGCCCCCCACCCCAACCATTTTCCAACCCATGTGTGTAAGTAAGCCTGTGTCTGTGTGGCCCAATTAATGGACTCCCAGAGAGTGCGAGATTTTCCTGCAATGATAAGAGGTGCGGCATAATGTGCTGCTTATGGCTTCAATGGCTCAAATGCCAGCTATCTGCGCTATTCAATCGCCCAATTGAAAGGCAACTCACTCGAGAACTGGGCGAGAATCTTTGAAGGGGGGAAACTGATGACTGGCAGCTGGTTGCTGGTAACTCTGAGGAACCACCTTCATCATTCTGCTGCGAATCAATCCATTTAACCTGCTGCCAGGCGATAAGGACAATCAATAGGACTGGTCTGTGAATATCTGAATGGGAGCGAGCGGGCTCATTGTGCGCTCGTAAATGGCAGCAAATAATCAATTAAGGCCAGACCATAAGCCGATTAGGTAAATTAACCATGGTTTTTAGACCACTTCTGGCCTGTTATAAAATCGAGCTTAATCAGTTTAAGTCACGTCCCAATGAATTTCATTTAAATACTTAGACGAGAGGTAATTGTCAAAATATGAAATATTTTTCTTTATAGTTTTCGTCATCATTCATTTGCATTTCCCATGAAAAACTCAAATTGCTTAACAACTTGCCTTCAATTATGATTGCCTTCCATCAAGTTGAAGAACGTTCATTCCGCTCTTCAGTTTATATATTCTGCCAGGAGGGGGGAGACAGTCCAAAAAATATGTCATAAAACTGAAAACTGTCTTGTCCTTTTCGGTTTTATTCGGTCTGTGTAATTCCCTTTTCTTTCGCCTGCCATGTGTGTGCCTGACAGGGGCGTGGTTTGAAAGCTAAAGAGGGGGCGGCAACAAGTGTCTGTTGTCTGTTGGCTGTTGGCTGTTGTCTGTTGGCTGTTTAGCATTTCATTACACTGGGGAGGTAAAACTTCAGACCGTCGTACGCAAGTATGTGGAAAATTTATTACAATTAAAGTTTTTCTTTAAGTTTTTTTTTCTTCTCTTTTTGGGTAGAAGAGGAGAGAGAAAAGTGTCAGAGCTGCCGCATTTAAATGAGGCATAACCGAAAGTCCCTCCTCCTTTTCCATGCTTCGGTGCAAAGGCATCAGGCGGAATTAGCTGCCAAGGATCGGAGTTGGGGAAGCTGCTGTTCTGCAGATGGAACTGCTGCTGCTGCTGCTGGATGGAGACCCAAAATCCGTATCCGAATCCGGGGACCAGACGCAGCACATTTTGCCAAGTGATTTATGAGCCTCGAAGCGGGGCAATGTTTAAAAACATGAAAATATATCTGTGAATCCACTGGAAAAAGTGAGTTTTTCCAAAAGGGTTAAAGGGTCTGCAAGCTACAGCTTTCATATTATTGAAAAATATTACTGAATGAACCTGAAAGAATGTTTGTATTTCACTTCACATATGCCTGCTGTTTATTCTCAGTGTAATAATGGCCCTCGGACAGCAGCCAGTGCCCCAAACTTTGACACATGTCTGTTCGGGGGCCGCTGTCAGGCGAAAAGGCAGAGAGTAGAGCTGGCGAATGAGATATTTGCAATAAAAGTATAAACAGCATGCAAATATTTTGCGTAAAGGAGCCGAGCCCCCTTACCCTCTCTTAACCCACTGTTGCCCCTGGAAATGCGGCGGCTGTCGTTCCCACACAACCCGCAAAAGCAAAAGCAAAAGCAAGAGCAACAGAAACAGCAGCAGCAGCAGCAGCAACATCAGACGCGCAACAGCGGCAACTGCAACTGCCACAGAAGCAACAACAATGAGTACATAAATTTTTGCTATAAATTTCCTTTGGTTGTCAGTGGCATTTTCAAGTGCTTCTTCTCGAGAGTTCGGGGTCGAATGTCGGGGTCTTCATGTCGGAGGAGTTCCAGTCGCAGACTCTCTCTCAGTGTCGAGGTCTCCAAGTAGCAGTCGTCCTCTGTGGAGTCAGTAGCCGCCGCCGCCGCCCGCTCATTTCATTTCATTTCAATGGTGTAGCCGCAAAAGGCATTTCATTTGGTTACTTTCTTAGACGCTTGCTGCGGCTTTTTGGCCAAATTTAATTAAATATTTAATGCGCCCACAAGGCCCACACAGAAAAAGCAACACAAAACCGCAACAGCTTTTCTAGGCCCCCAAAGAGGAGGGTTAGCATCATCTTTCTCTCATCAATAGTTGTATTTTTTTTTTACCATAAAATTCAGGCAAGTGTTTTCAATGAAAAAATCGAAATACCAAAAGGGAATTTCCAGCAATTTAAATTAAAGCAATTTGCATATATTCTATAAACTATCAATAGAATCAACTCTACGGCATGTCTGAAAAGTAACATGAATGTGGAAAACCCTTAGACAATAACACTTAGTCAGTCAATCAATTCAGCAATTGTTATGCTCAACAGCCCGATATATTCACTGCAATTGTATGTATATTCATCTTGCCCTCCATTACTCAATCAATTTCAATTTGCGATTCAATTAAACAAACTATTTCCTTACAAATGGCATTCAATCGATTTGATGCTTCTTTCAATGGTTAGAAATTTGTCAAGCTAAGAAGGAGGAGGAGGGAGGAGACTAACAAATGGAATTATCGACTAGGAACTCAACTCTACAGTTTTCAATGTTCATTAACATTTTCAATTTCCGCAATTTTCCACCCGCAATGGAAAAGGGAGTAGTAGTAGGCGCAAGAAAACCGCATGAAACTGTTAATTAGAATGGACAATTGAATTTGGGAAAACATTTACTGGAACTCTTCCTGTGTAATCTCCCATAGATCCGGATGGGAGCAACATATTGTTCGCATTTACATGATTTGTGGCCTCAATTTGCATTCATTTCTATATATATATAGTATATATATAGATATAGATAGAGAGAGAGAAAGATATTAACTTACGCCGCCACCAAATTAAATGAATTTCAAATGAACAAATGGAGCAGTTGCAATTGTTTGTTTTCATATCCTCCAACCATCTATATTTCTGTGTTCTATTGTTCAATAAACGATGAAAAGGGGCAGCAAATTGGGGGTGGGTAAGAACTTTTTGTTTACCTTTTTACAAGTTGAAAACAAAAAGTTTAACAGACGCAAAGATACCAATTTGAGTTTGAAGTTTCTTTCAAGAATAGTTGAAAACTAGAAATATTTCATAAACTTGAATAGTTTTTTTGGTATCACTTTCTACTTTCTATACTACCATAAATTGTCTTTCTTGCCAGCCAAATATACCCAAACAAACCTGCTAGCTTACAGGGTAACCATAAATAGAACAGAAATATTTACCCGTTTCGTTTCGGATTCCATTCAACATCTAGCATTGAACGTTGAGCAGCATTCAACTATTGCAGTCTGCACTGGCATTATTTGTTTTAATTGAAGTCAATTAGTTTGTGTGATGGTGTTAATTTAGCTCTATGGGAAAAAGAGACAGGCTATGAAAGTCATAGACCGAGAATATAAAAGCTTTATGTACAGAATATATATGTATATATATATAGATAGATATTCCGAGCAAGACCAGAAGAAAATCGTTTTTATTACACTCGATTTCTTCATGTTTTTTGTGTTTTTGTTTTCCTTTCCTCCATTGAAACACTTAACCCCCATTCAGCATCCCCATTTTCAGGCAACAACTGCAACTTTGTCAATGCAAATGAAAAGACATTAATGTTAATGTTCACAATATCCACCCCCCTCCCCCCTCGATCATTGTTTTGGCCATTTGGCTGTTTTGATAGTCGACGATTTCCTTCTTTTTTATTGACCATCCAGCCGAGTTGATAAGCAAATGAAATGGGGGCCACGGGAATAGCTGCTACTCGGCTGAATCAATCACACGAATCGCTTTCATTAATCTGAATTTGAATTCAGTGGGAATTGAAAGCATTTATTTACTATTTTTGTGTATCGTCGAACTCACTCAATTTATGGGCCAGATTAAATTGCTAAATAAAATTGCTGCATTTATGGTTTATTCGATTGTAAAATGTAAATTGAGTACGAAAAGAGTGATACTTTTTGGGAAGGAGACTTTGTTTTTGGTCTATGGATTAAACTGTCTTATATACAGTAAGGAATGAATATTATTCGATTACCTTTAAGGATGTTAATCTATTATGGCATATTATCACCTTATAATCCCACAATATAGGCCAGCCTTTGCCCTGTGCTGGCTTTAAGTCAATTTGGTTTGCCGATTGAATGCAAATTGACACATGAGGCCGAGAATTGAAATCAGAAGGGGGGCATGGCTCATCTGTCATATTTAGCCGACTTATGGCCCGCTGCAATATAAATATAGATATATATATATATATATACCTTTGTCCAAATCCAAATCGAAATCCACCACCCGAATCCACCCATCCATCATAGTGGCTCAATTGAGCATAAAGCCAGCCGCCCCCTTGTCGAGGCCTAAAATCCCAAATGCAAACGTTGCAGCCAAGAATTAAAACCGGCCAAACAAAATCCTAAAAAAAAAAATAACAGAGGAAAGGAAAGCGATGTGGACGAGAGAAGCGAGGCAAATCAAAGACCAAATTGATGACTGCAAAAAATATGAGCCGCAGATAGGAATCCGGCCCAGCTGCTCCTGCATACGGATTTTTGATCGATGGCCCCGTCGGGCTGCATAATTTGCAGCTAGAGGGACGAATGGCCAGTCCCCCGGGAAAAGGAAAAATCAGAATGGTAGGGGGGAGGGGGTGTTGGTCAAAACTCTAGGCAGCTGCCCTGAAAAAAGTAGGCGGGGCAGTAGGCAGGTAGCATAGAAATTGTCTAGCACAAATCGATCATCACATCGACGGTGGTGGGGTATAGGAAGGGTAGGTAAGGGAAAAAGGGGCCAACGGATTTGATTGATAACCTGATTGATGGCTCCGCTTCATCTCTTGGACGGACCAACTAGCCAGTGCAAAGTGTTGAATGCCTTTGGGCTAAGCCTACAGAGAGCACTGAAAGAAATATCTTCTGTCAAAAAGATCTTGTTTCCTTCTAGTAAAGGTGATTTCTCTGAGTGCACTTTGACGAGAGTCAATTGAGCGGAAAGTTGCTCAGCTAATTGGAATTGTCCACGTCCGCGCTCCAATGTCCGGGAAATATAGAAGAAGGAAAAGGAACAAAACAGTGCAAGATGCTAGGAAAGATAGCTGACTAACTAAGAAGATGTGGGGAGTCACCGGATTAATGCAAAGGCAAGGCAAAAGCAAGTTTCTGGGTTAACAACAACTAAAAGAAAGGGTTATCCAGTGGAATCACAATATATATATATAACGCATCTCTAAGGGCAAGAGAAGGTGAAAAACTGAGTAACTGTTGATGGGCAGTAAGTGATGATAAGCCCAGTTTGATGAGGATGATGATAATGATGATATGCAGCGCTGATGGTAATAATGCTGATGATGCTGCTGCAGCAGCAGTAGCAGCTGAGCAATGGGCAATGTTTAATGAGCGGACGAGCAGCAGCGAACCAGAGAATGAATCAATCGACCACTGACGTAGAGCCACCCATACTCGTATATATGAGGCGACCGACCCTCTTCCCCATGGAAATAGTCATCGTCGTTGTCGTCCCCCCCCCTTTCAGAACCCCAATAACAATTAGAGGAGAGCGTTGAATTATAGCATTTGGTTGGCTTCGCTGCCGTCGTCGCTGCGATGATTAATTAAATGGCATTTTAATGAGTTCACTGGCGAGCGAAACCCCCTCAAAACACCAATTCTCAACCCTTTCCATTCCCATTACCATTTCCATCCATCTCCAATCTCCCCATAGATCCTACGAATTGTCATTGAATGCATCAATAATGAAGAAGAACCAAATGCTATGTGGCCGTGGCAGCAGAATGTGGAATGTGAAATGAATATGTGTGTGTGTGTATAGTTGTGTGTGCTTTTGGTTAATTTATGCAATTGAACTTTTGTTCGGCGCCACAGAGGAAAAGCAATGGTGCAAGAATCAAAGGGAAATTGGAGAAAAATAGGGGGAAAATAATAAAGAGAAAGCGCCAGCGAAAAAACCGAGAAGAATACTTGGTCAAGGGCCATCGATAACGATTGCCAAGAATCTTTTCATATTGAACTTTAATTGCTCACTTCACTTGCATTGATTTTGAAAATTAAAGAAGTTGAAGTGTTATCGATAAACTCTTAATAAGAAAACTGACATCGATTTAAATCAGTAAAGTCTGGCTTATTACTTCTCTATGAAGTATTATAGTTTGAAGATCTTTTACGAATTAATGCCTATCAACTAACATTAATCTAAATTATCGATAACAAGAGAAAAAAATCTATCTAACTGTAAGCCTAAAGCCCATCAATTAGTTTCAATGTGGACTTACTAAGCCTGTCGGAGATTACTGCCTGATCCCTGAAGTGGCCCTAAATCCTTCTCCAAATCCCTGCCAACATGAAACCGGTTAACCACTTGCTTTTACCGTTTCGAACTTATCGAAAGTCAGCCTTTCTTGTTTTTCTTCGCTCCGCTCCTCTCCCCTGCATTGCCATCTCTAATCCGGAAGATTCTGGGGGGAAAAACTCTTAGGCTTACTTATGTCAGGGAATGCCGACTCATCTCTCGTTACTTTGCCTTCCCTAACTACCCTCTACCCACTACCCATTTGCCCCTAACCAAGCTGACTTTTCGGGTTTGTTTAAAGTTTCTAGCGCCGCAAATAAAAAAAAATGTAGAGAAAAAGAACAGCACAACCAGAAAGGGGCCAACCGAGAAAAGAAAAATAAATAAGAGGCAACAAAACTTTTGACTAAAAAAAATAGTAAAAAAAAGGAAAGAAATGTTAAAGAAAGCGAGGAGGAGAAAAATTGAGAGTGAACGCTGTAACTTTTGGCTTGCAGGCGGTGCTGGAGTTGAAACTTGCTAGCCAAGAAAATTCGAGGGGGCGGTGGAAACACTTTGCGAAACATTTTATGCCAGGAGGTGGTGGCACAAGGACAGGCACAGGGACAGGGACAACATGCGCCCAAAAAACTAACTGCTTACTTAACAAGACATATTCAAGCACTTAAAAGCAAAATAAAACGCCAGAGGAGAAAAGGAACGTAAAAATACGAAATAAAAAAAGGCAAGGCAAGAGTTTTTATCAAGCAGCTGGAGATAGAAGGCGGAAAATGTTTAAGAATTCTACTCTATATGATCTGTAGGCCAAATTTCCATTAACTATGCAGGCAGCATGGTAACACTAAGCTGCAAGAGACAAATGTCTATAACAAACCGTGACTTGGTCACACTTAGCTTGGTTTTTAAAGGCTAATTTACGGGGCCTGCACTGTGGGAAAATACTTTACCGACAACTCTTCTTTTGGTAATCTCAGTAATGTTCAATAAATTCAACTGTTTTTTGATCCTTACAGCCACCCACTCGTTCGCAAACTTATATTTTATTCTTATCCCCACGAAATCCTAGAGGATTTCTTGCACTGCACAACTTATAACTGAGGTGACTTGATGAAAAGAAGCAGTGAAAGCGGCGCATTCTTCTCGGTTCTTCAGAGGTCACACACATTGCGCGTGGTGGTTCCGTTCGCTTGGTTTTTTTTTTCTTCTTGGATTTTACTTTTTTATTCCCCCATCCTGGTCGGAACTTTATCAGCCAAGTTTACTTAATACGCAAAGTAAGTTAAAAGCAAGCGGCGATGACGGAGACGGCCAAAAGTTTTACGCGCATAATAAGCTCAACTTCTATATGCAATTTTTGATGTTTTTTCGTGTAGTTTTTTATTTTTTATTTTTCTTTGATTTTACCACCCCGCCCCGAACTCTTTCCAGCAACTTTCGGTTTCGAGCGCTTAATATCCCAAGCATTTTCCTCGCAATGCATTTTCTTGTTGACGTTTTTCTGTTTTCGCAGGGAAGTTCTTTTTAATATGAAACGTTCGTCCACCGCAGAGAGAACTCCCAACGCGCCGCCACCCATTTTTGGGCTCCTTCTTTTCGCCTGATACCTGATTCATTCTTTGCAGTGATTGAAAAACTTTCAACAGGGCAGCTGATCTCTGCTACTTATAATGGATTGCTTGTGGGACCATTGAGAAGTCTTATACGGCGATTTGTGAAAGTCTTATACGCAGGTTGTCGCCCTTTTGGGTGTGTGTTTGTTTGGAAAGTTTATATTGTAGTTGATTTTAAAATCTTTCTCAGTTGATAACATAATTTGTTGTTATGAATGTAAAGTGGATTCCCAAGAATATTTATCTCCCTTCTGGCTGTAAACTCCCCAATTAATTACCACTTTTTATGGTACTTTCTCTCTAACAATCTGTTTGCCAAGAAGTAGCCCTTTTCTAAGCCACTCATAAATCCGTTTAATTACTGATTACACCCCAAATCAGTTGCATCTTTTAAACTCCAAGAACGTGCCTGCATTGGATGTCAACACCATTGCCCATTCTTTGGCCTTTCTTTTAGGGATTATATCCCTTTTATTCTCAGTTTTTGAGCAGTGGAGGAAGAGGAGGAGCGTGTGCATCCAAGTGCCAAGTACTCACTTAGCAGTTTGCCACTCCAGTTGCTCAACAACTGCCAGTTGCAGGGGCAATTGCAATGGATGTTGCAGTTGCACTTGCACTTGCAATTGCTGTTGCAGTTTGCAGTTTGCCTTGTTCAATGTTCATCAACTTTTCATTTGCCATTTTATAGTTTTTTTCTGTGCAGGGAGATAAAAACTTTAACTACTTTGTCGCCACTTGGCTGCTGCCATTATTCGCCATTTGCCATTCAGCTATCTTTCTCTCTCTCCCTCTCCCTCTTTCTATATATCTCGCTCTCTGTTGCTCTCATAATGACCTCATTTGTTTAAACATTGGCTGGCAAATTGTGGGTGGGAAGCATTTTTGGTTTGGGGTGGAGGGTGGGCGAGACTTAACTTGTTACTGGGTTTCTGGGTCGCTGACTTTTTCAAGTGCAAACCGAATTGAGCGCAAACATTTTGTGCCAATTTAGACAATAATAAATTGTTTATCCAGCCAAAGGCAATTCCGAAATGAAATGATGAGATGTACAGATCATGAGATCGTTACATCCCCCGCCCAATCCAGTCGCAGTTAAAGGTCAGCTGAGTGAGTGCTTGGAATTGAGTGTGACTCACTGGGTTCGTCTGGCATTTACAATAGGGGAGATTCTATATAAGAAAATGTAGAATATCTAACTTTTCTCCATTGGCATATTGCACACATTTTGAGCATTCGTTTGGGCTTAAGTTCTTCATCATATATATGGCAAATAAATGGAATGGAATATGGCAAGGGCTGAAGCGTGCAAATGGCAGCAATTACCGTGCAGACACAGACGGCGGCAATCGTCAAAAATTCCGCACCACTTGCTGCACCACTTTCCCATTTCAAAGCCCCCACTTGAGTTCTCGCCTTGAAGTGCGCACGAGAAAAGATTTCAAGTCAAATCACAAAAAACTAAAAACTGGGGGTCAAAGTTCAGGGTCTAGACGAAGTGATGCCCTCTAGTTTTTAGTTTTTTTTTTCGAAAAAAGGGTGATAAAGGGTGATATAAACTGAAGCTGATCGAAAGTTGAGGGGTCGTAAGCAGTTTTTCTGTAAGACAACTTCTAGTCAAGTTACGAAGGGGAAACCCAAAGAAGATGTCAGATTTTGTCCAAAAATTCTTAACTCAAATTTTAGGCATAAAATAATCTGAATTTTGCTTATAACATTAGAAATAATGGTACGAATATAGAATGTTATATATCGTTAAAATCGTAATTAAATTTGTGATAAAACTGCATTCTCACCTAAAAATGTAAGATTTTAACGATTTTTCATAGAAAATTATGGTTTCCCTTACAAAACTATGAAAAATTTCGCTTTAAAAAGGATTTTCATTAATCAGCACAAAACCCACAGGGAAGTTTCGGTTGTTAGCTGAAAACTGTATTTCTTTTACCTGTGCGACTTCTTTCGGCTGAGTTACAGCTTAAAAACCTGAAAAAATATTTCTTTTTTGTTGAAATCTTAACTTTTCGGATTACCTAATTTTAGGAATAAAAAATGTCTTTATTATTCTCACAACTATGGAAATAATTGCTCAAACATAGAATGTCATATCTCGTTCAAATCGTCTTTAAATTTCTGAAAAAATTGGATTCACACCTAAAAATATAAGATTTTTGCAATTTTTCACAAAAATCTAAATTTGAACCTATACTATATACCCCAGAAGAAGTTCCCCCTCAATGGGTATCAAAAACGAAGCCCAACTGTCAATGCCGCTGTCTCGCGCCCTCTTCCTTTTCTCGTTCTTCTTGTGGCCTATTTAAAAATTCAAAAGGCATAGAGCCAGCTCCACATGCCAAAAAAAAAAAAAAAAAAAAATACAAACGCATCCTAGCTGTGTTTTTTAACCAGTGAGTGGGAGGGTCCTTGTTTTTAAGGGGTAGTTTAGGGGGTAGCATCATCGACGACCACTTGAGGCGGCTGCTCCAGTTTCCTGTCGCCAGCGCTCACAAAAGTATGCAACATGTCTGAGCGACAAACAAAAAAAGAAAAAAAAATCTTCGAAGGAGGAGGAACATCAGAGCAAAAAAAAACAGAGAGATAGAGATAAAAAGGAGCAGAAACATAACGGGGAAATATTATAACGAGTGCAAATAAAACACAGGGATGTCGAGGATGTCTGCAATCGTTTGGTGGCACGCATGCATGCCTAAAGGAAATGCCATCAAATATGCCAAACATGTTTGCGGCCAAAACGAGTGGGTGGATGGCAAGAGAAGCGCAGAGTCATTGTGGTGGGTGGGCAGTGGGCGTTGTGCGGATAGCGGTTGGCGGTTGGCGGTTTCCTGGCGCCCTTTAATGTTTATTGTGCAAATAAATTCGGCCTTGAATTGCCAGAAACAACGGCAGTTGTACAGTGCTTACACGCTAATCGCGCAAAACAGTTGGTTTTGTGTTACAGTGAAGTTTCTTTAACATAGAAATATTAAATATTTTGTACAGGGAAGTGCCTAAATGGGCTACTTTTCTTCATTTTGATTGATAAAAAGCTGTAGCTCTTTGAGTTTCACTAATCTAAAGCAACTTTTCAGGCAGTTTCAAATGCATCTCACCTATAAACCCCAATCCCAAGGTCTTATTATCGAAAAAAGGGTTCCACTTTCCCTACAACCACACGCCATGCCATTAGCAAACACACCCCCTCGCGAATTCCCTTTGATCTCATATATTTTTTTTTTGTTTCATTCGAGAGGGGCTTGTGTAAATTTAGGCTGCTCTCTCAATAACCAATAGATGCTATTTTTGGAACCTTTGGGTTCAGGTCGGCGTCACTTGAGCACGCGCCTCTGGCCAGAAGGTGAAGAGGTGGGCGATCTAAAACACAAAAAAAAAACAAGGTGGGTAAGGGGCGTGAAACAACCGAAGGCTGGACAATATTTGCGTAGAAGCGAGAGGTGGGGAGGGGGGAGGTAGCAGAGATGGCCACTATTTTGCAGCCATAATTCAGAAAACTAACTTTTGCTGGGAGAAAATGCGGGGATTACATAAATCAACATTTTCTGCTGGCCGAAAAAGCGCCAGAAACTTTCAAGCAAACAAATATTAATTTTAACTTTTACGCGACCGAAGCAATAAAAACAAAAAACAAACAACAACAAAAAAGTGAAGGGAATAAAAATGAAGACTTAAAGCATTAAATGGGTTGGGTGGTATATATGTATATGTATGTGTGAAAGTCTCGTGTGTATGTGTTTGTTTGTTAATTTGCCCATTTTAATGTGCAATTTTTAATTGTTTTTCAACAATATTTTCTGGCCAGGCGCAATGAATTAATTGCTCGAGAAGTGGGCGCGGCCAGTGTCCAGTAGCTGCCACGCCCCTACCATCATCGTCCTATCTCTCTTTCCGGTCCTCTCTTTCTGTGGCACTTTTTTCCCCCAAGAGCCTCGCGATAATTCTTAACCGCTTGTTTATTTATGCGGCGCCGGAAAAGCAACACACATACACCAGGGAAAATCAAGGGGAAATGCGGGAAAAGGGGGCTGGCTGTTGGGACTCAAAGAGGTAGAAAGATAATGTGTGTCCATGTGTGTGTGTGTGTGTGAGAGAAAGCTTGCGCCTTTATTTATGCAGCATGCATTTAAAATAAAATAAATATAAATTAAGCATAGCCAGAGAGTCCCAAAGGAAATGCCCTTCACAGACAGCCGGGCATCAAAAATATGGTAAATGGCTGTCAGAACATTAAATGTTACTTCGATATATGATATAATAAATATCAGCATTTAAAAATAATTGGCTATAAGTATAGGCAAAATGCAGAATCCAGAATGCAGTCTACGAACCGATTAACAAATTAAATGCAAAAACCATCAAGGATAAATGGCTATTTGAACTATCGATGCGCTTTCGCTATCATTAAGCCAAAATGAACACACATTTTTCATGTTCAATAAAAAAGAGAAAATAAAGAAAAAATAAAGAAAAAAAAACATCAATAAACTAGTAAATCCATTAATCGCTATCAACACACTGAATTTCTTATTACAAAAATGGAACCCAACAATGAATTAACAACGAAAAAACAAAAGCCACTTTAAATAAGTAATGCTAATGCATTATTATTGCCGGCTTAAAAAACTGAAATCATTTTCAATTTACAAATTGAAATAAATAAAAAAGCAAAATACTAATGCACAGGCAGGCCAAACTAAATAGTTAATTCATTTACTAAAAATAAAAAAAACCGCTAAATGAAATGATTAGAAAACGTAATAGGTTTTTTCTATTGATTTGTTAATCTATTTTTTGCCCCTGCCGGTCGGTGATTAGCAATTTTCGTTAATTATTTTAATGACAACTTGCAGTTGGGGAAAGGCAAAGGCATGGGAGAGAAAAGAGCATTCGGCAGTTTCATTCCATCTTGGTGGGAGTTTTCCCACCCACCTTCAGCTTTTCATTATTATTCACATCTCTTCGTTTTTTTGTTTTGTTGTATTTTTGTGCTGGGCTTTTCTTTGTTTTTGTTGCCAGGATAGTTGGTGGCGCCGTTTTGTTGTTGCCTTGCATTAATTGCAATGCAAAAAGGCAACGTCGCATAAATTTCTCATATTTAATTTCGCCTGAGCTGCAGATGGAGCCAGAGACACAGGGGCGTTGGTTGGGGTATAAAAAAAAAAAAAAAAAAAAAAAAAGAGGAGAAGCCGGGGGGCAGTTTAATGCACTCTGTTGCATGCACCATGCACCCCACGTCGCTGTCCCTCTCTTTGCACCCACGTTCCCTGAGCGGATTCGTTTACATTAAATTATTTATGCACTCGACTGTGTGGAGCACTTGCGGCTTGACAAAAAGGAGAAAGGAGAAGGGGTAGGTTACACACTGATCACAGCTGCCACACTGACGGGGACTCCCTTTTTTTGCTGCGCCACTTTAATCTTGACCACACACAGACAGGCGCACATAAAATTGGCCAACAAATGTGCAGACATTGGCCATTAAGCAGCGAGCACAACTTGAACTTGGCCAAAAGGTCTAAGCAGTTATCCTTGACTTTATGCCACCCCAAAAACTTGCCGCCCTGCCAAGTCAACTGAGACTGTCCAATAAAATGTCAAAGAAAACGGCCAGAAAGGCTTTTAATTGTAATGAGAATGAGAATGAGAACGAGAGCGAAAATGAAAATGTAAGACTAAGGCTAAGGCACAAAAACGTTGAGACTTCTTGGCCTTTTTGGCTAGTAGTCCTGCCAGAGTACTGCCTTGGAAGAGTCCCCAGCTTAGCTCCTCTATCCTCTACCCTCCATCCATATCCTATCCCCTAGACCTCGTAACAAAGGGTTTCATGAGCGTTTAATTGTCGGTAATTAGCTAGATGAACAATGGCCAACTTTTAGTCGCCATGGAGCAAGTTTCAAAGAGACAGGGCAAAAAGAGCAGCTGGCCTGGCCCAGCAGCAGCAAATGGGTAACTAGCTTATATAAGTGAAGGCTTTATAGAGTGCCTTTTGAGGCTAAAACAGATGCACTTTCCGGTTGGTTGGGGGCAAAGGAAAACACCATATAAGTTGATATTCTGTGACATTAAAAAACAGAGAAATATTTATTAAGAATTTTTAATTGTTACAAAATTGAACATAAACGGGGGGCATGTTGTTAAAATGTTAACAGCCTTCGCATAAAACTTACCAATAAGCATTCATGCAAAGCGAGAACAATCATTTTTAATAAGCTGGAGCGCAATGACAATATTAAATGAACTTTTATGTGTAAAACGCAGTGCGGCTAATGATAAATTTCAATGGAAAGTCAGTTCACATTTTTAATTGGGCTTCCGTTTTGTGACAAGTTTTTAACATCACTCAATTATTTTCACTTACCATTGGGCAAGTTGAGTTTGGAAAACCCAAACTCAAATTCAAATTAAATTTCAAAGTTTGACTGTGTGACATTTGTTGATAGACATTTTACATTTTGAATGCTATTGATAAGCTTTCATTACACAAATTTTCCACCGGAAAATGGTGCAAACATTTTTATTAAATTCTTAATGAAATAACTCGAATGTTAAGTGCGCTCCACTAATTTCCATTACATCTCTACAAAATTTCGATTGAATTTCACTTGGAATTTCGCCGGAATAATTTCATTTAATTGAGACACACGCACACACCCATGCCTAGGCACACACACACACACTCTCGTTGATTTTTGTGCATAATGAGCAGAGGCGAAAATTACAAAGGGGCCCAGCTGGTGGCACACGCTCCCGCCCCCGCCCTCTAGCCCCGCCCCTTTGTAAGCGTCCACAGCAAAGGCAATTAAAATTAATTTAAAATTTACTCGCCTGTGCAAATGAGTCACTCGGAAAAAGAGCAGATAAAATGAAAACAAAGACCGATGACCACCACAGTAGGAAAACGCAATATCAGATGAGTTTATCGAGGGTTTTCCTTTATAGCTATCAAAATAATGATCTTGGTATGATGTTACATAGACTTTGAAAATCCATTTCCTATTATGTTTTCTCTCTGTGTACAATCTCGCTAATTGCCTGCCTGTATCGTTATCGTTTTTGCAGAACTGAGCCAAGCCCAGTCTCCCATCCTGGAGATTTTCCCCAAACAGGAGGTCCAGCGCAAGCCGGTTGGCAAGCCCCTGATCCTCACCTGCAAACCCACAGTGCCCGAGACGTCCCTGGTTGCCGATCTGCAATGGAAGGATAACCGAAACAACACCATCCTGCCCAAGCCGTAAGTATTAACCCTAATGAGTCCTTCTGGTTATTGGTGACTTTTCTTATCAAATAAATTAAATGGAAATATATAATATATATATATGAAAAACAAAACACAAACACTGTTACACTTACCAATGAACAATACACCAACAACAACACTCACACTCTATATCGTATATCGAATTGTAGGAATTACGATCCACTGTATGATTCCAAGGGCAATAGAAAGAAAGAGTAAGTTAAGCAAGCGATCAGCTAAATACCACCAAAAAACCGATAAAAAAAAAACCAGTAATTGAGTAACAGCAACTGCAAGAGTAAACAGTAACCAGTAATTTAACTGCAACTGCAACAGTAATCAGTAAATATGCAACTGCAACCGAGCATCAGTAAATAGAAAACTCAGACTGACTAAACAGTTAAGTTAATCGATATTCGATTAACAATCGATTTTATTGGCTTCTGGACGACTTTCTCTTTCAAAAGTTCCTTATAAATGTTGGACAGACCTTTGACAAACTTTTCCCTGACTTTAACAGGCTGCTTCGATTGACTTTAATCGTCGATTAAAAAATATACAATTGGCAAAAAGTTATTGTAACTGCAACATTCGATAGTTTCTGGTACAAAATCGACTGCGACTGAGACACAAAAGTTCTAGACTTTCGTAGCTTTGCCTCTGCCCCGCCCACTTCTCCTTTTTTTGTGGTTGTTTTTTTGGCATGATTAATTGTTTGATTTGTTCTTGTTTGTTGTGTTAACTCATCTCGATGCATTTTGCCCAGGCCCAGTTTTGCAAGGGACCTAACCTAAGAGTAGCATTTGGCATTTGACATTTCCCATTCGAAAACTGACCTAAAAAGCACTCACACACACACACACACACACCCATACACACACATACAAACACACCCATTTTCCTCATGCAACATCCCTTTTAGTTGTTGTACTAACACGCCTTCATCTTGGCCCATAAGTTGGATTTTCTTTTGAGAAATAGATTCAAGAACGATTTAAAATCGATTTTATTATCGATAGATGAGAATGCCATCCATTTTTAATCTGTTAATCTAACTTAACTCGATGTTTAAATGTAAACTAATCAGAAAATGCATTCCATAAGTAAAAAGAAAATTAGTTCTTACTTTCGAGAATCATCAACAACCGAAGACAGCTGAAAGTAATTACATTTTTTTTTTCAAGAACTGTCAAACTTCATACAGCTTACGCATAGCCAGTTACAATTCACCAGCTTGTTGATCCATAAAAAAAGAGTAAAATAAATTAAAAACGTATTTCATGAGCAGGTAAATTGAAAGCTAAGAAACTTTTTCGTACACAAAATGGAATTAAACAAAAGTTTTCCTCGGCGAAATCAAGTGAAAATCCTTCCCTTGACAACAGCAAAAAAAAAAAAAGAAAGGACGAAATTGCAATAAAGGAAAATGCTGTGCAGAAAGGCAGGCGTGTGCAAGGGAATGTGAAAGGCAAATGCGAATGGGAATTCTTAGGTCAAATATTCAGATCGAAATCTCAGCTCCCAGTTTGTCTTTCTCAATGTGTTTGTATTTGTGTTTAGGTGTATAGGTGTATAGGTGTGTTTGCGTGTGAAAAGCGAAATCGTGTTAATTAATTTGCCTGCAGACGGACCCCGGAGTGGGAAATCTAGAGAAATCCATGGGTAAATACAAGAAAAAGGGCTGGTTGTGTGTGCCCCTAGAGAGTGTTTCACACCTGACCCCCCCCCCTCAGCAGCCCGTTTAACCCGTGCAAGGGTTTAGGGGGGGAGCCTTTGCCGGACGAGACATTTTCCACCCAACTCATTGCGTGCCAATTAACCCCGTTTCCCTCTTCAAACTAAGGCGAGTGGAAATTTGTGTTTTCAGCTTGGGTTCAGTTTTATTTTTTGGCTTTTATATTTTCGAGGCAGGCGATTATAATAAATATTAAGGTTTTTGAAAACATTATCAGGATGATATTTATGAATGTTATGGATAGTCCTCTGTAATATTTATTCTTTATATTTTTATGTAATTTTTTTCGTTTATTATTTTCCGTCATTTATCATTTCTCCTTTGGGCATGCAAAGTCAGTTTTAATTATGATTGCGGCAACCCTGGCTGGGCGGCGGGCTTTTCAATTGCGTTCACGCAAAACTGCAATGCAATTTTTCATTTCAAACGATGATGCTGCTGGGGCAACTCTGGGTTAGTGGACAATCCCCCTTCTGTCCGCCTCTCCAACAGTTTCCTGGCCTGCGCCTACTCTGCCTTCTGCTGATTGTTTTGTGTTGGTTTGGTTTGGTTTCACTGTGCTTCCTTCCCCACCCTGCCCAAATCCTTCTCCTCTGCGGGCATTCTGTTGTTGTTCTTGGCCGGTTTAGCTTTCTTTTTTTTTTTTTTAGCTGACCACGCCCACGTTCCCGCCCAGCACTGTTCAACCTCTGCGCCCTCAATACGCATGCAATGCATTGCATACTTGCAGGCGCGAAATGTAATTAAGCTGCCAAAAACCAACCGACAAGCAGGCCCACTTTTTGCCACCCTTCCGCAAAAAGGGAAGAGAAGGAATGGTAGGATCCATGGTTCCGTTTATACTCGGGGCCAAGTTAATTAAAACGATTAAGTTCGGCATAGTTCTGCGGCCGGGCATTGCTCGCATTTTTGGGCACGGCTTTTGGCGGGGGTTTGGCTTTCCAATTTTCCCTTTTTCACAACATTTTTTTTTTTTTTTTTTTGCTTTTTTGTGATTTTTGCCCAGTGGTCCTGCCAGCGGTCAGCATCTTTTCTACTGTACAGCCCCCAGGGGGTGTTGACGGGGGGGTTAAGGGATTGCAGGCATAATTCCTGGTAGGTGGGTAGGCAATATGATGCCCAGTGAAAGTATCTCGTAGTCAGTTTTTGTGCGCTCATTAAGTTGATGGATGGTGAAACTTTAAATTGTTACCTCTGGTCCGAGATCAGATAGGTTCCTATTTCGAGATGAAGTTTGCCAAAGCCTCTTTAAGCCTCAAAAAAACGTATATTAAGAGGCATATTGGAGTGTCAAAGAAATTCAATAAGAAGAAAGTGCATCAAAACATGGCTATTGTCAATTTTATGGACTGCAATTGAAATGGAATGCGGGAAAAAACGGCAGTGATCAATATTGCAGGATTGCACATTGTGCTGCTGTAAACTAACTAGACAAAGAGAAATGACTTCGGGACCTGTCTAAACAGTCTTAAGGGGGGAGGGGGGGAAAGCCAATGGGGAAAACACCCATGCTTTTTCGCCATTTCCCCGCGACTTTCATTGCGTATTCAATAACAGAGAAAATGGCAATAACAACAGCAAAGCCAAACGACATCTTTATTCGCATCTGAAGAGATGGGAAGGGAGGGTTGGCCAAGAAGAAATGCAATAAAAAACCGTAGAAATTGCTATATGCTGTATGGCCCCGAGTCCCCAAGGCGCCAAGAGAGTCTCCTCCCGAGAGACAATCAACAAAAAAATAAAGAAAAACCGAACAAAAATTTGATTTTTACGTATGCGTAACGGTTTGTGCTGCTCATCCCTATTCTATCCTATTCTCTTTTTCTTCTTTTTGTTTTTTTGGTTTTTTTCTTTGCATTTTCTATGCTTTTTATTTTTGGTTTTCCTATGTGCCCGGTGCTTGGCGCAATATTAAAAATCCAACGCAAATATGCAGCGAAATTTTTGCACAATGTCTTCGGCGCCCCGCTCTTTCGCTCCACGCCCCGAAAACATTTTCCATTTTCCACCCACTGCTGCTGCGGTTTACCCTGCGAGGCGTCGTATTTTTTTCTGCGTCAACAACTTTTGTTAGCATAATTTTGGGCGCAGCAATGACGGCTTGCCATGCAGACAATCCAGGGCAAGTGAATAGGATAGGGAATGGTTTTTGAGGTTTCTATTTTGGGGGAAATTTATTTCTTAAAAAGTCTTTCAAAAAAGAAAGTTAGAAAACTTGATACACCTTAATTTTATATCCCAAAAAGTAAGAAGAATAAAAACTGATATTCCTCTTGGCCCAGCAAGTCCTTTATCCCAAATATCCTTATCCCTAAAAAGAACCATCTTTGGTACTATTTTCTTAACCCCTACTGTTCTTTTTGCAAACTGAAACCGTGCAACGTTCTTCGTTTTCTGGAATATTTTTTCTGTTTTTGCATTTTTGCCAACAATTGCGAATCGCAAATCGAACGCAGGTTGTGCCTGTCCTCGCACAAACAAGGAAATGCAAACAAACGCCCGCACACATGTGCAATATATAAAACCAATTACAGTCGTAAAAACAAAAGTTGCAAAAATAAAAGACGAGCGACTGTCAAAAATTGAAATCCACAGCCGACCAGAGAAAAAAAAAATGCGAAGAAGAGCAGAGGCTTTCATTGACTTTTGCCGCTTTTTCAAATATTGCAATTTTCCCTAGCAAAAAAAAAAAAGTGGAAAAAATGCATCTTCTTCTTTTTTTTTTTTGCATTATTTTTCTCTTTGTGTAGCTTTGTCTTTGTGTTTGTTGTTTTTGGTTTCGCTTCGCAAAGTCGTAATAATAATAATAACCGCCTCTATGCATATTTAGTTTCGGCGCCATGAAGGAAACTTTTTTAATTAATTAGTACGTGAGTCGCACAATGGCCAGCAGTTGGAAAATTGTAGTAGTTTTTCGGGCAATAACTCTCCCCAACGAACTATTCAAGGGGAAACGACGAGAAAGAAAGAGAAGTACCACAACAATTTGTTTGCCTTATGCGATTTACTTTTCCTAATTCGTAAATAACACAAAAGAAGAAAACCGAAAGGCAGCAGCAGTCACGGAAAACTGCAAAAAACATACAAAAGTGCAAAAGGAAAGAAGGCAAAATGCGAGGGAAATCTAATTTGATTTAAGGTTTAATTAGCATATCGGGCTAGCACGCACACAGAGAGCCATTAGGTAATTTATTTGGTAATTATTTTTAGTTGGCTCTACGGAATGGTTTCAAGGCAATTATGATGATCAACTGTTTAATAATTATTATATAATTTTTGTATAGACGTGATAAATGGTTTAGAAATGCATTCTATTTCGATTTCAATAGACATTAAAGTATAAAATAACTAGAAAACATAAACTTAAATCCTACTAAAAGATTTAGTAGTGTAATTTTACCATTTTATTGAATCAATTATGTAGAAAATACCAAATATTTCTAGTCAAAGAAGATTTTAACTTCGATTTGGCCGAACAACGTGATGGCTCTTATCGCATTTACATTGAAGGAAAAGCAGCTCTTTCTTGCTCCCTTCTAAGGGGGCGGAAAATAGGTACCGCACTTGCTGTTGAAGCCAAAGAAATTTTCACATTTCCCATTCACAAGTTGCCGTGGTAAAATTTGCTGAAAATGCGAAATGTATATGTATGTGACTTGTTTTTTTTTTTTTTTGGTAAACGAAAAAGCCATGAGGAAAAATGCGTAACACATTTTTGGTAAGGCATGCAAATGAGCAGAAGAAAGGCAGGGAAAATTGTACTAACAGCTACAGCAATTGCTATAAGCATAAGCATAAAAACACAATAATAATAATAATAATAATAATAATAATAATAATAATAATTATACCGAAAACATACTCCCGTGTACTACTACTGACATTCATACTCTTATACTCGTAATCGTACAATTGAAATGCATATTATTCCGTTTACTAATACACATACAAACTCGCTTTCATTTACCCGCCTTGCCACCGCTCCCGGAACTTCCCTTCTCAAAAAAAAAAAAAAAAAAAAAAGGAATGGACGCAACCCGCAGCCGATGTACACGGAAACGTTGCCCGGCGAAAGTTTGGCCCTGATGATTACCTCGCTGTCGGTGGAAATGGACGGAAAGTACTACTGCACCGCCTCCTATGCAAATACCGAGATCCTCGAGAAGGGCGTCACAATTAAAACTTACGGTAAGTCCCCGCTACTCCTGTATGTATGTAAGGACAATCCAGTGGCGGCGAATCCGCAAATTGTTCGTTGGATAGGGGTTTTTATTTTGCATTTTCCGGCATACCCGGAGTAGGTCATATCCCGTTGCTTGGTAGCGTAAATGATCTAAGACTATGATATTTTCAAAAGCAAAAAAAGAACCCTCAGTACCCACCCAATGTTACAACATTCATATTAAAATGCTAATTTCGGCAAAGACTCCGCTTCTGACAATGATTATTATCATTGTTATTGCTTTTAGTAATGTTTGGTCTAAAATTTTGACTGAATAAAACGCAAAAATGTAAATTTGTTGATCATTTTTAATTCCAAAATAGAAAAGCTTAAAGTAAAATGTATTTTATAGTGCTTAATGTTGCCTCAATAAAACAGGTTTAGTTGGGCAATTTGGTCATTGATAAATTTTATATAATATATCCTTGGTCTAGAAATAGAAGACACATATTCTTTGTGGCTTAGCCAGGTCGCCGCTTATCCTTTTGTCCCGACCCAAGTACAGTTGTGTTCAGGGTGGCCGAAATTTGTCATTACATGTCCGAGCATGCTTGACTTGTTGTCGCCATCGATTAGGGACCTTCTCAACTCCCCCTCGTCTCGTTGTCCTTGTGATGCTGTGAGTAATCGCCATTTGAAAGCGGAAAAAGCTCGACGTGATTCCTCTGCTGCATGATTCATTTATCTTGTTAGCAATTTGTGTCCCCTGCACATTGCTCGAGTGCCAGAATGCCAGAGTGCCCAGAGAGTGCCTGGTCCAAAGTTACGGCAGTAAGAAATTGCAGTTGCTGGGATTTCATTACATGCGCAGCATTGCAAGCGAATCTAAAACAAAAATGGATGCGTCCAGTACAAAGCAATCGCTGTGGATCCCCCGCCGACCCTGCAGCCGCCCGCTTTCATCTTTCTCAAACAAAAATAAAAAAAAAAACTATAACAGCAACAATACAAAGCAGAACACGTTCCTCAATAAGCAGCTGCAAAATACAAAAAAAAAAAAAAAAAACTCACCTGCACACATTTTGCTGGCTCGTTGACTCTCTAGCAACTCTGGATACCCCTTCCCCTAAACCCTTTCTCCCACAACCCGCCCACTTTTCTGTAGTCGAGTGCACATAAGTGACGCTGCAGCTCAAAACTTTTACGAGATTGATTTTTCTAAGCAATTTAAAGTTCGTACTCATTGCCCACACGAAGCAAAAACCACTGGGCGCGCGCTAACAACTGGAACCTGCTAGTACTACAACTACTACGACTGCTGTCCCTATCTACTTTCGCCCGGTGTTCAGGCGCCGAAGGGTGGAGTTTGGTTAAGGTAAAGAAATAGTGAGCCAACAATCCTCGTGCTCGTGATATGTGAGAAATTCTGGACTGTTGCAGGAATAGCACTGAGCTACACGGAAAGAAAACAATTCTTAGTTGGCAGATAAGTTAGAAATGCTTTAATTTTAAAGTAAAAGAAGAATCTCTAGAAGATTTGTTTTTAAAGGTTACCAAAACCGATAATTTGCTTGTTTTTGCTTAACTTAAGGATCTATAAATTTGACATATTCCTGCAAAGCTAAAAGCTGTTGGGAATTATAGAGCTGTTATCCATAATGAGTTTTTGATCGAAACCCCATACTTTTTTCTAACTGTGCCCAGCGACGTCCTTTCATTGCGTTAGAGAGTGAGCAAACCGTATTGAGAGGCCGTCCAGGCTGGTACGATTGAAATGAAATCAAATATTTTGCCGGGCAACAATTTGTGCCCGGAGTGATATCGGGCACCGAGAGAGAGAGAGAGTAAGAGATAGCTCCCAGTGTATGTATAGTGTATGGAAGCAATACAAGGACTCCCGGGTACTTCAGTTTGGGATCGATGTCAGGCTAACTGTTTGACTTGGAATGACTGCGCCGGAATGAAATCTCCTTTTCTGCTAACTAGAGAATGACAGGGGCCAGGTAAATACGCGTTTTGCTGCAGCGAAGTCTGCTGCTGGTCCATGTAATTTGCACACAATCGGTGTTGACTAAATGCCAGGAGACGACATACTCGGTGTGTTGGTCAGCGTGAGTGTTGCCAAATGCCAAACCATACGGACGTGTAACTTTAAGAGCTGCGCTCCACTCCAACTCAGTGGTCAGAATGTTCCCGTTAAGCTTGTTTAAGCCCATACAATGTTTGAGCGAGTTAGAAACCAGGTTGACCAGCATTCAAATAGAAAGCCTAACAGCAGTTAGTTATCAACACCAACAAGGAGCAACTTAAGGATTTCGGGCGAAGGATGTGGCCAAGTTACGACTGTGTGTGTGTGTGAGTTTAGGAGTGTGTGGAAAGGGGGTTTGGTGTCTATAGAAGTAACTGGCATTGTGTTGACAACTCACAAGTTGCATTTAGTTAAGCAAATAAGCAGACACACTGCGACAGAGACAGCCAGAGAAGAGCTGAAGGCAAATTGCAAGATTTACTTTTCCTGCACTGAGAGAAAAAGAATGAGGAATATCAATACTAGCTGTTAAAAATTGAAGATACTTTTTAGGAAGACGTATACAAACATAAATAGATTGTAGATTCCTATAATCCATTTAGTTTTATATACCTTCTTTAAGTTATAAATACTAATCTAAGTGTAGGAAAACAAAGCTCACACGAGCTGTGGAATTCGAAAAGGAGGTATGAAAGGGGGGGGAAGTCGTACGGGTATGGCATATTTACATACCGTTGTTTGTGCCAGTCACAGCTTAATATTTCAATATTTATGCTTTTAATAAATGCATATGCTCAAAACAAACTTCCGCCAGAAAAGCAACAGCAGCAACAGAAGCAAACTGCAACGGCGGTAGTTTCAGCTGCAGAATAGAATCCTACTTCCGCTTTAAGTTATCTCTGGCAATTTGTTATTTGCAGCTCTTGCAATTAAAGCCATTAAAGCGCATTAGCTCAAAGAACGAAAGCAGTGCATTAATTTAATATATATATATATATTCCTATATATACATAAATACTCCAACTCAATCTGTGGTAGCCGATAATAGTCGACATCCTTTGCATTGTTGGCCATGTAATTGCCACTAATAATGTTGATTGGAGGCATTAGAGAGTTTGCAGTTGATAAATATACATGTATATATACTCGTATATATATATATACTTCGATTTGTCTGCCCAATTAGTTTGTTCCGGTTTTCGTTGGCATTGCAAACTTTGTTGTACATTGTCTGTAAGTTGAGGATTTTCTTAAACGGAATTACTCGTTTGACTGTCGAATAGTTTGGAAACAAATAAGGATTTATAGCATACTTTTCAGCTCTAATGCAGGCAGGCAGGCAGGCTCAAGCCAGCCAAAATGATCAATTTGCATTTATATTAATTGAGATTTGTGTGTCAACCTTTTTGAGCTTTGCTTGCCAATTAAAATCTTTGAAATATTTGCATTCCAGGAATTTAATTAGTTTTTGAGCTTTCTGCTTGTTTTGATGTTACTTCAAATTTAAGGCTACTTCTGAGGAAATCTATCATTAATCTTAAAAATCAGTACCCTTAAGTATTTAATTTAACCGCTTAAATGGACGGAATCTGTTAGATTTTATTATCACTCTGCGGAATTTGTGGTAATTTGAACCCATTGCGCCAGTCCAGGCCCCAAATCAAATTGCACTTCCCGCTGCCTGCCTCCTCCTTCCTTTATCCATTATTTTTTCCCTATTTTTATTTTTGATTTTTTTTTTTTTTAATAAGTTGTTGCAGCAACTTTTTCAATAAGTTGTGAGTCATGTTCGGTGCTCGCCGGCACCGGCAAAGAAAGCTCCGGATCCGGGCTCTTGGACTCCTGGACTCGTGGACTCCGGGACTCTGGCCTGTCCTTGTTCAAACTAATAATGAAATCGTAAACTAGTTCATCTTTTTTCCTCTACGTTTCTGGGCGTTTGGGTGGATATATATATATCGGGATATATATATATATATATTTGTGTGTGCTGGCTGCCCATCAGACGTCAGGAACGAACGCAGCTAGCGAAAAGTGTTTGAACAACAAAATCTCACACGCTACGACAATGCAGCCAAACTGAAAAGAGCAAGGTGGGGGTGGGATAGAAGGCAGGGGCAGGGAATATCCTGGAAAAATCCTGGGGAACGTAGAGAAATGACAGGAGCAGCAAGTTTTTATTTATTTTATATATGTTGTGTGGGTGCAAAAAAAAAAAAAAAAAAAAAACTGAAGGAGGAAACGAGCAAGAGCAAGAGCAAGAGCAAGGAACAAGGATGGCAGGGCGAAGAAGGATTCAGGACATCCAGACCCAGACACTGCCAATAAAAAACTGCAAATAGAAAATGTTTTTAACACAACTTTCCGTTATTTTGGCTTTGGCTTTGGCCGGACATCCCATCTCTATATATATATATATATATCGTATATATATATGTACTATATAGATATAAGGGAAGCTTGACAGCCGGCCGACAGACAGAGATGGCTTGTTATTACACTGATTTATAAATAAACTGTAAATATTTGAGCCACACACATGCTGGTATTGAAAGGCTGCCAATGATGGGTAACAGCTTTTTGGCCAAGATTGCTTTTTCAAATGCAAAATATGATGGCATATTTAAATGGGTTTTGGGATCCATTACCACCTGAATGCTGCCAAGAGAGATGGATTCGTCTTCTTCATCCATCTCCAAACAGGCGCAAAATCTAAACCAGATTCATGCATTCGTAGCCCTAAATCTGAGTGTAAAATATAAAATGAAAATCAACTGACAGCTAGATTTAATGTTTGGGATTGACATGGTATTAGAAAACTCTAAGCTGCCAGTTTCTGGACAGGCGAATATTTCGAAAAGTAATAAAATAAAAGGGAAACATTAATTAGAAAACAATGTGGACGTCACTTTAAATGAAGAGGATATCGCCTGCAGATGTAATGAAAAAGTTCCTAACCCTATTTAGTTTATAGTGCAGCTATGCAGCTGTGCAGCTGTGCACTTGACCATTCTTCTTTAGGCGGCTAACTTTAAGCCCCATTCTCTGCCTGCCCTTTGGCGCACAACTGGACTTGTAATTTACCTTTGGGATTTCCCCTTTTTGCATTGAGGCTCTTTGATTATTTTCCAGACTTAAACAACAACAACTCTTCCGCTTCACGCCTTGACTTCCCGGTTGGTAGCCACCCTGTGAGCTGAGCTTTGATTTGCCAACACCTAGTACTTTACAATCGCCCCCCCCTTCTGTGTGTCTTGCTTTTGTTGTTTTTTGCCGCCACTTGGCACAGTCCTGCTTGCAAGTATTTGATTTAGGAATTTCACTTTTGCAATGCACTACTTTACACTATTTTTTTTTCTTCTTTTCTTTTTTTTTACACATTTTCAATTTCTAAGTCATCTTGGCATTGGAGATTTATTGGCAGCCAGGCGCAGGGGGGAAGGGGTGTTCATCTGCCACCCCTTTTCCAGCTCGTTAGTGACCCTTAAAAAAAAAAAAAAAAACTAAGGATAGAAAGAAGGGATGTCTTGGACTTTGCGCTTGATGCTTGAATTGCTTTTATGTGCCCGACAGTTTGTTTAAAATTATATTACGTATACGCCACGTACTGCTGCGCTCGGATTGTCAACATGACCAGAAAAAATAGTGTCTGGAGCGCTTGGCTTGCATTTTTCTCTGGGGGCTCAGTTTCCTTTTTTTCTCTATTATTTTTTTTTCTCTTTGTATTTCGTTTTCTGTCCCATGTCGTCTGTGTGCTGTGTAAATGAATGCGAAGCAAAATCAAACAATTTGCGCACACCTAGCCGAAGAATTTGTTTGTCGCAGGACTTCAGGACTCCAAATCCTTGTCTTGCTGTCTGCAAAACAACAGCAACTGCACTGTGCTAAGAGGTGTCCTATTCAAGTCAAGAAAAACCCCGAACACAGGATACAACTTTATACTTTAACTTAATTAGTTTATGATTTATGTGTCAAAGTCTAGCTAACCATACTTTATCTATCCTCTTTGCAGTGGCCATTACCTGGACAAATGCCCCCGAGAATCAGTATCCCACTTTGGGCCAGGATTATGTGGTAATGTGCGAAGTTAAGGCCGATCCCAATCCAACAATTGACTGGCTACGCAACGGAGATCCGGTAATTACAATTTATCTCATTTCTATTCTATATAAAGTCAACTTACCTTAACCCTCATTTGCAGATCCGCACTACCAGTGACAAGTATCTGGTTCAAACCAATGGCCTGCTTATCCGCAATGTCCAGGAAAGTGACGAGGGCATCTACACTTGCCGTGCTGCCGTTATTGAGACTGGAGAACTATTGGAACGTACCATTCGCGTAGAGGTATTCATTAAGCCAGAGATCGTGTCGCTGCCCACCAACCTGGAGGCCATCGAGGGGAAACCATTTGCTGCCAACTGCACAGCGAGAGGCAAACCAGTTCCGGAGATCAGTTGGATTCGCGATGCTACACAACTGAACGTGGCCACCGCCGATCGTTTTCAAGTGAATCCACAAACTGGTCTGGTTACCATTAGCTCTGTCAGCCAGGATGATTACGGCACCTATACTTGTTTGGCCAAGAATAAGGCCGGTGTGGTCGATCAGAAGACCAAATTGAATGTCCTGGTTCGTCCGCAGATCTATGAGTTGTACAATGTGACCGGTGCCAGGAACAAGGAAATTGCAATCACCTGCCGTGCTAAGGGACGTCCGGCACCGATTATTACCTTCCGTCGTTGGGGAACCCAGAAGGAGTTCACAACTGGAGAGCAAGATGATGATCCACGCATCCTATTGGATCCCAATTACGATGAGGAACGCGGCGAGAGCAGCGGCACCCTTCGCATAGCCAATGCCGAGCGTACCGACGATGGACTGTATCAGTGTATTGCCCGTAATAAGGGAGCCGATGCCTATAAGACCGGACACATTACCGTTGAATTTGCACCAGATTTTAGTCACATGAAGGATCTGCCACCTGTATTCTCCTGGGAACAGCGAAAGGCAAATCTTAGTTGTCTGGCCATGGGTATCCCGAATGCCACCATTGAATGGCAATGGAATGGAATGAAGGTCAAGGATAGGTTTGATACCAATCTAAAAATCGTCGGAACAGGACCACGTAGCGATTTGATTGTCCATCCAGTCACCAGGAACTACTACTCAGGATACAAGTGCATTGCGACCAATATCCATGGTACCGCCGAACATGATATCCAGCTGAAGGAGGCACGTGTGCCAGATTTTGTTTCCGAAGCAAAGCCCAGCCAATTGACAGCCACCACAATGACCTTCGACATTCGCGGTCCACCCACCGAATTGGGTCTGCCCATATTGGCGTTTAGTGTACAGTACAAGGAGGCCTTGAATCCTGACTGGTCGACGGCCTATAATCGCAGTTGGTCACCAGATTCACCGTACATTGTCGAGGGACTGCGACCACAGACGGAGTACAGTTTCCGTTTTGCCGCACGCAACCAGGTGGGATTGGGCAATTGGGGTGTCAATCAGCAACAGTCAACGCCGCGTCGATCGGCTCCCGAGGAGCCCAAGCCACTGCACTATCCCATCCAGCAAGACCAGGAGGAACCAGTGGTCGCCTCAACCTATTCCGATCACTTTGAGCTGCGCTGGGGTGTGCCCGCTGATAATGGAGAGCCCATTGACAAGTACCAGATCAAATACTGCCCGGTAAGTGGGATCATAATCTTAGAGCTCCCTTTCATTCTGAAACTAATCATCTAATCTTTTTCTCATCTCAGGGCGTTAAGATCAGTGGCACTTGGACGGAATTGGAGAACTCCTGCAACACTGTCGAGGTGGTAGAGACCACATCCTACGAGCTGAGCCAACTGGTGGGCAACACCTATTACCGCATCGAACTGAAGGCGCACAATGCCATCGGCTATTCATCGCCGGCATCCATTATTATGAAGACGACACGAGGTGAGTCCGATTCAGCTAATAACAATCTCGGCACGTTGCTCTATTCGGCCGGATTTAATTCCGGTGTCGGCGCGCTACACAAACGACTGTTCACAACAACAACAACAACAACAGCCACATCGACAACCACAATCACATCGTTAACAACAGCAACAACAACAATCATTACGCTGGCCACCACAATAAGCATAACATTACTTAGTGTCCTAGCCTCAATGTTAGTCTAAAACAAAGATCATAAAAAGAAAAGAAAAGTCGATCGATCGATTAACCGAAAGCAATGGGTTCTATTCAATTCTGCGTTTACGAAATCGTGTATTATTTTTCAAAAAAAAAAAAAAAAAAAAACAGTAAAAGCAGAAATTATTACGTACCCATTGTAATTTTCGGTTTTTCGAACGTTCGATTTTGAGTATCGGAAAATATCGAAACGAATCGTATCGAGTCTACAAGATCCCAGCTAAAAAGAAAAGAAAAACATCAAACATATATACTGAAAAATCTCTATATATATATATATATATACAATCTCTCACACACAGACATCATCTACATGATATCTAGATAAAGACATAATTTTTACTGCTCTATATATATATATATACGAATATGATACATATATCCCAGATATAATCGATTAATTTTGCATACATTTTTGTAGTGTTTATTTCAATTGCGTTTCGACTTTTGTTTCTGTTCACACTCAGTGTAACATCCTCCCCCTCCCCCCCATATGCCCAGTAATGTCCCACATAAAAACCTTAAAACCTTAATACCAAACAACCAACTTTCCCCCGAATTTTAACTTATTTTGCTCAACGTTATAAAACCTATTTTTTATTGTCCTCTGTTTTGAAAACATTTTGTTTTGTTTTGCATGTTTTTGTGCGTGTTCTAGAGCATCTTAACCGTTTTAACTTTCTTTAATTACGATAGCCGCCCCCTGAATATACATATAAAGAATACATTCCAAACGAAAACAGACACCCACCCCACTGAGCCAGGAAAATAATATGGCAAAAGTATTTGCAACGCATTTGACTAAGCATTACAATTCATTATTGAGATCGTATTTGTGCCGGCTCTCGCAGAGACCCAAAGCTCATCAAAATTCGCATTTAAATGCAAAATTCATCACAACACTCTCGTCTCAGTCAGCCACGTTGTACGATATATAGAAATGTGAGGGGAGATGCGCGCGTCCCGAATTGAATTTTTTTAGCTTACTTTACGCTCTTTTTTTTATTACCATTCTTAAGCATTTACTTAATTATAATTACCAAACAATACACTAAAACATTACATATTTTGTGACACGAAATGATAAGAAAAACTCGAAATTTATAATTTTATATTTTTGTGTGTGTGTGTGTCTGAGAATTCATCACAGTTTTTCGATTGTAATAATTATTATTATTAATATGACACGTATGACGAAACAAAAACCATGTTAAATGTAATTCTATCTAGTATTTAAAGAACACAATGAAAAATAATATTTTCTGTTTCGAAATTGGATCACTATCACACCAGAGTTCTTGATTATTATTTTTTCTATCAAATCGATTATTAATTGATTTCATTTTGATTTTGTGTGTATAACTGCGACTACTTCTTTAGTTAAATTTTTGAAATATAAGCGATTAATATAAAAGAAAACGTTTCTCAAATAAAACATTCAAAGAAAACCAAACTGTAATTTACTGCAACTGCTGTCGTACTCTTTTTTATTATCAGTTATGCCTGCGTTGTCTCCTATCTCTTTCTCTTTCTCTGTCTCGCTCAAATCCACTTATTCGCTCTCGCTGTGTTGTCTCTGTCCCTCGATTTGTTGTCCTTTTCTTTTGCTAATTATAAGTACATACATATATGTTGTGCGTAGTATGTGTTTGTGTAAGTAAAAACTTATGTTTATATGTGTGCCGTCTCTCTATCTATCTATCTGTCTCTGTCCCTTTGTGCGTACCGTTATTCCCGAAATTACCCATCCCTGTCGCTTTTGCCTAGACGTAACCTTAAATTTAAACCTTAACCTAACCTCAACTTTAACATTTAACCTTGATCTTTTCGCTAACCAGTGGACTTAGTGTGTGCATCTAATTAGGAATTTAGTCATAGCTATTATTCTAACCAACAACAACAACAACAACCACAACAATACTAAAACTAAAAACACATTCGTGGCCCTTTTGTTAGAGAAACAAACACTCGAAAGCTAACACACACACACACGCAAACACACATTAAAACTCGAAACCGAGCCAAACAACAACAAAACAAACTAACAAACAACCAACTCACACTTTGCACATTGTGTTTGATCCAACGTCGTCGTCTTCTCAGTAACCAAAACCAAAACTAAAAAAAAAAAAACTTAAAATCAAGACCAACCAACAACAACGAAATGTTCTTTTGTGTGTTTCCTTTTCTTCCTTTTTCTTCTACCACTTTTTCTTCCTTGTTTTTTCTCTCTTTTATGGTGTGTGTGTGCTAAAACCACAACAACAACAACTCCTACTACTAAAATCAATTAAAAACGAACTGTTCAAATGCTAAAATGCGTTCAAAAATCGACAAACAATCGAAAAAAAATCGAAAAAAAAAAACCAACAGATAATCCCCACCCCTCGCCGAGTGGCGCTGCTGCACCCCTGGCCACCCAACTGCTTGCCCTTAGCGCTGCTCTGCTGCCGACATTGCTACTGATTTTGCTGCCGACGACGCGCACAGCTTAAACGACCTCAGCTGACGATGCTTCTCCTGCTTCCACCCATCAGCAAGCAGTGCTTGGAGGATCCTTCCGATGGCCGTTATCATGGGTTTTCCTTTCTCTAGTTTTCGTTCGGTGTGTCAATGTGTAAATAATAAGAAACCCTAATGAAAAATTAAAAAAAAAAAAACAACTAATAAAATTAAACATACATCTAACTAGCAAGAAGAAGCGGACATAAATTACGTTAAATGTGCTCAAGTAGAGAATATGATCCATAATTATATCACTTAGGGCGGGTAACGATTTCATTAACTGTACAAAAAAAAAAAAGAAAAAAACAAAATAAGAAAAACGAAAATCTATGATATAGTACCTAGTTCAAGAAACCTAAAGAAGAAAGACGAAAACGGAATGCCAAAACCGAAACACATGCTTAATACAACTGATAAATTGTACTTATATGTATCCTATATCCTATGTCTAACCGCTAGAGACCTTGTTTAACCACTAAGCCAAATGTTATGTTGTTATTTAGTTGTATGTTGTGTATAGCGAGAGCATTTATAGAACACATTCCGATTACGTACACCACCACCCGTTCGTTCCGCTTAGTTCAATGTGAATTTTTAACACACAACACTGCCAAGCGATAAGATGAAGGAAATAAAAAAAATAAAAAAAACCACATAAGTAAACCAAATTTATATATGAGACGTTTTAGCGAAATTCTACAAGAAGAATAAACAAATATCAAGTGGATACACGAGTACAAGAGTTACCCATTTACACTCTATACCTTACACCTAGAGTTAGCCAAAAAGCTTCTTCCAAATACTGTTTCCAAGGCAGTTGCAAGCTACTAGCTGTTTAGTCGAGTCTCTGTTCTGTTTTGAGCGCCGCCTAAACGTTAAAGAGAGGGGACAATAAGTAACTCTAACTAAGTTAAAGCGATTACGAATTTTTCCAACCAAATGTGGGGGCTCACGAATGTTTTAACCTTCTGTTGATGATAGTAAGCGAGCGAGTTTAGTAAGCTAAAACTAAAATGCCACAACTCGATCTAGACGAACCGATATTCCTGTATACACGTTTTTTTTTAGCAAGCGAAATCGATTTTTCTAGCCAAATATATATATCGTAAATTAAAAACAGAAGAAAAAATGAAAATGAAAATGGAAACAAAAAACGGATAAATAAAATTTATACCTTTACAATATCTAGTTATACATACGTATACACATATAGTTAGTGAATAATTCAGCCCGCCTAACGTTGCTGAGAAGAGAGATGGGGAAAGCGATTTTTTTTAAAACGCCCTCGGGCAAGCAGTAGGAATTTTCACTGTTCTCACAGATCACAATTAAAAACAGAATGTCATGAATGTTGTAAGCAAATGAAAATAAAAACAACATGAAAAACGAAATCGTAAACGAAAACTATAAAAAAAAAAAAAAAACGAAACGAAACGAAAAGAAAGCGCCTACCACTTAAGCAGTTCATTTTGGGTAATAAAGAGAAAACTTTAACAGAAACAGAAAGCAGTGCGTGCGTGTGTGACTTGGGACAGGGTTGCCAACTCAGCATTTTGGATGCCGCCAGGTAACAAAACGGATGTGTTTAACGCCCATATATCTATGTATTTATAACCCGTTTAAAATTGCACTGCACACAAACCAATCAAAGACACTAACAGCAGCTGATCAATCAATAAACAATAATTTATATAACCACCAAAAAGCCACCAAATAACCTTATTGTTGATCGTTAATTGTTGATTATTGTTATAGTTTTAAAAACCGAAGCAAAGCACTCTAGGCAAACGAATCCCCCAACCTTCTATATACTCCTACTCCTGCACACATAATGTACATACAAAAAATACACCTCTATAAAACTAAAGGTTAAAAGAGAATTATATTCCTAAGTTGATCTGCGCTTAACACTGCTTGTATACTTTGCATATTGGCCTATTTCTGTATTTTGCAATTTGTAAAGAAAACTAAAACACTCCAACCAACTGCTTCTTTCTCTCACTCACTCACCGTCACTTTCTCAAACTATCTCTCTCTCTCTCTCTCTCTCTGTGCTGAGCGAAAATCCCCTGCCCACTGCTGCATGCTTTATTTGTAAAAAAAACCCCCCCACCCAACTTTTGATATATGGCAAAAAGAAAAAAAGAAAAATTAAAAATCTGAAGACATTAAAAACCAATGGAAATTGATATTGCTAAGTTTGTTGCTTTGTTTGAAAATGCTTTTCATGTTATGAGAATTGGTGCAATTTGAAAATGATTTTGTATTTCCCTGTTATATATTCGGTTGTTATGATTGCTACTACTACTATTATTATTATTATTGTTACTGCTATGATTTTGTTATGTTTAACCTTAGTTTCAACTAATTTCAACCACAAAGAAATATAATACACACACAAAAATGTAAAATACGTTTAAACGATTAACCAGCGAATTAAGAAACCGAGTTTAAAGTGTGTAAGATTAGCTGTTAATTGGAGGAGTTTTCCTAGGCTAGTGAGCCAGGTGCTGGCATTGTACCATCTAGAGTTACTTATAGTTAACAACAACCTCTTTCCCCCCATTCGTTATATATGCTATCTAAATGAGAATTTACTAATCGAATACACTTATTTCCCCCCCATCCACGCCCGCATCCGCCTTCCGTCTGCACCCTCTCTAATTCGCACAAAATAAAAAAAAAAAAAAAAAAAAAAAAATAGGAAAAGATGTCATCCAGGTGGCTGAACGACAGGTGTTCTCCTCGGCGGCCATTGTAGGCATTGCACTCGGCGGCGTTCTCCTGCTCCTGTTCGTAGTGGATCTTCTATGCTGCATCACCGTTCACATGGGCGTCATGGCGTCCATGTGCCGCAAGGCTAAGCGATCGCCCTCCGAAATCGATGACGAGGCAAAGCTGGGCAGGTAAGCATTATCAATTTCTTAATATCCATGTCTTAGCCAGAAATAAATGATATAAACCAAGGCGTATTTGATCTGATAATAAACGATTAATATTTTTAATAATTCTAATACACTTTATTGATATTATAATAGAAGTTTAAAATGTTTTTACTATCTATCTTTCGCTAAATCTAAATTTACATTCAAAGATCAAATTAAACTTGAACTTATCACTTATTTCTTTAATCTTATTTCTTCTATCTACTTAATTTGATTGGAAAACTTTTGGCGCAAGACGTCAAAATGAAACGAATATTGCACTAAAAATCAAAATCGGAATCGAATTTAACGAATTTTTTGGTTTTTGCGTTCTGCTTGTGTTTTTCCCCTACACGCTCCTATTTTGCGATAAAAAGCCGAACTCACAGGCGCGAGGACTTTGAATACAATTGGGTTTATGCGCGGCCCAAGTCCTTGTTGTTCAATCGCAATTCCCTGATATCCGTATGAACGATTCGCCAAGTCCCGAAAGTCCCAGAGACACTCAACAAGATTCAAAATTCGAAATTGTCAACCGTTTTACTTTTCGTTTGCCATTAAATTTTTAGTGCAATATTGAATGTAATTCAAAGACCAAACAAACAAACAGAACAACACAAACCCAGTCATTCAGTCACTAAAAAGTAGTTCACAATTTCACACTCGTTAACAAGAATACACTGAAATTTGCTTCAAAATCATTTCCTTAGTTTGATGGCTAATTGTACAAAATTAATGCGTTATAAGTGTGTGTTAAATTATAAGAAATGTTAAAAGGCAGACCAAATCACACTGCTACAAAAAGTTAAAGTTGAGAATATATAAGAAAATAGTTTTGAATATGAAATATTTGAAAAATATTTCCATGTTCATTAACTATTTTCCCAGAAAGACTCTTTGTTTGGATAAATGTGAAACGAAACAACACACACACCGAAATATTCACACATTGTTTCTGTTTGATCATTGTTGTTACTTACCATACATACATACCAAAACATCAATTACACCATTTTGCTATCTATGTATTCTACTCTCATTTTGATACTAAATCAACCTCATCATGTATTATTCCAATCATCCAATCACCAATCACACCATCCATCAAATCCAACCAAAAACCGAACCACCAAAACAATATCAACCCAAAACCATCTAACTTAGCAGTCTTTACGGTCCGCTACCTTATTGCAGTGGCCAGCTGGTAAAGGAGCCACCACCATCGCCGTTGCCACTGCCGCCGCCCGTCAAACTGGGCGGTTCGCCCATGACATCACCATTGTACGTACCCCTTATTTTCGTCTCCGTCTCCGTTTTCATTTCCGTTTCCGTTTCTGTTTCTAATTCCATTTCCGTTTCCGTTCCGTTTTCTTTTCCGCTTTCCACTTTGATTTTCCTCGCTTACGCTTATCGGCCTGTCTGCTTCCGCGCATACCCTGCATCCCTCTGCATCTTCTTTATAGCGCATTGTCTTTCTGTTTCTGCCTCTCATTCTATAACTTTCATCACCTATAGCTATCCACTTATCAAAAATTACCTCATAAGTCATCTTCAGCTAGCACTGCATGCCATGTAGGAGATTTTTGTTTCCTAGTACTTCAACGGGTATGACACTTTTAAGAACCTTTTGTTCAGGATATGTTCCACTTTTTTTAGCTTTATTTTAAATCTGATTTATTTCCATAAGCAGCCATTAAATTTAGTAACTAGCTTACATTTAGTTTCGAATATTACTAATCAAATAAAGCAGGTAATATATCAATATGTCATACCCTTGCGAAAAGTTATTTTTTTTAAATATTAAAATATATTAAAAGTAGAAAAATTGAGTGTCCTTAAGCAGTGCGCGTGAACTGCTTGGCACAAGTTGCATGCGTAGCAGGCAGCTTTGGCACGGCTGCAATTACAGTTGAGATTTAAATTCAAAATTGCAGCGACATGATTAATAATCAATTTCAATTTTCTATTCACTTTCGCAGGGATGAAAAAGAGCCGCTACGCACGCCCACCGGCAGCATTAAACAAAACTCGACCATCGAGTTCGATGGTCGATTCGTGCACTCACGTAGTGGCGAAATAATTGGTAAAAATTCGGCGGTATAAAGAGGGTTACCAGAGCTCAAGGAACCCGGGAGTCCAACCGCAATGTGCACAAAACAAGAGAGAAGAGGGAAAAATATATATTCTATATATATATATATATATATATTATATAATATGTATGATAATGATCTAGCAAGAACAAGCCAAAGCCAAAGCTGGGGAAAAAACACTTGAATATCGATCGATGATTGGCACACTAATTTGGTTTTAATTTACTTTCTACACAGCGTAAATCTAACTAAATGTCTTACTATAATTAATACATACGATATCTTAAATGCATTTAAAACACATCAAGCACATTAAGCTCGAAAAACCGTTAAGCAAACAAACAAAAGAAAGAATAACTCCATGTCGCTTCATTTTCCTAGTTTAAACCAGTATTTTATATCGCTGCATTTGCTTTGTTTCTCCTTTGTCACAAAAAAAAAACACAAAGCAAGATAACAAAAAATTACAAATAACGATGAACAAAAGCAGGAAGAGTAAATAAAACAGAAGAGATGATAAAGAAAGAACCTAGCCTAAGTTATATAGATATATATATACATATATATAAAATATGTATGCAAGAAAGAAATCTTAAATTAATGCCTTACAAAAAAAAAAAAATTACATTTATTTAGCCGTTAAAGCGAAGAGAGAAGGGATTTATGCATGTAAGCCGCAAGGAATGAGAACGATTTCTTTAGTATAACTAACTTAAACATGCCATAAATAAGTTTTAACATTAAGTTTGCCCCCTATGATCATCATCCCCCCCCCCCACCAATTCGTAGTACTTAAAACGCTGAACAAAAGACTTGTGAGCATTTCTTTCCACGAAACCATGACATTAAAACGGATAGTTTGGAGGGAGGACCACAAAGGAAATGACTTGAAATGATATTGGAATCCTTGGTTTCCTATTGCTAATTCGTATACTTAACCATCAGAAAGTGTAATCCAAAGACGTCACTTAATGAATAATGCTCAATGTACATTTATGTTGAAGAAATTGAAAATGTTTACAAACTGCTTAGCTGCTTGCAAAATGGAAATGAACGGCCCGAAAGGCGTTTTCGCTTCCGTTTCATCCCACACAAGTTCAAACATGCTAAGAAAATTTATATAAAAAAATAACGAAAAGAAAGCACAACTAATCCAAAATAATTGCTAAGTTGTAGAGAAAACACGGAGAACTACGAGATTGCCAAACATTAAAAAATCATTTATCTTTCATCCCACTTCCATCAAACAACTGCAAATCGCTCAGTTTTGTGTTAAAAGTATTTTCTTATGTATGTAAAAATTAAACAAATTGTAGTTAAGAGATCTAAACCGCATTAATCTAACGGATATATAAATCTAAATATATATATGTACATGTATTTAAAGTTATTCGTAAGTTTTTTTTTCTACACGAAACAAATAATACAAAATAAAATTGAAAAACCTAAAATGCGAACTACATATATGTAACCACGCCGATCTGAATGTATCTGTATGTATGTATGTTATAAACCCCATGGAAAGCGCATTTTCATTTCACCCCAGTAAATATCCTCGATCATTCGCCGAGTTCCCCGATTTTTTGTGCTTTGTAGATTCTGTTGCCAGTTAAGTCAAGCGCCTTGTCAGAGCTTTTTACCTATTAATATACATATACAAAAATGATACTAAACGAAACAAAAAAAAAAAAAAAAAAAAGAAAAACTAAAAACCCCTATCGAATAACCCACAAAGCGAACCCAAATCGAGATTACAGGAGGCTATATAAATTTGAATTTGGATGCGATTGTTTACTGCTGGAACTGCTGAAACATATGAAATATGTTTGCAAAACCCGAACGGATCGAACTAAACGATACCTTCGTTCGGCGGCAGTGTAGCTTTTTATATGAACTAAACAAAATTGATGGAAAATTATACATTGAAACTGAAGAGGGGGAAAAATAAATCGTATTTACTGTACTATAATTCCAAACAATGTGGTTTTAATTCCATCTTCATCTGGATCTTCTGCAGATGATAGCCACAAAAAGGCCAGAGCCACTTGTTGGTGCAAGTGTCTCTGAACCCTCTTGTGTACGTCTGAGAGGAATGAGCAATGGGAGCCTTATATATTATGGATTGGAGAAATAAGCACTTGGGAATTTTAAATTTGATTTAGCAGCGACTAGATCCAATCGTAAAGTGGTTGTGAAACTAACTAAATACTTTATTTATTATTATTAATAATTTAAGCATATTAATCAAAGCCGAGTTGTTAGGGTATCATTGTTATTATCGTTTTTATTGGCGTTAAACAGGAGGCACACAAGGGAAGCTTACATTATGCACTTCTTACTGCATATATTTTCAATTTCTATTAAAACATTCTTATAGTTCAGATATAACATAAATCAGAAAATTCGTTAAATGACTTTAAACAGGAGGTACCAAAATGGAACTAAATTGAGGTAAATAACATGCCGTAGCATATATTGGGTTTCTAGGCAACCGCCATTTAGATAGACTAGGTACTATCTTACACAGATATATTACAACTTTGATTTGAGCATTGTACATTTAGTAGTACTTTATAAATTAAACTTTCGCTAATACTCAGGGGTGTCACATAATTCACATATGGTTTATAATCTCTTGTGTTTTAAGAATATATTTGTTTAACTGTGCCATTCAAATATTTTTTTTTGTGCTTTTTAATTTTTTATGATGTAAATGCACATAAACTCTTTAGGAAAATCAAAGTTTCTAAGTATTTTTGCCGATAATAAAATTAAATTTCTGGGCCTTTAGGTTCTATGAGGGGAACATGAAACTCTGAAAGCAGCGATTGCTTCTTAGAGGGGGATCGCAGTGACACCCCAGATAGTTTCAGGAGACGAACACATTAAATAAATTCACTAGGATAATAGCTAGGTAAATAAACATATGTATAAACAGTGGGATCTCGGGTGTTAGACCTCCATACCGCCATCGGATCGCTGGCCCTTCTTTAAGAGGGCCTCCTCAGCATTTAGTTTGGTCTTCTCGGTGCGGGTATGCCAAACAAGGACATCCTTGCATCCGTTTGCCAGCGGTTGCAGCTGATCTCTGGTGGTCAGATGCCTTAGTATCTCGCTCTCCTGATAGCCCCTTTGCACCTCATATGAGAACATGGCTTGCGGATTCCGAATAAAGAGATCCATGCTAATGGCAAAGGCGGCCATGTCGATGGGGAATGGTCTTTCCGGTCGCCATGCAGCATTGAATCCAGTCACGTGGCTACCATCCTCGTTGAGCAGGGGTCGCTCCACCATCAGACCTCCAACCAAGCCTACAGGCCAGACGCCTACGCGACCCCTTTCAATTTTGCTCATCTCTTCGAACAGTTCCGTTGAATAGGAGTTGTCGTCGTCCATGAAAAAACACTTGAATATCGATCGATGATTGGCACACTAATTTGGTTTTAATTTACTTTCTACACAGCGTAAATCTAACTAAATGTCTTACTATAATTAATACATACGATATCTTAAATGCATTTAAAACACATCAAGCACATTAAGCTCGAAAAACCGTTAAGCAAACAAACAAAAGAAAGAATAACTCCATGTCGCTTCATTTTCCTAGTTTAAACCAGTATTTTATATCGCTGCATTTGCTTTGTTTCTCCTTTGTCACAAAAAAAAAACACAAAGCAAGATAACAAAAAATTACAAATAACGATGAACAAAAGCAGGAAGAGTAAATAAAACAGAAGAGATGATAAAGAAAGAACCTAGCCTAAGTTATATAGATATATATATACATATATATAAATATGTATGCAAGAAAGAAATCTTAAATTAATGCCTTACAAAAAAAAAAAAAATTACATTTATTTAGCCGTTAAAGCGAAGAGAGAAGGGATTTATGCATGTAAGCCGCAAGGAATGAGAACGATTTCTTTAGTATAACTAACTTAAACATGCCATAAATAAGTTTTAACATTAAGTTTGCCCCCTATGATCATCATCCCCCCGCCCCCCACCAATTCGTAGTACTTAAAACGCTGAACAAAAGACTTGTGAGCATTTCTTTCCACGAAACCATGACATTAAAACGGATAGTTTGGAGGGAGGACCACAAAGGAAATGACTTGAAATGATATTGGAATCCTTGGTTTCCTATTGCTAATTCGTATACTTAACCATCAGAAAGTGTAATCCAAAGACGTCACTTAATGAATAATGCTCAATGTACATTTATGTTGAAGAAATTGAAAATGTTTACAAACTGCTTAGCTGCTTGCAAAATGGAAATGAACGGCCCGAAAGGCGTTTTCGCTTCCGTTTCATCCCACACAAGTTCAAACATGCTAAGAAAATTTATATAAAAAAATAACGAAAAGAAAGCACAACTAATCCAAAATAATTGCTAAGTTGTAGAGAAAACACGGAGAACTACGAGATTGCCAAACATTAAAAAATCATTTATCTTTCATCCCACTTCCATCAAACAACTGCAAATCGCTCAGTTTTGTGTTAAAAGTATTTTCTTATGTATGTAAAAATTAAACAAATTGTAGTTAAGAGATCTAAACCGCATTAATCTAACGGATATATAAATCTAAATATATATATGTACATGTATTTAAAGTTATTCGTAAGTTTTTTTTCTACACGAAACAAATAATACAAAATAAAATTGAAAAACCTAAAATGCGAACTACATATATGTAACCACGCCGATCTGAATGTATCTGTATGTATGTATGTTATAAACCCCATGGAAAGCGCATTTTCATTTCACCCCAGTAAATATCCTCGATCATTCGCCGAGTTCCCCGATTTTTTGTGCTTTGTAGATTCTGTTGCCAGTTAAGTCAAGCGCCTTGTCAGAGCTTTTTACCTATTAATATACATATACAAAAATGATACTATACGAAACAAAAAAAAAAAAAAAAAAAAAGAAAAACTAAAAACCCCTATCGAATAACCCACAAAGCGAACCCAAATCGAGATTACAGGAGGCTATATAAATTTGAATTTGGATGCGATTGTTTACTGCTGGAACTGCTGAAACATATGAAATATGTTTGCAAAACCCGAACGGATCGAACTAAACGATACCTTCGTTCGGCGGCAGTGTAGCTTTTTATATGAACTAAACAAAATTGATGGAAAATTATACATTGAAACTGAAGAGGGGGAAAAATAAATCGTATTTACTGTACTATAATTCCAAACAATGTGGTTTTAATTCCATCTTCATCTGGATCTTCTGCAGATGATAGCCACAAAAAGGCCAGAGCCACTTGTTGGTGCAAGTGTCTCTGAACCCTCTTGTGTACGTCTGAGAGGAATGAGCAATGGGAGCCTTATATATTATGGATTGGAGAAATAAGCACTTGGGAATTTTAAATTTGATTTAGCAGCGACTAGATCCAATCGTAAAGTGGTTGTGAAACTAACTAAATACTTTATTTATTATTATTAATAATTTAAGCATATTAATCAAAGCCGAGTTGTTAGGGTATCATTGTTATTATCGTTTTTATTGGCGTTAAACAGGAGGCACACAAGGGAAGCTTACATTATGCACTTCTTACTGCATATATTTTCAATTTCTATTAAAACATTCTTATAGTTCAGATATAACATAAATCAGAAAATTCGTTAAATGACTTTAAACAGGAGGTACCAAAATGGAACTAAATTGAGGTAAATAACATGCCGTAGCATATATTGGGTTTCTAGGCAACCGCCATTTAGATAGACTAGGTACTATCTTACACAGATATATTACAACTTTGATTTGAGCATTGTACATTTAGTAGTACTTTATAAATTAAACTTTCGCTAATACTCAGGGGTGTCACATAATTCACATATGGTTTATAATCTCTTGTGTTTTAAGAATATATTTGTTTAACTGTGCCATTCAAATATTTTTTTTTGTGCTTTTTAATTTTTTATGATGTAAATGCACATAAACTCTTTAGGAAAATCAAAGTTTCTAAGTATTTTTGCCGATAATAAAATTAAATTTCTGGGCCTTTAGGTTCTATGAGGGAACATGAAACTCTGAAAGCAGCGATTGCTTCTTAGAGGGGGATCGCAGTGACACCCCAGATAGTTTCAGGAGACGAACACATTAAATAAATTCACTAGGATAATAGCTAGGTAAATAAACATATGTATAAACAGTGGGATCTCGGGTGTTAGACCTCCATACCGCCATCGGATCGCTGGCCCTTCTTTAAGAGGGCCTCCTCAGCATTTAGTTTGGTCTTCTCGGTGCGGGTATGCCAAACAAGGACATCCTTGCATCCGTTTGCCAGCGGTTGCAGCTGATCTCTGGTGGTCAGATGCCTTAGTATCTCGCTCTCCTGATAGCCCCTTTGCACCTCATATGAGAACATGGCTTGCGGATTCCGAATAAAGAGATCCATGCTAATGGCAAAGGCGGCCATGTCGATGGGGAATGGTCTTTCCGGTCGCCATGCAGCATTGAATCCAGTCACGTGGCTACCATCCTCGTTGAGCAGGGGTCGCTCCACCATCAGACCTCCAACCAAGCCTACAGGCCAGACGCCTACGCGACCCCTTTCAATTTTGCTCATCTCTTCGAACAGTTCCGTTGAATAGGAGTTGTCGTCGTCCATGAAGAACACAATGGAATGCCGGTCGACGTCGACGTGGCCTCTCAACCAGGCCAAAGCCAGATTTCTCTGTTCAACGCCGCGTGGCTTTATCCAGTTGGGATCCTTGCCCTTCAACTTAAACTCCGGTGGGGTCTTGATGTTTAGCTGGGTGGAACGCTTTATAAGGCCAGATCTTTCCAGAAGGTTCGTGACCAATGGTGTTGTGGAATTCGTATCCTCAACAATGATCCAGTGCAAGTGAGGCAGCAGCATAAACAGATGTGATAGCCTGATCGAAACACGATTGTTAATAACGAATATTTATAGTAGAATCAATGGGGCACAGATGATACCTGGTTAGCTCAGCTTTTTGGGCAGGACGCGGATATGTGGGAGTTACGGCGTAAATTATAGGTAACGTGTCCGCCTGGACAAACATGGCCTGCAGGTATTCTGGGCCTTGGCAGGTGCGCTTCCCATTCCGGTGTACCATCATCAGCACCACCAGGAAGACGATTATCAGGATGAGGACTTGGCGCGGGCGAATGCGGACCTCCGACATTCTTCGGCAGTATTTAAAGTTTATAAATAACCCAATTTTATTAAAACAAACAAATGGGCAATCAATGTGCCTAAATAAGACCACTCAACGGACTGGTCACACTATTTAGCAACAACGACATAATTATACCCGTTACTCTCGTTTTATGCCTATAATGCCACCATTAAAACTTTAAGAGAATTTAAATTAAATTCCCTTACAGTTACTTTTTAAAAGATATGCTGCCCTTTAAAATTTATTAAATTATACAAAAATTACTAAATTACTAAATGACTACCGTATTCTACAACCGTTTAGCAATTGGAGTATGTCCCGGCTAAATATTGTATTCTTTGAGCCATACAATTCACGCTGAAATCTTTTTTAAAGAAATTTGCAACACTATTGCACTCGTTTTTCGATTTTGGGAAAGTCAATTTTTGACCAAATTTCGCATTTTTGATAAGGGGTACCATCATCAAAATTTTCAAAAATGGGCCATAAATGAAGTTTCCCAGATTTGAATGCAAACCAATTGGGAATCGTGGCAATCAAGTTACGAGCCATACGAGGTATTACATTCCGCATTTGGACCAAAAGTATGTTACGTCATTTAGCAGCAGATATTTAGGTTTCCTTGCCGTTTCTTAGCTCTAACTTTCTTAAAACAAGACCCATGACTACAACAATGACTGTTTTATACTACTTACTACCGAATCTTAAAACCCCTATACTTGCTTTTATCATTAGTGCTCTGATTTTTTGATGCGAGCTCTAATTTAAGGACTGAAAAATCAGGAAACCGATTTTTACAGAAATTTGCAACATTATTTTTGGCTTTTTAGCTCTACCTCGGCCAAAACAAGACGCACAGCCAAAAGAACGACTGTTTTGTGCTGCTAACGACTAACACTAACCACCCCTTTCACTGGTTTTTCGCTTTTGGGAAAGTCAATTTTGGCCCAAATTTCGCATTTTTGATAAGGGGTACCATCATCAACATTTTCAAAAATGGGCCATAAATGAAGTTTCCCAGATTTGAATGCAAACCAATTGGGAATCATGGCAATCAAGTTACGAGCTCTACGCGGTATAACATTCCTCATTTCGGCCATTTTTGGCTTAGCTATGCACAAAAAAATAATTTTTTTGCCCAAAAGTATGTTACGTCTTTTAGCAGCAGAGATTCCGGTTTCCGTGCCGTTTCTTAGCTCTAACTTTCTCAAAACAAGCCCCATGACTACAACAGCTAACTACCGAAACTTAACACCCCTATACTTACCTTTTACGTAATTGTTCTGATTTGTTGTTGCGAAGGCTGATTTAATAGCTAAAAATCCAAGAAACCGATTTTTAATAGAAATTTGCTACTTTTATCGCGGGATTTTAGCTCTAGCTCGGCCAATACAAGACGCACAGCGAAAAGAACGACTGTTTTGTGTTGCTAACGACCAACACTAACCACCCCTATCACTGGTTTTTCGCTTTTGGGAATGTCAATTTTGGCCCAAATTTCGCATTTTTGATAAGGGGTACCATCATCAAAATTTTCAAAAATGGGCCAAAAATGAAGTTTCCCAGATTTGAATGCAAACCAATTGGGAATCATGGCAATCAACTTGGGAGCCCTACGAGGTATTACATTCCTAGTTTGGGCCATTTTTGGCTGTGCTATGGCCAGAAAACTGATTTTTTTTTGTGGCCAAAATAACGTATACGTCTGGTGACACCAGAGAGGCCGGCTTTTTTGTCGTTTCTTAGCTCTAACTTTGTCAAAACAAGCCGCACAGCTAAAACAATGACTGTTTTCCACAGCTAACTACCGAATCTTAAAACCCCTATACTTGCTTTTATCATTATTGCTTTGATTTTTTGATGAGAGCTCTAATTTAAGGACTGAAAAATCAGGAAACCCATTTTTAAAAGAAATTTGCAACTTTTATCGCGGGATTTTAGCTCTAGCTCGGCCAATACAAGACGCACAGCGAAAAGAACGACTGTTTTGTGCTGCTAATGACCAACACTAACCACTCCTATCACTGGTTTTTCGATTTTGGGAAAGTCAATTTTGGCCCAAATTTCGCATTTTTGATAAGGGGTACCATCATCAAAATTTTCAAAAATGGGCCAAAAATGAAGTTTCCCAGATTTGAATGCAAACCAATTGGGAATCATGGCAATCAAGTTACGAGCTCTACGCGGTATAACATTCCTCATTTCGGCCATTTTTGGCTTAGCTATGCCCAAATAAATAATTTTTTTTTGTGCCCAAAAGTATGTTACGTCTTTTAGCAGCAGAGATTCCGGTTTCCGTGCCGTTTCTTAGCTCTAACTTTCTCAAAACAAGCCCCATGACTACAACAGCTAACTACCGAAACTTAACACCCCTATACTTACCTTTTACGTAATTGTTCTGATTTGTTGTTGCGAAGGCTGATTTAATAGCTAAAAATCCAAGAAACCGATTTTTAATAGAAATTTGCAACATTATTTTTGGCTTTTTAGCTCTACCTCGGCCAAAACAAGACGCACAGCCAAAAGAACGACTGTTTTGTGCTGCTAACGACCAACACTAACCACCCCTATCACTGGTTTTTCGATTTTGGGAAAGTCAATTTTGGCCCAAATTTCGCATTTTTGATAAGGGGTACCATCATCAAAATTTTCAAAAATGGGCCAAAAATGAAGTTTCCCAGATTTGAATGCAAACCAATTGGGAATCATGGCAATCAAGTTACGAGCCCTACGAGGTATTACATTCCTAGTTTGGGCCATTTTTGGCTGTGCTATGGCCAGAAAACTGATTTTTTTTGTGCCCAAAATAACGTATACGTCGGGTGACACCAGAGAGGCCGGCTTTTTTGTCTTTTCTTAGCTCTAACTTTGTCAAAACAAGCCGCACAGCTAAAACAATGACTGTTTTTTGCAGCTTACAATCAACACTTTAAGCCCCTATACCCACTTTTTACATTAGTGTACTGCTCTTTTGCTGCGAGTGCTGATTTAATGGCTAAATAATAAAAATTCAGTATTTTTTTTGCGGTTTTTTAGCTCTAACTTTGTCAAAACAAGCCGCACAGCTTAAACAAAGACTGTTTTGTGCAGCTAACTACCGAAGCTTAAAACCCCTATACTTGCTTTTATCATTATTGCTCTGATTTTTTGATGCGAGCTCTAATTTAAGGAGTAAAATATCGGGAATCCCATTTTTAACAGAAATTTGCAACTTTTATCGCGGGTTTTTGGCTCTAGCTCGGCCAAAACAAGACGCACAGCCAAAAGAACGACTGTTTTGTGCTGCTAACGACCAACACTAACCACCCCTATCACTGGTTTTTCGATTTTGGGAAAGTCAATTTTGGCCCAAATTTCGCATTTTTGATAAGGGGTACCATCATCAAAATTTTCAAAAATGGGCCAAAAATGAAGTTTCCCAGATTTGAATGCAAACCAATTGGGAATCATGGCAATCAAGTTACGAGCTCTACGCGGTATAACATTCCTCATTTCGTCCATTTTTGGCTTAGCTATGCCCAAAAAAATGATTTTTTTTGTGCCCAAAAGTATGTTACGTCTTTTAGCAGCAGATATTTCGGTTTCCTTGCCGTTTCTAAGCTCTAATTTTCTTAAAACAAGCCCCATGACTACAACAATGACTGTTTTATACAGCTTACTACCGACTCTTAGCAACCCTATACTTGCTTTTTCATTAGTGCTCTGATTTTTTGATGAGAGCTCTAATTTAAGGACTGAAAAATCATGAATCCCATTTTAACAGAAATTTGCAACTTTTATCGCGGGTTTTTGGCTCTAGCTCGGCCAATACAAGACGCACAGCCAAAAGAACGACTGTTTTGTGTTGCTAACGACCAACACTAACCACTCCTATCACTGGTTTTTCGATTTTGGGAAAGTCAATTTTGGCCCAAATTTCGCATTTTTGATAAGGGGGTACCATCATCAAAATTTTCAAAAATGGGCCAAAAATGAAGTTTCCCAGATTTGAATGCAAACCAATTGGGAATCATGGCAATCAAGTTACGAGCCCTACGAGGTATTACATTCCTAGTTTGGGCCATTTTTGGCTGTGCTATGGCCAGAAAACTGATTTTTTTGTGCCCAAAATAACGTATACGTCGGGTGACACCAGAGAGGCCGGCTTTTTTTGCCTTTTCTTAGCTCTAACTTTGTCAAAACAAGCCGCACAGCTAAAACAATGACTGTTTTTTGCAGCTTACAATCAACACTTTAAGCCCCTATACCCACTTTTTACATTAGTGTACTGCTCTTTTGCTGCGAGTGCTGATTTAATGGCTAAATAATAAAAATTCAGTATTTTTTGCGGTTTTTTAGCTCTAACTTTGTCAAAACAAGCCGCACAGCTTAAACAAAGACTGTTTTGTGCAGCTAACTACCGAAGCTTAAAACCCCTATACTTGCTTTTATCATTTTTTTTCTGATTTTTTGATGCGAGCTCTAATTTAAGGAGTAAAAAATCGGGAAACCCATTTTTAACAGAAATTTGCAACTTTTATCCAGGGTTTTTAGCTCTAGCTCGGCCAAAACAAGACGCACAGCCAAAAGAACGACTGTTTTGTGCTGCTAACGACCAACACTAACTACCCCTGTCACTGGTTTTTCGATTTTGGGAAAGTCAATTTTGGCCCAAATTTCGCATTTTTGATAAGGGGTACCATCATCAAAATTTTCAAAAATGGGCCAAAAATGAAGTTTCCCAGATTTGAATGCAAACCAATTGGGAATCATGGCAATCAAGTTACGAGCCCTACGAGGTATTACATTCCTAGTTTGGGCCATTTTTGGCTGTGCTATGGCCAGAAAACTGATTTTTTTTGTGCCCAAAATAACGTATACGTCGGGTGACACCAGAGAGGCCGGCTTTTTTGCCTTTTCTTAGCTCTAACTTTGTCAAAACAAGCCGCACAGCTAAAACAATGACTGTTTTTTGCAGCTTACAATCAACACTTTAAGCCCCTATACCCACTTTTTACATTAGTGTACTGCTCTTTTGCTGCGAGTGCTGATTTAATGGCTAAATAATAAAAATTCAGTATTTTTTGCGGTTTTTTAGCTCTAACTTTGTCAAAACAAGCCGCACAGCTTAAACAAAGACTGTTTTGTGCAGCTAACTACCGAAGCTTAAAACCCCTATACTTGCTTTTATCATTATTGCTCTGATTTTTTGATGCGAGCTCTAATTTAAGGAGTAAAATATCGGGAATCCCATTTTTAACAGAAATTTGCAACTTTTATCGCGGGTTTTTAGCTCTAGCTCGGCCAAAACAAGACGCACAGCCAAAAGAACGACTGTTTTGTGCTGCTAACGACCAACACTAACCACCCCTATCACTGGTTTTTCGATTTTGGGAAAGTCAATTTTGGCCCAAATTTCGCATTTTTGATAAGGGGGTACCATCATCAAAATTTTCAAAAATGGGCCAAAAATGAAGTTTCCCAGATTTGAATGCAAACCAATTGGGAATCATGGCAATCAAGTTACGAGCTCTACGCGGTATAACATTCCTCATTTCGTCCATTTTTGGCTTAGCTATGCCCAAAAAAATGATTTTGTTTGTGCCCAAAAGTATGTTACGTCTTTTAGCAGCAGATATTTCGGTTTCCTTGCCGTTTCTAAGCTCTAATTTTCTTAAAACAAGCCCCATGACTACAACAATGACTGTTTTATACAGCTTACTACCGACTCTTAGCAACCCTATACTTGCTTTTTTCATTAGTGCTCTGATTTTTTGATGAGAGCTCTAATTTAAGGACTGAAAAATCATGAATCCCATTTTAACAGAAATTTGCAACTTTTATCGCGGGTTTTTGGCTCTAGCTCGGCCAATACAAGACGCACAGCCAAAAGAACGACTGTTTTGTGTTGCTAACGACCAACACTAACCACTCCTATCACTGGTTTTTCGATTTTGGGAAAGTCAATTTTGGCCCAAATTTCGCATTTTTGATAAGGGGTACCATCATCAAAATTTTCAAAAATGGGCCAAAAATGAAGTTTCCCAGATTTGAATGCAAACCAATTGGGAATCATGGCAATCAAGTTACGAGCCCTACGAGGTATTACATTCCTAGTTTGGGCCATTTTTGGCTGTGCTATGGCCAGAAAACTGATTTTTTTTGTGCCCAAAATAACGTATACGTCGGGTGACACCAGAGAGGCCGGCTTTTTTGCCTTTTCTTAGCTCTAACTTTGTCAAAACAAGCCGCACAGCTAAAACAATGACTGTTTTTTGCAGCTTACAATCAACACTTTAAGCCCCTATACCCACTTTTTACATTAGTGTACTGCTCTTTTGCTGCGAGTGCTGATTTAATGGCTAAATAATAAAAATTCAGTATTTTTTGCGGTTTTTTAGCTCTAACTTTGTCAAAACAAGCCGCACAGCTTAAACAAAGACTGTTTTGTGCAGCTAACTACCGAAGCTTAAAACCCCTATACTTGCTTTTATCATTTTTTTTCTGATTTTTTGATGCGAGCTCTAATTTAAGGAGTAAAAAATCGGGAAACCCATTTTTAACAGAAATTTGCAACTTTTATCCAGGGTTTTTAGCTCTAGCTCGGCCAAAACAAGACGCACAGCCAAAAGAACGACTGTTTTGTGCTGCTAACGACCAACACTAACCACCCCTGTCACTGGTTTTTCGATTTTGGGAAAGTCAATTTTGGCCCAAATTTCGCATTTTTGATAAGGGGTATCATCAAAATTTTCAAAAATGGGCCAAAAATGAAGTTTCCCAGATTTGAATGCAAACCAATTGGGAATCATGGCAATCAAGTTACGAGCCCTACGAGGTATTACATTCCTAGTTTGGGCCATTTTTGGCTGTGCTATGGCCAGAAAACTGATTTTTTTACGCCCAAAATAACGTATACGTCGGGTGACAGCAGAGAGGCCGGCTTTTTTGCCGTTTCTTAGCTCGAACTTTGTCAAAACAAGCCTCACAGCTAAAACAATGACTGTTTTATAAAGCTTACAATCAACACTTTAAGCCCCTATACCCACTTTTTACATTAGTGTACTGCTCTTTTTGCTGCGAGTGCTGATTTAATGGCTAAATAATCAAAATTCAGTATTTTTTGCAGTTTTTTAGCTCTAACTTTGTCAAAACAAGCCGCACAGCTAAAACAAAGACTGTTTTGTGCAGCTAACTACCGAATCTTAAAACCCCTATACTTGCTTTTATCATTATTGCTCTGATTTTTTGATGCGAGCTCTAATTTAAGGAGTAAAATATCGGGAATCCCATTTTTAACAGAAATTTGCAACTTTTATCGCGGGTTTTTGGCTCTAGCTCGGCCAAAACAAGACGCACAGCCAAAAGAACGACTGTTTTGTGCTGCTAACGACCAACACTAACCACCCCTATCACTGGTTTTTCGATTTTGGGAAAGTCAATTTTGGCCCAAATTTCGCATTTTTGATAAGGGGTACCATCATCAAAATTTTCAAAAATGGGCCAAAAATGAAGTTTCCCAGATTTGAATGCAAACCAATTGGGAATCATAGCAATCAAGTTACGAGCTCTACGCGGTATAACATTCCTCATTTCGTCCATTTTTGGCTTAGCTATGCCCAAAAAAATGATTTTTTTTGTGCCCAAAAGTATGTTACGTCTTTTAGCAGCAGATATTTCGGTTTCCTTGCCGTTTCTAAGCTCTAGTTTTCTTAAAACAAGCCCCATGACTACAACAATGACTGTTTTATACAGCTTACTACCGACTCTTAGCAACCCTATACTTGCTTTTTTCATTAGTGCTCTGATTTTTTGATGAGAGCTCTAATTTAAGGACTGAAAAATCATGAATCCCATTTTAACAGAAATTTGCAACTTTTATCGCGGGTTTTTGGCTCTAGCTCGGCCAATACAAGACGCACAGCCAAAAGAACGACTGTTTTTTGTGTTGCTAACGACCAACACTAACCACTCCTATCACTGGTTTTTCGATTTTGGGAAAGTAAATTTTGGCCCAAATTTCGCATTTTTGATAAGGGGTACCATCATCAAAATTTTCAAAAATGGGCCAAAAATGAAGTTTCCCAGATTTGAATGCAAACCAATTGGGAATCATGGCAATCAAGTTACGAGCCCTACGAGGTATTACATTCCTAGTTTGGGCCATTTTTGGCTGTGCTATGGCCAGAAAACTGATTTTTTTTGTGCCCAAAATAACGTATACGTCGGGTGACACCAGAGAGGCCGGCTTTTTTGCCGTTTCTTAGGTCGAACTTTGTCAAAACAAGCCTCACAGCTAAAACAATGACTGTTTTTTGCAGCTTACAATCAACACTTTAAGCCCCTATACCCACTTTTTACATTAGTGTACTGCTCTTTTTGCTGCGAGTGCTGATTTAATGGCTAAATAATAAAAATGCAGTATTTTTTGCGGTTTTTTAGCTCTAACTTTGTCAAAACAAGCCGCACAGCTTAAACAAAGACTGTTTTGTGCAGCTAACTACCGAAGCTTAAAACCCCTATACTTGCTTTTATCATTATTGCTCTGATTTTTTGATGCGAGCTCTAATTTAAGGAGTAAAATATCGGGAATCCCATTTTTAACAGAAATTTGCAACTTTTATCGCGGGTTTTTAGCTCTAGCTCGGCCAAAACAAGACGCACAGCCAAAAGAACGACTGTTTTGTGCTGCTAACGACCAACACTAACCACCCCTATCACTGGTTTTTCGATTTTGGGAAAGTCAATTTTGGCCCAAATTTCGCATTTTTGATAAGGGGTACCATCATCAAAATTTTCAAAAAATGGGCCAAAAATGAAGTTTCCCAGATTTGAATGCAAACCAATTGGGAATCATGGCAATCAAGTTACGAGCCCTACGAGGTATTACATTCCTAGTTTGGGCCATTTTTGGCTGTGCTATGGCCAGAAAACTGATTTTTTTTGTGCCCAAAATAACGTATACGTCGGGTGACACCAGAGAGGCCGGCTTTTTTGCCTTTTCTTAGCTCTAACTTTGTCAAAACAAGCCGCACAGCTAAAACAATGACTGTTTTGAGCAGCTTACAATCAACACTTTAAGCCCCTATACCCACTTTTACATTAGTGTACTGCTCTTTTGCTGCGAGTGCTGATTTAATGGCTAAATAATAAAAATTCAGTATTTTTTGCGGTTTTTTAGCTCTAACTTTGTCAAAACAAGCCGCACAGCTAAAACAATGACTGTTTTCCACAGCTAACTACCGAAACTTAAAACCCCTATACTTGCTTTTATCATTATTGCTCTCATTTTTTTATGTGAGCTCTAATTTAAGGAGTAAAAAATCGGGAAACCCATTTTTAACAGAAATTTGCAACTTTTATCGCGGGTTTTTAGCTCTAGCTCGGCCAAAACAAGACGCACAGCCAAAAGAACGACTGTTTTGTGCTGCTAACGACCAACACTAACCACCCCTATCACTGGTTTTTCGATTTTGGGAAAGTCAATTTTGGCCCAAATTTCGCATTTTTGATAAGGGGTACCATCATCAAAATTTTCAAAAATGGGCCAAAAATGAAGTTTCCCAGATTTGAATGCAAACCAATTGGGAATCATGGCAATCAAGTTACGAGCCCTACGAGGTATTACATTCCTAGTTTGGGCCATTTTTGGCTGTGCTATGGCCAGAAAACTGATTTTTTTTGTGCCCAAAATAACGTATACGTCGGGTGACACCAGAGAGGCCGGCTTTTTTGCCGTTTCTTAGGTCGAACTTTGTCAAAACAAGCCTCACAGCTAAAACAATGACTGTTTTTTGCAGCTTACAATCAACACTTTAAGCCCCTATACCCACTTTTTACATTAGTGTACTGCTCTTTTGCTGCGAGTGCTGATTTAATGGCTAAATAATAAAAATTCAGTATTTTTTGCGGTTTTTTAGCTCTAACTTTGTCAAAACAAGCCGCACAGCTTAAACAAAGACTGTTTTGTGCAGCTAACTACCGAAGCTTAAAACCCCTATACTTGCTTTTATCATTATTGCTCTGATTTTTTGATGCGAGCTCTAATTTAAGGAGTAAAATATCGGGAATCCCATTTTTAACAGAAATTTGCAACTTTTATCGCGGGTTTTTAGCTCTAGCTCGGCCAAAACAAGACGCACAGCCAAAAGAACGACTGTTTTGTGCTGCTAACGACCAACACTAACCACCCCTATCACTGGTTTTTCGATTTTGGGAAAGTCAATTTTGGCCCAAATTTCGCATTTTTGATAAGGGGTACCATCATCAAAATTTTCAAAAATGGGCCAAAAATGAAGTTTCCCAGATTTGAATGCAAACCAATTGGGAATCATGGCAATCAAGTTACGAGCCCTACGAGGTATTACATTCCTAGTTTGGGCCATTTTTGGCTGTGCTATGGCCAGAAAACTGATTTTTTTTGTGCCCAAAATAACGTATACGTCGGGTGACACCAGAGAGGCCGGCTTTTTTGCCGTTTCTTAGGTCGAACTTTGTCAAAACAAGCCTCACAGCTAAAACAATGACTGTTTTATAAAGCTTACAATCAACACTTTAAGCCCCTATACCCACTTTTTACATTAGTGTACCGCTCTTTTTGCTGCGAGTGCTGATTTAATGGCTAAATAATAAAAATTCAGTATTTTTTGCGGTTTTTTAGCTCTAACTTTGTCAAAACAAGCCGCACAGCTTAAACAAAGACTGTTTTGTGCAGCTAACTACCGAATCTTAAAACCCCTATACTTGCTTTTATCATTATTGCTCTGATTTTTTGATGCGAGCTCTAATTTAAGGAGTAAAAAATCGGGAAACCCATTTTTAACAGAAATTTGCAACTTTTATCCAGGGTTTTTAGCTCTAGCTCGGCCAAAACAAGACGCACAGCCAAAAGAACGACTGTTTTGTGCTGCTAACGACCAAAACTAACCACCCCTGTCACTGGTTTTTCGATTTTGGGAAAGTCAATTTTGGCCCAAATTTCGCATTTTTGATAAGGGGTACCATCATCAAAATTTTCAAAAATGGGCCAAAAATGAAGTTTCCCAGATTTGAATGCAAACCAATTGGGAATCATGGCAATCAAGTTACGAGCCCTACGAGGTATTACATTCCTAGTTTGGGCCATTTTTGGCTGTGCTATGGCCAGAAAACTGATTTTTTTTGTGCCCAAAATAACGTATACGTCGGGTGACAGCAGAGAGGCCGGCTTTTTTGCCGTTTCTTAGCTCGAACTTTGTCAAAACAAGCCTCACAGCTAAAACAATGACTGTTTTATAAAGCTTACAATCAACACTTTAAGCCCCTATACCCACTTTTTACATTAGTGTACTGCTCTTTTTGCTGCGAGTGCTGATTTAATGGCTAAATAATCAAAATTCAGTATTTTTTGCAGTTTTTTAGCTCTAACTTTGTCAAAACAAGCCGCACAGCTAAAACAAAGACTGTTTTGTGCAGCTAACTACCGAATCTTAAAACCCCTATACTTGCTTTTATCATTATTGCTCTGATTTTTTGATGCGAGCTCTAATTTAAGGAGTAAAATATCGGGAATCCCATTTTTAACAGAAATTTGCAACTTTTATCGCGGGTTTTTGGCTCTAGCTCGGCCAAAACAAGACGCACAGCCAAAAGAACGACTGTTTTGTGCTGCTAACGACCAAAACTAACCACCCCTGTCACTGGTTTTTCGATTTTGGGAAAGTCAATTTTGGCCCAAATTTCGCATTTTTGATAAGGGGTACCATCATCAAAATTTTCAAAAATGGGCCAAAAATGAAGTTTCCCAGATTTGAATGCAAACCAATTGGGAATCATGGCAATCAAGTTACGAGCCCTACGAGGTATTACATTCCTAGTTTGGGCCATTTTTGGCTGTGCTATGGCCAGAAAACTGATTTTTTTTTGTGCCCAAAATAACGTATACGTCGGGTGACACCAGAGAGGCCGGCTTTTTTTGCCTTTTCTTAGCTCTAACTTTGTCAAAACAAGCCGCACAGCTAAAACAATGACTGTTTTTTGCAGCTTACAATCAACACTTTAAGCCCCTATACCCACTTTTTACATTAGTGTACTGCTCTTTTGCTGCGAGTGCTGATTTAATGGCTAAATAATAAAAATTCAGTATTTTTGCGGTTTTTTAGCTCTAACTTTGTCAAAACAAGCCGCACAGCTTAAACAAAGACTGTTTTGTGCAGCTAACTACCGAATCTTAAAACCCCTATACTTGCTTTTATCATTATTGCTCTGATTTTTTGATGCGAGCTCTAATTTAAGGAGTAAAAAATCGGGAAACCCATTTTTAACAGAAATTTGCAACTTTTATCCAGGGTTTTTAGCTCTAGCTCGGCCAAAACAAGACGCACAGCCAAAAGAACGACTGTTTTGTGCTGCTAACGACCAAAACTAACCACCCCTGTCACTGGTTTTTCGATTTTGGGAAAGTCAATTTTGGCCCAAATTTCGCATTTTTGATAAGGGGTACCATCATCAAAATTTTCAAAAATGGGCCAAAATGAAGTTTCCCAGATTTGAATGCAAACCAATTGGGAATCATGGCAATCAAGTTACGAGCCCTACGAGGTATTACATTCCTAGTTTGGGCCATTTTTGGCTGTGCTATGGCCAGAAAACTGATTTTTTTTGTGCCCAAAATAACGTATACGTCGGGTGACAGCAGAGAGGCCGGCTTATTTGCCGTTTCTTAGCTCGAACTTTGTCAAAACAAGCCTCACAGCTAAAACAATGACTGTTTTATAAAGCTTACAATCAACACTTTAAGCCCCTATACCCACTTTTTACATTAGTGTACTGCTCTTTTTGCTGCGAGTGCTGATTTAATGGCTAAATAATCAAAATTCAGTATTTTTTGCAGTTTTTTAGCTCTAACTTTGTCAAAACAAGCTAAAACAAAGACTGTTTTGTGCAGCTAACTACCGAATCTTAAAACCCCTATACTTGCTTTTATCATTATTGCTCTGATTTTTTGATGCGAGCTCTAATTTAAGGAGTAAAAAATCGGGAAACCCATTTTTAACAGAAATTTGCAACTTTTATCCAGGGTTTTTAGCTCTAGCTCGGCCAAAACAAGACGCACAGCCAAAAGAACGACTGTTTTGTGCTGCTAACGACCAAAACTAACCACCCCTGTCACTGGTTTTTCGATTTTGGGAAAGTCAATTTTGGCCCAAATTTCGCATTTTTGATAAGGGGTACCATCATCAAAATTTTCAAAAATGGGCCAAAAATGAAGTTTCCCAGATTTGAATGCAAACCAATTGGGAATCATGGCAATCAAGTTACGAGCTCTACGCGGTATAACATTCCTCATTTCGTCCATTTTTGGCTTAGCTATGCCCAAAAAACTATTTTTTTTGTGCCCAAAAGTATGTTACGTCTTTTAGCAGCAGATATTTCGGTTTCCTTGTCGTTTCTAAGCTCTAATTTTCTTAAAACAAGCCCCATGACTACAACAATGACTGTTTTATACAGCTTACTACCGACTCTTAGCAACCCTATACTTGCTTTTTTCATTAGTGCTCTGATTTTTTGATGAGAGCTCTAATTTAAGGACTGAAAAATCATGAATCCCATTTTTAACAGAAATTTGCAACTTTTATCGCGGGTTTTTGGCTCTAGCTCGGCCAATACAAGACGCACAGCCAAAAGAACGACTGTTTTGTGTTGCTAACGACCAACACTAACCACTCCTATCACTGGTTTTTCGATTTTGGGAAAGTAAATTTTGGCCCAAATTTCGCATTTTTGATAAGGGGTACCATCATCAAAATTTTCAAAAATGGGCCAAAAATGAAGTTTCCCAGATTTGAATGCAAACCAATTGGGAATCATGGCAATCAAGTTACGAGCCCTACGAGGTATTACATTCCTAGTTTGGGCTATTTTTTTGATGTGCTATGGCCAGAAAACTGATTTTTTTTTGTGCCCAAAATAACGTATACGTCGGGTGACAGCAGAGAGGCCGGCTTTTTTGCCGTTTCTTAGCTCGAACTTTGTCAAAACAAGCCTCACAGCTAAAACAATGACTGTTTTATAAAGCTTACAATCAACACTTTAAGCCCCTATACCCACTTTTTACATTAGTGTACTGCTCTTTTGCTGCGAGTGCTGATTTAATGGCTAAATAATCAAAATTCAGTATTTTTGCAGTTTTTTAGCTCTAACTTTGTCAAAACAAGCCCTAAAACAAAGACTGTTTTGTGCAGCTAACTACCGAATCTTAAAACCCCTATACTTGCTTTTATCATTATTGCTCTGATTTTTTGGATGCGAGCTCTAATTTAAGGAGTAAAATATCGGGAAACCCATTTTTAACAGAAATTTGCAACTTTTATCGCGGGTTTTTAGCTCTAGCTCGGCCAAAACAAGACGCACAGCCAAAAGAACGACTGTTTTGTGCTGCTAACGACCAAAACTAACCACCCCTGTCACTGGTTTTTCGATTTTGGGAAAGTCAATTTTGGCCCAAATTTCGCATTTTTGATAAGGGGTACCATCATCAAAATTTTCAAAAATGGGCCAAAAATGAAGTTTCCCAGATTTGAATGCAAACCAATTGGGAATCATGGCAATCAAGTTACGAGCCCTACGAGGTATTACATTCCTAGTTTGGGCCATTTTTTGGCTGTGCTATGGCCAGAAAACTGATTTTTTTGTGCCCAAAATAACGTATACGTCGGGTGACAGCAGAGAGGCCGGCTTTTTTTGCCGTTTCTTAGCTCTAACTTTGTCAAAACAAGCCCGCACAGCTAAAACAATGACTGTTTTATACAGCTTACAATCAACACTTTAAGCCCCTATACCCACTTTTTACATTAGTGTACTGCTCTTTTGCTGCGAGTGCTGATTTAATGGCTAAATAATCAAAATTCAGTATTTTTTGCGGTTTTTTAGCTCTAACTTTGTCAAAACAAGCTCAAAAACAAAGACTGTTTTGTGCAGCTAACTACCGAATCTTAAAACCCCTATACTTGCTTTTATCATTATTGCTCTGATTTTTTGATGCGAGCTCTAATTTAAGGAGTAAAATATCGGGAAACCCATTTTTAACAGAAATTTGCAACTTTTATCGCGGGTTTTTGGCTCTAGCTCGGCCAAAACAAGACGCACAGCCAAAAGAACGACTGTTTTGTGCTGCTAACGACCAACACTAACCACCCCTATCACTGGTTTTTCGATTTTGGGAAAGTCAATTTTGGCCCAAATTTCGCATTTTTGATAAGGTACCATCATCAAAATTTTCAAAAAATGGGCCAAAATGAAGTTTCCCAGATTTGAATGCAAACCAATTGGGAATCATGGCAATCAACTTACGAGCCCTACGAGGTATTACATTCCTAATTTGGGCCATTTTTGGCTTAGCTATGGCCAGAAAACTGATTTTTTGGCCCAAAATAACGTATACGTGGGTGACAGCCTTTTTTGCCGTTTCTTAGCTCTAACTTTGTCAAAACAAGCCGCACAGCTAAAACAATGACTGTTTTATGCAGCTTACAATCAACACTTTAAGCCCCTATACCCACTTTTTACATTAGTGTACTGCTCTTTTTGCTGCGAGTGCTGATTTAATGGCTAAATAATCAAAATTCAGTATTTGTTGTGGTTTTTCAGCTCTAACTTTGTCAAAACAAGCCGCACTAAAAACAAAGACTGTTTTGTGCAGCTAACTACCGAATCTTAAAACCCCTATACTTGCTTTTATCATTATTGCTTTGATTTTTTGATGAGAGCTCTAATTTAAGGAGTAAAATATCGGGAAACCCATTTTTAACAGAAATTTGCAACTTTTATCGCGGGTTTTTAGCTCTAGCTCGGCCAAAACAAGACGCACAGCCAAAAGAACGACTGTTTTGTGTTGCTAACGACCAACACTAACCACCCCTATCACTGGTTTTTCGATTTTGGGAAAGTCAATTTTGGCCCAAATTTCGCATTTTTGATAAGGGGTACCATCATCAAAATTTTCAAAAATGGGCCAAAAATGAAGTTTCCCAGATTTGAATGCAAACCAATTGGGAATCATGGCAATCAACTTACGAGCCCTACGAGGTATTACATTCCTAGTTTGGGCCATTTTTGGATGTGCTATGGCCAGAAAACTGATTTTTTTTCGCCCAAAATAACGTATACGTCGGGTGACAGCAGAGAGGCCGGCTTTTTTTGCCGTTTCTTAGCTCTAACTTTGTCAAAACAAGCCGCACAGCTAAAACAAAGACTGTTTTATGCAGCTTACAATCAACACTTTAAGCCCCTATACCCTTTTTACATTAGTGTACTGCTCTTTTGCTGCGAGTGCTGATTTAATGGCTAAATAATCAAAATTCAGTATTTGTTGTGGTTTTTCAGCTCTAACTTTGTCAAAACAAGCCGCACAGCTAAAACAAAGACTGTTTTGTGCAGCTAACTACCGAATCTTAAAACCCCTATACTTGCTTTTATCATTATTGCTTTGATTTTTTGATGCGAGCTCTAATTTAAGGAGTAAAATATCGGGAAACCCATTTTTAACAGAAATTTGCAACTTTTATCGCGGGTTTTTAGCTCTAGCTCGGCCAAAACAAGACGCACAGCCAAAAGAACGACTGTTTTGTGTTGCTAACGACCAACACTAACCACCCCTATCACTGGTTTTTCGATTTTGGGAAAAGTCAATTTCGGCCCAAATTTCGCATTTTTGATAAGGGGTACCATCATCAAAATTTTCAAAAATGGGCCAAAAATGAAGTTTCCCAGATTTGAATGCAAACCAATTGGGAATCATGGCAATCAACTTACGAGCCCTACGAGGTATTACATTCCTAGTTTGGGCCATTTTTGGATGTGCTATGGCCAGAAAACTGATTTTTTTGCGCCCAAAATAACGTATACGTCGGGTGACAGCAGAGAGGCCGGCTTTTTTGCCGTTTCTTTGCTCTAACTTTGTCAAAACAAGCCGCTCAGCTAAAACAAAGACTGTTTTATGCAGCTTACAATCAACACTTTAAGCCCCTATACCCACTTTTTACATTAGTGTACTGCTCTTTTGCTGCGAGTGCTGATTTAATGGCTAAATAATCAAAATTCAGTATTTGTTGTGGTTTTTTAGCTCTAACTTTGTCAAAACAAGCCGCACAGCTAAAACAAAGACTGTTTTGTGCAGCTAACTACCGAATCTTAAAACCCCTATACTTGCTTTTATCATTATTGCTTTGATTTTTTGATGCGAGCTCTAATTTAAGGAGTAAAATATCGGGAAACCCATTTTTAACAGAAATTTGCAACTTTTATCGCGGGTTTTTAGCTCTAGCTCGGCCAAAACAAGACGCACAGCCAAAAGAACGACTGTTTTGTGTTGCTAACGACCAACACTAACCACCCCTATCACTGGTTTTTCGATTTTGGGAAAGTCAATTTCGGCCCAAATTTCGCATTTTTGATAAGGGGTACCATCATCAAAATTTTCAAAAATGGGCCAAAAATGAAGTTTCCCAGATTTGAATGCAAACCAATTGGGAATCATGGCAATCAACTTAGGAGCCCTACGAGGTATTACATTCCTAGTTTGGGCCATTTTTGGATGTGCTATGGCCAGAAAACTGATTTTTTTGCGCCCAAAATAACGTATACGTCGGGTGACAGCAGAGAGGCCGGCTTTTTTGCCGTTTCTTTGCTCTAACTTTGTCAAAACAAGCCGCTCAGCTAAAACAAAGACTGTTTTATGCAGCTTACAATCAACACTTTAAGCCCCTATACCCACTTTTTACATTAGTGTACTGCTCTTTTGCTGCGAGTGCTGATTTAATGGCTAAATAATCAAAATTCAGTATTTGTTGTGGTTTTTTAGCTCTAACTTTGTCAAAACAAGCCGCACAGCTAAAACAAAGACTGTGTTGTGCAGCTAACTAACGAATCTTAAAACCCCTATACTTGCTTTTATCATTATTGCTTTGATTTTTTGATGCGAGCTCTAATTTAAGGAGTAAAATATCGGGAAACCCATTTTTAACAGAAATTTGCAACTTTTATCGCGGGTTTTTAGCTCTAGCTCGGCCAAAACAAGACGCACAGCCAAAAGAACGACTGTTTTGTGTTGCTAACGACCAACACTAACCACCCCTATCACTGGTTTTTCGATTTTGGGAAAGTCAATTTCGGCCCAAATTTCGCATTTTTGATAAGGGGTACCATCATCAAAATTTTCAAAAATGGGCCAAAAATGAAGTTTCCCAGATTTGAATGCAAACCAATTGGGAATCATGGCAATCAACTTACGAGCCCTACGAGGTATTACATTCCTAGTTTGGGCCATTTTTGGATGTGCTATGGCCAGAAAACTGATTTTTTTGCGCCCAAAATAACGTATACGTCGGGTGACAGCAGAGAGGCCGGCTTTTTTTGCCGTTTCTTAGCTCTAACTTTGTCAAAACAAGCCGCACAGCTAAAACAATGACTGTTTTATGCAGCTTACAATCAACACTTTAAGCCCCTATACCCACTTTTTACATTAGTGTACTGCTCTTTTGCTGCGAGTGCTGATTTAATGGCTAAATAATCAAAATTCAGTATTTGTTGTGGTTTTTTAGCTCTAACTTTGTCAAAACAAGCCGCACAGCTAAAACAAAGACTGTTTTGTGCAGCTAACTACCGAATCTTAAAACCCCTATACTTGCTTTTATCATTATTGCTTTGATTTTTTGATGCGAGCTCTAATTTAAGGAGTAAAATATCGGGAAACCCATTTTTAACAGAAATTTGCAACTTTTATCGCGGGTTTTTAGCTCTAGCTCGGCCAAAACAAGACGCACAGCCAAAAGAACGACTGTTTTGTGTTGCTAACGACCAACACTAACCACCCCTATCACTGGTTTTTCGATTTTGGGAAAGTCAATTTTGGCCCAAATTTCGCATTTTTGATAAGGGGTACCATCATCAAAATTTTCAAAAATGGGCCAAAATGAAGTTTCCCAGATTTGAATGCAAACCAATTGGGAATCATGGCAATCAACTTACGAGCCCTACGAGGTATTACATTCCTAGTTTGGGCCATTTTTTGGATGTGCTATGGCCAGAAAACTGATTTTTTTGCGCCCAAAATAACGTATACGTCGGGTGACAGCAGAGAGGCCGGCTTTTTTTGCCGTTTCTTAGCTCTAACTTTGTCAAAACAAGCCGCACAGCTAAAACAATGACTGTTTTATGCAGCTTACAATCAACACTTTAAGCCCCTATACCCACTTTTTACATTAGTGTACTGCTCTTTTGCTGCGAGTGCTGATTTAATGGCTAAATAATCAAAATTCAGTATTTGTTGTGGTTTTTTAGCTCTAACTTTGTCAAAACAAGCCGCACAGCTAAAACAAAGACTGTTTTGTGCAGCTAACTACCGAATCTTAAAACCCCTATACTTGCTTTTATCATTATTGCTTTGATTTTTTGATGCGAGCTCTAATTTAAGGAGTAAAATATCGGGAAACCCATTTTTAACAGAAATTTGCAACTTTTATCGCGGGTTTTTAGCTCTAGCTCGGCCAAAACAAGACGCACAGCCAAAAGAACGACTGTTTTGTGTTGCTAACGACCAACACTAACCACCCCCTATCACTGGTTTTTCGATTTTGGGAAAGTCAATTTCGGCCCAAATTTCGCATTTTTGATAAGGGGTACCATCATCAAAATTTTCAAAAATGGGCCAAAAAAAGTTTCCCAGATTTGAATGCAAACCAATTGGGAATCATGGCAATCAACTTACGAGCCCTACGAGGTATTACATTCCTAGTTTGGGCCATTTTTGGATGGCTATGGCCAGAAAAACTGATTTTTTTTGCGCCCAAAATAACGTATACGTCGGGTGACAGCAGAGAGGCCGGCTTTTTTAGCCGTTTCTTAGCTCTAACTTTGTCAAAACAAGCCGCACAGCTAAAACAATGACTGTTTTATGCAGCTTACAATCAACACTTTAAGCCCCTATACCCACTTTTTACATTAGTGTACTGCTCTTTTGCTGCGAGTGCTGATTTAATGGCTAAATAATCAAAATTCAGTATTTGTTGTGGTTTTTTAGCTCTAACTTTGTCAAAACAAGCCGCACAGCTAAAACAAAGACTGTTTTGTGCAGCTAACTACCGAATCTTAAAACCCCTATACTTGCTTTTATCAAATTGCTTTGATTTTTTTATGCGAGCTCTAATTTAAGATAAGTAAAAATATCGGGAAACCCATTTTAAAAATAACAAAAATTTAGCAAATTTTATCGCGGGTTTTTTAGCTCTAACTCTGCCAAAACAAGACGCACAGCTAAAAAAACGACTGTTTTGTGCTGCTAACGACCAACACTAACCACCCCTATCACTGGTTTTTCGATTTTGGGAAAGTCAATTTCGGCCCAAATTTCGCATTTTTGATAAGGGGTACCATCATCAAAATTTTCAAAAATGGCAAAAATGAAGTTTCCCAGATTTGAATGCAAACCAATTGGGAATCATGGTCAAATTACAAGCCCTACGAGCTAAAACAATGACTGATTTATGAGCCAATATTTGGAGCTATGCCCACTTAAAACTGATTTTTTTGCTGCCCAAAATAACGTATATGGCTAAATGACAAAAGTCAGTATTTTTGCGGTTTTTTAGCTCTAACTTTGTCAAAACAAGCCGCACAGCTAAAACAATGACTGTTTTATACAGCTTACAACCAACACTTTAAGCCCCTATACCCACTTTTTACATTAATGTGTACTGCTCTTTGCTGCGAGTTTTGATTTAATGGCTAAATAATCAAAATTCAGTATTTGTTGTGGTTTTTTAGCTCTAACTTTGTCAAAACAAGCCGCACAGCTAAAACAAAGACTGTGTTGTGCAGCTAACTAACGAATCTTAAAACCCCTATACTTGCTTTTATCATTATTGCTTTGATTTTTTGATGCGAGCTCTAATTTAAGGAGTAAAATATCGGGAAACCCATTTTTAACAGAAATTTGCAACTTTTATCGCGGGTTTTTAGCTCTAGCTCGGCCAAAACAAGACGCACAGCCAAAAGAACGACTGTTTTGTGTTGCTAACGACCAACACTAACCACCCCTATCACTGGTTTTTCGATTTTGGGAAAGTCAATTTCGGCCCAAATTTCGCATTTTTGATAAGGGGTACCATCATCAAAATTTTCAAAAATGGGCCAAAAATGAAGTTTCCCAGATTTGAATGCAAACCAATTGGGAATCATGGCAATCAACTTACGAGCCCTACGAGGTATTACATTCCTAGTTTGGGCCATTTTTGGATGTGCTATGGCCAGAAAACTGATTTTTTTGCGCCCAAAATAACGTATACGTCGGGTGACAGCAGAGAGGCCGGCTTTTTTGCCGTTTCTTAGCTCTAACTTTGTCAAAACAAGCCGCACAGCTAAAACAATGACTGTTTTATGCAGCTTACAATCAACACTTTAAGCCCCTATACCCACTTTTTACATTAGTGTACTGCTCTTTTGCTGCGAGTGCTGATTTAATGGCTAAATAATCAAAATTCAGTATTTGTTGTGGTTTTTCAGCTCTAACTTTGTCAAAACAAGCCGCACAGCTAAAACAAAGACTGTTTTGTGCAGCTAACTACCGAATCTTAAAACCCCTATACTTGCTTTTATCATTATTGCTTTGATTTTTTGATGCGAGCTCTAATTTAAGGAGTAAAATATCGGGAAACCCATTTTTAACAGAAATTTGCAACTTTTATCGCGGGTTTTTAGCTCTAGCTCGGCCAAAACAAGACGCACAGCCAAAAGAACGACTGTTTTGTGTTGCTAACGACCAACACTAACCACCCCTATCACTGGTTTTTCGATTTTGGGAAAGTCAATTTTGGCCCAAATTTCGCATTTTTGATAAGGGGTACCATCATCAAAATTTTCAAAAATGGGCCAAAAATGAAGTTTCCCAGATTTGAATGCAAACCAATTGGGAATCATGGCAATCAACTTACGAGCCCTACGAGGTATTACATTCCTAGTTTGGGCCATTTTTGGATGTGCTATGGCCAGAAAACTGATTTTTTTTGCGCCCAAAATAACGTATACGTCGGGTGACAGCAGAGAGGCCGGCTTTTTTGCCGTTTCTTAGCTCTAACTTTGTCAAAACAAGCCGCTCAGCTAAAACAAAGACTGTTTTATACAGCTTACAATCAACACTTTAAGCCCCTATACCCACTTTTTACATTAGTGTACTGCTCTTTTGCTGCGAGTGCTGATTTAATGGCTAAATAATCAAAATTCAGTATTTGTTGTGGTTTTTTAGCTCTAACTTTGTCAAAACAAGCACAGCTAAAACAAAGACTGTTTTGTGCAGCTAACTACCGAATCTTAAAACCCCTATACTTGCTTTTATCATTATTGCTTTGATTTTTTGATGCGAGCTCTAATTTAAGGAGTAAAAATATCGGGAAACCCATTTTTAACAGAAATTTGCAACTTTTATCCAGGGTTTTTAGCTCTAGCTCGGCCAAAACAAGACGCACAGCCAAAAGAACGACTGTTTTGTGCTGCTAACGACCAAAACTAACCACCCCTATCACTGGTTTTTCGATTTTGGGAAAGTCAATTTTGGCCCAAATTTCGCATTTTTGATAAGGGGTACCATCATCAAAATTTTCAAAAATGGGCCAAAAATGAAGTTTCCCAGATTTGAATGCAAACCAATTGGGAATCATGGCAATCAAGTTACGAGCCCTACGAGGTATTACATTCCTAGTTTGGGCCATTTTTTGGCTGTGCTATGGCCAGAAAACTGATTTTTTTTGTGCCCAAAATAACGTATACGTCGGGTGACAGCAGAGAGGCCGGCTTTTTTTGCCGTTTCTTAGCTCCGAACTTTGTCAAAACAAGCCTCACAGCTAAAACAATGACTGTTTTATAAAGCTTACAATCAACACTTTAAGCCCCTATACCCACTTTTTACATTAGTGTACTGCTCTTTTTGCTGCGAGTGCTGATTTAATGGCTAAATAATCAAAATTCAGTATTTTTTGCAGTTTTTTAGCTCTAACTTTGTCAAAACAAGCTAAAACAAAGACTGTTTTGTGCAGCTAACTACCGAATCTTAAAACCCCTATACTTGCTTTTATCATTATTGCTCTGATTTTTTGATGCGAGCTCTAATTTAAGGAGTAAAATATCGGGAATCCCATTTTTAACAGAAATTTGCAACTTTTATCGCGGGTTTTTGGCTCTAGCTCGGCCAAAACAAGACGCACAGCCAAAAGAACGACTGTTTTGTGCTGCTAACGACCAAAACTAACCACCCCTGTCACTGGTTTTTCGATTTTGGGAAAGTCAATTTTGGCCCAAATTTCGCATTTTTGATAAGGGGTACCATCATCAAAATTTTCAAAAATGGGCCAAAAATGAAGTTTCCCAGATTTGAATGCAAACCAATTGGGAATCATGGCAATCAAGTTACGAGCTCTACGCGGTATAACATTCCTCATTTCGTCCATTTTTGGCTTAGCTATGCCCAAAAAAATTATTTTTTTTGTGCCCAAAAGTATGTTACGTCTTTTAGCAGCAGATATTTCGGTTTCCTTGTCGTTTCTAAGCTCTAATTTTCTTAAAACAAGCCCCATGACTACAACAATGACTGTTTTATACAGCTTACTACCGACTCTTAGCAACCCTATACTTGCTTTTTTCATTAGTGCTCTGATTTTTTGATGAGAGCTCTAATTTAAGGACTGAAAAATCATGAATCCCATTTTTAACAGAAATTTGCAACTTTTATCGCGGGTTTTTGGCTCTAGCTCGGCCAATACAAGACGCACAGCCAAAAGAACGACTGTTTTGTGTTGCTAACGACCAACACTAACCACTCCTATCACTGGTTTTTCGATTTTGGGAAAGTAAATTTTGGCCCAAATTTCGCATTTTTGATAAGGGGTACCATCATCAAAATTTTCAAAAAATGGGCCAAAAATGAAGTTTCCCAGATTTGAATGCAAACCAATTGGGAATCATGGCAATCAAGTTACGAGCCCTACGAGGTATTACATTCCTAGTTTGGGCTATTTTTTTATGGTGCTATGGCCAGAAAACTGATTTTTTTTTGTGCCCAAAATAACGTATACGTCGGGTGACAGCAGAGAGGCCGGCTTTTTTGCCGTTTCTTAGCTCGAACTTTGTCAAAACAAGCCTCACAGCTAAAACAATGACTGTTTTATAAAGCTTACAATCAACACTTTAAGCCCCTATACCCACTTTTTACATTAGTGTACTGCTCTTTTTTGCTGCGAGTGCTGATTTAATGGCTAAATAATCAAAATTCAGTATTTTTTGCAGTTTTTTAGCTCTAACTTTGTCAAAACAAGCTAAAACAAAGACTGTTTTGTGCAGCTAACTACCGAATCTTAAAACCCCTATACTTGCTTTTATCATTATTGCTCTGATTTTTTGATGCGAGCTCTAATTTAAGGAGTAAAATATCGGGAATCCCATTTTTAACAGAAATTTGCAACTTTTATCGCGGGTTTTTGGCTCTAGCTCGGCCAAAACAAGACGCACAGCCAAAAGAACGACTGTTTTGTGCTGCTAACGACCAAAACTAACCACCCCTGTCACTGGTTTTTCGATTTTGGGAAAGTCAATTTTGGCCCAAATTTCGCATTTTTGATAAGGGGTACCATCATCAAAATTTTCAAAAATGGGCCAAAAATGAAGTTTCCCAGATTTGAATGCAAACCAATTGGGAATCATGGCAATCAAGTTACGAGCCCTACGAGGTATTACATTCCTAGTTTGGGCCATTTTTGGCTGTGCTATGGCCAGAAAACTGATTTTTTTTGTGCCCAAAATAACGTATACGTCGGGTGACAGCAGAGAGGCCGGCTTTTTTGCCGTTTCTTAGCTCGAACTTTGTCAAAACAAGCCTCACAGCTAAAACAATGACTGTTTTATAAAGCTTACAATCAACACTTTAAGCCCCTATACCCACTTTTTACATTAGTGTACTGCTCTTTTTGCTGCGAGTGCTGATTTAATGGCTAAATAATCAAAATTCAGTATTTTTTGCAGTTTTTTAGCTCTAACTTTGTCAAAACAAGCTAAAACAAAGACTGTTTTGTGCAGCTAACTACCGAATCTTAAAACCCCTATACTTGCTTTTATCATTATTGCTCTGATTTTTTGATGCGAGCTCTAATTTAAGGAGTAAAATATCGGGAATCCCATTTTTAACAGAAATTTGCAACTTTTATCGCGGGTTTTTGGCTCTAGCTCGGCCAAAACAAGACGCACAGCCAAAAGAACGACTGTTTTGTGCTGCTAACGACCAAAACTAACCACCCCTGTCACTGGTTTTTCGATTTTGGGAAAGTCAATTTTGGCCCAAATTTCGCATTTTTGATAAGGGGTACCATCATCAAAATTTTCAAAAATGGGCCAAAAATGAAGTTTCCCAGATTTGAATGCAAACCAATTGGGAATCATGGCAATCAAGTTACGAGCTCTACGCGGTATAACATTCCTCATTTCGTCCATTTTTGGGCTTAGCTATGCCCAAAAAAATGATTTTTTTGTGCCCAAAAGTATGTTACGTCTTTTAGCAGCAGATATTTCGGTTTCCTTGTCGTTTCTAAGCTCTAATTTTCTTAAAACAAGCCCCATGACTACAACAATGACTGTTTTATACAGCTTACTACCGACTCTTAGCAACCCTATACTTGCTTTTTTCATTAGTGCTTTGATTTTTTGATGAGAGCTCTAATTTAAGGACTGAAAAATCATGAATCCCATTTTTAACAGAAATTTGCAACTTTTATCGCGGGTTTTTGGCTCTAGCTCGGCCAATACAAGACGCACAGCGAAAAGAACGACTGTTTTGTGTTGCTAACGACCAACACTAACCACCCCTGTCACTGGTTTTTCGATTTTGGGAAAGTCAATTTTGGCCCAAATTTCGCATTTTTGATAAGGGGTACCATCATCAAAATTTTCAAAAATGGGCCAAAAATGAAGTTTCCCAGATTTGAATGCAAACCAATTGGGAATCATGGCAATCAAGTTACGAGCCCTACGAGGTATTACATTCCTAGTTTGGGCTATTTTTTTGATGTGCTATGGCCAGAAAACTGATTTTTTTTTGTGCCCAAAATAACGTATACGTCGGGTGACACCAGAGAGGCCGGCTTTTTTGCCGTTTCTTAGCTCTAACTTTGTCAAAACAAGCCGCACAGCTAAAACAATGACTGTTTTCCACAGCTAACTACCGAAACTTAAAACCCCTATACTTGCTTTTATCATTATTGCTCTCATTTTTTTATGTGAGCTCTAATTTAAGGAGTAAAATATCGGGAAACCCATTTTTAACAGAAATTTGCAACTTTTATCGCGGGTTTTTAGCTCTAGCTCGGCCAAAACAAGACGCACAGCTAAAACAATGACTGTTTTATGCAGCTTACAATCAACACTTTAAGCCCCTATACCCACTTTTTACATTAGTGTACTGCTCTTTTGCTGCGAGTGCTGATTTAATGGCTAAATAATCAAAATTCAGTATTTGTTGCCGTTTCTTAGCTCTAACTTTGTCAAAACTAGCCGCACAGCTAAAACAATGACTGATTTATGCAGCTTACAATCAACACTTTAAGCCCCTATACCCACTTTTTACATTAGTGTACTGCTCTTTTGCTGCGAGTGCTGATTTAATGGCAAAATAATCAAAATTCAGTATTTGTTGTGGTTTTTTAGCTCTAACTTTGTCAAAACAAGCCGCACAGCTAAAACAAAGACTGTTTTGTGCAGCTAACTACCGAATCTTAAAACCCCTATACTTGCTTTTATCATTATTGCTTTGATTTTTTGATGCGAGCTCTAATTTAAGGAGTAAAATATCGGGAAACCCATTTTCAACAGAAATTTGCAACTTTTATCGCGGGTTTTTAGCTCTAGCTCGGCCAAAACAAGACGCACAGCCAAAAGAACGACTGTTTTGTGTTGCTAACGACCAACACTAACCACCCCTATCACTGGTTTTTCGATTTTGGGAAAGTCAATTTTGGCCCAAATATCGCATTTTTGATAAGGGGTACCATCATCAAAATTTTCAAAAATGGGCCAAAAATGAAGTTTCCCAGATTTGAATGCAAACCAATTGGGAATCATGGCAATCAAGTTACGAGCTCTACGCGGTATAACATTCCTCATTTCGTCCATTTTTGGCTTAGCTATGCCCAAAAAAATGATTTTTTTTTGTGCCCAAAAGTATGTTACGTCTTTTAGCAGCAGATATTTCGGTTTCCTTGTCGTTTCTAAGCTCTAATTTTCTTAAAACAAGCCCCATGACTACAACAATGACTGTTTTATACAGCTTACTACCGACTCTTAGCAACCCTATACTTGCTTTTTTCATTAGTGCTTTGATTTTTTGATGAGAGCTCTAATTTAAGGACTGAAAAATCATGAATCCCATTTTTAACAGAAATTTGCAACTTTTATCGCGGGTTTTTGGCTCTAGCTCGGCCAATACAAGACGCACAGCGAAAAGAACGACTGTTTTGTGTTGCTAACGACCAACACTAACCACCCCTATCACTGGTTTTTCGATTTTGGGAAAGTCAATTTTGGCCCAAATTTCGCATTTTTGATAAGGGGTACCATCATCAAAATTTTCAAAAATGGGCCAAAAATGAAGTTTCCCAGATTTGAATGCAAACCAATTGGGAATCATGGCAATCAAGTTACGAGCCCTACGAGGTATTACATTCCTAGTTTGGGCTATTTTTTTGATGTGCTATGGCCAGAAAACTGATTTTTTTTTGTGCCCAAAATAACGTATACGTCGGGTGACACCAGAGAGGCCGGCTTTTTTGCCGTTTCTTAGCTCTAACTTTGTCAAAACAAGCCGCACAGCTAAAACAATGACTGTTTTCCACAGCTAACTACCGAAACTTAAAACCCCTATACTTGCTTTTATCATTATTGCTCTCATTTTTTTATGTGAGCTCTAATTTAAGGAGTAAAATATCGGGAAACCCATTTTTAACAGAAATTTGCAACTTTTATCGCGGGTTTTTAGCTCTAGCTCGGCCAAAACAAGACGCACAGCTAAAACAATGACTGTTTTATGCAGCTTACAATCAACACTTTAAGCCCCTATACCCACTTTTTACATTAGTGTACTGCTCTTTTGCTGCGAGTGCTGATTTAATGGCTAAATAATCAAAATTCAGTATTTGTTGCCGTTTCTTAGCTCTAACTTTGTCAAAACTAGCCGCACAGCTAAAACAATGACTGATTTATGCAGCTTACAATCAACACTTTAAGCCCCTATACCCACTTTTTACATTAGTGTACTGCTCTTTTGCTGCGAGTGCTGATTTAATGGCAAAATAATCAAAATTCAGTATTTGTTGTGGTTTTTTAGCTCTAACTTTGTCAAAACAAGCCGCACAGCTAAAACAAAGACTGTTTTGTGCAGCTAACTACCGAATCTTAAAACCCCTATACTTGCTTTTATCATTATTGCTTTGATTTTTTGATGCGAGCTCTAATTTAAGGAGTAAAATATCGGGAAACCCATTTTTAACAGAAATTTGCAACTTTTATCGCGGGTTTTTAGCTCTAGCTCGGCCAAAACAAGACGCACAGCCAAAAGAACGACTGTTTTGTGTTGCTAACGACCAACACTAACCACCCCTATCACTGGTTTTTCGATTTTGGGAAAGTCAATTTTGGCCCAAATTTCGCATTTTTGATAAGGGGTACCATCATCAAAATTTTCAAAAATGGGCCAAAAATGAAGTTTCCCAGATTTGAATGCAAACCAATTGGGAATCATGGCAATCAAGTTACGAGCCCTACGAGGTATTACATTCCTAGTTTGGGCCATTTTTGGCTGTGCTATGGCCAGAAAACTGATTTTTTTTGTGCCCAAAATAACGTATACGTCGGGTGACACCAGAGAGGCCGGCTTTTTTGCCTTTTCTTAGCTCTAACTTTGTCAAAACAAGCCGCACAGCTAAAACAATGACTGTTTTATAAAGCTTACAATCAACACTTTAAGCCCCTATACCCACTTTTTACATTAGTGTACCGCTCTTTTTGCTGCGAGTGCTGATTTAATGGCTAAATAATCAAAATTCAGTATTTTTTGCGGTTTTTTAGCTCTAACTTTGTCAAAACAAGCCGCACAGCTAAAACAAAGACTGTTTTGTGCAGCTAACTACCGAATCTTAAAACCCCTATACTTGCTTTTATCATTATTGCTCTGATTTTTTGATGCGAGCTCTAATTTAAGGAGTAAAATATCGGGAATCCCATTTTTAACAGAAATTTGCAACTTTTATCGCGGGTTTTTAGCTCTAGCTCGGCCAAAACAAGACGCACAGCCAAAAGAACGACTGTTTTGTGCTCCTAACGACCAACACTAACCACCCCTATCACTGGTTTTTCGAGTTTGGGAAAGTCAATTTTGGCCCAAATTTCGCATTTTTGATAAGGGGTACCATCATCAAAATTTTCAAAAATGGGCCAAAAATGAAGTTTCCCAGATTTGAATGCAAACCAATTGGGAATCATGGCAATCAAGTTACGAGCTCTACGCGGTATAACATTCCTCATTTCGTCCATTTTTGGCTTAGCTATGCCCAAAAAAATGATTTTTTTTGTGCCCAAAAGTATGTTACGTCTTTTAGCAGCAGATATTTCGGTTTCCTTGTCGTTTCTAAGCTCTAATTTTCTTAAAACAAGCCCCATGACTACAACAATGACTGTTTTATACAGCTTACTACCGACTCTTAGCAACCCTATACTTGCTTTTTTCATTAGTGCTTTGATTTTTTGATGAGAGCTCTAATTTAAGGACTGAAAAATCATGAATCCCATTTTTAACAGAAATTTGCAACTTTTATCGCGGGTTTTTAGCTCTAGCTCGGCCAAAACAAGACGCACAGCCAAAAGAACGACTGTTTTGTGCTCCTAACGACCAACACTAACCACCCCTATCACTGGTTTTTCGAGTTTGGGAAAGTCAATTTTGGCCCAAATTTCGCATTTTTGATAAGGGGTACCATCATCAAAATTTTCAAAAATGGGCCAAAAATGAAGTTTCCCAGATTTGAATGCAAACCAATTGGGAATCATGGCAATCAAGTTACGAGCCCTACGAGGTATTACATTCCTAGTTTGGGCCATTTTTGGCTTAGCTATGCCCAAAAAAATGATTTTTTTGTGCCCAAAAGTATGTTACGTCTTTTAACAGCAGATATTTCGGTTTCCTTGCCGTTTCTTAGCTCTAACTTTCTTAAAACAAGCCCCATGACTACAACAATGTCTGTTTTATACAGCTTACTACCGAATCTTAAAACCCCTATACTTGCTTTTATCATTAGTGCTCTGATTTTTTGATGAGAGCTCTAATTTAAGGACTGAAAAATCATGAATCCCATTTTTAACAGAAATTTGCAACTTTTATCGCGGGTTTTTGGCTCTAGCTCGGCCAATACAAGACGCACAGCGAAAAGAACGACTGTTTTGTGCTCCTAACGACCAACACTAACCACCCTTATCACTGGTTTTTCGAGTTTGGGAAAGTCAATTTTGGCCCAAATTTCGCATTTTTGATAAGGGGTACCATCATCAAAATTTTCAAAAATGGGCCAAAAATGAAGTTTCCCAGATTTGAATGCAAACCAATTGGGAATCATGGCAATCAAGTTACGAGCCCTACGAGGTATTACATTCCTAGTTTGGGCCATTTTTGGTTTAGCTATGCCCAAAAAAATGATTTTTTTTGTGCCCAAAAGTATGTTACGTCTTTTAACAGCAGATATTTCGGTTTCCTTGCCGTTTCTTAGCTCTAACTTTCTTAAAACAAGCCCCATGACTACAACAATGTCTGTTTTATACAGCTTACTACCGAATCTTAAAACCCCTATACTTGCTTTTATCATTAGTGCTCTGATTTTTTGATGAGAGCTCTAATTTAAGGACTGAAAAATCATGAATCCCATTTTTAACAGAAATTTGCAACTTTTATCGCGGGTTTTTAGCTCTAGCTCGGCCAAAACAAGACGCACAGCCAAAAGAACGACTGTTTTGTGTTGCTAACGACCAACACTAACCACCCCTATCACTGGTTTTTCGATTTTCGGAAAGTCAATTTCGGCCCAAATTTCGCATTTTTGATAAGGGGTACCATCATCAAAATTTTCAAAAATGGGCCAAAAATGAAGTTTCCCAGATTTGAATGCAAACCAATTGGGAATCATGGCAATCAACTTAGGAGCCCTACGAGGTATTACATTCCTAGTTTGGGCCATTTTTGGATGTGCTATGGCCAGAAAACTGATTTTTTTACGCCCAAAATAACGTATACGTCGGGTGACAGCAGAGAGGCCGGCTTTTTTGCCGTTTCTTAGCTCGAACTTTGTCAAAACAAGCCTCACAGCTAAAACAATGACTGTTTTATAAAGCTTACAATCAACACTTTAAGCCTCTATACCCACTTTTTACATTAGTGTACTGCTCTTTTGCTGCGAAAGCTGATTTAATGGCTAAATAATCAAAATTCAGTATTTTTTGCGGTTTTTTAGCTCTAACTTTGTCAAAACATGCCGCACAGCTAAAACAAAGACTGTTTTATACAGCTTACAACCAACACTTAAAGCCCTTGTACGCATTTTTTACATTAATGTACTGCTCTTTTGCTGCGAGTGCTGATTTAATGGCTAAATAATCAAAATTCAGTATTTGTTGCGGTTTTTTAACTCTAACTTTGTCAAAACAAGCCGCACAGCTAAAACAAAGACTGTTTTGTGCAGCTAACTACCGAATCTTAAAACCCCTATACTTGCTTTTATCATTATTGCTCTGATTTTTTGATGCGAGCTCTAATTTAAGGAGTAAAATATCGGGAAACCCATTTTTAACAGAAATTTGCAACTTTTATCGCGGGTTTTTAGCTCTAGCTCGGCCAAAACAAGCCTCACAGCTAAAACAATGACTGGTTTATACCCACTTTTTACATTAGTGTACTGCTCTTTTGCTGCGAAAGCTGATTTAATGGCTAAATAATCAAAATTCAGTATTTTTTGCGGTTTTTTAGCTCTAACTTTGTCAAAACAAGCCGCACATCTAAAACAAAGACTGTTTTATACAGCTTACAACCAACACTTAAAGCCCTTGTACGCATTTTTTACATTAGTGTACTGCTCTTTTGCTGCGAGTGCTGATTTAATGGCTAAATAATCAAAATTCAGTATTTGTTGCGGTTTTTTAACTCTAACTTTGTCAAAACAAGCCGCACAGCTAAAACAAAGACTGTTTTGTGCAGCTAACTACCGAATCTTAAAACCCCTATACTTGCTTTTATCATTATTGCTCTGATTTTTTGATGCGAGCTCTAATTTAAGGAGTAAAATATCGGGAAACCCATTTTTAACAGAAATTTGCAACTTTTATCGCGGGTTTTTAGCTCTAGCTCGGCCAAAACAAGACGCACAGCTAAAACAATGACTGTTTTATGCAGCTTACAATCAACACTTTAAGCCCCTATACCCACTTTTTACATTAGTGTACTGCTCTTTTGCTGCGAGTGCTGATTTAATGGCTAAATAATCAAAATTCAGTATTTGTTGCCGTTTCTTAGCTCTAACTTTGTCAAAACTAGCCGCACAGCTAAAACAATGACTGATTTATGCAGCTTACAATCAACACTTTAAGCCCCTATACCCACTTTTTACATTAGTGTACTGCTCTTTTTGCTGCGAGTGCTGATTTAATGGCTAAATAATCAAAAATCAGTATTTGTTGTGGTTTTTTAGCTCTAACTTTGTCAAAACAAGCCGCACAGCTAAAACAAAGACTGTTTTGTGCAGCTAACTACCGAATCTTAAAACCCCTATACTTGCTTTTATCATTATTGCTCTGATTTTTTGATGCGAGCTCTAATTTAAGGAGTAAAATATCGGGAAACCCATTTTTAACAGAAATTTGCAACTTTTATCGCGGGTTTTTAGCTCTAGCTCGGCCAAAACAAGACGCACAGCCAAAAGAACGACTGTTTTGTGTTGCTAACGACCAACACTAACCACCCCTATCACTGGTTTTTCGATTTTGGGAAAGTCAATTTCGGCCCAAATTTCGCATTTTTGATAAGGGGTACCATCATCAAAATTTTCAAATATGGGGCAAAAATGAAGTTTCCCAGATTTAAATGCAAACCAATTGGGAATCATGGCAATCAACTTAGGAGCCCTACGAGGTATTACATTCCTAGTTTGGGCCATTTTTGGATGTGCTATGGCCAGAAAACTGATTTTTTTGCGCCCAAAATAACGTATACGTCGGGTGACAGCAGAGAGGCCGGCTTTTTTGCCGTTTCTTAGCTCTAACTTTGTCAAAACAAGCCGCACAGTTAAAACAAATGACTGTTTTATGCAGCTTACAATCAACACTTTAAGCCCCTATACCCACTTTTTACATTAGTGTACTGCTCTTTTGCTGCGAGTGCTGATTTAATGGCTAAATAATCAAAATTCAGTATTTGTTGTGGTTTTTTAGCTCTAACTTTGTCAAAACAAGCCGCACAGCTAAAACAAAGACTGTTTTGTGCAGCTAACTACCGAATCTTAAAACCCCTATACTTGCTTTTATCATTATTGCTCTAATTTTTTTAATGCGAGCTCTAATTTAAGGAGTAAAATATCGGGAAACCCATTTTTAACAGAAATTTGCAACTTTTATCGCGGGTTTTTAGCTCTAGCTCGGCCAAAACAAGACGCACAGCCAAAAGAACGACTGTTTTGTGTTGCTAACGACCAACACTAACCACCCCTATCACTGGTTTTTTGATTTTGGGAAAGTCAATTTTGGACCAAATTTCGCATTTTTGATAAGGGGTACCATCATCAAAATTTTCAAAAATGGTCCAAAAATGAAGTTTCCCAGATTTGAATGCAAACCAATTGGGAATCATGGCAATCAACTTAGGAGCCCTACGAGGTATTACATTCCTAGTTTGGGCCATTTTTGGACGTGCTATGGCCAGAAAACTGATTTTTTTGCGCCCAAAATAACGTATACGTCGGGTGACAGCAGAGAGGCCGGCTTTTTTGCCGTTTCTTAGCTCTTACTTTGTCAAAACAAGCCGCACAGCTAAAACAATGACTGTTTTATGCAGCTTACAATCAACACTTTAAGCCCCTATACCCACTTTTTACATTAGTGTACTGCTCTTTTGCTGCGAGTGCTGATTTAATGGCTAAATAATCAAAATTCAGTATTTGTTGTGGTTTTTTAGCTCTAACTTTGTCAAAACAAGCCGCACAGCTAAAACAAAGACTGTTTTGTGCAGCTAACTACCGAATCTTAAAACCCCTATACTTGCTTTTATCATTATTGCTCTGATTTTTTGATGCGAGCTCTAATTTAAGGAGTAAAATATCGGGAAACCCATTTTTAACAGAAATTTGCAACTTTTATCGCGGGTTTTTAGCTCTAGCTCGGCCAAAACAAGACGCACAGCCAAAAGAACGACTGTTTTGTGCTGCTAACGACCAACACTAACCACCCCTGTCACTGGTTTTTCGATTTTGGGAAAGTCAATTTTGGCCCAAATTTCGCATTTTTGATAAGGGGTACCATCATCAAAATTTTCAAAAATGGGCCAAAAATTAAGTTTCCCAGATTTGAATGCAAACCAATTGGGAATCATGGCAATCAAGTTACGAGCCCTACGAGGTATTACATTCCTAGTTTGGGCCATTTTTGGATGTGCTATGGCCAGAAAACTGATTTTTTTGCGCCCAAAATAACGTATACGTCGGGTGACAGCAGAGAGGCCGGCTTTTTTGCCGTTTCTTAGCTCTAACTTTGTCAAAACAAGCCGCACAGCTAAAACAATGACTGTTTTATGCAGCTTACAATCAACACTTTAAGCCCCTATACCCACTTTCTACATTAGTGTACTGCTCTTTTGCTGCGAGTGCGGATTTAATGGCTAAATAATCAAAATTCAGTATTTGTTGTGGTTTTTTAGCTCTAACTTTGTCAAAACAAGCCGCACAGCTAAAACAAAGACTGTTTTGTGCAGCTAACTACCGAATCTTAAAACCCCTATACTTGCTTTTATCATTATTGCTCTGATTTTTTGATGCGAGCTCTAATTTAAGGAGAAAAATATCGGGAAACCCATTTTTAACAGAAATTTGCAACTTTTATCGCGGGTTTTTAGCTCTAGCTCGGCCAAAACAAGACGCACAGCCAAAAGAACGACTGTTTTGTGTTGCTAACGACCAACACTAACCACCCCTATCACTGGTTTTTCGATTTTCGGAAAGTCAATTTCGGCCCAAATTTCGCATTTTTGATAAGGGGTACCATCATCAAAATTTTCAAAAATGGGCCAAAAATGAAGTTTCCCAGATTTGAATGCAAACCAATTGGGAATCATGGCAATCAACTTAGGAGCCCTACGAGGTATTACATTCCTAGTTTGGGCCATTTTTGGATGTGCTATGGCCAGAAAACTGATTTTTTTGCGCCCAAAATAACGTATACGTCGGGTGACAGCAGAGAGGCCGGCTTTTTTGCCGTTTCTTAGCTCTAACTTTGTCAAAAGAAGCCGCACAGCTAAAACAATGACTGTTTTATACAGCTTACAACCAACACTTAAAGCCCCTATACCCACTTTTTACATTAATGTACTGCTCTTTTGCTGCGAGTTTTGATTTAATGGCTAAATAATCAAAATTCAGTATTTGTTGTGGTTTTTTAGCTCTAACTTTGTCAAAACAAGCCGCACAGCTAAAACAAAGACTGTTTTGTGCAGCTAACTACCGAATCTTAAAACCCCTATACTTGCTTTTATCATTATTGCTCTGATTTTTTGATGCGAGCTCTAATTTAAGGAGTAAAATATCGGGAAACCCATTTTTAACAGAAATTTGCAACTTTTATCGCGGGTTTTTAGCTCTAGCTCGGCCAAAACAAGACGCACAGCCAAAAGAACGACTGTTTTGTGTTGCTAACGACCAACACTAACCACCCCTATCACTGGTTTTTCGATTTTGGGAAAGTCAATTTCGGCCCAAATTTCGTGTTTTTGATAAGGGGTACCATCATCAAAATTTTCAAAAATGGGCCAAAAATGAAGTTTCCCAGATTTGAATGCAAACCAATTGGGAATCATGGCAATCAACTTACGAGCCCTACGAGGTATTACATTCCTAGTTTGGGCCATTTTTGGATGTGCTATGGCCAGAAAACTGATTTTTTTGCGCCCAAAATAACGTATACGTTTTCTTTTGCTGCGAGTGCTGATTTAATGGCTAAATAATCAAAATTCAGTATTTGTTGTGGTTTTTTAGCTCTAACTTTGTCAAAACAAGCCGCACAGCTAAAACAAAGACTGATTTATACAGCTTACAACCAACACTTAAAGCCTCTATACCCACTTTTTACATTAGTGTACTGCTCTTTTGCTGCGAGTGCTGATTTAATGGCTAAATAATTAAATTCAGTATTTGTTGTGGTTTTTTAGCTCTAACTTTGTCAAAACAAGCCGCACAGCTAAAACAAAGACTGTTTTATACAGCTTACAACCAACACTTAAAGCCCCTATACCCACTTTTTACATTAATGTACTGCTCTTTTGCTGCGAGTGCTGATTTAATGGCTAAATAATCAAAATTCAGTATTTGTTGTGGTTTTTTAGCTCTAACTTTGTCAAAAGAAGCCGCACAGCTAAAACAATGACTGTTTTATACAGCTTACAACCAACACTTAAAGCCCCTATACCCACTTTTTACATTAATGTACTGCTCTTTTGCTGCGAGTTTTGATTTAATGGCTAAATAATCAAAATTCAGTATTTGTTGTGGTTTTTTAGCTCTAACTTTGTCAAAACAAGCCGCACAGCTAAAACAAAGACTGTGTTGTGCAGCTAACTAACGAATCTTAAAACCCCTATACTTGCTTTTATCATTATTGCTTTGATTTTTTGATGCGAGCTCTAATTTAAGGAGTAAAATATCGGGAAACCCATTTTTAACAGAAATTTGCAACTTTTATCGCGGGTTTTTAGCTCTAGCTCGGCCAAAACAAGACGCACAGCCAAAAGAACGACTGTTTTGTGTTGCTAACGACCAACACTAACCACCCCTATCACTGGTTTTTCGATTTTGGGAAAGTCAATTTCGGCCCAAATTTCGCATTTTTGATAAGGGGTACCATCATCAAAATTTTCAAAAATGGGCCAAAAATGAAGTTTCCCAGATTTGAATGCAAACCAATTGGGAATCATGGCAATCAACTTACGAGCCCTATGAGGTATTACATTCCTAGTTTGGGCCATTTTTGGATGTGCTATGGCCAGAAAACTGATTTTTTTGCGCCCAAAATAACGTATACGTCGGGTGACAGCAGAGAGGCCGGCTTTTTTGCCGTTTCTTAGCTCTAACTTTGTCAAAACAAGCCGCTCAGCTAAAACAAAGACTGTTTTATACAGCTTACAATCAACACTTAAAGCCCCTATACCCACTTTTTACATTAGTGTACTGCTCTTTTGCTGCGAGTGCTGATTTAATGGCTAAATAATCAAAATTCAGTATTTGTTGTGGTTTTTTAGCTCTAACTTTGTCAAAACAAGCCGCACAGCTAAAACAATGACTGTTTTATACAGCTTACAACCAACACTTTAAGCCCCTATACCCACTTTTTACATTAGTGTACTGCTCTTTTGCTGCGAGTGCTGATTTAATGGCTAAATAATCAAAATTCAGTATTTGTTGTGGTTTTTTAGCTCTAACTTTGTCAAAACAAGCCGCACAGCTAAAACAATGACTGTTTTATACAGCTTACAACCAACACTTAAAGCCCCTATACCCACTTTTTACATTAGTGTACTGCTCTTTTGCTGCGAGTGCTGATTTAATGGCTAAATAATCAAAATTTAGTATTTGTTGCGGTTTTTAAGCTCAAACTTTGTCAAAACAAGCCGCACAGCTAAAACAAAGACTGTTTTGTGCAGCTAACTACCGAATCTTAAAACCCCTATACTTGCTTTTATCATTATTGCTCTGATTTTTTGATGCGAGCTCTAATTTAAGGAGTAAAATATCGGGAAACCCATTTTTAACAGAAATTTGCAACTTTTATCGCGGGTTTTTAGCTCTAGCTCGGCCAAAACAAGACGCACAGCCAAAAGAACGACTGTTTTGTGTTGCTAACGACCAACACTAACCACCCCTATCACTGGTTTTTCGATTTTGGGAAAGTCAATTTTGGCCCAAATTTCGCATTTTTGATAAGGGGTACCATCATCAAAATTTTCAAAAATGGGCCAAAAATGAAGTTTCCCAGATTTGAATGCAAACCAATTGGGAATCATGGCAATCAACTTACGAGCCCTATGAGGTATTACATTCCTAGTTTGGGCCATTTTTGGATGTGCTATGGCCAGAAAACTGATTTTTTTGCGCCCAAAATAACGTATACGTCGGGTGACAGCAGGGAGGCCGGCTTTTTTGCCGTTTCTTAGCTCTAACTTTGTCAAAACAAGCCGCTCAGCTAAAACAATGACTGTTTTATGCAGCTTACAATCAACACTTTAAGCCCCTATACCCACTTTTTACATTAGTGTACTGCTCTTTTGCTGCGAGTGCTGATTTAATGGCTAAATAATCAAAATTCAGTATTTGTTGTGGTTTTTTAGCTCTAACTTTGTCAAAAGAAGCCGCACAGCTAAAACAATGACTGTTTTATGCAGCTTACAATCAACACTTTAAGCCCCTATACCCACTTTTTACATTAGTGTACTGCTCTTTTGCTGCGAGTGCTGATTTAATGGCTAAATAATCAAAATTTAGTATTTGTTGCGGTTTTTTAGCTCTAACTTTGTCAAAACAAGCCGCACAGCTAAAACAAAGACTGTTTTATACAGCTTACAACCAACACTTTAAGCCCCTATACCCACTTTTTACATTAGTGTACTGCTCTTTTGCTGCGAGTGCTGATTTAATGGCTAAATAATCAAAATTCAGTATTTGTTGCGGTTTTTTAGCTCTAACTTTGTCAAAACAAGCCGCTCAGCTAAAACAAAGACTGTTTTATACAGCTTATAACCAACACTTAAAGCCCCTATACCCACTTTTTACATTAGTGTACTGCTCTTTTGCTGCGAGTGCTGATTTAATGGCTAAATAATCAAAAATCAGTATTTGTTGTGGTTTTTTAGCTCTAACTTTGTCAAAACAAGCCGCACAGCTAAAACAAAGACTGTTTTATGCAGCTTACAATCAACACTTTAAGCCCCTATACCCACTTTTTACATTAGTGTACTGCTCTTTTGCTGCGAGTGCTGATTTAATGGCTAAATAATCAAAATTCAGTATTTGTTGTGGTTTTTTAGCTCTAACTTTGTCAAAACAAGCCGCACAGCTAAAACAAAGACTGTTTTATACAGCTTACAACCAACACTTAAAGCCCCTATACCCAGTTTTTACATTAGTGTACTGCTCTTTTGCTGCGAGTGCTGATTTAATGGCTAAATAATCAAAATGCAGTATTTGTTGCCGTTTCTTAGCTCTAACTTTGTCAAAACAAGCCGCACAGCTAAAACAATGACTGTTTTATACAGCTTACAATCAACACTTTAAGCCCCTATACCCACTTTTTACATTAGTGTACTGCTCTTTTGCTGCGAGTGCTGATTTAATGGCTAAATAATCAAAATTCAGTATTTGTTGTGGTTTTTTAGCTCTAACTTTGTCAAAACAAGCCGCACAGCTAAAACAAAGACTGTTTTTTGCAGCTAACTACCGAATCTTAAAACCCCTATACTTGCTTTTATCATTATTGCTCTGATTTTTTGATGCGAGCTCTAATTTAAGGAGTAAAATATCGGGAAACCCATTTTTAACAGAAATTTGCATCTTTTATCGCGGGTTTTTAGCTCTAGCTCGGCCAAAACAAGACGCACAGCCAAAAGAACGACTGTTTTGTGTTGCTAACGACCAACACTAACCACCCCTATCACTGGTTTTTCGATTTTGGGAAAGTCAATTTCGGCCCAAATTTCGCATTTTTGATAAGGGGTACCATCATCAAAATTTTCAAAAATGGGCCAAATATTAAGTTTCCCAGATTTGAATGCAAACTAATTGGGAATCATGGCAATCAACTTACGAGCCCTACGAGGTATTACATTCCTAGTTTGGGCCATTTTTGGATGTGCTATGGCCAGAAAACTGATTTTTTTGCGCCCAAAATAACGTATACGTCGGGTGACAGCAGAGAGGCCGGCTTTTTTGCCGTTTCTTAACTCTAACTTTGCCAAAACAAGCCGCTCAGCTAAAACAAAGACTGTTTTATACAGCTTACAACCAACACTTAAAGCCCCTATACCCACTTTTTACATTAGTGTACGGCTCTTTTGCTGCGAGTGCTGATTTAATGGCTAAATAATCAAAATTCAGTATTTGTTGTGGTTTTTTAGCTCTAACTTTGTCAAAACAAGCCGCACAGCTAAAACAAAGACTGTTTTATACAGCTTACAACCAACACTTAAAGCCCCTATACCCACTTTTTACATTAGTGTACTGCTCTTTTGCTGCGAGTGCTGATTTAATGGCTAAATAATCAAAATTCAGTATTTGTTGCCGTTTCTTAGCTCTAACTTTGTCAAAACAAGCCGCACAGCTAAAACAATGACTGATTTATGCAGCTTACAATCAACACTTTAAGCCCCTATACCCACTTTTTACATTAGTGTACTGCTCTTTTGCTGCGAGTGCTGATTTAATGGCTAAATAATCAAAATTCAGTATTTGTTGCCGTTTTTTAGCTCTAACTTTGTCAAAACAAGCCGCACAGCTAAAACAATGACTGATTTATGCAGCTTACAATCAACACTTTAAGCCCCTATACCCACTTTTTACATTAGTGTACTGCTCTTTTGCTGCGAGTGCTGATTTAATGGCTAAATAATCAAAATTCAGTATTTGTTGTGGTTTTTTAGCTCTAACTTTGTCAAAACAAGCCGCACAACTAAAACAAAGACTGTTTTGTGCAGCTAACTACCGAATCTTAAAACCCCTATACTTGCTTTTATCATTATTGCTCTGATTTTTTGATGCGAGCTCTAATTTAAGAAGTAAAATATCGGGAAACCCATTTTTAACAGAAATTTGCAACTTTTATCGCGGGTTTTTAGCTCTAGCTCGGCCAAAACAAGACGCACAGCTAAAACAATGACTGTTTTGTGTTGCTAACGACCAACACTAACCACCCCTATCACTGGTTTTTCGATTTTGGGAAAGTCAATTTTGGCCCAAATTTCGCATTTTTGATAAGGGGTACCATCATCAAAATTTTCAAAAATGGGCCAAAAATGAAGTTTCCCAGATTTGAATGCAAACCAATTGGGAATCATGGCAATCAACTTAGGAGCCCTACGAGGTATTACATTCCTAGTTTGGGCCATTTTTGGATGTGCTATGGCCAGAAAACTGATTTTTTTGCGCCCAAAATAACGTATACGTCGGGTGACAGCAGAGAGGCCGGCTTTTTTGCCGTTTCTTAGCTCTAACTTTGTCAAAACAAGCCGCTCAGCTAAAACAAAGACTGTTTTATACAGCTTACAACCAACACTTAAAGCCCCTATACCCACTTTTTACATTAGTGTACTGCTCTTTTGCTGCGAGTGCTGATTTAATGGCTAAATAATCAAAATTCAGTATTTGTTGCCGTTTCTTAGCTCTAACTTTGTCAAAACAAGCCGCACAGCTAAAACAAAGACTGTTTTATACAGCTTACAATCAACACTTTAAGCCCCTATACCCACTTTTTACATTAGTGTACTGCTCTTTTGCTGCGAGTGCTGATTTAATGGCTAAATAATCAAAATTCAGTATTTGTTGTGGTTTTTTAGCTCTAACTTTGTCAAAACAAGCCGCACAGCTAAAACAAAGACTGTTTTGTGCAGCTAACTACCGAATCTTAAAACCCCTATACTTGCTTTTATCATTATTGCTCTGATTTTTTGATGCGAGCTCTAATTTAAGGAGTAAAATATCGGGAAACCCATTTTTAACAGAAATTTGCAACTTTTATCGCGGGTTTTTAGCTCTAGCTCGGCCAAAACAAGACGCACAGCCAAAAGAACGACTGTTTTGTGCTGCTAACGACCAACACTAACCACCCCTGTCACTGGTTTTTCGATTTTGGGAAAGTCAATTTTGGCCCAAATTTCGCATTTTTGATAAGGGGTACCATCATCAAAATTTTCAAAAATGGGCCAAATATTAAGTTTCCCAGATTTGAATGCAAACTAATTGGGAATCATGGCAATCAACTTACGAGCCCTACGAGGTATTACATTCCTAGTTTGGGCCATTTTTGGATGTGCTATGGCCAGAAAACTGATTTTTTGCGCCCAAATAACGTATACGTCGGGTGACAGCAGAGAGGCCGGCTTTTTTGCCGTTTCTTAGCTCTAACTTTGTCAAAACAAGCCGCTCAGCTGAAACAAAGACTGTTTTATACAGTTTACAACCAACACTTAAAGCCCCTATACCCACTTTTTACATTAGTGTACTGCTCTTTTGCTGCGAGTGCTGATTTAATGGCTAAATAATCAAAATTCAGTATTTGTTGTGGTTTTTTAGCTCTAACTTTGTCAAAACAAGCCGCACAGCTAAAACAAAGACTGTTTTATACAGCTTACAACCAACACTTAAAGCCCCTATACCCAGTTTTTACATTAGTGTACTGCTCTTTTGCTGCGAGTGCTGATTTAATGGCTAAATAATCAAAATTCAGTATTTGTTGCCGTTTCTTAGCTCTAACTTTGTCAAAACAAGCCGCACAGCTAAAACAATGACTGATTTATGCAGTTTACAATCAACACTTTAATCCCCTATACCCACTTTTTACATTAGTGTACTGCTCTTTTGCTGCGAGTGCTGATTTAATGGCTAAATAATCAAAATTCAGTATTTGTTGTGGTTTTTTAGCTCTAACTTTGTCAAAACAAGCCGCACAGCTAAAACAAAGACTGTTTTATACAGCTTACAACCAACACTTAAAGCCCCTATACCCAGTTTTTACATTAGTGTACTGCTTTTTTTGCTGCGAGTGCTGATTTAATGGCTAAATAATCAAAATTCAGTATTTGTTGCCGTTTCTTAGCTCTAACTTTGTCAAAACAAGCCGCACAGCTAAAACAATGACTGATTTATGCAGCTTACAATCAACACTTTAAGCCCCTATACCCACTTTTTACATTAGTGTACTGCTCTTTTGCTGCGAGTGCTGATTTAATGGCTAAATAATCAAAATTCAGTATTTGTTGTGCTTTTTAGCTCTAACTTTGTCAAAACAAGCCGCACAGCTAAAACAAAGACTGTTTTGTGCAGCTAACTACCGAATCTTAAAACCCCTATACTTGCTTTTATCATTATTGCTCTGATTTTTTGATGCGAGCTCTAATTTAAGGAGTAAAATATCGGGAAACCCATTTCCATCATCAAAATTTTCAAAAATGGGCCAAAAATGAAGTTTCCCAGATTTGAATGCAAACTAATTGGGAATCATGGCAATCAACTTACGAGCCCTACGAGGTATTACATTCCTAGTTTGGGCCATTTTTGGATGTGCTATGGCAAGAAAACTGATTTTTTGCGCCCAAATAACGTATACGTCGGGTGACAGCAGAGAGGCCGGCTTTTTTGCCGTTTCTTAGCTCTAACTTTGTCAAAACAAACCGCACAGCTAAAACAATGACTGTTTTATGCAGCTTAAAATCAACACTTTAAGCCCCTATACCCACTTTTTACATTAGTGTACTGCTCTTTTGCTGCGAGTGCTGATTTAATGGCTAAATAATCAAAATTCAGTATTTGTTGTGGTTTTTTAGCTCTAACTTTGTCAAAACAAGCCGCACAGCTAAAACAAAGACTGTTTTGTGCAGCTAACTACCGAATCTTAAAACCCCTATACTTGCTTTTATCATTATTGCTCTGATTTTTTGATGCGAGCTCTAATTTAAGGAGTAAAATATCGGGAAACCCATTTCCATCATCAAAATTTTCAAAAATGGGCCAAATATTAAGTTTCCCAGATTTGAATGCAAACTAATTGGGAATCATGGCAATCAACTTACGAGCCCTACGAGGTATTACATTCCTAGTTTGGGCCATTTTTGGATGTGCTATGGCCAGAAAACTGATTTTTTTGCGCCCAAAATAACGTATACGTCGGGTGACAGCAGAGAGGCCGGCTTTTTTGCCGTTTCTTAGCTCTAACTTTGTCAAAACAAGCCGCTCAGCTGAAACAAAGACTGTTTTATACAGTTTACAACCAACACTTAAAGCCCCTATACCCACTTTTTACATTAGTGTACTGCTCTTTTGCTGCGAGTGCTGATTTAATGGCTAAATAATCAAAATTCAGTATTTGTTGTGGTTTTTTAGCTCTAACTTTGTCAAAACAAGCCGCACAGCTAAAACAAAGACTGTTTTATACAGCTTACAACCAACACTTAAAGCCCCTATACCCAGTTTTTACATTAGTGTACTGCTCTTTTGCTGCGAGTGCTGATTTAATGGCTAAATAATCAAAATTCAGTATTTGTTGCCGTTTCTTAGCTCTAACTTTGTCAAAACAAGCCGCACAGCTAAAACAATGACTGATTTATGCAGTTTACAATCAACACTTTAATCCCCTATACCCACTTTTTACATTAGTGTACTGCTCTTTTGCTGCGAGTGCTGATTTAATGGCTAAATAATCAAAATTCAGTATTTGTTGTGGTTTTTTAGCTCTAACTTTGTCAAAACAAGCCGCACAGCTAAAACAAAGACTGTTTTATACAGCTTACAACCAACACTTAAAGCCCCTATACCCAGTTTTTACATTAGTGTACTGCTTTTTTGCTGCGAGTGCTGATTTAATGGCTAAATAATCAAAATTCAGTATTTGTTGCCGTTTCTTAGCTCTAACTTTGTCAAAACAAGCCGCACAGCTAAAACAATGACTGATTTATGCAGCTTACAATCAACACTTTAAGCCCCTATACCCACTTTTTTACATTAGTGTACTGCTCTTTTGCTGCGAGTGCTGATTTAATGGCTAAATAATCAAAATTCAGTATTTGTTGTGGTTTTTTAGCTCTAACTTTGTCAAAACAAGCCGCACAGCTAAAACAAAGACTGTTTTGTGCAGCTAACTACCGAATCTTAAAACCCCTATACTTGCTTTTATCATTATTGCTCTGATTTTTTGATGCGAGCTCTAATTTAAGGAGTAAAATATCGGGAAACCCATTTCCATCATCAAAATTTTCAAAAATGGGCCAAAAATGAAGTTTCCCAGATTTGAATGCAAACTAATTGGGAATCATGGCAATCAACTTACGAGCCCTACGAGGTATTACATTCCTAGTTTGGGCCATTTTTGGATGTGCTATGGCAAGAAAACTGATTTTTTGCGCCCAAAATAACGTATACGTCGGGTGACAGCAGAGAGGCCGGCTTTTTTGCCGTTTCTTAGCTCTAACTTTGTCAAAACAAACCGCACAGCTAAAACAATGACTGTTTTATGCAGCTTAAAATCAACACTTTAAGCCCCTATACCCACTTTTTACATTAGTGTACTGCTCTTTTGCTGCGAGTGCTGATTTAATGGCTAAATAATCAAAATTCAGTATTTGTTGTGGTTTTTTAGCTCTAACTTTGTCAAAACAAGCCGCACAGCTAAAACAAAGACTGTTTTGTGCAGCTAACTACCGAATCTTAAAACCCCTATACTTGCTTTTATCATTATTGCTCTGATTTTTTGATGCGAGCTCTAATTTAAGGAGTAAAATATCGGGAAACCCATTTTTAACAGAAATTTGCAACTTTTATCGCGGGTTTTTAGCTCTAGCTCGGCCAAAACAAGACGCACAGCCAAAAGAACGACTGTTTTGTGCTGCTAACGACCAACACTAACCACCCCTATCACTGGTTTTTCGATTTTGGGAAAGTCAATTTCGGCCCAAATTTCGCATTTTTGATAAGGGGTACCATCATCAAAATTTTCAAAAATGGGCCAAAAATGAAGTTTCCCAGATTTGAATGCAAACTAATTGGGAATCATGGCAATCAACTTACGAGCCCTACGAGGTATTACATTCCTAGTTTGGGCCATTTTTGGATGTGCTATGGCCAGAAAACTGATTTTTTTACGCCCAAAATAACGTATACGTCGGGTGACAGCAGAGAGGCCGGCTTTTTTGCCGTTTCTTAGCTCTAACTTTGTCAAAACAAGCCGCTCAGCTAAAACAAAGACTGTTTTATACAGCTTACAACCAACACTTAAAGCCCCTATACCCACTTTTTACATTAGTGTACTGCTCTTTTGCTGCGAGTGCTGATTTAATGGCTAAATAATCAAAATTCAGTATTTGTTGCCGTTTCTTAGCTCTAACTTTGTCAAAACAAGCCGCACAGCTAAAACAATGACTGATTTATGCAGCTTACAATCAACACTTTAAGCCCCTATACCCACTTTTTACATTAGTGTACTGCTCTTTTGCTGCGAGTGCTGATTTAATGGCTAAATAATCAAAATTCAGTATTTGATGTGGTTTTTTAGCTCTAACTTTGTCAAAACAAGCCGCACAGCTAAAACAAAGACTGTTTTATACAGCTTACAACCAACACTTAAAGTCCCTATACCCACTTTTTACATTAATGTACTGCTCTTTTGCTGCGAGTGCTGATTTAATGGCTAAATAATCAAAATTCAGTATTTGTTGCGGTTTTTAAGCACAAACTTTTTCAAAACAAGCCGCACAGCTAAAACAAAGACTGTTTTGTGCAGCTAACTACCGAATCTTAAAACCCCTATACTTGCTTTTATCATTATTGCTCTGATTTTTTGATGCGAGCTCTAATTTAAGGAGTAAAATATCGGGAAACCCATTTCCATCATCAAAATTTTCAAAAATGGGCCAAAAATGAAGTTTCCCAGATTTGAATGCAAACTAATTGGGAATCATAGCAATCAACTTACGAGCGCTACGAGGTATTACATTCCTAGTTTGGGCCATTTTTGAATGTGCTACGGCCAGAAAACTGATTTTTTTGCGCCCAAAATAACGTATTCGTCGGGTGACAGCAGAGAGGCCGGCTTTTTTGCCGTTTCTTAGCTCTAACTTTGTCAAAACAAGCTGCACAGCTAAAACAAAGACTGTTTTGTGCAGCTTACTACCGAATCTTAAAACCCCTATACTTGCTTTTATCATTATTGCTCTGATTTTTTGATGCGAGCTCTAATTTAAGGAGTAAAATATCGGGAAACCCATTTTTAACAGAAATTTGCAACTTTTATCGCGGGTTTTTAGCTCTAGCTCGGCCAAAACAAGACGCACAGCTAAAACAATGACTGTTTTGTGTTGCTAACGACCAACACTAACCACCCCTATCACTGGTTTTTCGATTTTGGGAAAGTCAATTTTGGCCCAAATTTCGCATTTTTGATAAGGGGTACCATCATCAAAATTTTCAAAAATGGGCCAAAAATGAAGTTTCCCAGATTTGAATGCAAACCAATTGGGAATCATGGCAATCAACTTAGGAGCCCTACGAGGTATTACATTCCTAGTTTGGGCCATTTTTGGATGTGCTATGGCCAGAAAACTGATTTTTTTGCGCCCAAAATAACGTATACGTCGGGTGACAGCAGAGAGGCCGGCTTTTTTGCCGTTTCTTAGCTCTAACTTTGTCAAAACAAGCCGCTCAGCTGAAACAAAGACTGTTTTATACAGTTTACAACCAACACTTAAAGCCCCTATACCCACTTTTTACATTAATGTACTGCTCTTTTGCTGCGAGTGCTGATTTAATGGCTAAATAATCAAAATTCAGTATTTGTTGCGGTTTTTAAGCACAAACTTTTTCAAAACAAGCCGCACAGCAAAAACAAAGACTGTTTTGTGCAGCTAACTACCGAATCTTAAAACCCCTATACTTGCTTTTATCATTATTGCTCTGATTTTTTGATGCGAGCTCTAATTTAAGGAGTAAAATATCGGGAAACCCATTTTTAACAGAAATTTGCAACTTTTATCGCGGGTTTTTAGCTCTAGCTCGGCCAAAACAAGACGCACAGCCAAAAGAACGACTGTTTTGTGTTGCTAACGACCAACACTAACCACCCCTATCACTGGTTTTTCGATTTTGGGAAAGTCAATTTTGGCCCAAATTTCGCATTTTTGATAAGGGGTACCATCATCAAAATTTTAAAAAATGGGCCAAAAATTAAGTTTCCCAGATTTGAATGCAAACTAATTGGGAATCATGGCAATCAACTTACGAGCCCTACAAGGTATTACATTCCTAGTTTGGGCCATTTTTGGATGTGCTATGGCCAGAAAACTGATTTTTTGCGCCCAAAATAACGTATACGTCGGGTGACAGCAGAGAGGCCGGCTTTTTTGCCGTTTCTTAGCTCTAACTTTGTCAAAACAAGCCGCTCAGCTAAAACAAAGACTGTTTTATACAGCTTACAACCAACACTTAAAGCCCCTATACCCACTTTTTACATTAGTGTACTGCTCTTTTGCTGCGAGTGCTGATTTAATGGCTAAATAATCAAAATTCAGTATTTGTTGTGGTTTTTTAGCTCTAACTTTGTCAAAACAAGCCGCACAGCTAAAACAAAGACTGATTTATGCAGCTTACAATCAACACTTTAAGCCCCTATACCCACTTTTTACATTAGTGTACTGCTCTTTTGCTGCGAGTGCTGATTTAATGGCTAAATAATCAAAATTCAGTATTTGTTGTGGTTTTTTAGCTCTAACTTTGTCAAAACAAGCCGCACAGCTAAAACAAAGACTGTTTTATACAGCTTACAACCAACACTTAAAGCCCCCATACCCACTTTTTACATTAATGTACTGCTCTTTTGCTGCGAGTGCTGATTTAATGGCTAAATAATCAAAATTCAGTATTTGTTGTGGTTTTTAGCTCTAACTTTGTCAAAACAAGCCGCACAGCTAAAACAAAGACTGTTTTATACAGCTTACAACCAACACTTAAAGCCCCTATACCCACTTTTTACATTAGTGTACTGCTCTTTTCGCGAGTGCTGATTTAATGGCTAAATAATCAAAATTCAGTATTTGTTGTGGTTTTTTAGCTCTAACTTTGTCAAAACAAGCCGCACAGCTAAAACAATGACTGATTTATGCAGCTTACAATCAACACTTTAAGCCCCTATACCCACTTTTTACATTAGTGTACTGCTCTTTTGCTGCGAGTGCTGATTTAATGGCTAAATAATCAAAATTCAGTATTTGTTGTGGTTTTTTAGCTCTAACTTTGTCAAAACAAGCCGCACAGCTAAAACAAAGACTGTTTTGTGCAGCTAACTACCGAATCTTAAAACCCCTATACTTGCTTTTATCATTATTGCTCTGATTTTTTGATGCGAGCTCTAATTTAAGAAGTAAAATATCGGGAAACCCATTTTTAACAGAAATTTGCAACTTTTATCGCGGGTTTTTAGCTCTAGCTCGGCCAAAACAAGACGCACAGCTAAAAGAACGACTGTTTTGTGTTGCTAACGACCAACACTAACCACCCCTATCACTGGTTTTTCGATTTTGGGAAAGTCAATTTTGGCCCAAATTTCGCATTTTTGATAAGGGGTACCATCATCAAAATTTTCAAAAATGGGCCAAAAATGAAGTTTCCCAGATTTGAATGCAAACCAATTGGGAATCATGGCAATCAACTTACGAGCCCTACGAGGTATTACATTCCTAGTTTGGGCCATTTTTGGATGTGCTATGGCCAGAAAACTGATTTTTTTGCGCCCAAAATAACGTATACGTCGGGTGACAGCAGAGAGGCCGGCTTTTTTGCCGTTTCTTAGCTCTAACTTTGTCAAAACAAGCCGCTCAGCTAAAACAAAGACTGTTTTATACAGCAAACTTTATCAGTTTACAACTCAACACTTAAAGCCCCTATACCCACTTTTTACATTAATGTACTGCTCTTTTGCTGCGAGTGCTGATTTAATGGCTAAATAATCAAAATTCAGTATTTGTTGCGGTTTTTAAGCTCAAACTTTGTCAAAACAAGCCGCACAGCTAAAACAAAGACTGTTTTGTACAGCTTACAACCAACACTTAAAGCCCCTATACCCACTTTTTACATTAATGTACTGCTCTTTTGCTGCGAGTGCTGATTTAATGGCTAAATAATCAAAATTCAGTATTTGTTGCGGTTTTTAAGCTCAAACTTTGTCAAAACAAGCCGCACAGCTAAAACAAAGACTGTTTTGTGCAGCTAACTACCGAATCTTAAAACCCCTATACTTGCTTTTATCATTATTGCTCTGATTTTTTGATGCGAGCTCTAATTTAAGGAGTAAAATATCGGGAAACCCATTTTTAACAGAAATTTGCAACTTTTATCGCGGGTTTTTAGCTCTAGCTCGGCCAAAACAAGACGCACAGCCAAAAGAACGACTGTTTTGTGTTGCTAACGACCAACACTAACCACCCCTATCACTGGTTTTTCGATTTTGGGAAAGTCAATTTTGGCGCAAATTTCGCATTTTTGATAAGGGGTACCATCATCAAAATTTTCAAAAATGGGCCAAAAATGAAGTTTCCCAGATTTGAATGCAAACCAATTGGGAATCATGGCAATCAACTTACGAGCCCTACGAGGTATTACATTCCTAGTTTGGGCCATTTTTGGATGTGCTATGGCCAGAAAACTGATTTTTTTACGCCCAAAATATCGTATACGTCGGGTGACAGCAGAGAGGCCGGCTTTTTTGCCGTTTCTTAGCTCTAACTTTGTCAAAACAAGCCGCTCAGCTAAAACAAAGACTGTTTTATACAGCTTACAACCAACACTTAAAGCCCCTATACCCACTTTTTACATTAGTGTACTGCTCTTTTGCTGCGAGTGCTGATTTAATGGCTAAATAATCAAAATTCAGTATTTGTTGTGGTTTTTTAGCTCTAACTTTGTCAAAACAAGCCGCACAGCTAAAAACAAAGACTGTTTTATACAGCTTACAACCAACACTTAAAGCCCCTATACCCACTTTTTACATTAGTGTACTGCTCTTTTGCTGCGAGTGCTGATTTAATGGCTAAATAATCAAAATTCAGTATTTGTTGCCGTTTCTTAGCTCTAACTTTGTCAAAACAAGCCTCACAGCTAAAACAATGACTGATTTATGCAGCTTACAATCAACACTTTAAGCCCCTATACCCACTTTTTACATTAGTGTACTGCTCTTTTGCTGCGAGTGCTGATTTAATGGCTAAATAATCAAAATTCAGTATTTGTTGTGGTTTTTTAGCTCTAACTTTGTCAAAACAAGCCGCACAGCTAAAACAAAGACTGTTTTGTGCAGCTAACTACCGAATCTTAAAACCCCTATACTTGCTTTTATCATTATTGCTCTGATTTTTTGATGCGAGCTCTAATTTAAGGAGTAAAATATCGGGAAACCCATTTTTAACAGAAATTTGCAACTTTTATCGCGGGTTTTTAGCTCTAGCTCGGCCAAAACAAGACGCACAGCCAAAAGAACGACTGTTTTGTGTTGCTAACGACCAACACTAACCACCCCTATCACTGGTTTTTCGATTTTGGGAAAGTCAATTTTGGCCCAAATTTCGCATTTTTGATAAGGGGTACCATCATCAAAATTTTCAAAAATGGGCCAAAAATGAAGTTTCCCAGATTTGAATGCAAACCAATTGGGAATCATGGCAATCAACTTAGGAGCCCTACGAGGTATTACATTCCTAGTTTGGGCCATTTTTGGATGTGCTATGGCCAGAAAACTGATTTTTTTGCGCCCAAAATAACGTATACGTCGGGTGACAGCAGAGAGGCCGGCTTTTTTGCCGTTTCTTAGCTCTAACTTTGTCAAAACAAGCCGCTCAGCTAAAACAAAGACTGTTTTATACAGTTTACAACCAACACTTAAAGCCCCTATACCCACTTTTTACATTAGTGTACTGCTCTTTTGCTGCGAGTGCTTATTTAATGGCTAAATAATCAAAATTCAGTATTTGTTGTGGTTTTTTAGCTCTTACTTTGTCAAAACAAGCCGCACAGCTAAAACAAAGACTGTTTTGTGCAGCTAACTACCGAATCTTAAAACCCCTATACTTGCTTTTATCATTATTGCTCTGATTTTTTGATGCGAGCTCTAATTTAAGGAGTAAAATATCGGGAAACCCATTTTTAACAGAAATTTGCAACTTTTATCGCGGGTTTTTAGCTCTAGCTCGGCCAAAACAAGACGCACAGCCAAAAGAACGACTGTTTTGTGTTGCTAACGACCAACACTAACCACCCCTATCACTGGTTTTTCGATTTTGGGAAAGTCAATTTTGGCCCAAATTTCGCATTTTTGATAAGGGGTACCATCATCAAAATTTTCAAAAATGGGCCAAAAATGAAGTTTCCCAGATTTGAATGCAAACCAATTGGGAATCATGGCAATCAACTTACGAGCCCTACGAGGGTATTACATTCCTAGTTTGGGCCATTTTTGGATGTGCTATGGCCAGAAAACTGATTTTTTACGCCCAAAATATCGTATACGTCGGGTGACAGCAGAGAGGCCGGCTTTTTTGCCGTTTCTTAGCTCTAACTTTGTCAAAACAAGCCGCTCAGCTAAAACAAAGACTGTTTTATACAGCTTACAACCAACACTTAAAGCCCCTATACCCACTTTTTACATTAGTGTACTGCTCTTTTGCTGCGAGTGCTGATTTAATGGCTAAATAATCAAAATTCAGTATTTGTTGTGGTTTTTTAGCTCTAACTTTGTCAAAACAAGCCGCACAGCTAAAACAAAGACTGTTTTATACAGCTTACAACCAACACTTAAAGCCCCTATACCCACTTTTTACATTAGTGTACTGCTCTTTTGCTGCGAGTGCTGATTTAATGGCTAAATAATCAAAATTCAGTATTTGTTGTGGTTTTTTAGCTCTAACTTTGTCAAAACAAGCCGCACAGCTAAAACAAAGACTGTTTTATACAGCTTACAACCAACACTTAAAGCCCCTATACCCATTTTTTACATTAGTGTACTGCTCTTTTGCTGCGAGTGCTGATTTAATGGCTAAATAATCAAAATTCAGTATTTGTTGCGGTTTTTAAGCTCAAACTTTGTCAAAACAAGCCGCACAGCTAAAACAAAGACTGTTTTGTGCAGCTAACTACCGAATCTTAAAACCCCTATACTTGCTTTTATCATTATTGCTCTGATTTTTTGATGCGAGCTCTAATTTAAGGAGTAAAATATCGGGAAACCCATTTTTAACAGAAATTTGCAACTTTTATCGCGGGTTTTTAGCTTTAGCTCAGCCAAAACAAGACGCACAGCCAAAAGAACGACTGTTTTGTGTTGCTAACGACCAACACTAACCACCCCTATCACTGGTTTTTCGATTTTGGGAAAGTCAATTTTGGCCCAAATTTCGCATTTTTGATAAGGGGTACCATCATCAAAATTTTCAAAAATGGGCCAAAAATGAAGTTTCCCAGATTTGAATGCAAACCAATTGGGAATCATGGCAATCAACTTACGAGCCCTACGAGGTATTACATTCCTAGTTTGGGCCATTTTTGGCTGTGCTATGGCCAGAAAACTGATTTTTTTACGCCCAAAATATCGTATACGTCGGGTGACAGCAGAGAGGCCGGCTTTTTTGCCGTTTCTTAGCTCTAACTTTGTCAAAACAAGCCGCTCAGCTAAAACAAAGACTGTTTTATACAGTTTACAACCAACACTTAAAGCCCCTATACCCACTTTTTACATTAGTGTACTGCTCTTTTGCTGCGAGTGCTGATTTAATGGCTAAATAATCAAAATTCAGTATTTGTTGTGGTTTTTTAGCTCTAACTTTGTCAAAACAAGCCGCACAGCTAAAACAAAGACTGTTTTATACAGCTTACAACCAACACTTAAAGCCCCTATACCCACTTTTTACATTAGTGTACTGCTCTTTTGCTGCGAGTGCTGATTTAATGGCTAAATAATCAAAATTCAGTATTTGTTGCCGTTTCTTAGCTCTAACTTTGTCAAAACAAGCCGCACAGCTAAAACAATGACTGATTTATGCAGCTTACAATCAACACTTTAAGCCCCTATACCCACTTTTTACATTAGTGTACTGCTCTTTTGCTGCGAGTGCTGATTTAATGGCTAAATAATCAAAATTCAGTATTTGTTGTGGTTTTTTAGCTCTAACTTTGTCAAAACAAGCCGCACAGCTAAAACAAAGACTGTTTTGTGCAGCTAACTACCGAATCTTAAAACCCCTATACTTGCTTTTATCATTATTGCTCTGATTTTTTGATGCGAGCTCTAATTTAAGGAGTAAAATATCGGGAAACCCATTTTTAACAGAAATTTGCAACTTTTATCGCGGGTTTTTAGCTCTAGCTCGGCCAAAACAAGACGCACAGCTAAAACAATGACTGTTTTGTGTTGCTTACGACCAACACTAACCACCCCTATCACTGGTTTTTCGATTTTGGGAAAGTCAATTTTGGCCCAAATTTCGCATTTTTGATAAGGGGTACCATCATCAAAATTTTCAAAAATGGGCCAAAAATGAAGTTTCCCAGATTTGAATGCAAACCAATTGGGAATCATGGCAATCAACTTACGAGCCCTACGAGGTATTACATTCCTAGTTTGGGCCATTTTTGGCTGTGCTATGGCCAGAAAACTGATTTTTTTACGCCCAAAATATCGTATACGTCGGGTGACAGCAGAGAGGCCGGCTTTTTTGCCGTTTCTTAGCTCTAACTTTGTCAAAACAAGCCGCTCAGCTAAAACAAAGACTGTTTTTATACAGTTTACAACCAACACTTAAAGCCCCTATACCCACTTTTTACATTAGTGTACTGCTCTTTTTGCTGCGAGTGCTGATTTAATGGCTAAATAATCAAAATTCAGTATTTGTTGTGGTTTTTTAGCTCTAACTTTGTCAAAACAAGCCGCACAGCTAAAACAAAGACTGTTTTGTGCAGCTAACTACCGAATCTTAAAACCCCTATACTTGCTTTTATCATTATTGCTCTGATTTTTTGATGCGAGCTCTAATTTAAGGAGTAAAATATCGGGAAACCCATTTTTAACAGAAATTTGCAACTTTTATCGCGGGTTTTTAGCTCTAGCTCGGCCAAAACAAGACGCACAGCTAAAACAATGACTGTTTTGTGTTGCTTACGACCAACACTAACCACCCCTATCACTGGTTTTTCGATTTTGGGAAAGTCAATTTTGGCGCAAATTTCGCATTTTTGATAAGGGGTACCATCATCAAAATTTTCAAAAATGGGCCAAAAATGAAGTTTCCCAGATTTGAATGCAAACCAATTGGGAATCATGGCAATCAACTTAGGAGCCCTACGAGGTATTACATTCCTAGTTTGGGCCATTTTTGGATGTGCTATGGCCAGAAAACTGATTTTTTTGCGCCCAAAATAACGTATACGTCGGGTGACAGCAGAGAGGCCGGCTTTTTTGCCGTTTCTTAGCTCTAACTTTGTCAAAACAAACCGCACAGCTAAAACAAAGACTGTTTTATACAGCTTACAACCAACACTTAAAGCCCCTATACCCACTTTTTACATTAGTGTACTGCTCTTTTGCTGCGAGTGCTGATTTAATGGCTAAATAATCAAAATTCAGTATTTGTTGTGGTTTTTTAGCTCTTACTTTGTCAAAACAAGCCGCACAGCTAAAACAAAGACTGTTTTGTGCAGCTAACTACCGAATCTTAAAACCCCTATACTTGCTTTTATCATTATTGCTCTGATTTTTTGATGCGAGCTCTAATTTAAGAAGTAAAATATCGGGAAACCCATTTTTAACAGAAATTTGCAACTTTTATCGCGGGTTTTTAGCTCTAGCTCGGCCAAAACAAGACGCACAGCTAAAACAATGACTGTTTTGTGTTGCTAACGACCAACACTAACCACCCCTATCACTGGTTTTTCGATTTTGGGAAAGTCAATTTTGGCCCAAATTTCGCATTTTTGATAAGGGGTACCATCATCAAAATTTTCAAAAATGGGCCAAAAATGAAGTTTCCCAGATTTGAATGCAAACCAATTGGGAATCATGGCAATCAACTTAGGAGCCCTACGAGGTATTACATTCCTAGTTTGGGCCATTTTTGGATGTGCTATGGCCAGAAAACTGATTTTTTTGTGCCCAAAATAACGTATACGTCGGGTGACAGCAGAGAGGCCGGCTTTTTGGCCGTTTCTTAGCTCTAACTTTGTCAAAACAAGCCGCACAGCTAAAACAAAGACTGTTTTGTGCAGCTAACTACCGAATCTTAAAACCCCTATACTTGCTTTTATCATTATTGCTCTGATTTTTTGATGCGAGCTCTAATTTAAGAAGTAAAATATCGGGAAACCCATTTTTAACAGAAATTTGCAACTTTTATCGCGGGTTTTTAGCTCTAGCTCGGCCAAAACAAGACGCACAGCTAAAACAATGACTGTTTTGTGTTGCTAACGACCAACACTAACCACCCCTATCACTGGTTTTTCGATTTTGGGAAAGTCAATTTTGGCCCAAATTTCGCATTTTTGATAAGGGGTACCATCATCAAAATTTTCAAAAATGGGCCAAAAATGAAGTTTCCCAGATTTGAATGCAAACCAATTGGGAATCATGGCAATCAACTTACGAGCCCTACGAGGTATTACATTCCTAGTTTGGGCCATTTTTGGATGTGCTATGGCCAGAAAACTGATTTTTTTGCGCCCAAAATAACGTATACGTCGGGTGACAGCAGAGAGGCCGGCTTTTTTGCCGTTTCTTAGCTCTAACTTTGTCAAAACAAGCCGCTCAGCTAAAACAAAGACTGTTTTATACAGTTTACAACCAACACTTAAAGCCCCTATACCCACTTTTTACATTAGTGTACTGCTCTTTTGCCGTGAGTGCTGATTTAATGGCTAAATAATCAAAATTCAGTATTTGTTGTGGTTTTTTAGCTCTAACTTTGTCAAAACAAGCCGCTCAGCTAAAACAAAGACTGTTTTATACAGTTTACAACCAACACTTAAAGCCCCTATACCCACTTTTTACATTAATGTACTGCTCTTTTGCTGCGAGTGCTGATTTAATGGCTAAATAATCAAAATTCAGTATTTGTTGCGGTTTTTAAGCTCAAACTTTGTCAAAACAAGCCGCACAGCTAAAACAAAGACTGTTTTGTGCAGCTAACTACCGAATCTTAAAACCCCTATACTTGCTTTTATCATTATTGCTCTGATTTTTTGATGCGAGCTCTAATTTAAGGAGTAAAATATCGGGAAACCCATTTTTAACAGAAATTTGCAACTTTTATCGCGGGTTTTTAGCTCTAGCTCGGCCAAAACAAGACGCACAGCTAAAACAATGACTGTTTTGTGTTGCTAACGACCAACACTAACCACCCCTATCACTGGTTTTTCGATTTTGGGAAAGTCAATTTTGGCCCAAATTTCGCATTTTTGATAAGGGGTACCATCATCAAAATTTTCAAAAATGGGCCAAAAATGAAGTTTCCCAGATTTGAATGCAAACCAATTGGGAATCATGGCAATCAACTTAGGAGCCCTACGAGGTATTACATTCCTAGTTTGGGCCATTTTTGGATGTGCTATGGCCAGAAAACTGATTTTTTTGTGCCCAAAATAACGTATACGTCGGGTGACAGCAGAGAGGCCGGCTTTTTGGCCGTTTCTTAGCTCTAACTTTGTCAAAACAAGCTGCACAGCTAAAACAAAGACTGTTTTGTGCAGCTAACTACCGAATCTTAAAACCCCTATACTTGCTTTTATCATTATTGCTCTGATTTTTTGATGCGAGCTCTAATTTAAGGAGTAAAATATTGGGAAACCCATTTTTAACAGAAATTTGCAACTTTTATCGCGGGTTTTTAGCTCTAGCTCGGCCAAAACAAGACGCACAGCCAAAAGAACGACTGTTTTGTGTTGCTAACGACAACACTAACCACCCCTATCACTGGTTTTTCGATTTTGGGAAAGTCGATTTTGGCCCAAATTTCGCATTTTTGATAAGGGGTACCATCATCAAAATTTTCAAAAATGGGCAAAAAATGAAGTTATTAAGAAAATAATTTTTCTGTCATGTTAAAACCAAAAAATCTCGTTATAAATGTAAAATCGTGTAGTAACAGTAGTCTCTGATTTATATCTCCACTAAGTATTCTCCAAATTTGATCAGAAATTTACCAAAAATTCCAACAGCAGTTAGCCCCATATATTTCAGATTAGTATAATATACATCACCGCTAAAATGGACAAACAGCCGGTTGACAAGACCACCGGCATTTCCGATCCCAAATCTCGAAAACTAAAGTTCGCCGGTTGTTGCCATTTGAAGGATGAGGCCCTAGCGGGCCTCTACAGGATCGATCAACTTACCGATGAGGAGCTGGCCTCCGTGGGCCTGGAGCGAACCTCTCTAATCGATGACTACCGTCATCTGCATGAGGTCTCTATGATGAGGCAGCGGGAAAACCGAAGTCAAGCTCAGGCTCTCGATCTTAAAATAATTCGGTCCAAGTTGCCACAATTGCGAATGCAGGAGCACAAGCCCACCAAGTTGTACAAATTTCAGTTGCTCAATCAATTGGTTAAGGTGATGAGTTTCGAAAAGGAGCCGGAAGCTATATTCAACGAACAGCAGTTTGAGTTCGATGCGGATTACCATGAGGACGAAGAGGTTCAGAGGATGCCGCCAAAGGAGCGTCAACGTCGCCGCTTTGAATCATTTTGCGATCATCTAGACAACATGTTCATCAGCGGCGATCGCAACATGGCCATCAATGTAGTCGTGGACGCTCTCATCCGCTTGAATAGGCGTCGCAAGCACATGCCTATAAATGTTCCTATGAATCCCAGTCGTCTCTTGCCGGTTCCCAGGCGCGAGTATTAAATATAAGGAAATGATACCACAACCACTACTAGCATTCAACCACAAAATCATTCCAATGCGTGTGATAGTATAGGAAAAGCTTGGAAACCGGATGCAGTCGTTTTCATTTTGTTAATTTTTATTTCGATTCTCCACGGAAATACACTTCTCCCCAGTATATTATATTTTAAACACAATTTAAATTAAATTTCGATTTTCAATTCAAATACGTTTTTCACTTGTTTCTTCGATTAGTTAATCGGTAATCGCTTCATTTTCGATTAAATTCTAAAGCCTTTTGCTTTTTTTTGTTTGTTCGCATGTACAAATATTGGTATGTATAAGTTATGAATAGGGATGGTGTTGTAGATTTTTTTTGGGATCGAAAATCGAGGATTATAAGCTTCGTCAGTAGTAAATAGACTTAGTTGTAGATTTTGTATAAGTATTTATAACTATGATTATAGTTCCCACTGCGCTGTTTTCTGCTCCAATTCTCGCCAGTCCACACAGTCCCCAATTATTGTTGTTGTTTTACTTTGTATTCCAAACTCAACAAGTGCACTCAAGACGTAAATAATGCAGGTTGAACTGTACGCAACTCGAGCGATTACACCGATATCCAATATCCAATAACCGATAAATTGAACAATACACTAGCTACGCAAAATCAAAAGGCAAAACTAAATCAATTCTAGTTTTGGTTTGTTAGCCGACAACACAGCTTTCAAACTCCAAGCTCGAGCTACCCTCGTCATACGAATATTATCGAAAAAGTAGGACAACTATGTAGCGGGGTAAATAAATATCCGACAGTCCTGATCCTTCATCTTTTTTTTTGGTTTTGTTTTTCGAGTCACAATTTACTATTTATATACACATACACACAGCTACAATATATATTTTACATAAATACACACATAAGAAACTTTTTTTTGTTTTTTTCCTTTGTTTATATGTTAATTATAATATTTCAATATTAGTTTTAGTTAATGGCCTAGCGTATAATTTATTTTCAATTTGTTTTATCAATGTTCTCATATTCTCTGATTTGTGTTCCTTGTTAGTTTTCAATTGTCTAAAATTGTTGCAGTGTACATTGGCTTAGTTTGACTTAGTGGATGTATATAACACTAGTTTACAAGAGAGATGTACTTCTTTTAAAACACTTTTCTTAGACTAATTTGAGTTTGCTGAAATATAAAATGTATATTGAAAAAAATAGCTAACGAATTTTTTGATATATTCAAAAAGAAAATAGGTTTTCAAAAGACATTTAGAGAGCCAAAGCTTCAATCATCAATAATGTATACCTTCAATATGAATGAATAATAGTATACATTTTCATCTGATTAAACCTTTAGTTCGCTTAATTTAAACACTTTCGTATTCAGCAGCCTCTAATTAGAATATAATGTTTCTTGAAAATAACCGCCAAAAGGACGAATTCGTAAACTAGTGTAGTTTTCATAGATTCTCCTTAACAGCGTGTGGTACAAATACATATTTACTTCATATTTTCCATTATCATCCTCCCTGCAATTTAGTTTAACTTTTTGTGGTTTTAATTTTTGATTGTTTCGGATGGTTTACATGGTTTAGAGCGGTACAGCAACAGCTCTGGACGAGTGTAGCATGCAGTGTTTAGATGGTTAAGGATACAGGATTCGGGGTGTGTAATGATATTGAATATTTGTCTTCGCTTTGTTGTTTTTGTTGCCATTTTACTTTACGTTTATTCTCAAAATATACAGCACATAAAATTCCCATTGAAGCATAACAGTTTTGCAGATGTATACTTGAAAACATTTCACACTGTTTGTTCTGTTTATTCGGTCTTAAAAGTAGGTATTCCAGATCGGGTTCTTTAATAATGATTAGCTCGTTCCGCCCTTTAGATCATTTCTTTTCTGCATTGTTTCTGTGATTTTTATTCTGACATTTGTTCACACTAAATTGTTACCACCTGCTCTTACGTACTCGATTTTAAACGGTTAACGTTTTGCATTATCAAAAAAAAGTTACTGTAATAGATGCGCGTATATAATGTATATTCCTAGATATAGCAATTTAGTTGCGCTTTTTATGCTACGAGTTCACTTAACGTTTATTTTGTTTCTCCGTCTCCAAATCATTTTCTCCTCTACTGTTCTTTTATAAATTTAAATAATTTTTCTGCGATTTTTTATGTTTTAATGGTTACGATAACTATATCCTTCTGTTACTTTTGGAGATGCTTACTGAGGCTCTCGATGCTAAACTAAACGGCGGCATTTTTCGTAAGTGCATGATATTTTTTTACTGGTTTTGTGGTTTTCTGTTTTCAAATATTATGTTTAACATACTTCTTTCCTCGTGAGGCTTATTTATGGCTAGCCGGAGCTAAGGAGCGGGCCTTACATAGTTTACTTTAAATAGTCGTTATCATACACACACATATCAAATATTTTCCGTGGGGCTTTCTTTCCTCTCTCTCTAACACAAAAACTCCTAGGTCGATTTACCTTCTTAAATTCTGGTCTCATATGTACACGCGACGTTGACTCACTTAAGAACTAGGATTAGTTATATTTTCTGGTTTTCACCCCACAGTGGTCAAGCGTATGAAACAAAGACAAAAAAAACCGGTTGGATAATTGTAGTAATAAAATTAATGTATAGTAATAGTAATAGTAATTGTAAAACGTTGCGTTTTAAGGAGCCAGAAGGTTTTAAAATAACAAAAGCAGATCAAAATGCTTGATTTAACATCACTATGCATCGCATCTTGTGGCGAAAAAAACGGTTGGATCGCGGTCAATTAACGTTTAATAAATATCCACTTACAGCATTCCCTCCCATCCTTCACTTTCTTCCATTTATTTTCCTTTTTTCCATCTGTTTGAACGGAAATTCCCCATTTTTAATCATATTATCGACCTGCAACTAAATATATTTTGATCTCAGCCACTCGCTCACATTCACACAGGAAACACAAACACCCTCATTTACACTGGCCTCATCGGATAGCTTTGTCTACCCTAATTCTCCGTAGCCGCTCTCGCGCTTGTAAATTTTTATCAATAGTTATTCTATCGATTCGATACATTAATCAGCATAAGAGCGTATTGGTATAGCAATTATTTATAGTGTATGTACGATATCGGTTGTTGTATAAACGATGACCCAGCACAAATTAAAAAAAATATATATAAACATCAGAACATGCAATTCAAACTAAACTCTTCTCGTGTTTCCTGACGATGTTGAGTGCTCTCGTTAAATTGCTGCCGATACTGCTGACGTTGCTATAGTGATTGGTGTTGCTGGTGTCTCTGCTGTTACCGACGATTTTCCTACTTTCAAATGTGTCGGTGATGTTGCAGCTACTGCTGATTCGTGTGATTCCTAGGTCTCCTGCTCCTGATCTTTATAGTATGTCACATACTTGCTACTGGCAATGGCATTCCAGGCTAAGGAAGTGGAAAAAAACAAGTTAATAATAAAAATAATCCAAAATCTAAGGATTATTGACAACAATCTCAAAAGAAACCCAAACCCAAGTACTCACAGTTGGCGATGTAGTCGACGATCAATTCTGTGTTTGTCAATACTGCCGACCGCGAAGGTTCTGAATGCTGCTGAGTAACTTCCTCCGCCGTGACTGATTCCGCCTTGAAGTCAGCCAAGAAGCTTAGTTCCTGCAAGCTTTCATCGTCTTCCTCGTCGTCGTCGTTGTAAGTCAGGAACACAGGCAGGGCAACCTTCGCCTCCATATTGGAATTGGGATTCGCCTTTGTGTTACCTTGCGAATGAGTTGTCTCCTGATCTTGTGAGTTGCTACGACTGCAGCTAGTGCTTCGGGCAGCGGCAGCAGCACGTGCGGCGGCAATGATTGCCGCTTCAATATCGTTGCACGTTTCAAGCTGCTGCATCGAAATGGAGCTGGCACTTGGGAGCGTCTCTTCACTGGTCCTGGCCTTACATAGGAAATTGTTGACGTGCTCCTTAATGGAAGTATTGGCGGCAGCATAAATGCCACTATCTCCCGACTGATTGGCAACTCCTCCAAGCATACCTGAAATTGATGCCAGGCAGGCGGCACCGTTGCCGCTCGAGGACGCTGAAATCGACACGGAGGAAGATGAGGTGGAAGTGCTCGCCGATGCGGATGACGAACCAGATGGCGTGGACGAGTTAATAAGACTGACGGCACTCGATGAGGTAGCGGTTGCCCCTGCATTCGGCGACGATTGAGCCTCCTCCGCAGAAATCGAGAGCATATGGAGGCTGGCTGGGCTGTTGACTGCATCCGAAGAGGCACCTGAGTCATTCAGCCGATTATCGTTACTACTCACATCCTGCTGCGACTCCAGTTTCTCTGCACGTTTTGTCTTGTTTTCGACTTCTTTTTCATGTTCTTGGTCTGCGTCTTCGGTGTCATCTTGGCCTACGTCCGATTCAGACTCCGTTTGCTGCTGTTTATTTGAGGCCTGTTTGTTCTGGTCGTCATCATCATCCTCCACGCTATCATCGAAGAGCTTCAATTCATCCTCGTTAAAATCACCAAAGATGAACTCGTTGTTGCTTCTGCCAGCATCGCGATCATCGTTAAGTATAATTACAGCACGTCTGCCAGCAGTGACTTCTGAAACGGCCCCAGACCCCTTAGCAATACAGCTACTGCTGGGCAGCTTGTGGATGCCGCTGATCAGCTTCTTTGCACCCTCTGTCTGCGTGGCAGCGGTGGTCTTCTGCGTGGTAGTCGTACTGGTGCTGGTGGTCGCCTTGGGCGTGGTGGACAGACTGATTAAAGACTCTTCTTGACTAGGCTTCGTTGGCTTTTTGACGCTGCTGGGAGATAATTCCTTTGGCTTGACCTTTGCCTTGGCTGAGGATAAAACTAAAGCAGGAGATGGAGTCGAAGCTTGAGTCAACGCGTGAGTTAAGGATGAGGACGAACCAGGAACTGTAGCTAGAGCTGTGGCTGCGACTGCAGTTGAGGTAGTTGTTGCTGCTGTAGGCAGAGTTGTGGTCGAAAAGACTTTCTCCACCACCTGTTGCTTGGCTGCTGCTGCGAAGTTGTACAACGAAGATGAGACTGATGCAGATGTGGCCACCGACACATTGTTGGTGCTATGCCTCTTGACGGTCTTCTCCAGCGCCGGATACTGTTGGTCCAGATTGCTGCTGTTGCAGCTGTAGCTGGCATCGTGCTCCACGCTCTTGGATTTCTGCAGAGCTGGCGGCGAAGATGATGTGGAAGAGGTGCTGGCGGCGGAACTGCTGGTACTGCTGCTCAAGGCCGCCGGCAGAGTGGGCGTAGTCAGGTTACTGGCAGGCCCCTGAGCTTTCAACTCTGGGGAATTGGTGGACTCTGCATCGCTACTGCTGCTGGCAGGCGTGGCATTCAGGCTCTGGGAATAGCTGATCGAACTGGACGAGGACGGCGCGGTGTTTGAGTTGCTGGCAACTGTAGGCTGGTTGGTGGCACAACCACTTCCAGACACTGGCGTAGTAGCACCCGGCAGCTCTGGAAAGTCGGGCCTCGACTTGAATTTTCCACCACTTTTGCTCTGGAACTTGTCGCCCAGCTCCAACTCTGTATCGCTGGCCGTAGCGTTGTTTAGAGCCTCCTGTTTGCTTCGTGCGATATCGGCATATGAAATAGGAGCTGGAGAATCGTTCTGTTTGGACTGGCGCTGACTGGCGGCCTGCGCCGCACGCTGTTTATTGTTGCCACCGCCAAGGCTCTTCTTTTTACCCGTCTGGATGGGCAGCGAGTGGACCGAGTCGAGATCACTGGAATCTGATTTCTCCGATGGAGGCATCGACGACGTAGACTTGCGACGTGAGCTGTCCACCTGGTTGGAGACCGCCGAGCCGCCGTGGTGGTGATGATGGTGGTGATGATGATGGTGGTGATGGTGATGCTGACCCTGCTGAGGCTGGTAATGCTCCTGATATTGTTGTTGCTGTTTATAATTTCCATTACCTCCTCCGTTGTTGCTATTGTACGGGGCATAGTAATGCATCCGCTGGGACATCATGTTAGAGGAAGCTGACTTGGTGATCTGCTGCATGCGTTGCAAATTGCCGCCGGTTGTGGCAGCTGCAGCCACAGCCGCATCGTCCATTGTAACAGCACGCTGCTTCTTTGGTTTCTTCTTCTTGGTTACAACATGAAATTCGGCGGTCTCCGTTAGAACGGTGTTGAGGGCATCCACCTCGGACATGCGGGCTAAGGCAGGCAGCGCCAGAGGCAATGGCTTCTGGCCTAGAGTCTCTGGCTCCGACCAGGCGGAGGATATTTCCTGATGATCTCCCAAGTACTGCAACTCCTCTGTGCCCCACGATCGCCGCTCGCCCTTACGCTGCTGCGATCCCGGATTATTGCTATTTCTGACTTGCACTGACTGCTGCTGCTCCTTGTTGTAGTTCTTGCTTATGTCCGCCACGGAGGCCGAGTTCTGTTTGCCGCTGCTAGAGGAACCGGATGCCGAGGAAGATGAACCAACCGAGGCGGCATTGTTTGTTCCCTTTTTCTGGCGCATCATATCTGTGGTCGCCGACTGGCGCTTCAGATCGTCAACTTCCATTTTTGAGCAGCTACGCAGCTCTTCCAATGAGTTGCTCTTCTTCAGCTTATTCTGCTTCTTGCGATCTTTCTTCCGCTGTCCCGCCGCACTGCTGCCACCGTTGACATCGTTCTCGATATATTTGACCAGTTGCTCAACAGGATCATTGCCGCGATATCCAGCCACAGACTCCACATCTACAGTCGTGGTGTTGCGTTCCTGCTGCGACTTCTTCTTTGCTTTCTGCTTGGTGGGCTGCTGCAGACCAATGCCAGTTCCAGGTGCAGCAGCAACAGCACCTCCTCCCGATACCTGCTGCAGCTTACTGTATGATGCAGTCAACGCTGCCATGGCCGTGGCCGTGGACGTGGTGTTGGTGCCCGTAGAGAGTAGAGTAGAAGCGCTATTCTGACGGTGGGCAGACGACGTAGTGGGTGCACTGGCTCCCACTGTGGTGGTTATAAGAGTCTGAGTCTGATTTCCATTTCCATTGCTTCCGTTGCTGCTGGTGGCGACTCCACTGGCTGCGTTGCCGCCAAAACCATCGCTTAATGCATTTCCATTCTCATCCAGCTGGCGCTGCAATATAAAATGGAGTTGGTTAGATCTCATTCTGTTTAATAATGTAGCTGCCTTTTCTGAAATAAACTACAACACACTCTTTCTTTTTCATATACGAACTTCATGAAAAGTATTCAAAAAGCAAAACATTGACTTACCGTACTAGCCTTTCCACCCATCGGTGCAGCTGCAGGCGATGCTGTTGCAGATACCATACGTCCAATTTTTGCGGGACGCAAATCGCTAGAAAGCGCGTCGGAAGTGGTGGCGCAGTTGCTGCCGCTGACCGACGCGGAGGTCGAGGAGGAGGTCGAGGGTTTGCTGACCTCGATGGCAGCTGGCGAACCAGCACCGCCGCCGTACACTGAGGAGCAGGCCGTGTAGTTGTCGTTGAGCGACACGTATCCGGCCTCAACCTTGCGCTTCTGCTCCTCCAGGCCGTTCCCAAACTGTCCAGATAGAGAGGCCAGATAGTGCTGCTGCTGAAGCTGGCTTCTGGCGGACACCTCCAGGACCGAGAAGTGCAGCGGATCGTCGATTAGGAACTCTTTGGCGGCACCGGCACCGGGACCGGCATCCCTGGCCTCCGCCGGCTGCTTCTGCTTGCCGGTTATGGCGTCGAGCAGGAACTTCATGGTGGAGCTCTGTAACTCCAGTTGCTGTACAACAAATTAAATTAGGAATTAAATATTTATGCCATTTATAGTGGATTCCGAAAAATTTCAAATTCAGAGTTAAAACTAATCTTTAGAATGTGTTTAAGTACAACCACTTAGATTAGTCAATTAAGTTAGGTTGAAATTGATAGTATTCACTGCTCTAGTTGGAAAATTATTAAAATTATATTTTAACAAATTTCGAAATATTTGTATATTTAAATGCATAAAAAGTTATCTGTCTATTTTAATAGTTGCAATCAAATTAGCAACCATACCGAAATATACACCAGTTTAAGGGATATTCGAATAAACTTGTTCATCGTTATTCCTTTAAACGCAGCAAAGATTAACAAATTTTCCAAACAAATCTCTACTACATTATGAGGTTCTATAGATATGATGATAGAAATAAACGTTTAGTTGTTTGTAAGTATAAGTTCGGGGTAGATTAGATGGACTACCACTACCACTACAGACTACCCACTGATGGGATTATGCTGCTACCCAGCCAAATGCCGTGGAATCGCGGTAACGCGCCTCTCTTACCGCCTCATCGTTCAAATCTTCTATAATGGGGGCCCTTCCTATCTCGCACATACTGCCATCCTTTTTGAGCTCCCAAAACTCAAGCGTATCATCGCTTACCTTTAGCAGGTAGTCGCGTTGTTCGGCGGTAACGATGCTACCGTCCGCGTCCTCATCCATGTCGAAAAGGATGGCAGCCTCTGGATCGCGTTCACTAAGCTGACTTGGCAGGCTGCTGCAGCTGCCGGAGCTGCTGCGTTGGTGGTGTTTGTTGCCACTGGATCCTGATCCAGAACCTACAGGAGCCTCAGAAGAGAGCTGAGCCTGCTGCTTTTGCTGCTTGGCATCCATAGCAACTGCCGGCTCGAAGTTAACGCTGCTGGGCAGGCTGCCTCCTTCACGTTGCCTGCCCGAGACGGATGAGTTCTTGATCTTCTTGGATGAGGATGCGGAGGAAATGGCGTTTTGGTTGTGCTGCTGCTGGCGGCGATTGGAGCGGCCACTCAGCTGGTAATCACAGTTGAAACGTTGGGTTGCTGCCGTTGTCGCCGCAGTCGCTGCAGCAGCTGCCGCCGAGGTGGTAGCAAGCTCACTGCGGTGCGCTGCCTCGACGAGATCCTGCAGGGAGCCGCCCTGCTTATGCCGCTGCGCAGAATCCGTGGAGCGGTGATTGGTAGAGGTGTAGCTGCTGTTGTGCCCTGCACTACTGCTGCTTCCGCTGCTCGAGCCTGCTGCTGCACTGGACGCTAGTGCGGATTGGTTGAGTGTGAGGCAGGATTTGATGGCACGATAAGAGATCTCTTCGTCGTACTCAGCCTTTTTGAGCATTTGCTGAGAGGATGATATTTAAGAAGTTGAGAGATGGTTAAGATGGTAATACAAATTTATTGAATGATTTCCTGTTATTAGAATTGGATCTAAGAAGATGTAATTTGGGAGCAATATTCTAATATATGACAGATTCAAATTCAATGTCTACTACGTTAAAAAAAAAACAATACTTTAAACTAAACAATTTTTACAAATGTGTATTAATAATTAGAAATTTTATCAACCTGCTTTAGATATGTTGTGCATATTCTGAATTTAAATTAAATAACATATTATGTGTTTTAAAAACCAACTAAAAAATTAAAAATAAAATAACAGAATCAATATAAAATGATATTTAAAGCACATTTTAAGGCTCTTACACCGTTTTTAGCAGAACTTTCCCCACAAAAGAATTAATCCAAACGTGGATGAAATATGTATGTGCATATATATAGTAATCTTTACTCAAAACTTACCAGAAACCGCTCGCTCTTGTTCTTCTTGTCCCCAGGATTTCGATACCAATAGGCCTCCTCGAGAAGTTTCTTCAATGATGCGTCGTCGAGATCATTAAAATCGCTATCTTCCCAAGCATCGTATTTTGTCTGCAACCGATTTTAATAAAACGTATTTTCTAGTTAGTAATTTGGTTTTTGTATTCTAGTCAACACACACATATAAACAATTGTGCATACCTAACCTCGAAAAATGAAAAAGATCGGAGCTCTACGTATTTACAGCACATGCACTTCCAAGTTTTCTACGCAAACTGTTCAAGTAACGGCCGCGGAGTTATGGAAGAGAGTATTAAATACCATACGGCTTAAATAAATAAATCATGTACATACTACATAGGTATATGGTGTTTCACACGAAAAAAAAAAAGAATTGCATTAATAATGGTTGGAAAACGAGGAATTTGTGTGGTTAAATGCCGCGGTTGTTGCCACTGTTAGATTAAGTAGTTCTTTGTGGTTTTAAATGTTTTCCCTAGTATGCCAAATTGGGATTCGAAATATGAATTCGAATAGATTTATTCACTTGCTGTTTACAAGAAAAATAATTACTGCGCTTTACAGAAATTCAAATGAACACTGTTTTATTAAGATTTCAAATTCTTTAGGTCTTCTTCCTTTTCTTCGTTTTGCCTTGGTATTCTTACGGCATTTGCGCATGTGTGCAAACACTTGATCAGTGCAAAGGTAGCGGTACAATTTCGGAACTTGTATCAACACCTCGTTTGCCAGAGTGAGATGACATCTATGGCAGCTCTTTCAGTCTACTTATTCCAACCAAAGATTTTAGCTTGCAAATTATACTTAGTATTATCTTTGTTAGGGGTATATCAACCAACATATATCGAGGGGATAAAAGCATAATTAGTTCGCTATATATTTTTGTACTTGCGCCCGTCAGTCGTTGCGATATCGCTTAATTTAGCGTACAATATATGGAGTTTTTATTCGGAATTTCGAATCCCTCTTTTAAATTGTGTAGATTTCTATGTTAAATAATTACCAAATATTTTTTTCATGTTTAAAAATATTGCAAAACTAAACTTTATGCAAACTGATTAAACCCTAATATAGTTTATATTATGTTGTATGATTTTCTTATTAAGAAAGATAATTGCAAACAAAATTGATTAGCTATAAAATACAAACATTTATTTATTTTAGTTTATAGTTTTCGTTTTTACGCATGCAGGGTGTGCAAATGTGTTAGTGTGTTAGGAAAACTATTTTCGCAAAGTAACAAGTCGATATTAATAGAATGTTTATCCAATTATATCGATATGTAAATTAAAATTTGTAAAGAAATTTTTGTTGTAGGATTTGTGAGGAAAACAATATATGCATAACGTTGATTATTTAACTAAAACTTAATGTCAAATAAATATATATTTAACGTCTTTTAATATGGTTGAATATGGAGACCTGCACTCACCTTTTTCTTCTTTTGTCGCTTGCCGACATTCTGATCATCCTGGGTCTTGCCCTTGGCAGTGGCCCCATACTGGAGGACTCTGCGGTTTGGTCGCGACAGTTCCGCACTTGGCGAATCCTTTAGCATGGCGAAGACCTGTGAGAAGGGTGAATCTCCTGCGTTCGCTGCTGCTGAACCTTTGGCAGCATCTGCAGCATGGTTAGTAGTACTATGGCTATTACAAGGGGATGATGATTTCTTGAGGTCACTGTCCCTACTGCTGCTAGTTGCTACATGGTTGGTAGCCACTGTCGCAGCAGCTCTCTGACCGTCGTCACCTTTGGCTTCCTGGCTTTTGGAGGCCTCGTCAAACTGCGCATTCATCTGGGCCACATGGTCTGACATCATGGTCTTAATTTTTTCCTGCGGGAACGGCGTCGGCGTAGTTTTGGTGACGGTGGTCGTCGTAGTGCTTTCGCTCATCGTTCCAGCGGCAATCGAGACGATGGGCGTGTCTGGTATGATCGTGGGCAGCTTGGCAGCTGCTCCACCAGATCCCAAACGATCCGCCGATGTGTCCGATGATGACGGCGTTTGTTCATTGTTCATCTTCTTTCGGTTGGTGGCATGCAAAGAGCGAAACAAACTAATGCCATTCGAATTCTTCGAATCTATTTAAAAATGTCGTTTTAGAATATGCGCTGATTAGAGTACTGTATATCTAGAGTACTTACAAACTGTTGCCTCTCTTCGGTTTTCCTAGGAAGCCCAGCTGCCCAGCCGCCGTGTGGTCGCCACCGCGGCTGCAAGTGCTATGCCGCTGTGTTTTCGATTCCTTCTGACTATCTTCACGATTTTTAACGATTTCTCCTTATTTTTAAATGGTATGAGATATTGGGAGTCGGGGTGGGCCCACCTATTGCGTATCACTCGGGACTCCTGCTGCACTTGACAGGCCTGTCGTCAGTGGCTCACCTCCTGCTCGAATCGACAATCTCTGTCCGTGGCATTTACGTAGGTTCCTTCGAAGTCATGAATTCCGGGCACGGGGTTTGGGATTAAATCGCCAGAATAACGGAATACGGAAATGTGTGCGCACGGAGCTGCAACTGAAATAGGGAAATGGAGAATTGGGGATGAGAGGTGAGACTAAAACTGAGAAACATTGGCCCACTGACTGGGTGTTCTGCAGCATTTGTTGTTGTTGTGGTTATACAGACAAATGGCGGGTGGACGGTGGTTGGCGGCTGGCGTGTCTGTTCGCTTTAGCGGCCTTTTCGCGTCCCACTGGATTCACATTTCTTTAAAAAGCAGTTTTTTCCCATATTTTCCTTCTTTTCTTGCCTGCCAAGCCGCGCAGTGCTGCCAACTGCCACTGGATGCTAGGGCTGCCAACTGTTGTTATTTGTTTAAAGACAAGCCCGATAGGCCTGCGAAATCAGGTAATTCTTTGGGTTTTCAATTAATAATTGAAATAAAATTACATACCCCTTTACCAGCTAATTGGTAATAACAAAAAGCAATCTGCTTTAAATTTCTCAGCAAGTTGACAGCCCTGCGGCTGTTGTCAGTGGCAACACTAGCGCAAAACACGTCATTTTGCCACAGTTTTTTCACATATCCCCCCGTTAATTCGCAAACTTATGGGCATTATGACAAATTTGCCAAATACTTATACGCACAATTACCCAGTAACTGGAGTTTTCCTTAGTTATTTATTGATAAATACGCCAGTCGATGGCAGCTGTATAACTTTCTGCGCACTCAAACGCACACAAACACACACGCACATACACACAGGCACACGGGCGCAGGTATGCGCCTGTGTACATTTTTTTGACCTTCTCGGCGTTTTTCCTTTCGGGGTTTGGTAATTAAAACGATAACAACACACTGCCTGTCCCTTTAATATTTGGATATTTGCAAAGTGTGCTCTTATTATCTTACAGCTGTGTGTAAGCAGGCGAAATTGTTTAATTGCACAGCGGACCGAAGAGAACACTTTAGAATTGTTGTTGTATTTTGCAGCACTTAGAAAAGACGACGCTGCGCAGCACTGTTATTGTCATCGATATTTTTAAACCGCTGATGTCACTGTGCTGTCTACCGATAGGCACGAAGTTTCGCTAAAGGCGTATCATCTCTAACTGCTTCCTGTTTTTTTTAGGGAAAAATAACAAAATATAAACAAATGAAAATTAACCATAAATATGAATTTGACGACGATGTTGCCTCTATTTGCGAGTCAACGGTGGGTGTAAAGGATTTCTGTGGTTTATGATTTGATTGCATTTTTACCGATTTCAGGCCGCCCTTACCGAGGGATGTCGTTTGCCAGTCAGGATGCATAAAACGGATGACTGGCCGCTGGCCGAGATTGTGAGCATTAAGGAGCTAGATGGACGCCGGCAATTCTATGTGCACTATGTTGACTGTGAGTATTAAAACGTCCAGTTAAATACCTAATACCTACACTGCAAAATCCGTAGTTAACAAGCGCCTGGATGAGTGGGTCAACGAGGAGGACCTGTACACGCGGAAGGTGCAATTTCCGCGGAGGGACGGCTCCCAAACAGGCACCAGCACCGGAGTGACCACTCCCCAGCGCCACCATTCACTGGCGGGCAGCGTTTCTCGGCCCACATCGCCGCAACATCCTGGTTCTGTTGCGCTGACAGCCATTCAGTCGACTCCCAGCAGTGCAGCGGGAATTGTTCCTCCGGTTGGTCCATCAAACTCAGTGGCTCCTCCCGGGACGCCAAGCAGTGGTGGAGAGCTCGTTAATGGCAACAACCTAGCAGCAGCCCTCCAGAAACGAATCAATCGAAAGCGGAAAGTTCACGGAGGATCAGCGCATGGGCACCACAGTCTGCAAGTGCAATCGCAACAATCACATCCGCATCCCACAACTCCACAGACGCCCACGTCAACACCAGTACACGTGACAGGCGATGGTTTGATAAGTGCAGCGGCCAACGAAGATGGCGATGGATCGCAGGATGGTAAGACACCCACGCCAAGGCAATCGGGCAGCATGGTGACGCACCAGGACGACGTTGTGACGCGCATGAAAAACGTAGAGATGATCGAGCTTGGAAGGCATCGCATTAAGCCATGGTATTTCTCGCCCTATCCGCAAGAGCTGTGCCAAATGTCTTGCATCTACATCTGTGAGTTCTGTCTGAAGTACAGGAAAAGCAGGAAGTGCCTGGAGCGGCACCTCTCAAAGTGTAATCTGAGACATCCACCAGGGAATGAGATCTACCGCAAGCACACCATTTCTTTCTTCGAAATCGACGGTCGCAAGAACAAGGTGTATGCCCAGAACTTGTGCCTGCTGGCGAAACTCTTTCTGGACCACAAGACACTTTATTATGACACGGATCCGTTCCTTTTTTACGTAATGACCGAGTTCGACTCGCGCGGATTTCACATTGTGGGATATTTCTCCAAGGAGAAGGAAAGCACCGAGGACTACAACGTGGCCTGTATCCTCACAATGCCTCCGTATCAGCGCAAGGGCTACGGCAAACTGCTTATCGAATTCAGCTACGAGCTATCCAAGTTTGAGGGCAAAACAGGCTCGCCGGAGAAACCGTTGTCGGATCTGGGCCTGCTATCTTATCGATCCTACTGGGCGCAAACCATACTTGAGATTTTCATTAGTCAAAACCCCAGCACTGACGGCGAGAAGCCCACCATAACAATAAAGTATGATTAATCCTAAGCTCTTTGTGGAGCTAAAACTAATTCACACTTTTTCAGCGATATCTGTGAATGTACGTCTATAAAGAAGGAAGACGTGATCTCCACGCTGCAGAATCTGAACCTGATAAACTATTACAAGGGGCAGTACATCGTGTGCATCAACCGGGACACAATTGAGCAACACCGGCGAGCGATGGACAAGCGCAAGATCCGCATCGACTCCAAGTGCCTCCACTGGACGGCCAAAGACTGGTCCAAGCGCTCAAAATGGTAAACTTCCTAATGCACATAAAAAACCAAATTTAATCGGCTTTAAATATTTATTTTAGAATGCCTCTGCCATCCTCGGGTGAACGTAGAATCGTTTTAGATCTTAGATTTTATTCGCAGTTATCCGTTTTTAATGATTAAACTGGATTATTTCCCAAAATATATTTACATTGGAGACGACCGCTTAGTTGACTGAATCTTTCTGTGGAAGTAGGTCGTCCACAAGCCGGTCCATTGCCTGCATCATGCCGATCTCCATGCCATTCTCCAATCCATCGACTGCGATGCGAAGATTTTTTAAAGCTTCCTGGTTGCGGGCGAACTCTCGCTGCTGACGACAAAGATTTAAGCGCGGCTTATGGGCGGTGTTTATCTGATTTAGGCACTCTTCCAGATCTCTGCAGTCCAAAATGGCGGGGCGGAGATTACAGCTGAGCTTGGAACGAAGAATGTCAGTATCCTTGGCTGCCTGGGCGATTTGATCCGGATCGCAGACGCGTTGGGCATCGACAGCTTTTTGTAAGGCGGAGCACTTTAAAAGCCTAGCCAGCCGATAGAATTCCCGCTGATACTCGCATTTCGTGTCCAACCAGAGACGGACATGCTCCTCTACCTGGCGCCTTACATTCCGGTTGTCCTCCTGAAAACGCCGCAACGCCTCCAGGTGCAGCAAGTACTGAATGTCGTCCATGTTGCCCTCGGACGATGAAGTAAGAGGTGTGGATGAGGTGGGCGTTGGTGGAGTCTCCATATGGTTTTAAATGAAATTAAATAATATTTAAAAATGGAGGAATTCAGAATCGATTACTCCGTTCTATCGGTTGCGGTTGCTTGCTATCAAGAGGACACGGATGTAACGGATATTTGAATTATTGATAAGAAACTTTCACGTCAATTTAAAAAAAGGATGATTCACAAAATCACCACCATTTTAACACACCATTTTAAGATTTTTAAATACAACACGTTATTTCAATAACATCAAATGAAAATGTTTTATACAAATCTGGCTATTTCCAGTGCCAACGATTAGTAATTTAGCTTTTTTCTATCGATACTAGTCAATCCTGTTTTGGGTACGTATTCAGCGGTAAAATGTAAAATATGCTGATTGAATAAAGACTGAACAAGATAACAGCGTTAAACGTTATCTTTATAACTCTTTAATTGTGGCTTTTAAGAAAAAGATTTCTAACGAATATAAGTTGGTAAATTTTTAAAAGAAATTTTTATTTACCTTACAAGTTTTTATCATACCGGCAACGCTCCGCTGTCATTGTTGCCAGACAACCGGCGAACACGTTTTATTTATTCATTTAATTTGGAAAGTAAATAAACCTTTCCTTGTTTTTTTTTAACTTAACTGAACAGGTATCTATTAATTATATTAAATGGGACGAAACAAGAAGCAAAATCCCTTTGCGGCACGAAAACGTCAAAAGCGCGAGAATGTGAGTTCGCTTAAATTAAGTGGTGGAACACTCCACGTTTTTCGATGTTGTCATATGTATTTTTACCATATAATAGGGTCCCGAGCGTCCAGACCGCAGAGCCTTACCCTATGAGGAAATCAAAAGGGATAATGCCTTCTTCATCAAGTACTACCATCTGCAGAAGATTTGCGCCAGCGAGGAGGAGTGGTCGCAGTTCCTCGATTCTATTAGGGACAACCTGCCAACCACTTTCAGGGTGACGGGGTTCAAGGACGAAGCCAAGGCGCTACTTTCGATTATAGAGACGCAGCTGTTCACTGAGTATGTCAGGGCAGTGGCCGAACTGCACCAAAAGGCGCCCGAGGATGTGGAGCGCCCGCTATGCTTGCCCTGGTATCCAAACGGGCTGGCCTATCAACTTCATCTCACCCGTAAGGACATTCGCCGTTCAGAGCCACTCTACCGGCTGCACAACTTTCTCATTGTGGAGACGACGGCGGGAGGAATCAGTCGGCAAGAGGCCGTTTCCATGATCCCTCCGATTGTCCTAAATGTTCGGCCCACTGATAAAGTTTTGGACATGTGTGCTGCACCGGGTTCCAAGACAGCTCAACTAATAGAGGCTCTGCATGCTGCTCCCGAGGAGCACAAGATCCCACCAGGTTTTGTGCTGGCCAACGATGTCGACAACAACAGGTGCTATATGTTAGTTCACCAGGCCAAGCGCCTTAATTCGCCTTGTCTTCTGGTGACTAATCACGATAGCAGCGCATTTCCCAACCTGCTGACAACTAAGTCGGATGGCTCCAAGGCCATCCTCAAGTTCGACAAGATCCTCTGCGATGTGCCCTGCTCCGGTGATGGAACCCTTCGCAAGAATCCAGACATTTGGCTTAAGTGGAACCTGGCACAGGCTTACAATCTGCATGGAATTCAGTATCGGATTGTGCGACGTGGCGCCGAGATGTTGGAGGTAGGCGGTCGTCTAGTGTACTCTACCTGTTCGCTGAATCCCATCGAGAACGAAGCAGTGCTGCAGCGCATCCTCAAGGAGGCTGACGGAGCCCTGGAGCTGGTAGATGCGGGTCATTTAGTGCCGGGTCTCAAGTACAACCCAGGCATGACTGACTGGAAGCTGGCCACCAAGGAGGTGGACCAGATCTTCACCACCTTTGAGGAGGTTCCTGAAAACCTGCATACTATTATACGGCCAGGGATGTTCCCGCTGCCCGCCGATGAGATAGCTAAGATCGGGCTGGATAAATGCCTAAGAGTGTTGCCGCATTTACAGGACAGTGGCGGTTTTTTTGTGGCCGTCTTAGAGAAGCGTCGTCAGTTAAGTTTTGAGAAAAACGATGTGTCGGAGCTGGTGGAGCTTACCGAGAAGGCCAAGCAGCCGGCAGCTGAGGTGAAGGTGGATGAGGAGGGCAAGCCCATTGAAGAGAAGTCTGTGCCATGGGGACCGCAGCGGAAGAAGCGACGCCTGCATGGTTATAAGGAGGACCCTTATGTGTTCTTTGGCGAAAACGATCCTGATTACGAGGCCATTAAGGAGTTCTACCAGTTGGACGAATCCCTCAATCAGCGATGCCTCCTAACGCGGTGCATCACGGACAAAAAGAAAAACATTTACTACTGCTCAGATCCTATCCGCGATTTGGTGGTTAACAATGAGCACAATATCAAGATGATCAACACGGGCGTAAAGACCTTCGTGCGTTGTGAAAACCGGCACACGGTGCATCCGTTCCGTTTGGCCCAAGAGGGCCTGCAGACCTCAAATGCCTTTATGGGAGCAAATAGGCGAATCCAGGTGGAACGGGAGGACCTGGTACTGATGCTCAACTGTACCGATCCCACGCAGCCACCATCGACACACGAACTTAAAAAGGAAACCCAGGAGCGCTGTAAGGAATTGGGTAAGTATATAAAGCTTTAAGTTATGGTATTGGTCTAATGGATGATTTATTTCAGGGGTGGGCAGTTGTATCCTCAAGTACGTAGATGAGAAGTTTACACTGTACACGGTGGGATGGCGCGGCACTTCCAGCTTGCGCGCATACGTGCAGAAGGACGAGACCATTCATATTCTGCGGCTCCTGGGCGCCGATCTCAGTAAGTTCGAGACTAACAAATATGAGGAGGCGAGAGTCGCCGCCGCTGCTGCAGCAGATGCAACTGCAGACACTGGCATGGATGCCGAGTCCGAATCGTCGGGCGAATGTGCCGCCGTGGAGACTGTATCTTCTGGAAATGGTGTTGCCGCCGAATCAACTATCACACCAAACGACACTGATGAGGTGGCCGCGAAAAGCTAGTTCTCATAAGTTGTTTTAAAAAATCTAGCATTTAAGCTGACCACATGTATAAACACTATGAATAAAAAATTGATAAAAATCAATTCATTGCAAATTTCAAGATATTCCACCGCGAACCAAGCAAAAGTCTGTGCATTTTTAGTACGTTTTGTTATAAAATGTTACATTTATGTTTTTATTTTTCCCAGTATAAATATATCGTATGTAAAGTATATAAAAAAAAGTTCATTAAAAAATTACACATACTCTTTATATAGATGCTTTTCTACCGTATTTCATTTTTGTTTTTGTTTTATACGCTTCATACGTTGTTTCGTGTCTTTTAAAAAGTATTTCTCATATATTTGCTGTCTTTTTTAGTGTAAAAATGTTCTGAGTGATTTGGCTGTCGTATTGCTTTGTATCTGGATTTTTTATTTTTCTCTGATGAATGTGTGTTGTGTCGTGTGTTTTGGAAACATTTATGCACAAATATATGGGATAGACGAATGTTTATTTTATGTTAATTACGCTGTAGGAATGAGAATTGGCTCTCTTACTTGTTAATACAAAAAGTATATATAAAAATATAATGAAAAAAAAAAAAACAACTGGAATATGATAATGATAAAATACTTTTGCAATCACGCGCATGCGCAGCAGTTCGAATTACTTGGTAGCAGTGGAAAAATGAGAGGGAATAGCTTTATACGTATAAAGAGTGAGATGCGGCGAGTTGAAAAGGAGAGACGACGGGGTGACTGAGGATCGGATCTCAGATCTCAGATCTTCGATCTCGGATCGGATTGGACCATATTGAAGCCCCCGTTTTTAAGCCTGCTTCTCGGCCTCGATCACCTCCTTGGTGGGCAGCACGTTCTTCTCGTTGGTCTCGGTGTGCTTCAACTTTTTCGCATCAAAGTTCTCGATACCGGCGATAAACTGATTCTTCTCCTTCTCCTGCTCGATGGCTGCAATTTGAGTTGAGAAGTTGAGAGATTGAGAATTGAGAAATAACAGCACAATTATAGAGTGTGTGCATTGACCATCTAAGGCAACCAGTCCAGTCGTTGACTTTTATGGCTAAGCTGTGTATAATACTATATACTAGATGGCCTACAACGCACCTTCCTTATCGGGCAACGGGTTCTTCTCGTTGGTCTCTGTGTGCTTCAAGTTGTTCTGATTAAAAGCGGTGATGCCCTCAATGATGGACTGTTGGGTCTTCTCTGCAGCCACATCTGTTTCAATGAGATAGTATGTTAAAATTTATCTTTTGCTTCCACTTTAAAGGAACTTACCTTCAGCGGTGGGAAGAATGATCTTCTCCTGGGTGCTGGCGTTCTTCAGTTTGTCCTGATTGAACCCTTCCAACTGGCTCTTCAGGTTCTCGGCCACCTTGGGCAGATCCTTGAGTGCTGGTGCTGGGGCGGCCATCTGAAAAATCAGAATAGAAATTTTAGAACATGGAAATAAGTGTTTCAATATAACATGACTATCTAAATTGCTAGGTCTTAATATCCAATCTATCATCAGTTTGCTGTTAAGCAAGAAAGCTATAGGAATTACGATAGTTGTTTTTCTTTAGGTAACAAAGTCTTAGGTATGAGATAATATGAAAAACTGATACTATATTGATAGTACATTAAAAATAAATAAGACCTTTAAAAAAGTTATAGACCTGCTAAAAAATATCCGTTTTTGTAAAGAAGTTATACGTTGTACTGTTAAAACACATATAGATTTCTTATAAAATAAAGTATTATTTGCAAATATATCTCTCAAGTTATTCAATAAATATAATCTTATACAGTAGTTATTGTTAGGTCCTCTGAATAATAAAACCCGAGTCGAATTCTCAATTTACATATCCAGTTAGAACAGAACAGTCCAACTGGAGTCAAGCCGGAAGAGGATATCAATGTTATCGGTCAGTAAGAGGAAACCAACTCTGCGATAGGCGATCTGTTGTTGTTCTTGATTGTTTGCTTTTGTTGACACTCTGTTGCGCCTTAATAAATAATTCATTTTCGATGGAAAAGTAACGTAATATCTTATTGTTGACCGTTGGTTTTATTTATTTTAGCTGCCCGATTTCTCAAGCGATAGCAGAGAAAGAAAAAAAAATGAATCAGTCGAATGTGGGGCGATATCGATGACTCAAATGACGCACATATATACATAAATGCAGCAAGGACGAGTCATGCAAGTGTTTGTATGCGTTTTCTATTAGAATGAAAGAATAAAAAGAAATGGAAGAGTAAAAGAGAGAACGCGAGGGAAGAAAGAGTTCAGCGAACCTTTCCAACTGGGAAGAGATTAAGACTCCAATTCGCTTTGCGATTTGTTCTTGGCCTTTGTTTTAAGCACTGGCATTCTTATCAGAAGACATGTGTACTTGGACGAGCGGTTAAACTGCATTTTATCACGTTTATTTTTAGTTGCGAAATTTGTGTGTGCGTGCCGCATCGCAATACCATTCCCGGACCCATTCCACCAAGTTCCAATAAGAATAGCGCTGGACAAAGAATCGTCTTTGTATATCGATATCGGGTATTGACATATCAAGTCATCAGTTGGATTGCATTGCATTCGATGAACAGCTGCGCGCCTGCAATGAAATCGTTACAAGGGCAGCGACCGCACCAAAAACAAAACGGAGAAAAAAGCAAGAGAAAAAGCATCGCGAATCTATATTTATTTATTTTACATTTATGGCCATAAATGGTCGTAAAGCTGCGCCTCCAGCGGCTGGCTGGCCAATCACGTTGATTGACTAACTGACTAACGGCCAACGATTTCCCCGCACACTTCCCGTCTTTTCACCACATTCCGAAGTCTATACTAACTCAATTGGTTCATGCCGCACGCTTATCAAAAATAAAAAACCTTGCTTGACTTATTGCGATCTCATTTTATACTAATTATATTTTAAAATATTTGTTTTTGTTTTTTGGTAAATTTTACTCCTATCCCCAAGCTTTACCTCACCATATTTGTATTTTACATTATTGAACTGGTGATTAATTAAACATTATTCTAGTTGCTAATCTCTGTTCTGATAATGCTCAAGAATTGCTCATAATTTATTATCGCTACCAAAAATAACTCTGATGAACAAATTATGAGAAAACCACACGAATAACGAATATGCTTTAAAACTGTTTTTAGAGGCACTCATTTGGGAATTAATGGTTTTTTTTTTCTTACGGTAAATGCACCCCAAGTTTTATTAAAATTACTTGAATAAATTATTCATAAGGCGGTCAAAGATTAATTAAAAACTTCAAAGCAAATACCTCAAATAAGTGTTATACTTGGATTTCGAGAACTAAGACTTACAATTTTGTTATAACTATTATTAACTTCCATTATTCGAGCATAGCTGTTGGCGATCGCAACGCTTAATTTGAATTTCGATTAATTGGTCATCGTGTAAACCAAGTGCCGTATTAGTCAGCTCCTTGCAACGAACAAAGGAGAGCCAACAACGGCAGAAACAGCAACAACTACGCATACATACAAAGTGGGAGTGATTGGGTGAGGGGGTGATTTTCAGGAGATGTGAGGGGGCAATGAAGTTCACCGTGAATCAACTTCCAACTTCGAAATTCGAAATATGGTCGCCCCGCTTAAAAGTCGGCGATGAATCATCGGTTTATATTGCATACGTATGTACATGTCTGCTCGTATATATGTATGTAAGTGTGTCTTCTGAATTTATCATTGCCCACACAGCTGTGCTTCTTCTTCTTTAACTTCGCTTGACTTTGTAAGCTTTTCTTTGCCTTTCTTTCTATCTTTCTTCCTGTTTTTGGTTAATTCTCTTACAGATATATGTTGTACATATGTATGTATCTTGTGCTGTTTTTTTTTTGGGTGTGAGGAAGACGGCGCCAAGAGACCGTTAACAAAAAAGCAGGGAATTTGTTTTGGGAATATGAATAGTATGTATGTACATACATATGTAAAATAAAATGAGTCAAAGCTGCTGATGCGTGGCAAGCAGCCGACAAACGGAGTGCAAAAGGAGCAAAGAAGAAAGGGTAAAGAGAGCGCAGAGAAAAGGGATGGAGGGAAATGAGAAATGACAGACACGTCCGCTTTACATTTACACCCTCAACTCCTGCATAAATGCACAAGTGTATAGGCGAGTGAGAGAACGAGAGGGACAATAAGCGACTTGCAATGAATTTTAAGCATGCACATTATACATTTTATTTTTGTGCATATTATATATATACATATATGTACATACACACACAACACATTTTATGCAGGCGGCTGGGTTTAGTCATATATTCAATTTCAAAATCGCTGGATATTGAATATCCAAGTACCACGCCCAGTAAAATTCGCAACTCTCGTACAACACTCACACACATACAATTTCGTGCAATATACAGGCGAGGCCGCTCATATAGCAGATTTGAAATAACGAACTTCTGTGACTTCATCCTTATGAAAATGTGTATATATGTTTGTACATGCCTAAAAGTTTAAGCTCCCACCCTATCTGTATTGCTATAAAATGTTTCAATCAGTCCAAAAACGAATTAAGGTCAATGTACATGTGTAACTGAGTATTCCACAGCAATTTTACTTCTTTTAACTAATTTTTTAACACCCTTATTTAAAAGAATTGATTTTTATATTATATTAATTTATATTAAAACAACAAAAAACTAGCATGTTGATCCCAAACTCTAAGTAATCTTTAAGCTTTTTATTTAAACTTCGAAATGTAGGCAGTATTTATTTACCTTTTTCGAGGCCCACACTTTTGGCCCCTAATAAAAGTATTCTAATTAATATGTTAAATGTTTAAAATTGAAATTTTGTTACTGCGTTTTACTGCATTCTATTTCTTTAAATGTTGATAAAATGCAACTTTATCGTGACGCCCACTGTGGGGGAGGATATTGGGCAGCAACAACAACACATGCGCCCCGCCCAAGCTCACATACACAAATGTAGATATATAAACGCAGACGGTAAAAAAGAAGTGAAAATGCCGGCCGGTACTCACACACACACACACACGCACGCAAATCTTAAGTTTAAGCCACACAAAAATAAGCAATGAAAAAAATAAATGAAAAATAGTCAACAAAAGAGAAGGCGACGACAAAAGCGCTTTAACAGCTGCAGAAAAAAGTTACAAAGTAAAAGAAAAGAAATGAAAATGAAGAGAAAGAGCAAAAAGTAACGGACTAGACCAGCACAATAAATATTTATAACAAATCCGCTGCCATTTTTTGCAATCAATGAAGAAGCGCAGTCAACAAAAACCAGTTAGGTCTCCTACTTCATTTTTTTACCGTCTTTTTTTTTTTTTTTTTACTAGAAAAAAAAAATTGCCGGCGGTCGCCCAAACGAAAATTGCAACAAACAAAAACAAATTTCAATGCTTCTTTACAAAATTAGTGTAAATTTTAATTAAGCTCACCTTGATTTAGTTTTTGGCGTTGGTTTTTGGATTATTGGCAAAGAGAAATACTATAAATTGGGATGCTGGCGGGGCCGGGCTTATATATATATATCTTTATATGTATAGCTGTACACTTGGCGAGTTTGAATCCTCGGATTTGTCGCGGAGCTCTTGACGTCACAAAATACTGGCGCTCGGCGGAGACTCCCGGTTTTTATACCAAGGCGATGACAACTTGATACTATCTTCGATGTGCTTAGTTGAATTTGGCCGTATATAAGGTTCGGTCACACTTTGATTTTGTGGTATTTTTGAGTTAGCAAAGACACCAATGACATTTAGCACGTTCATTCACCACGACGATGTTATATCCTAACTTATCCGAGGTTTTATCTGAGTCTCATACCTGTTGCTAAGGTTTTTGTTTCGACATTTTCAAATTGCTCATAAAAATTTTTTGTTAAACAGGAAAACAAAAATAATGCTTGATTAAAAGGATTCACGTATTACACATGTAAACTACACAGAAATTCGAAGAATCCATAATGTGGCTTTCATATTCAAGTTAAAACATATATTTACTGTAACGAATTTTTTGAAACTTTAAGAATATTGTGAAAGCTTTATGTTACTCAACATGTACATGAATCTTCCTACACATCATTAGATTTCGGTCTTATTATGTAGGTACTTTTTAATAAATTCAAGATAAATATTTCGGAATATTCTTACAATTTTTACTTTTGCTACCACGCACTATAGCCGCCAGCAACTTATGTAGTTTAAAATCTCTCTGAACAGCCGAAGTATTAGGATCTATCGATGGTGTACTCTAAGTTACTTTACGTTTAATAAGGCTTTTATTGATGGATGGGAAAGCTTATCCTTCACGCTACGCGTAATTGGCGGATCGACACTCGTTCCACACTCGTGTCATTTCCGCAGGATCTCCGAACTCATGCGAAGCTATGACCGAACTATAGCTATCAGGACCTTTGTACGTCGGCCGATGGAATCGAAAATCTTCGCAATGTTGAAGGGAAATCCCCGCTTTGAGGGCCACAATGCCCAGGTAGATGTCGTCGAAGCGGAAGAGGGGCAAATGGACACTGGCGGCATACAACTGAAGAAGTGCCTTCTGGGAGAGCACGAATGCTCCGGCAGTCACATACGGTGGCCAGCGATCAAAGGGGTATTCCTCCAATGAAACATACCATTTGCTGAACTTGTGCCGCAACGGTGAGGTTTGGAAAACATGTCCTGCAAACAGCAATTCCGGCTGGTGGCTATGGCGTCCTCGGCCCAAGAACTTGAGAACGTTCTTTGCCGAAACATAGTAATCGTCGTCCACAAAGAGATAGAAATCACTACGATTGAAATTCTCGCTGGCCCAACGCATTCCGAGCATGGTTTTCAGTGTGTTATTGAAGTAGGCATCTGTGAAGTCTGCCTGAAGAATGTCTCCATGTTCCCGAGACTCCCATGCCACGTCCTTTTCAGTCTCCTGAGCATTGCCCAGAACGAACACGCGTCGTAGGTGGACATCTGAAAAACGGCTCTCATAACCCCAAGTCCGACGAATAGCCTCCCGCCGCTGAGAATTGCCCACGGCGCTCTTAATCATCAAAGTGAGCCGAGGAGGCTGATCCACCTGCAGTTCGACCGTGAATGAGGGCATCCGCAGGTAGGAGAATTTCTGCAGTCCAGAGGATGCGCTGGTGTCATCTTTGAGTGGGTAACGAAAGTGCCTCTCGAAGTCCAGCTCGTGTAGGTGGGTCAGTAAGCCGCAGTAGTCCACCAGCAGAATGAGGGGCAAAGCCAGGAGACATCGCAGCAGAAGTTTGCGGTGTTTACTTTGCATTGCAAAACAAAAATAACAGTGTGACCGTTATGCTAAAATACCAAGAATGGGCGATGTCTTCACTTTAAAACATTGGGTTATTTAAATAAATAAAAATGAAAGTAAAACATATGTATAAATAAGTAAAACAAAAATGTTGCACTAAGTTACTGAGAAAATAAAACTACATAACATTTATACATACATGTAGTATGTTGAATACATATTCCTGATAAAATACCAAAGAGATACAGATGCGCTCGCTTAGAATGTCAAACTGACAAGAATAAGCATTTCCATATACAAAATTTAAGACCGCGCGTATAAAAATCAAAATCTTGTGAAATCAAAATGTCCGAGGAAGTATCCATCGATGCGGTTGCTCCTCCCGCGGAGAAGAGTTCGAAGTTGACCAATGCCCAGAAGGCGCGGATCGAAAGGAACCTGGCCAAGGCGCAAAAGTTGCGGGAGGCTAAGTTGGTTTTCCATCCATTCAAGGATCTGGCCAGGTGCGATATCTGTTATCTATCATCCTAACAGAAATTATAGTAAAATCTAATTCCCTATAGCAACAAGGATGGTACACATCCGGAGGCTGCTCTCAGTCAGGGAAGCTCTGTGATCAAGGTGCAGGGCACCAAGTACATAGACTCTGGCGGTGGTTTCCTAATGGAGCAGCCAATTTTGCCCACAGGACCACCAGGTTCAACTGGACTTAACAAGTCCACAGAAGAAGTCCCACCGATTATAGACGATGCCATTGCCATTCCTGTGCAGTACGAGGAGTGTCTGGAATGCGGAGACATGTTTGCCGACTCCTATTTGTTCAACAACTTTGGGCACTCGGTGTGCGATAAGTGCCGGGACAATGAGGATCGACATGCCCTAATCACCCGGACAGAGGCAAAGGCAGAGTATCTACTGAAGGACTGCGACTTCGACAAGCGAGAGCCAAAGCTGCGGTACATAAGCCGTAAGAATCCGCACAACGTCCGCTGGGGTGAGATGAAGCTGTACCTTCATCTGCAGATCCACCAGCGTGCTCTGGAGGTCTGGGGTAGCGAGGAGGAGCTGGTGCGCCAGCATGAGTCTCGCGAGGACAAACGAGAAATGGGCAAGGCTCGTAAGTACAACAAACAGATGAAGCAACTTCGCATGGAGGTGCGCAGCAGTATCTACACCAAGAAGACGCACGCCGTCCACGAGCATGAGTTCGGACCGGATTCCTATAACGAAGAGGAGGACACCTACACGCACACCTGCCTCACCTGTCCGTACAGCGAGACCTATGAGAAGATGTAGATCCAGAGCCAATTTCCTTTTTTTTTTTAATAATTTGTAGATGTAGTTTTTAGTTTTAATGCCCTTGAAATGTACGCATTGTACGTCTGCATGTTTGAAGAATCTATAATGCTTCTAAAAAAATATAAATCCGATATTATTTTCTTAGTTATAAACGAAAAAATGTAAATAAGTATTAAAGATATTTTCAAACCCATATTTAATGAATCTGAAGTCAAATAATAATATTGCAAAATTAATAATGTAATCTTTTTAATTCTTAAACTTTTTATTCGTTTTTGCTTTGGCATTTTTGTTTAAAAATTTAAGGTTAAGACTTATGAACAAAAAATTATTGTCTTGTGTAACAATTTTAAAGTGAAGTAAATGTAAGTTAAATTTTTTGATTCAAACCAAATTTCTATTAAAAGTAAATTTTGTTTATTTGAAAATTTAACCCATCATCTTTAGTTGGGTAAAGGAACTTCGTTATAAATAAATAATCAAAGATTTATAAAAGCGAATTAAACCCTCAGCAGCTTTTAGTTATTTATATTCTTGAAATAAAATATTAGGTATATGAATGAATTTCCTTAATATAATTTTGTTTGTTTGTAAATCTACATCCATACATTAATTTAAATTAATGTTTTAATTGCCATAAAATGAGAGGTCAGATAATTGATATTTCAAAACTTGCGAACTGCTTGCAAGCAGCATTTGTTTGGTATTTTTATTTCACCGAGCAACCACGCGGTTTGATTTTGCTTCGGTATATATCGGCATCCAAAGTACGGTCGCATCGCTGTGAATATAAACGCAATATTAAAAAACAGAACAAAAGTTAGCCAGTGATAAACTTAAAAATTTGCTTTACACTGTATGCTGAACGCCAGTCGCCGGCAGTACTTTGCCACTATTGCAAATGCAGCTGGAAAATCAAAAAGTCCAACGGACAGTTTAGGCCAAAACAATATTTGCAATAAACTTAGAAAATCAAAACAATTGAAACCCCAGAAAACAGGGAAAGAAGGCGTTCAGCTATGTGTAAGTTAAGAAATAAAAAATGATTCGTTAAGAAAATCCAGTCAATTGAACTACAAATTATCCGCCTCAGAAATTCGAGGTTCCCGCTTAAGTCGTAGTTCTTCGATCAGAACAGATCCCATCGAACGGCGTAAGATGGACGAGCCCTCGGACGATGAGAACGCGGAGCCCACTCCCAAGAAGATTAAGCGGGAGTGGGTGAAAAGCTATTCGAACAAGGCCATGGAGATGATGAAGAAAATGGGTTACGAGAACGACAAGGGATTGGGAAAGAGCAATCAGGGTCGTCTGGAGCCCATCATCGCCGTTCAGCAGGATGGTCGCCGTGGCTTCGGCCTTAAATTGGACTCCGTCCACACTTCAGCTGGCCAATGGGATCCTGCCTGTGAGGAGCTTGAGATACCCGAACCGGTTCTTTGGCTTCACAATCCTGGTGGAGGAGCTGATTCATACAGTCTCGATCAGCTGATGGGGCACGTGGTTACCGGCCAAAAAAAACTATCCATCGACGAGGAGACACGCTACTGCGATCCGGAAATTCTGCATCGCATTCTTGATGCCAAAACTGTATTCGACGATCTCAACGACAGCGAGAAACGGCGGGCGAGATCTCGTTGCAATCCGTTTGAGACCATCCGCAGCTCTATCTTCCTTAATCGTGCCGCTGTCAAGATGGCTAACATCGACTCCATGTGCGACTTCATGTTTACCAATCCCCGCGACCCCAATGGCCAGAGTCTAGTAGCTGCCGACGAGCTTCTCTACTTCACGGACATGTGTGCAGGTAAAGTTCTTTGGGAAAAATCTCGTTTCACTTTCCATTGTTATATTTAACTTTGACTAATATTTAGACAAGTAATTAAATCCTTGCTAATTACAACATACTTTAATCGATGTAGTTTTTCACAAAAACTATCGGAAATTCATTCATTTTAGTAAACCTCTATGAAAAAATAAACTCACCTGAAGTTTCACTGAGCTCAGTATCTTTTTTTGCACAGGCCCTGGTGGTTTCTCCGAATACGTTCTGTTCCGTAAATCATGGGAGGCCAAAGGCTTCGGCTTCACGCTGCGCGGCGCCAATGACTTTAAGCTGGATAAATTTTTTGCCGCATCGGCGGAACCCTTTGATACATTTTATGGGGTAAAGGAGGACGGCAACATCTTTGATGAAAGCAATCAGGACTCTCTCAACGAATACATACGCCTGCATACGCCGCAGGGTGTTCACTTTGCCATGGCCGACGGTGGCTTCTCGGTGGAGGGTCAGGAAAACATCCAGGAGATATTATCCAAGCAGTTGTATCTTTGTCAGTTTCTCACCGCCCTAAAGATTCTGCGCCCGAACGGCAGCTTCGTTTGCAAGGTGTTCGACCTATTTACACCGTTCAGCGTGGGTCTGGTCTACCTGATGTATAAGTGCTTCCAACAGATTGCCATCATCAAGCCGAACAGCAGCCGGCCAGCAAATTCGGAGCGCTACTTGGTCTGCAAGTACAAACGATCAGACACAGAGACGGCGGCCATCATAGCTTACCTTAACTCTGTGAACCTCATGCTGGTCGAAGAATCGCAGATAGAAGACAGCCAGAACGACGTGCTGGAGATCTTTGATGCCAACGAACTGGCCGAGGACGAGGACTTCCTGCGCTACATCATCGATTCAAATAATGCCATTGGCAGGAAGCAGATCGTGGGCCTTCAAAAGATAGCCGCCTTTGCCCAAAATCCGGATCTGAAGGAGGCCAAGCAGTCAGAGGTGCGTCAGGAGTGCCTTAAACGGTGGGGACTGCCGGATAAACTGCGTCAGGCGCCAGAAATCAAGCCAACAGATAGACTGCTTGAAGAACTTCTGGCCGATTGGGCGTCGGATCGCAGCTGGCTGAATATGATGGCCAATAAGATAAACGGCGTAACCCCTCTAGCGAATACCGTGCAAAATATTGCGGACTGGTACTTTGTTCCTGTGGGACGCGAGGAAACGAACATCAATGCCTGCACTCTGTTCTTGTGCAAGTCTCGAGGCAATCTGCTTCGCTATACTGAGCACAAGAAGTGGGAGCTGGTGGAGACCGCCTTCGAGGTGCAGCCGCGGTCGATTTTCTTCGGCCAGATTGTGTACGAATTCTACGGAGAGGGCAGGACCATTCAACGTGTGGCTGCATTGCACATCATCGATGGCATCTGCCTGGGCGGAATTGATATACGGCGTCGGCCGTTCCGCGAGCGTGTGAGCATGTGCGATAAATTTGCCAGGAGTCTAAACAAGCCGCATCGCAAGGAACGAACGTTTGGAGCGCTGCGCAGCAAGCCTTTCTTTCGTCTACAGGATATGGGCAGTTTCTTTGCCGATATGCGGCACTACGTGCTGAAAGATAACTCGCAGCGGTTTGGTTACGCGCTGGACGACAACAAGTTCTTTGTGCCGGGCGGCATTCTGATGTTTTGCGAACTAACCTCAACCTATGTGTCCGCCCACTCGCGATCGCGGGGTCAGCTGTACTATTTTAACGTTAAGACTTCAGAGTCGTATTACAAGGATCAGATACCTAGCAAGAAGGCCGCCGAGATCTTTGCATCGTTCCGGTATAGCTATTGCCGCCGCCTGCTCTGGAAGTGGACGGACCTGCGCCAGGTAGAGGAACTGGCCACCGAGGACAATCCAAAGATCCTGTACCGCAGCGATTTCATCAAGTTCATCGCGGACAAGATGGGCCACAGCTAGGCCAATTAAACTTAGCCATAAGTCTTATTAGACATACACATACGTGTTTTTTTTTTAAACTTACCCCATACATTAGGATTCATCTGGAGGTTTTACAACAAATCCCTGCAATTTACTTATTCGATTTAAGTATTCGACGATTAGTTGTCTGCAGGAACTAAATCATTTTTTTTGACCATCACCGCTAACACTATTCATATAATGTCTGTTTTATTTCTAAAGATCTTACCAAAGCTACACCGCCTTTCATTTGGACTTGGGATTATATATTGGGTATATCTGAAAAATATAATTTACAAGCAGAACGATGAAGAAATAACTTGGCCAATTGGATTTCGATTTAATGTTTTTCTCTTATGTTTTTTCAGTTGAGTACCTTGATAATTTGCCTTATGATATAACATTCCATGTTTGGTCTTTTCTCGGAATTGTTATAAAGTTTTGGTGATCACAAATTCATAATTTTAAGATTGATTTGATTATAAAAATGAAATTCAATATTTCAGTTATTGTTCGTGTATCAAATGCGTTTTTCTCTGGTATTTAGTTGAATAATTTGCTGAATTATTTAATGGCTCATCGCCGCCCACTCATTCCATGGAGAGATGTCAGCGACAGAAAGTTGCATTCGCTGGTTCTTGCAGCTTAATTAATCACCCGATAAATGGCCAGGGAGCGGACTTTTGGTGACCTGGGTATACGGATTCCGCACTGTTTACAGTTGGACAAAAAAGTAAATGGTTGCCCGTACTTGTGCAATTCACGCCACACAACACAGTTACACATCGCCCAATAAGGGGACTAGTTGGTTGGGGTCTGGTTCAAAGCAGGGGTCGAGGGTCAAAGTCGGGGGGAAAATGCCACTGACATGCGCCAGTAATTAACGTCCCATTTTGGGTTAGATTACCCATGAATAATTGCGAATGCCGATGGTCGCGCCTGTCGCACAGTGAGGAAATCCCAGATAATCGCCAATATTTTATTAATTTTGCCTTTAATTTTGTGTAGTGATGCTTAAAAATTCCGAAATTATTAAATTATTGATTTGCAATAAAATTCACAAAAAAAAAAAACGATATTTTTTTTTGTGCAATAATCTGCTCTTGGCAGCTGATAGTTAAGTGCAACTGTGTTGGTTGGAAGGATGCGGAATCCGATCGACTTGGACGTAGACTATAGAACTTGGAATTGGGATTGTGATTGGGATTGGGTTGCGCAACTGCACCAGATTGATGATGGCCGGCTAAGTGTGGCCCCCTCTTTTCCATCCTTTATATCCTTAAGCCCATTGCTGACCCCACTTCATCCCTTTTTCACCATGCGAAGAGTGAGTGTTTTGGAGACTGAAAACTTTGCTAATTGCTTTTTGGCCACGGCTACGATGACGATGGTTCTGGCTATATATGTATATATATATATATATATATGGATGTAAAAAGCTGTTGACGACGAATCCAGCAACGGGCCACAGTTACAGCTTCCGAAAAATAGTAGTTTTCCATTTGCAGTTTAGCTGCCATGCACATTGACTTTCTAACTAAGAACAACCAAATGAAATTAAGACTGTTAAGATTTAGGCTTAATATCCATAATACCTACAAACGGTGATAGTTCAGGTCATATTTTTCTGGATTACTGGGCTCATAACTTTGGCAAAAATTGTCAAAAATTGTAAAGGTTTGTATTTTAACATTCAAAATTATAAAAAAATTTGATTGGCATTACAAATTTTTGATTTTGAGGGAAACATTTTTTTTTTTTTTTTTTAAATTTGGCAAGGGGTACCATCATCAAATGTTTCAAAAATTTGAATTTTTTTTTTTTATGTTTTGTTTATTTTTTGATTAAAACATATTTTACTAACCAAAACGTTCCCAAAAATGTATTCCAAACCTAGATCGGTTAGGTATTAACATAGTTAAGTTATGATTTTATATTTGGGAGTATGGCTTAGTTAACAAATAGTGACCGGAAATGTGCTTAATATTGGTATACATTATATACAAATAATTAACACCATATTATTCCTAGTAAATAGTTAAACAATTTTTTTAATTATTTGATTTGAATCTAGATACTATTAGTAAATAGGAAGTTAGACTGTAAACCAGTGTACTGGCATGGCATTGACAAAAAAAAAACTACTGTTTTTGTTGTGCATTTAATTGTGCTTTTTTGGCTGGGCCTACGTTTGCCGACTCAGCAGAGAATTAATTACACACACTCCACTCCACAAAATTCCCTTCCATGCTGCCTGGACATTTGATAGTTCGCACTCTTGCGTTTTATAAATTTTGCACTTCGCCTGCTGCGAGCATCTTCAGTTGTCAAAACAAATTTTTGCAACTGAGCCATTCATTTGTTACGAAACCCCGGAGACCTTCCCCATCTCAAGGAAATGGAAATCCCCAGAGTACAGCACATGAGACTTGGGTTAGGGACTCGGGATATTCTGGGATATTTTGGAGCTGGGACTGACCGCTGCCCAAATGCAAATGTCATTTTGTGGTCGTTCGAATGAATAAACGAAATTAAATGCAAAGAATTGGGCAAACAAAAAAAAAAGAGTTTGACTGGCAGGCGAAAGTCCAAGGATGGAGAGCTGTGGACAAAGGAGCTTCGAACAGTTCGGGAAGTTCAACCCCTGACACTGGTAAACCATGTGGGACCTCAGCTGATTGACAAGCACCGGAATCGAACCGGAAGCCATCTATTGAATCGATATGAAAGATTACCGTACACACGTCTGGTCAACCATTGTCATTATTTGGACAAAACATATAATCAAACAAATGGAAACGGCAAGTGGTGTTATTTTTATGAATATGACACTCAGTTCTGTCTCCTCAAGAAAAAAGGAGAAATACTTTTGTTTAAATGCATATTTAGGCTGCTATGTGGGCAGAAATGAAATCAATTTGTTTACTAGACGATCGACTCTTTTGTCAGCAATTCTCATGGAGAGGGAACCCCATGTTACGGAGGTTTCCCACGCTCCAAATTGCCTCAGATTAATTTTTCATATATTTTTTGCTGTAAATATTTCTCTCATATTTTTGTTCTCTCGTATCGTTCTCTTTTCTAATAACTGTAAAATAGCTTGGAAATAAAACTAAGGTAATTTTCCATATATTTTCCCTAAAAGAGAATCTAAAGTTGTATAACTCAAGTATCTCAATCCCCTGCTGATCTCTTCCCCTCGTTGATTGAGGTCATTTGCCAGCGTAAACGTGTGAGTCGCTTCGAATTAAGAGTCCTTTGCTTGGCCAAGACATCTCCTTCCTCCTCTTAGTGGGTTTATGTGAGGAAGGAGGGGGGGATTGCCAAAGTGGTTGGGTGGTGCTGAGCACACATTCGATTAGCAGAGGTCCCAAAAACTCGATGAGTTTTATTAGTAAATAATGGCAAATCATTTGCCAGTTGACACTTGCTGAATGGCCAAAGGTTTGGGGGGCGGTAAAAGTGGGTGGTAAATGGTGGTGGTAAGGTCCTCAGACACGTAAGGGAATGTCACTGGCAGGGCAAAGTCAAGGAGCAGGAACCGTGGTCCTGCTAATGAGCAACATTAATGAGCGCTATTTTTCATTGAAAGGACAATCAGTGTGTCCATATATGGCTGTATTCGTGTGTGTGTGAGGGTGTGCATGCTAGATGCTTTTCTCTCAAGTCTCTTGGGTATTTAAGCGGCCAAAATGTTTCAAAGAACGGCAATGACAGCAGGTGCCTCGCATACACATACGCACACCCACCACCACATGTATAGAAACACACGCACATACACACATTACCCTACAGGAAGCTGATGTCAGGACCCCATGAAAATTTAATACGAATGCAAAAGAAAGCAAAGAATTTGTAATTAAATTAACCATTTGCCGGGAACACCCATTCCACCTTGTCGTCGTCTTTGTTTTTATGTTGCTTTAAATTAAATATTTTTGCCTTTTTGCGTGAGTCCCTTCCGGGATGATGCAGATCCGGCGTTGAGTGGGTCAGCGGAAACCTCAACAATTTCCACAGACTCAATCAGTTCCTTGTCCAGCGCCTTTATGGCACGACAAGAAAAATTATAAAATGTAATTACATGTTCTAATTCTCCGAAATATACATAGATCATATAACAACACACATAATTCACTTTGAAATCTTTTCAGTCAGATGAAACCGTAAAATATTATGAAACCAAAAAAAGGCCCTTTCAGTTCTAGGAAAAACCATACTCGTATAAACAAATTAAAAAGAAAAGATCGTATAATCACTAAAGACCCCGTTTTTCTCTGTGCATATTTTGGACCTCAGGTTCGGTTGGGGATTCAGGTTTTTGGCTTCAGGTTGAGGTCGGTGTCGAGATCCCAGGTCCACTACGACACTCTGGAGAGAAATGCGAAATGAAAAATCGACTTGCAATTAGCAAACATGAAACATGACTACCCATAGCCCATTCCATTAACCAACAACGCTCCACCTCCCGGAGGTATGCGAATGTATAGGTGTGCGTGTGTGTGTGACACAGACACATCCTGATGTCCTGGTATCCTGACTCTGGCTGTGTGTCTGGAGCTCCAGGAGCTTCGCTGGCAGCGTTGTCAGCATGGTTAATAAGTTACTTTCGAGATACTTTATTACTTCCTTGGTGGGGAACGACAGCTGGGCAAGGGGGGTGGTTGGGGGTTTGGCACAAAGGGTTGCCATTGCCTCCCACCACCATCATCCACATCCCATCCATCGCATGTCTGTGCGTGAGTGTGTGCAGTTTTTTAATTTATGCGATTTTTGACTGCCGCCGCCCTTAGCGCGTAGGGGGCAAGGCTTGGGGAAAGGGGTTTTTGAGAAAGGGGTGTTCGGTGGCAAAGTGGGGGAGTGACAGAACATGGGACATTGGAAAAAGTTATGTTATATACTAATAAAGAAGTGCTAGAAAGCATAATGAATTTAAAAGAGAATCCAAAAAGGGGAATTGGTATTATATCTATCTATCTATCTATCTATGGTATCTATTTGTAGGTTATAATATTTAATAAGAAATGTTTAGCTCGACGGTTAAATTTGCTGTAAATTTTACCATTGAGAATAGCATTTCTTAGCAAGTTTCTTAAGCAACTTTGCTCCACAGTGCAAGTGTGCGATTGTTTTGGTTTGGCGCTCAAAAGTAGGCAATAGTTTCTTTTGCCGCACGTTACAAGCGCACAGAGTTCCTTTTCGTACCCTCATTTTTAAGCCCAATCCACCCACAACTCACGCCTTTGCTCCAACCACTTGGGGACCACCTTCCACCCTTCCCTCCCAGCCATCTGAGTTTTTCCTTATTTATGCAAATGAAATCAATGCTCGCTGACGTATGTGTGTGTTTGTGATTGCGTCAAAAGAATAGAATTTTTCATTTTAAATTACATGCCAGCATATACGAGTTGCTGTGGATGGTGTGTATGTTTGTGCAAAGAAAACTTTTGTTCGTTTGTTTTTGAAGAACTTTTGCATCGAGACTGCGAACTGCAAACTCTGAACTCTGAACTCTGAACCGACCTGAACCGACCTGAACCGAACCACATTAAAGGTAACTATGCAAATATTTTTGCGGCTCACACGAGCAAACACAAACCAAAACCGGACCCGTGAACCCTTTTGGCTTTTTTTTTTTTTTTTGAGTACTTTGAGTGCTTGAGGTGGTAACCAAAAATATTCCATGCTGGTCAATCGGAAAACTAGTAAATTCTCTAGAAACGGGTATTCCCCTCAACATGAAAAGCCCAACCCATCACATCAACATCCCTTGGTTTATCGCTCATTGAAGTTCGCTTTTCGGTTTCGGTTTGCTTCTAATTGTGTGTTCGGCTTTTAGTTTTTGGCAATCACTTAGCCCACCGGTTACTTTGGCCCCCCTTCTGGCCCACCCCAGCTATGTGTGGAATGTCTAATGAAGCCACATAAATCAAGTGGCAGCTAACCGGAGGCCATCCTACTACTGCTCCTGCTCGTTGACCAGCATCCTTCATCGTTTAGCGAGCTTTCAGCCGGATGTCCTTTGGTCAGTGCCAGTGGGCTAATTGAAATTAAAAACGTTGTCAAGAAATTGCTGCGCATTTTTCATTCGATTACCACAGACCCCTCCTAAAAAAAAAGAAAAAGAAAAAAAAAAATCAATTTACCACTGATTTATGCTAATGAAAGAGTCAGAAAATGATAAATTAATGATTAAATAAGTGTTAGCAAAATAATTAAGAAGAATAATATCGATTTTAAACTTATGATATCTGTTTTTTGAAGGAAAAACCATTACTCTATTATTGTGTATATCCTTTATTTGGTATTCGAATTATTTATTTCTTGTAATATTAAAAAAAAAGACAATGATCACATAAAATATTTTTCGGTTGTAAATTACAGAATTTTTTCTTGTCATACAATCCAATATTATATTATATATATATATATATATATTTATATTTTAGATTTATATTTAGTTTAGTGTAATTATTTTTTATCATCGTAATGTAATTACTTCATTTAGTACAATGATTTCTTTTTAAGCCTGCTATTTGTTTTTTTTTTTACTCCTTTCCTTCTCTCATTTAGCTTCCTTGCTTTTAATTTTTTTTTGTTTTCAACTTTTTCGATTTGGTTTTTATTTTTTTAAAATTCGTCTAAATTACCTTGCGGTTTTTGTTTTTTTTTGTTTTTTGGGGGTTTTTGCCTTCTTCGCTCTACGTTTTACTTTCTTTATTTAGTTATAGTTAATTTTAAGATTAGACGTATGACGATACAAAAAAAAAAACGTGACTTTTTGTTCAACTACTTTGTTTACTTAAGCTTATACAATTAGTTTATTACGATTTCGGTTGTCCCGTTTTGCCCTCATTTGGTTGAATGTATTGCACTGAATTTGAATCTACTTTTCTCGATTTTGGTTTGGGTTAATGTTTCTTGCCCGATTTCGTGAAAGGGGTAACATTAAAACTTACGATCCTACAGAAAAGCAGACATCCATATACACACATACTGATATAATCTCTGCATATGTACGCCTCTCTTTTGTTTTCCCGATTATTTATACTCGTATGTATTGCCAACACCTCGTAAACCCAATGTTCTCACTTCCTTTCACACACTTATCAATTATAGTTTTAGATATTCGCTTGATATTACTATTACATTTCAATATTACAAGTACACACAAAAAAAAACAAAAAAAAAGTATTACGATTACATCCACTAAGTTTAGTACTGATTATATTTGCATGTGTATATGTTTGTTGTATGTATTTTACTTAGTTTTTCCACTTTTGGTGTTCGACTTTGCCACTTAACTAAACTTAGCCTGCAGGGGATATGGGCTAGAGGGGTACTAGAATGGAACTTGGTTGGGGATTATTAAATAGTTGCGAATCTCTTGCGTTTCGCATGCAAAAAATTGACCAGACATTAACACCAAACAAATGCCCTACATTTAAACATATATATATATATACTTGGGGTTTTCTATATATATATATATATATATATATATATCGATTTCTATAACTTCTAGTTTTAGTATTTGATACAGACAAAAAAAATTGCAATTTATAATCGAATTACACACTTATATTCGGTTTAACTTTCTTGTTTTTGTTTTTACAGAGTTGCTATTATCAACACACGACGAAAGCGTCTAGGATCTAGGATGTGGAACAGTTCTAAATACTAAGACTGGGACTACCATTGTCCCGACCAACTAAATGGTTAGGTTTCCATGCCTAATAACTAGAGTTTTATGTATATATACTAATGGGGCACATCGCACGGGTTACCCCGACACTCTCTCTCCCAATTGTAATTTTTATAGTCTGCCTTGAAGTCAGGCCTATGAATAACCTCTAACATCTTATTTCTCACTTCTTTTTATTTAAGTATTTACACTTGTCTGAGCCCTGGACGGGATTTGGCTCTATTTTTCATTTTTCCTGGGGGGGGTCATCAGTGTTCTTTTGGGCTTTTGATTTTCAATGTTCTTAAATAGGCGTCGGCATGAGTTTTCCATATTCCTGGTGCATTGTAGGCTTCACCGAGTTATAGACGGGTCGTTCCGTATCCTCCGGCAGGGCATACACATCGGGTGGTACGCAAAGTGATTGAAGTTTCGAGATATACGAGTCGAAGTGCTCGTGTGGATGCGGATGTGCATGAGGATGGGCATGCGGATGGCCGTAGCTGACGGGATGATGCACTGTATAAGGATGATGATGTGGTGGCACTGGTGGAGGTCCTACAGCTCCACTAGATCCTAAAACACCACTGTTGCCTGAGCCACTGCCCTGATGAAGACCAGCACCTATAGCCCCACCACCACCTCCACCACCATACATACCTCCACCAGCGGCAGCAGCCGAACCACCGCCCGAAGACGGTGGCGGTGGCGGCGGCAGGAGTGTGGAATACGCCGCCGCATGCTCTCCACTCACTAGAGATCCTCCGGCCACCAACTGACCACCAGCACCACATACATTATCCAGTCCATGAACCACAGAGCCCGCCGACGAACTGGGCGTGGTCGAACCAGGCGGTGGTGGCGGTGGCGGTAGACGAACATGTTCCAGCAGCGTTATCACATTATTCCTCAGGCTCTCGTAATAGTTATTCAGATTGGCATTGGGTGGGGCTCCTATACTATCAATGGATTGGTTGGGATTGCTGCCAGAACTGGGTGCTAAATTACTGATCGAGTGGTTTAGATCGTTGACATTGGTAGTGCCACCGCCAGTGCTATTGTTGTTATTGTTGTTGTTGCTATTGGTGGTCCCTCCACTGACCGTGGATGTGCCACTGGTGGAACTAACACTGGCGAATGGCGATTGACCGCTGGGCGAGGCCAAAGCCACCGAGGAACGCTGCTGTTGCTGCTGATGACCGCTCAATGGAGAAGCCTCCTAATGTGAAGACAAGACGAAAAAACACATATATGGATGGTTAGTGGTCCAGTGGTTAGTGTGTTGAAGCCCAGACGATGGTCACGAATTGGTTTTCAATTTACTCGATTGGGTGGGGTGGTTTCCCGGGGTACATAAACCCCTGCTCATGTGCCACATATGTGTATTGGAATTCCAATAAGAACGCGCCATCACACACAGAAGTGGAAAAAAATGGGGAAATGGGGTTGGGTGAAAGTAAGAAAACAAAAAAAAAATACGTAAAGAGACGAATCCTGAACGAAGCCAACACGAACACCGGAGGCAGAAAGAGAAAGATACAGGCTCGAGTAAGTGAGCGAGAAAGACAGGGCGCTAGAGGGAGTGAGTTTTTTCGGAGTTTTTGGGGGCCTGGGGGTGCCCCAAAAACACAAAGGTTAATGCTGCGTCGACGTCGCTGCCGGCGCCTTTGTAGCACAGTTATTGCTGCCCCGCCGTGGACTTGTTCTCATTTCTTATTTTTTTTTGCTTTCGCCCCATTTCCCAGGCTTTTAGGAGCAAATCGAATACCGTCCTGCGATTTGTTGGCGCCTCGTTGTTGGGCTGCAACATGGCCTGCGCATGACCAGCGCGCACACACAGACGTGGGTGCGGGTGCTGGTGTATGTGTGTGTATGTGGCTTAGGGGTGTGTGCCTCCTGCCCCTGACGCCGCCGATTCTGATTCGCCGCCCGATGCAGTGAAGATGCAACGTCACCGATTGGCTGATGTCAACAGGGGTAGAGTGAATTGCATCGCATTCCGGGTGGATTTATTACACAAAAAAAAAATGTAATTCTCGATAAGATAGTATGATGGATGTCATTCAAAATAAATATAATAGATTAATTTCCAACTTTCTTTGGCCGCGAAGCTTTACCCGTTTCCTATAATCTTGTCTTTTGGCAGATGTTAGCAGTTGTCTATAACCTTTCTTAAAGTATCCAATATCTGATCCTGTTCTTTTTGAATTATTATTTCGTTTGGTGCTTGGAAATATGAGTTGTTAGGCTTGAAAAATCAAAAGATCCCAGGCAATTTAACGTCTGCGTATGCGGCTGATAAAACTTTTCGTTCGCGCCCTCGTTTTCGACTCAACTTTAGCCTAAGTTTATTTCACTTTACTTAACTTTACTTTACTTTACTTTGTTTCACTTGTTGTTCATTGTTTTTTCGCCGAGTTTTAGAGACGTCCTTGAAAAGTGCCAAGACAAAACTCGCTCAGGTGACGACAGACCGAACTCAAAAAAAAAAACAAAAAGCGATACTATGGGCAAAAAGAACTCCACTCAAAGTCTCGTTTGAGTCGAAAGTTTTAAGGGCGGAGGAGGGCGTAGGGCGTTGGACGGAGGGCGAAGGGAGAAGGGCGGTTATGGGAAATTGGGAGGTGCAAAACTTTCAGTGTGACCATCGTCTGCAAAGTTCGTGCGCTTAGCCTAGTGGGAAATGGACTTGGTCTCATAATTTGTTGCCGTCAACGAACCTGAGCCTACATACCCGATCGCTGGTGCTCAACTGCGACTCCATGGCATTGATATCCGACTTGAGCCGCATCATTTGTGACTCTACACGTGCATTTTCCCGCTGTAGCTCTGATATCTCGGCCTCCAGAGTGTTAAGATCATCGCTGCCAGCGGCTCCAGATGATGGACCACCACCAGATTGATTCTTTTCGGTTATGCCGGTGTTGCTGCTACCGCTGGTGTTATTATTACCGCCGGTACTGCCGCTACTGCTACTGGTGACCCCGATGCCGACATTAAGACCAAGTCCCACGCCGACACTGCTCCCTACGCCGCCCATAACAATATCCAGACCGCTGCCGCCTGTTCCAAGTGAAGAGAAGGGCAATGCAGAGGCTCGTTAGTGGATGGTACGGTCCTACGATCTATGATCATAATGCTGTAATGTCTTTTCTCTTTTTTTTTTTTTTTTTTTTTTGTTTTCTTCGATCTGTGGGATCGTCTGGCATTCCACGGTTCGTCAATGTGCGCGTGTGCTAGCAACTCAATTGGCACTAGTGTGAGTTGGTGTGAGTTGGTGTGGTGTGTGGATGGTGTGAGTCACATTTAGTAGAAACGACAAGTGATGAGGACTCCTTAAACCTAGCTGTAAGCGGTATAGCCCTTAGCGTCAATCATGCAATACCTGACAGACCCCAAAAGCCGCTGCATCGTTTACAACTAGGCTTAAGTTTTGTTGTTAAGAAGTGGAAACCCTTTGAAAGGGGCTAAGTAAAGTGCAATTGATCACAGTATGTGGTACAATCACAGATTATAGACAAAAGTTGATTTGTCAGAATCAATTTAGTTACATTGGAAGTAATATTAGATCAATAAGTATAATATTTGACTCAAAGTGTGTGTGCATCATGAGTGTTAAGTGTTCGTGAATGAGTGGTGTTGATTGATTGGTGGTTTTAAGTGGACTTTAATCATCTTTTCTTAGGGCTTACCTTGATCGACAGACTCCCTGGCAATTTTTGTATGTACATATATTATATATTTTTTTTGTATATTTGGATTCTCTGATTTGTGTGAGTTGTAGGTATGACAATTTGTGGTCTGTTCGCATTGCTGTCTTTCGGTTTTTATATACAGACACATTGAATTGGTTACTTTTTTTTTAACTTTTTGTTTTTGTTTTAGGGGTTCTTTACTGTATTTAGTTTGTTTATTATTCTGCTGCATTTGGATTTTCATTGCATTTATTTTTGGTTGCTGGTTGTGGTTTCAGTTTCTGTTTCAGTTTCAGTTTCAGTTTCGATTCGGACTGTTTTGACTGCGATTCAGTGGTTATCGTTTTCTATTTACAGTAGATACTCGGCACCGATACAAAACGTTGCGTAATCTAAAAGAAAACGTCAACAAAAACGACATGAAACGAAACGAAAAGAAGAAACATAGAATTAAATTAGAATTAAAACTAGGAATTTAATTGTTTCTTTCTCTTTTGATCAGCTTCTTTGTTGCTTTTGCTTTGCTTTGTTTCTCTTGTTCGTAAGTACACACACACACAAACACACACACACACACATGCATTTTTGGGTATGCTTGCGTGTGTGTGTGTGTGTGTGTGTGTTATTGGATATTAACGGGTTCTTGTTATGTACCGGGTTTATCGGGAGGATTTTCAGAGGATATTTCGAGTGAGTGGTTGGTTTTGCGGGGGAGTTGGTGTTGTCAGAGGTTTAGGGATTTCGAAGGATTTCGAAACTTAATGAAAATTTGTTAGATTTCTTATTATTTTTTTTTTTTTTCTTGAAATTCTTTTTGTGTTGCATTTTCCGAAACCAAAACCAAAAATAAAGTTATTTCTTGTTGAATATTTGTATTTTGTTTTTCATTGCTATTGATACTTTCTTTTCTTTTTTTTTTCGTTTGACTTTAGCACACGCACACAAAATTCCAACCGAAAATGTTTCAAGACAAAAAGCGTGCAACACCAAAGAAGAAGAATACAATCTTTTGCTGTCTTTCAAATTATTATTACTATTTTTTTTTCAATGAAACCGCCGATTATTATTATTGTTCTTCTTGATGGGCGTTGCCAACTTTATGACAAGGCCATTATAACCCAATCCCCTTTTTTCGATCTTGAAGGGATATATGGTATATTAGCCTTGGGCCCAGTTCATAACAGAAAAAAAAAAACACGCAAGAGAGAGACAGCGAGAGAAAAGGAGAGCGAGATGAAGCGTCTAAGATCGGGGCACTCACCTGTATAACCTTTGGGATAGACCATGGTGACCTCATCGAACTTGGGCTTCTTGATACCCTGGCTGCCCACCGTAGTGCAGGCTAAAAAAAATTATAAAAATAGTTGGAAATTGATGGGTTTTATTTTTTATATTATTTATTAAAGTTAAAAACACCGTCTTAACATTCATCTTGGTTATCATCAGACTTTACTTACCATCAAACTTCATGGCCGTGGCAGCTGCCACAGCGGCCTTGTGCTGTTCTACAGTGCCGCCGGCTTCCAGGACACGCATCTTGTTTCGATTGGCAATCGGACAGCCCGAAGCGCTTAAGAAAAAAACAAATCGTTATGCCACCATTAGCTACAGTCCCATCCATCATTAATTCAAAACCAAGACCTGAAGTACTTACCTTCTGTGGGAGAGGAACTTGCCGGTGGAATGGCCAGAGCCATCGCATCCCGGAATGGGACAACGTAGGGGTTCCGAATCCTGGCCATCGCGTGGCTTACTCTTCGGTTTATTGGCTCTTGGACAGCCAGAGAGGCTGCGATGTGAGGAGTAGTTGCCTGTCACGTGTCCAGAGCCATCGCATCCGGGCGTTGGGCACTTGAGCTCCTGCGAGTGCGATTGCAGATGGTTGCGGTCCGAGCGCGAGCAGCCCGTCAATCTGGTAAAAAGAGAATGGGTCGCCGGATTAGTGAATGACTCATACCCAAAGCTAAAACTAAAATCAGGCCAAGTGGCTGCCCACAGATAAGAGAACTCTCCATATGTCTGTGTCTGTTCGTGCGGCTAAGACTTTGGACTTGAAACTTTCGGTTTTAAAGTTTCATTTAATCATGGGGTGGCAGGCAGAGCTGGGCTGGGCTGGTTTTACGACTGCTCTGCGGCCACTTTCAGTCGTAATCATAAATATTAAAGTTTCTCGACCCTGGGCTTTAGTGTCCACACAGGAGGACCGCCGTGAAGGAGTCAAAGCTCTAAACAAGGCACTGCATTTTCTTTGACAACTAAGACTGCGAATCCATAAAGTCGTGGGACTTTAAAGTATCAAACTATTTCAAACTTAAGCTTACGCTTTAGGTTTAAGGTAAAGATTCATAGATAGATCTAACCAATTAGTCAGTTACAAGTGGGTTATAACAAACAAGTTACAGATTTCGATTAGTATTTTAAGGCACTAAAAGGTTAAAACCTCCAGGTGTTGCTGAGACACGTCTCTTTTGACAGAGATGGATTGCGGGAAGAAGAATGTGATGGCCATAACAATTTTTGTCCAATTATTGTATGAATCATTGACCACCCTGGGAAAGAGACTGTCTTCGAGCACACTTACCCGTCCTTGGACTTGTCGTGCTGCGGTATGTGTTGTGGCGGTGGCATCGAGTAGCAGGTGGCCGGACTGGGCGAATATCCGCCGGAAACGGGCGTGGGATACCCACCAGGACCGACGGCAGTGGCATACGGATTACTGCATTGATACGCAGCCGGACCGTAGCCGTGGTATCCTGCTGGCGGATAGTCTGACTGCACCACCATTCCATAGCCGGGATGTGGTGAGTAACCTGTAATGATAGATGGTTCTAAATTTAGCTACTTTTATGTTTGATTTTAAAACTCATAACTGCCAATTTTACAGATGAACTCTTAAGCTCGTTTAACCCATTTACTTACCACTGGGATCACGATACGTTTCGATATAGTGAGAACCACCGCTGTCCGGTGTGGATTCGCGGCTATAGGGACGCGGACCGCTGATGTGGCCCACCAATCCAAAGCCCAGAGGTCGTGGAGGCCCGCTAAAGTCAACCGGTTCCATTTGCGGTGATCTCGGTGGACCACCATTGCCTGGACCCAGAGGTCCTGTCGCTCCACTCACAAAGCCCTGAGCATGACCCACCACCAGGCCATCGGCGCCGTACTGTGGACTCGTAATAATGCTGCGGATATAAAAGAAGTCAAAGTAATGATATTTTAAAATATGTTTTACAAAAATACAGGAGAAATGATATGATATATGAATATTAATATGGTTCATAAGGATTATTAATGACTCACCTGTGGGGTAAACGGGTGACGCTAAGGTCCAACGTTTGTCCCTGAGGACTGGGAACCTGGGGACTGGCTATGTTTGGACTGGCTCCTGGCTGCGGACTGCCGTTGCCCATCCGCTGGGCGGTATACTGGTTGTGCGAGGCTGGCGAATTGAAACCGTGCGGACTGCTGCTCGTAACCGAGGTGGAACCACTTAGATCCACCGCCGGCACACCGCCCACATTGGGTGCGGGTGAGCTGCTCTGTTTGCCGTGCTGTTGTTGCTGCTGCTGTTGTTGTTGCTGCTGGTGGTGTTGCTGCTGCTGCTGTTGCTGTTGCTGCTGCTGCTGTTGTTGTTGCTGCTGCTGCTGTTGATTTTGGTAGGCGGCTGCTGCAGCTGCTGCTTGAGCAGCGGCCATTTTAACCGATAGATTAATAGCCGAAAAGCCCGGCGGCAGTGGCCCCATTGTGGGATCATAATGATACATGGGCCGAGGATATAAAGGCTGCCCGCCATTGGCCAACTCATCGTGCTCCGCCTTGGCCAGCATGAGTTGCTGCTCCTGAAGATATTTCTGCTGTTGGGCCTGCATCTCATCGGTGGTTTGGGGCAGATAATGATAAGCAGCCGCTGCCGCAGAAGCACCTGCTGCCGTCGCCGCCGTTGCTGCTGTTGCCCTTTGACCGTTGCTGGGACAACAGACGCCGCTGGGATCGTAACGCTCGAAACCAGCTCCGCTGGCCGCCGTTACTGCATCTACCGTAAAGGCTGGCGAGCTGAGGGAACTCAGCGAGACGGGCGGATGTGGATGTGGATGTCCGGGATGTGGATGCGGATGTCCAGGATGTGCTTCATAGGCGCTTCTCGCCGTACCAGGCGACAGTTCACCTCCGTTGGGTGCCATTAGTTCGCCGCTTGGTCCGACACTTACATGGCTTTGAGCATAGCGCATTTGTTCATATTGCTGTTGCCGCTCGTCGGCCTGTTGCTGCTGCTGTTGCTGTTGCTGGTGTTCCGAGTGATAAGTGGCTGAAGGATCAGGCACATCGTTGCCTTCTATGAACGGTCCTCTCTGCTGATGCAATGTATGTTGCTGCTGCTGTTGTTGCTGCTGCTGCTGCTGCTGCTGTTGTTGTTGTTGCTGCTGCTGCTGTTGTTGCTGTTGCTGTTGCTGCTGGTGATGGCCATGAGGATTGAGATGTGGCTGATGCGGCGGACTTTGCAGACCCACAAAGCGACTCAGATGCGGTGCATGCAGGTTGTTCTCACCATTCGAGGCAGTTGTACCGCTTGCCGAACCAGAACGCGGCGCTTGAGAGGAGGCCGCTGAAGATGGTGCGGCGGGAGCGGGCGCTGCCGCATCCCCCGAGAGATACGAGTGCATGGGGCTCTTATTATACTCCGATTTGATACTGGCTACGGGACTATATTCCGATTTGATAATCGGCATCGTTGTGGTGCCGCTCAGTTTCGTGCTATTATTGTTAATGCAGTTGCTGTTGTTATTGTTCAGATAGTGATTGGAGGCCAGCTTCAGTTTGTCCAACGGATGCAGCTCCTTTTCATGTTTGTCCAGATCGGCTAGAGAGTGCGAAAAAGAGCAGACCAAGACATGGAGCGATAGAACAGAGAAAAGGGCGTTAAAGTAGATAGCAAAGGAATGTGAAATTTTCAAAATATTAGATGGGGGGATTGATTTCGTTCACACACAGTCGGCTGAGTTGGTTGGCTTGGCTTGGATGCTCAAATAGCTCAATGGTTCTAGTTTTAGCTGAAGGAGTGGCAATAGTAGAATGGTTCACCTGCTGTTGCTGCTAGTGGTGCTGCCGCTGGACGGCGGCTGGTTCCGACGGAGCGCCTTAAAGCCCGCGGACAGCCGGAGAGGCTGCGGTGCACGCTGCGATGCGGCTGCACATGGCCACGACCATTGCAACCGGGCGTGGGGCATTTCAGGATCTGCTCGTGCAAAGCCAGCACTGCAAGTGCATGGGAATTATTTCAATTTCAAACGATCTGAGAGATCAGCGGTAATGGCACGACTACAACAACAAGGCATTCCACAGTCAGGGACAGAGATAGAGAGACAGACAGAGAGAGAGAGAGAGAGAGAGAGAGAGAAAAGCCAGAAAGAACGAGACAGAGAGCTTCAAGATCCTCTATCAGGTCAAGTCATTAAACACTCCGTAAGGAGATCCCGTAGAATCTAGTCCATCATACTAATGCTAATTGCTAAGCTACATGCAATTTTATAAATAGAATTAAGGATGGAACTTTATCACTTTTGTTAAACTTTAGATTCTTCTAAGATCATGCAAGAAAAAAAGGATAGTAATAAGCCTCTTCTGTTTTGGATTATTAAACTTTTAAATAATAAATTACAGATCACACAATAATTGCAGAAGATTGTTGCTAAGAGAGTTCTACAAGGCGTATCCTTTCATCCTTAAAGATTAAGCAGTTAATATTAATCTAGGTAGCAACATGTATTTAATACCTCATTTGTGTATTTAATAACTTAAAAATTAGTCTACAAAGTACAACTTTTAGAGGAAAGTTTTAGAGAATCTGAAAGATGAAGGCCGCACAGACACATCGAACATTCACACTCAAGACATGGCTAAGAGGTACACAGGAGAAAAGAACAGGAGAAAGGAGAAAAGAACAGGAGACAGGTTGACAGTTATGAGACAGAAAGAGAGAGACAGAGTTGTAGAAAGATTGACAGACAGAGATAGAGCGAGCGACTACTAGGCATACATGGCCATGCGAAACGGAAGTACTTTTCTTTTGTTTTTTTTTTTGTATTCTTAAGAAAACTTACATTCTGTGGTTACTTTATCGCGCTTCGGACAACCCGACAAACTGTCAAGGTTCCAATAATGGCAGATCGAGAAGTATATATATTTAGAGAAAAAGAGATAGAGATGGAAAGTTTGTTTTTGTATGAGAGAAAAGGACAAATTCCAAAAGGCTCTATATACATGGATGGGTACCTGCGATGATGCGAATACAATCCAGTGACATGTCCTTGGCCCGTACAATGCGGTGTGGGGCATTTGGCGCCATCTACAATTAACCAATTAACAGTAAAAACTTAAATTCAACGAGGAGAAACCAGGACGAGGTCGATAGGCATGCATATATGCTATGCCATATACTAAGACAGTTGGAATGGGTGAATGGGGGTGAATATTTTCTAATTAATTATATGGCAGGCGACAGCGAGAGACAAGTTGACGTAGAAGCCCGTAGGAAAAACGCCTAAAAAAACAGCTAGGCAATAGAAGGAGTAGCAATAGCATCATCATCAACAACAACAACAACAGCAGGCAACACGAATTCTTTTACCCTAAATAATTAATTAAAATTTGATGGAAAACAGCTTTGCATTATTTACTTTAAAAAGCTCAGGCGCGCACACACACACACACATGACAGTCAGCCGAAGGGAATGTTGGGTTGGGGGTTTTCGAGACAGCTTCAAAAATCAAAAACCCAACCAAACCAAACCAAACCAGACCAGACCCAAAAAACTTGGTCGCTTTCTAAGCGCAACTCCTCGAAGATAAAATACCAAACCCCCTCTTCTTGCTATACATATATATTATAATGTATGATGTGCGTGATATACGGGGGGGTTGGTTAATGAAATATTTTTCGAAATATTTTACTAAGGTTTTTGTCTATTACGTGGCTGGGCAAAATGTCAAACTGCAGCTGCCGGAAAAGCAAGCAAGCAAGCAAGCAAGCAAAGGTAAAAGGACCGACTCGTCTCTAATTAGAATTTAATTAAAATAAAGCCAACGGAGTTGGAGGCTCTAAAGTGTTTGTGCATTAGAAAATGTTCATGTGTGTATAGAACAAAAAAAAAAAAAAAAAGAGAAAAGGTACATAAGGAAAACTAAAGATTGAGAGGAGTCTAGAAACCAGACACACACCGAACACTCACACAGCACACCCACACACACACACCCTCTGAAGAGTTAAGCCTAATAAGCCACATTAGCAAAGAGGCTAAAACAATAACAATACGGCTTTGCCATACGCTAATGACTTATTACGTATACGCAGCAGCGTGAGTTTTAGATGCTTAGGCTTCCGTCAACTATTTAAAAAGTCATTCAAATTATATGAATACCAAAGACATACGCACACGCAGGATGAGGAGCTCTTCTGGCTTCTAGTTCCTGGTTCGTGGCTCCTGGTTCCTGGCTGAGCATACTGAGCATATTAATGCCAAAACATAATGACAAAATAAATATGCAAAAGTGGTTTTTGAAGGAAAACGTGCTCATAATGCTTTATATCTAATCATGCCACACCCACTTACCCCGCCTACACATCCCCTGCCATCGTCATCGTCGTCGTCGTAGTCGTCTATGGAAATTGTGGAAATTGTACTGCAAAATTAGTAGAAGGCAAAGCTCAAGGCTCAGGCACTCAACCAAAAGATGTCTGTCCATGTGTCTCAGCGTTGTGTGTGGCATAAAGGGTTTACAAGCCATTAGTTGTTGTGCGCTCCAAAAACCCCAACCCCCCGCAATACCTCCTCCAACCTTCAATTCCATCTTCAAACCAAAAATATAAACGGCCCCTCTCCCCTTACCGATCCCAATTTCATAACGACAAAATCGCTTAATGTCTTTTTGGCTGCTGAATGAGCTGCAAAAAGGGTTTTATTTTTAGATATGTGGGGGCTATGGAGCAGGGGGGTCGGTCTCTGTGCAAATAATAATAACAACAAATGCCAGCGGTATAATAATCGTCATAATGTTGCCTATTACGCAGGCAAATTGAGTGTCTATCTGGGGTATTTTTTAGGGCAATGATCATTCACGCGTATCAATCAAATCAGAAGGAATCAATCATACATACTATCTCTCTCTCTCTATTTCTTACTCTCTCTTAGTCTCTGTCTTTCTTAAGGGGGAAAGAGGTGGTTGTTAGTAGGTTGGTTTTGGTGGGACGTTGGGGCGTTTGGGGACAGGGGACTTTGTTCTGATTTTGCCAATTGAAGTGGTAAACTCAATGCAACAAGAAGTCTCGCACATCAGCCGATCGATCGATCAGTCGAGCCGAAAACGGAAACTCAACCGAACCACAACGAATCGCTGGTGAATTAGCTGCCCAACACTGCACTGGACTGTACTGCATCCATTGATGGACTAACAGGTTCACATTGCTGTTTACAGAACTGTTTCTAGTTTTATCTTTATGCGGGTTTTACTTATTAATGTTTATATAACTATTCTTAATGGATCGTTTTTGGTTTATAGGATGACAAACTGATACGTTGTTATATATAAAACTCTTCACAAATTCAGGATATTGTTTAGCTATGAACTGCTTACTGCTTAAAAAGCAATCACTATGCTATTTACAACACTCTTTTTAAGATCCTCTTAACATTAGTTATAAATCACTAATTCACACTTAAAAGCAGTTCTGTTTACAGCGTTGTTTAAGTTCTGATAGTGGCTCTGCTTTCCTTTTTCTAGGAAGATCACACAGCACTTGTATTTGCCAAGTCACAGTACAGTTCGACGGGTTTCAGCGAGGCGGCACACCAACTCATCACAGTCAACTGGGAAAATCACTCTCTCTCTCTTTTTATGGCTTACTATTTGGGACCACTTACCGCGATTCTGGCTGCCCGGTGAGTAACTGGGTGCCGGTGTCGAAGGTGTTGAAGGTCCTGCCGCTGGTATCGCTGCCGCCGGACTGCCGGCCGCTGTCGATGGAGGCGTGGCCACGAGCGGTACACCAACAACGCCCTCACGCGATGCAATGTCCTGCATCACAGAAGCCGCACGACTACCAATGCCTGCCGGCTGAAGAATCGTATACTGTTTGCCATCGGCCATCGGTTCCTTGGGCCGCTGCTTATCGCCTATCTGGCTGGCAATATCGAAGGCGGCACTAAGTTGCTGATGTTGTTGCTGTTGTTGTTGACTGGCGGCGGCAGCAGCGGCATAACCATAATAGGCCAGTCCGGCGGCTGATTCCGCTGCAGCGGCCGCATTATAGGCGCTATAATGGGCATGAGCGGCGGCCACATAATTCCGTTTGATGATATCGATCGGTGGCTTGAAGGCCGATGCTGCCTGGGCATAGACTCCCTGTCCAGAGGCCGACGAAGAGGTATCTTCCAGTTCGGGATCCTGCTCCTGATCGGGTGACTTCTTGCCAAGTGCCAGATGGGCGGCACTACCATTTCCAATACTGGCAGCATTAAGACGCGCCTGGTCGTTCTCCTTTTGTCTGTGGAAACGTGAGAAGAGCGTAGGATTTGGATTTGGTGAGCTGGTTTGGATGGCAAGGCTGCTATTGGTGATGGCCTCATACTTTTGTTTCTCCTCGAAGAGATTCTGGAAGGGTGGTGGATTTTCGTCCTGTTCCTGCAGTCGATACAGATTCCCCCTAGAGTCGGGCCAACTGCCCGAGAGGCTTTTCAGGGCGGCCTGTGTCTCACGGATAAGGGTCTCATCATCCTGATCCGCATCCGTATTGCATTTGGCCATTGGTGTGGGCAAACTACCGCAGGTGGGACTCTCCGGACTATCGGCGATGTGACCACCTTGTTTACGTTTCTTTTGTGGCAAATTATTATTATTGCTATTGTTATTGTTATTATTATTATTGTTATTATTATTGTTGATGATCAGATTTGAGTCCTCATCGCGACTGCATCGCTTGCGTCGCTTGATGGAGGTCTCGTGATCGTTGCCATTGGTGTGGTTGCCATTGCTTTCGGACAAGGGCGTGTCCTTTGTGAGGGGCCGCTTGGAAAGAGCCATCTTTTTGGTGGCTATTCCGCTTTTCCGGCCTTTCAATTCCGCTGATCAGATGAAAAGTCAAACAAAATGTAAGCTATATTGTTTCTGGCTCTCTTGATACCGAAGTTGTTTGTGTAAAAACAAAGAAATGGCAACATGATCATTATCATTTTGCAGCTTCAGCAGCCAAAATCCAAGTTAATTTCCTTCTGTTAACGCGTTCGCTTATTGGGGAATCATTTTACCCACCAGACTAAACAAAATCGAAACCATTTTCAGGTTTTGTATCGAAATATTATTTTGAAACCGAACTCAAAATATCTAAACAAAAAACAAATATTTAAACAGACAACCAAATTGTAACCCATACCGCATGATTATTTATTTGGATTTGAAAAAATACACCGCCTTATTATTGTTAAAAAAAAAACTGTATTATAAATATTATACTGGTTAATAAATATTTGATATGATTTTGAACAAGTTAAACCCCCAAAGCGAAGAGTTAAGCTGTGAAACAAATGCTAAAAGTATGTCAGAAGATTTATGTCTTGTTGTCATCATAAAACTTATTGACTTCTGAATTGGTAACAAATTGTTTATGGTCTGTTTTTTTATGCTCCTTTTAATGATACCATAAACTATACATCATGCTATTAAATGACAATAGAAATGATAGTTTTTCGACACCTAAAAGTATGCTAAAAGTGTTGGGGAATTTTTTTCTTTATTTTTATTCAATTTAAGAGACGAAAAGGTAAAATACAAAATCCTCCCTCTGCAGACTTCATTTTTTGTATCCCATATCCTATATGTTTGAGTACCCTTAGTATATAAGCTATAGATATGCCCCATCTAAATATGATAAAATGATATCGATTCTCGATTTGCATTAGCTCAAATTTTCAATTTTGTTTGTCAAATTCTCAATGTGATTATTCTTGTTGCATTGAATTTCTTAAACTTGTTTTCTATATAGTTTTTTTTTTCTTTATTATTTTCCTGTTTGGTTTTTACTTTTTTGTTTGTTTTTCTCGTTCTTGTTGGTTTTTTCTATATATAATATTTTTGTTTTTATTTTGAAATTTTTGCCTTCACAGGGGCAGGGGGGCGGGTCTGGGTGAGGATCAGCATGGTATATAGTATATACAATATATATATATATATTCATATATTTATATATATATATATATATAGACTGTCAGTTTCAGTTCGATAGAAAAATTGCAAGATCTATTGGGGATATTACAAGATTCAAATACTTATATGTGAACTTTACCTATTTGGTGAATTCGGTTTCTGTTTCTGTTTGGATTTCGATTTCGATTTTGTTTTTGATTTTGTTGTCTTAGCGATTTAGATTTGGATTTGTTTTTATTTTTTAGTTAAGCACTCTGCACTCTTCTTTGTTAGCCATTCATTCAAGGCCTTCGTTTGTTTATTTTGCTGATAATGATGTGACTGCTGGCTGATTATGCTGATGCTTTGCCTCTTTGTTATTCAACACAAACACACTCCGAGTTTTATAGTTGCATATAGATAGATGTAGGATATATCTCACTAATACAAAAAAAAAAAAGTATAAGCCAAACTAAAACTGGGTAAAGAACAGTAACAAAAAACAAACAAACACTGAACTCACTTTTTGTCAACGCGACGGCGGCGAGATCTTCGTATGGAATATCTTTAGAGTTTTGATAAACTTTTAGCCGGCTAACGGTGCGTATACTCGATATCAATTAGACCACGCACTTTCTAGTATTTGTTTATTATTCTGTGTTTTTGCTTGCATTGCATTGCACTAACGGTTTATTATTATTCTTTGTTTTTCTTTTTTCTTTTTTTTTTTTTTTTTTGTAAATTTTGTTTTGTGTTTTGAGAGGGGGGGTTTTGCGCGGCTGCGAAGTTTTTCTTTTAGTTTGGTTGGCGCTGCGAACAAAAAACTTTTGCACTTTTATGCCGCACTCTGGAAAAAGTTTGTGTCCGTCTTCACAGAAAGTTTTTGGGATCTCCGGGCCTGACCATGGAATATGCCCACTCTATATGGCAGCTGCAATAAAAGTCTGGCGTCGCAGCGAGGCGGCGGTGAAGTCCGGACGTCCAAAACCCGACTGCTCGATGCGTTTGGGGTAATAAAATTTTACATCGTCGCCGTTTCAGTCGCCGTTTTTCAGTCGCTGTCGACGTCGACGCACGTTTTCCGAACCCAAAACCAAAAAAAAAAAAGTAAATATTTCGTATCAAGGAGACGAGGGAAAACCTTCGGGTTTTCGGTTTTTCGGTTTTCGGTTTTCCTATACCCAATATAGGACGGGGAGTTTTTTGTTTTGAGGGGGATTTATGTTCCTTTCTAGCCTGTTCCGTTGTGTACCGATTTTCCAGGCGGAACGTGCGTCTCTACCTGTTCTAAGTTCGCTGCCAACTGACAGTTTTCCAAAGTTGTCGAACTTTCGAACGCACTGAAAATTGCAGTCGACGTCGCCGTTGCCGTTACCGTCGCCGTTTTTCGGAGTAAAAGCCGAAGTGAAACCTTCTCATCCCTTGGCCTCCTTTGTATTACAGTATAACAGTCTGGGAGTCGGCGCACTGAAGGTCATCACCGCGCGTCGCCAACCCCCGTGAATTCCGAAACGGCCAAAAGGAAAAACAGACTGGCTAAAAACCAGGGCGGCTTTTTCGGACAACATATACGTTGTCCTCGGAGCAGCGACGCCGGCAGCAGCAGCCCACAACAAATGACTTTATCCCGTCGACGACGACTCAAGTGCAGGGATTTTCTCCGTAACCAACAGTCCGTCGTCCATCGCCCATCGTCCATCGTCCAACGAAGATCGCTCAAAGATTCAGATCCAGATGCAAAGATTTCACCAACAGATTGAAATCCAGAGCTGGTAAAAGCCATTAGTGCACCTGAGGCATTTTCCAGCCGGTGATTCAAGCATTGCATCTAAGTCGCCGATCGCCAGTACTATTACCTCGATTATTCGTCGGCATCATGAAACATCAATCATCGGAATCGGAATTCTCACAGCTGGCTGTTTTGAGTGCGCGAATGTGTTTTTTTTTTTCCCCCAGTTCAGTGATTAAGGGGTTCTGCAAATTAAAAAAACGGAGACTAATTAGGGGAATATATATATTTGTTTAATGTAAAGTGATTTAAACAATGTTTATGTTTCAGCTCTTTGTGATATTTTCTTTTTGTTTCATTTGAATTTATTGATTGAAGATCACAATTAAACTTATCTATATGCCTTTGTCTTTTCTTGTCTTTAACGTTTTTATAGAAATATATTTATTTATGTTTTGTTTACTCAAAAGATCTAAAACCTTTGTAAATTTCAGAATTATTTAATTTTTTTTTACTAGTTTTGAGTTTAAGAAAACTAAAATTTAAAACAAAAACATTTTATTTACAAAGTTAGATGGCCAGGTAGGGAGGTTTTAAGTTCTCAATCCTGGCAAGCCGAAAGATCAAAATTTCTTTTAGCCAAAGAAGTCGTCGGCTAATAGTCGTAAGCTTTTGCAGTTTACAGTTCCTTATTTAAAATAAAATTTGCAAACAATCTGTATATAAATTTTGAAAAAAGGAGACAATTTTTTCTTCTCGATTGTTGAAACCCTTGTACCCCTTAAAAATTTTAAAAAAAATAAATGACAACAATTTTTTACAAATTTTATAGGCTCAAAAATTAATGAAAGAAAAAGCTTTCCTTTTTGAAATAAAACCTTGTTTAAATATCCTATCAAGGTTTTATATTTAAAAATTTAACAAAAATGGGCAAAAATTTCAAGTCGAGCAGTTTTTATTAGTTAGTTGAATTTACATTTCTATTTATTAAATATTTGCCTATATTGTTTTAGCGTAAGATCTGTATTTTACAATTTCTTTGAAGGCGTTTTAGTTTGAGACTTGTCATGGCATAGATTCGTTAGATGGATTTAAATACAAAAAACCCTCTAAAAAATCCTTAACTTCTTTATCAATAGTTTACTACTGCAAACATAATTTAGAGAACCTTAAGTTGAGGAAGGTAAAAAAGAAGGGGGACTGAAATACGGGTTTATAGAACTAGTTCCTGGGGGGAAAAGGGTTTTCGGTGGCGAAAGAGGAAGCTGCTTGTGAGCGCTGGGCCGTAATTAAAATAATTAAATGTGGAAAAAAGTAATCACAAGATTGAAAAGTAATTTACACATGTAAGCAAACACCAAGCACACATACACATACACACACCTACACGCACGGCACAAACACAGGCATGTGCAGCTTAAACAAATACAGGCGCAAACAAAGCCCGCAGGATATTCGCAAAAGACGCCAGAAGACGGGTTCAAAGAAAGCTAAAAAAAAAATAAAAAAAAAATAAATAAAATAAAGAAAAGGAAAAACCCGCTGAAGAAGCGGAAAAGAGGAAAAACCAGCGTGCCAGAAATTGCCAGGGCAAATGAAAAAGTCAACATTACGAGAAAGCAAAAACACAAAGCTTATGGGAATCTTCAGTTCGGGATCAGGAAGGATGGTTCCCCTACGTACTCCCAAAAAGAAGGGTTTACTTATGGGTGCAGCTGGGATAGTAGCAGGAGGATAAGCAGCCTGAAGCTGGAAGTCTCTCACGTAAACGCAAATGATTTCTCTTATTTCCAAGCAGTCGCGGTTATTTCGTGGTCGGTGGTGGAGGGAGGATGTTAAAAAGTATAAGGGTAACTCTTTCCCTATTGGCATCCATCAAAATTTGCGTGCCTTCGTCTTGCACTTAGACAAAATTATATTATATTAATACAGATTTAACAATTCGTTTGTCATTTTCATTTTATGTTGACTAAAATTCAAATTTAGTTCGATCAAAGTGATATCTATTCTTAACAGATAAATCGATGGACAATGTAAAATATATTTGACTTGAAATAAAGACATTAATACAAAGTAACGCATTAAGAGTTTAATTCCACTGTTTCATATATCATATATAAAATTTTAAAGATTTTTCCATTTTCCATTTTCGTTCAGATGTACCACAGGCAAAGGATAAGAAAAATTTATATGGTGAAAGGTTGGGGGGGTTGAGAAATAGAGAAAGGGTTGGCGGAAGGCCGCGGCTCAGCGGCCACAGACGTTGGCGCAAATCTAAGGACAACAAAAATTAAGTGGCAACAAGAAAATAAGTTACTTTTTGCCTAGACCGATGGGTGGCGGGGGGATTGGCTAAGAAATGGAGTCTAGGAGTGGGCGTGGCACTGGTAGGCAGACAGTCATAGAGAAAGTAAGTAAGTTCCTGGGCCAAGGCAACGAAATGATTGACAGCGCATAATTAAATTAATTGAGTAATCCACTGGCTGGCACACACAAAACGCAAGGGTTGGGGCCATTGAAAAAGTAAGGGTAAAGGGGTTAAGAGGGGGGTTTTGTTAAAGGAGTAAAGGGTTAAATTCCCAGCGGCTGCGGCAGCAGCATTGCACACAAATGTGCCGCTGTTGCGAGGACTCGCGGTTTCTGCCAAGAGAAAGACATTTCCCGTATAGAACACCAACTCTCCTCCCCTTCTCCTCTTCTATATCCTCGAATTTTCCAGCTTTCCACCGACGAACACGAAAAATTCATTTGGGGCTAGTGGTGGCCTTGGCCAAAATCCGGACTGCTGATGGGAATTTCGTGTCCAATCAGGACTTATATATTATTAGAGCCATCAGATCAGAAGACTGCTTAAGTCTTGATTAGAGCTCAATAATTTATTAAAAACTAAAAAAACGAAGAAATTGTAAGAGTAAAGGTTCTAAAAATAAGAAAGTGCCGACATTATTTGGAATTGACCGGCAAATTCCATGACATTTGTGCAAAGTTTTTCACTCTGCCATCTCTAAAAGCATTTCCCGAGCTGCGTCTGCATAATGAGAAACCGCGTCGCGAAATGAGTAAAAACCGAAATTGAAAGAAATAAGCCGGAATGCTATGTGGCAGCTCCCCCTGCTCCTTAACCCCTTGTCGCAGCACACACTTCAGTTCGGGGGGTTTGACTAAGGAGCAGGAGCAGGAGCAAAAGCAGAAGCAGAAGCTCAAGCAGGACCAGGATAAGATGATGGCGGGCTAAGGCGTAGGTGTAGCCATAGCCTGTGGTTTCCTCTTGATGTGAGCCTTTGTCTTGTGATATCGAGTTGCGGGCGTCTTCGTTGTTCATCCAACAACCCCCGCAAAAATGTTGGGGAGCGACGCCTTTGTCTCTGGCGCTTTATTAAAATTAGTAAAAATTTTTGGAAAAAGGTCTGGAAGGGGGTAAGAAAGAGGCAAAACCACTCTCAAGCCATTCAATCCAGCAACGCACCAACCCACCAACCCACCACCCACCGCGGGAGGCCAGTGACAAGTGCCACAATGAGATTGCCGCGGGCAATTGTTTACGAGTATATCGCAAATTAAGTAGGGCTTAAATTTTACAAGCATTTCGCCTTTAAGAGTTAAGTGCTTTTCTGTTTTCGAGCATTCGGTGTTATCGCCACAGTTTTTCCCCTCTTGCCCCAAACCCCTTTTTTTTTTTTTGTGTTGGGCTTTGAGCGGATTTCGGATTTTGATTGCCAGCAATTCGCCCCGGCATCCGTCTTTGACACTCAACACTCTTAGTTGACATTCCGCGTCGGATTCCTGTTCGTGTCTTGGTAGCCTCCTCCCTCCTCCCTCCTCATCTTTTCTATTCTATTCAATCTAAATCCTGGTTCTTTAAGTCCCTGCCACTTGATGGGGTTATTTTTGGAGAGCTTAAGAGAGCGAAATGGGAATAGGATGGCAACTATAAATTATTAAGAAATGTATTTTCGATTAGGAAAGGGTTGTGTTTTCTATTTTAAAGTAATATTTTAATCTGAATAAAATTAACAAAAATATTTATGAAATGTTGGGGAGTTCTTCTTAATAAAGTTAACAAAATAAAAAGTATAATAAATCCAAATAGTTGATAGACTCTTGATAGACAGACCAATTCACTTAACCACACAGCACTTTGGCTTGCCCCAAAAAATATGCTATGAAAATCCACACACTCCACGCTTGAATGGAATCCATTTTCGCCTGATGAAGTGGATTTAGGTTTACTGGTCTATCTTGGTTTCTTTGAAAGGGGGAGGGAGGGAGGAAGGTTCAGAGGATGGCATTTCTGAATACGCCTGATTCGTGGTTAATAATATTTGTGGCTTTTGGCCACATTGCCACAAAAGTGACTGCAACCGCAGTGGTTTTTGGTGAAAATGTAAAGAAGCATCTCCCCGGGGCTCTCTTTCAACTCCTTGCTAAAAGTCTTTTTAATATTCCGTTGATGCTGTGCCTTGACTTCTTTGGTCTTTCCTTCCTTCCCCCCATCCCTTCAGGCTTTTATGTCTTCTATAGCCGACGACTACTTTCTCCCGCACTTTCTTTTTCCGCCGCTGACTCTGTAATTACGCGTATAGGATGATGATTAACGCTCACACAGCAGCAGACAGATGGGCAGGGATTTGGGCCACCTCGGTGGCAACTTGATTTTGCATTAACTGAAGCAAAGCTAATGAGTCTCTGCATGTGAATCCGCATCCGAATCTGAATCTGAATCTGAATCTGAATCCAAATCCGAGTCCGCATCCAAAGGATTTTTGCGTATTTTCTTTGCAATTAGTTTGTCCTCGTCGTCCGACAAACACACAAAGAAAATATATATAAAAAAGGCTTTCTTTATAAAACGAATTTTAAGATCTTTAAAAGTAGAAACTAACTTCATACTTTGTTAATTGAAGAGTTTAGTTATTGAAGAGAGTGAAGTTTCAGCAGATTTCATTTTTATATAACGAATCCAAAACAATTCCAAATTTGTTTCAGTGTCCACGATTTCGCCTCGCACTCTTCGACTTAGTTATGAAATTAGCAAACGCATTTTTATGGAAATGAAAGCGGAAAGTTGTCGGTACATAAACACGAAGATTCCATAGGCCAGTTCTGCGTTCTCCATCCCCTCTCGACTTTTGCGTTCTGAGTGCTGCGTCCTGCGTCCTGCGGAGACTTTTTCAAGGACACCGGCTGTTTTTGGCTTTGGTTTTTGCTTTTGAAAATGTAGTTAAAGCCTTTTGCCGCTAACGCTGGCAGTGCCAAAAACTTTGCCACACCCCCCACACAACTCGCTTTCATTTGCTTCTTGGCTTGGCTTTTCCTCGACTTTTCTTGGCGGCGTTTTAATCAGGCAAAGTGTGAAAGTACGACAGAGGCGGCCAAAAGTTTGTGCTTTATACATATTTTTAATATGCCAAGCGTGGCCGAAAAGTGCTGGGAGTTTGGGATTGTGTCTGCATCTGTGTCTGGGAAGTCGTCGCAACTTTCTGGCGCAGCTCTTGTCCCGCTCTCCCTCGCTTCGATTTCAGTTCCAGTTCAAGGTTCTTCTTCTTAGTTGAAAATGGAAGAACGGGGGCGTCGTTTTTGGTAGTGGCCCGCTCTTTAATTAGTCCCTCGGATGCGGGCTGATGTTGTTCTTCTCTTAAAGCAAAAAAGCCAGCCGGTTAATTGCAATTTAGAAACTGCTGGCAACACCTACACGATTTTATCCATCAGTTTGGCACCCATTTAATCGCCCCTTTCTTTCCCTCTCCTCCTCAATTTCAGTGTCATAATCGCTAACGTTAATTGCCAGTCAACTATGGCGTAGCCTTGCCATCGAGTGCTTACATTTGCCTGGATCTCAATTGCTTTTCAATGCGCGATACAATGGATGAAAGTGCACGGCAAGAAAAGGGTTTGGTATAGGTAATAATAAGATGGATTTTGTCTATCCACTTCTCGATGTTTCAGTCAATTTTGGTTCCTTTAAATGTAAATTATAATAGCAATTTCTTTAAGTGCATCCATTTACGTACGCGTATTCATATCTGCATTTAACACACATCCTTCATGCGTATGTGTGTGGCTGGGCTGATGGTTGGCTTGTTCTAACTGTATCTATGTACTTTTAATTGCCGGCAATTAAAACTTAAATACACCTCAGTCGAGGGTGGCTGTTGTTGTTGTTGTTGTTGTTATGCCAGTACAAACACACACACATATACCCACGCACAGTACAAGTATTTGTTGGTGCGTGCCAAGCTTCATTTAGTGCGTTCGCCAGTGCGGTTAAGTCACCAAGGTGCTAAGTGCCATCGGCTATAATATAGAGTTGGGGTATTCGGGGCCCTATTGGGGTTATTGGTAGAGGGGGAGGGGAAGGTAGGACCCTTGAATAACAAGAAAATTGCGTGGCAAGCGCAAATACAAGACGCACTTAAGCGATTTCGGGTGATTGAAAAGCGATAAGCTGCACTTTCAATGAAGGCAAAAGCTGGTTGGTTGGGCAACAAGGACCTTGGGAAGGGGGTGCTCGGCACACATTATATAACACCAGGGTGGCTTGGACAACCGCAGACAGTTCCCACGAAAAAATACAGAAAAAAAAAAAATGTTTCATTAGAAAAGAATCGCGGTTGTCAGCCACAACATACTCATAAAAGTTAAACTGCCATTAATAAGTTGAAAGGAGAAAAGGAAAAGAGAACGTTGAGTGGGGGGCAAGGAGCGGGGGTGGTGACCGCGTCCTTGCTGCGCCTCACGCTAATTAAATTCAATTAAACGACAATCAAACAATGTCAAGCGGAAGTCAAGAAAAAAAAAAAGTTCAGCGATTACAAAAAAAGAAAAAAAAAACGAAACGAAAATGAGAAACTCAACCTGTCCATGGCAGGCCCCCCCTCTTCAACCTCTCACCATGCGACCATGCCTACTTTTTTTTATTTTTTGGAGAAGTACGCCCAAGCAATTGCCCACGCAATGCATGGAAATCGTGGAAAATGTGAAATGTGAAAAGTGAAAGCTGTAGCCTAACATTCAAGTAATTATTTTTATTCCTCCAAAGTCCTTAATGTCCTTACTATTCAGTTGAGTGTATAGCTTGGGTGTATAAGTTGGTAATATAAAGAAGGATAAATCGGAAAAAGTGTAATACTGAGAATATGTTGGAAATTTTGTTAAATTTTTAAACTTTTAATTTGGATTTTTTTTTTGAATTCTTTTAGTATTCAAAAGGAAAGTTGAAAAGAGTATTAAAATTCGTTTCTAAAGAAAAACCTTTTCTGAGTTTATAATTTTTTTTCGTCATTTTTGGCTTTCATTTTTTTTCGTTTTCACTTTGACTGACGACTTTTGCTTTTCGGCAGCAATTGACACGCGATATGGTCGACTGTCCACGCTCCTTAAACTCCCACCCCTAGAAACCCTCCAAAAAACAGATTCGAAATTCTGTTGTTTTTCTGGCCTGTATTTTTGATGAATATTTTTACTTATTGTGCTTTCTGCCGTTTGCGTGACTCGTCGTTTGAAATGTTAATGATGACGATGGGATCGTAATGGACTGGACAGGGACAGGTGAGGGATTCTTGATTCCTCCAGCTGGCTGAGAGGACCAACCAACCATCAACCTGTTGACAGCTTGGACCAAGTTAAGCGAGCGTGTCACATGTCCAACAAAAAGGGGTTACAAAAAAAAAAAATAACAAAATAAAAAGGAAAAACAAAGGCGTAGTGCAGGGGGTAGAGTTCATTCAGTGGGCGGCTTGAGTGGGCTTAACCCTTTCGGCGCATTTCATTAACGCTTCCCCTCTCCCCCTCGTCAAATGGCCACTGGTTACTGGTTACACACCTTTTCCAGCTTTTCTCCTTGCCTTCCTTTCTTTTTTTTTTTTATTTTCATTTTTGGGTTATTTCGGTTTTTATTACTTCGGGCTCATTTTGCATGCAGCAAACGGGCATGTATATATCTTTATATATATATATTTTAATGCGTCGGTTTACTTGCTGATGAAGTGAATCAAATTGGCAGGCAGAGAAAGTATAAGGGGGTCTGCTAAGGTCTTGTGGGTTTGAGCTGCCCTAACCGGGCTGTGTAATTGCATTTTTATTACTTGGGCCAGGCCAACAACTTCCATCTCAAGCCTTACAGTTACGAACTCCTCCTCATCTCTGTTGAGACCGCCACCGCGACAGTTTGTTAAGTGCCCCGGCCAGAAGGCAAAAATGGATGAAATATTAAGAGGGAAAGTGGAAAAAATAAACTCAAAAAGGGTTGCAAACAGTAGCAGCAACCAAAAAAAAAAAAAATTCATCATCAAAGGTGTAAAAACTTTTAATATGTTTAATTTTCCACCTATTCTTATCGGCCCATCAGCGAAGAAGATGGGTAGCAGGGGTATCTTGGGCTGGTTAAAGATTTTAGAAATATCAACTTAGTAGTTTGAAAACTTTTGCATTATCTAGAATTCATTCTTTCAATATTATTTTGGTATATTTTGAAGGATCTTATCTATCATTTTCTAGATATTTATTTAGTCTATCAAAAGTGCAACATTCAGTTATAATTTTTCATAACCGCCTAGACCAGTTGAGTGAAGTTCATTTGAGGAACTCTTTTGATGGCCAAGGGGCAAAGGACTTCTGCTGCTACCGATCCAGAAGGGTGGGTAGTTCGGGGTGGGTGGTTGTCCTGACCGCACGCAGATTTAGCTTCTCGGTTGCCCCATAAAAGCCGCCTCGAAGATGGCCTGCGCGAGTGCGGCTCAGGGTCTTTGCCACTTTTGAATAATTTTAACCCAAATAAAAAATGATGTGAATTCCTAATTAGGCACAAAACAGCAAACGGGCAATGGGCAATGGGTAACCAGCAGCAACCCACAAGGAAATCAGCGTCGTTTGTTCACCATCCAAGCAAGAAGGAGAGATCCACTGGGATGAATGAATAGATGCTTGGAGGACGAAGGAACGGCCAGGAGGTGTGTAGTCCTTGTTGGCGTTATGATGATGGCTAAATGCCAGGACTGACTGTCACGGCCACGTGGGAATTGAACGCTCTCCAGACTTTCTTTCCTCTGACCACGCCTGACTAGTTAAAATGCAAGGATTTCGCTTTTCCTTCGACATTTTTTTTTTCTCTCTCGAAGCCAACCCCCGCAGCGCCGCATTGACAAATTGATATTTGCATTTAAATTGAAAATTTACATTTGTGCCAACGATGACGATGATCGAGGGTCTTGGTCTTGGTCTCGGTCTCACTGTTCTTGGGCACTGCAATCGCCTTGTGGTCGGTCACAGTGGTGTAATTCACATTAAATACCACATTTTTCTTATTTCTGCCCCATTTCCATAGCCTTCGCTGCCTCAATTGGACGTCACTTCATTCGCTTGACATTCGACATTAATACCATCATAGCCCCAAACTCTCCACAGAAATAATACAGAAAATATAAAAAAAAGGAAAGCAGACACAATTTGCATTATGAAATAACATTTCTTTTCTTTCTTTCATTGCCATGGACCCAAAGCACTCCTAAGATTTGTTCTTGGGCCCAAAAGCATCTGCTCTAACATTCTCTGGAGCCAATCTGTGTTTATTACTTTATGCCCTTGTTTTTCTTTTTTTTTTGTTGAGGGAAGCATTTTGAGGATGTGGCAGGTGACTCCCAAATGACACAGCTCACAATTTTTGGTGTACGGAAAGGTACCTTCTTACTAGATTCAATCAATCAAAGGTCGCTGCACATGCAAGGAAAGGGTCAAATGTCAATCAAGTAGTGGTCGCCCAGGTTCTTAAAAGTTCCAGAGACACCCTCTACCCTGATAATGACAACAAGCAATTAGGCTAATCAACTCTAGTAATCCAGTAATCTAGTAGATTCATGTATAATAAACATTAACTTCTTAAAGCAACTTGTCTTAACAGCAATGACATCACCTTTATTACTACCAAGCCTAGGTATCTGAAAGTCTGCCAATTCTTCTTGAACCCAAAGAAACTCTTCAACATATTCATAAATTTTCCAGTTTGTTTAAACAATTTTTTTTTTTGTTTCGAGTTCCTTGGCAGCCTGGCTGGCTGGCTGGCTGTCCAATATTATTTATTTGCCTAAGTGGCAGCAAAGACCCCGAAAATCCTGATTGGATGTAGATGTTGGGAATTGGGCTGGGGGGGGATACGGGTCTGAGGCTGGCAAAAGGGTTGCCGGTTTACTAAACAAAGCCTCATATGCGGGTGCCAATATTCGGCCTTCATGTGAGTGAGAGTGGGTGGGTGGTTAGGTTTTTCCCTGCCTGCGGGTCACGGCATTCGGTAATGGTGATAAAATATGCTCAAATTTGCCAAATATGAAAAGGTAGCAGGCAGGGATGGAGGTGTTTACCCGCAGGCCAAGGGTTCTCGGACAATCTGAATACGAAATCTGGGAATCTAGTTCTGAATCGGAATCAGAATCAGAATATGATTCTATGAATACGAGGCTGAGGCTAAGAGGTCCGAGTCTCGGGCGAAATGAAAATAAATGCGTTGGCTAAAACGAAGCGATTGATTTTAACCTACCCACCACAGGCCTTCACTTCAGCATTTTTTTTTTTTTTTTTTTATAGATTTTTGTGGTCCTTTGTCTAGGCAAGGACCGCAAAGACCTTTCGCTGCAGTTGCCAGGCGAATTTTTTATTCATACGAGCATAAAGAAGCGACACAAAAAAAAAATTGTGTATATAAAAAAATATGAGAGGAGGACATTGGGAATGGAATTTTGCACAAAAAAAGGATATATATATATATATAATAAAAAGAGAGCCCAGTCCACTTGCTGGTCATTCATGTGTGTCAAAATGGCAAACTGAATTTGTATTCAAACATTCAAATACACCCACACTCAGCCAACGATGTTTGCCAACGTCGCACATGCGTTAATATTTCCGGGCGTAATGTCGGCTGGCCATAAAAAAAATTGAATAAAATGTATAATAGAAAGGCGAAAAGAAAACACAGACACTGCGGGAAATGGAATTTTAAATCTAGTTCTTAAAAAAAAACAAATAAATTATAAGGGAATCTAAAAAGTCTTCTAAGGAATGGTCAACTTAAGTGGATTTAATTTTCAAAAAAAGTTCGTTAATTTCCTGCCTCACCGCAATTTTCTTAATCTTTTTAATTTCAATAACTTATGATTCCTATTAACCCCTTCTTTTTTTTCAGTGCCCAACACACATTCGAAATTTGTGACATTGCCAAATTGTCACGCATTGAATTATTTTTTTTGTTTGGTTTGTGGACAACAAAAAGAAAAATATAAAATAAATTTATATGTAGCGAAAAAATAAATAAAAATGAAAAATAAAATTTGCATTTTATTCAATTTGAGCAACATCCGCCTGGGCCTTCGTCACTCGATCGCCACTCTCATTGTTCTGGTTATTTACGAGTTTGTTAAGTGCCCAACCCGCTCCTCTTTTACCCTTCGCCCATCGTACATCCCTTGACCCTATTCGAACCCAATGAACCAACAACCCATGACCGGACATGGCTGGCAATTTTGTAGTTGCCATCATATAGTTCGAACTCTAGGATTCGGATAGCAAAATAGCTTATGATAAGGAAAGAAAAGTTAAAGGGCTTTGTATTATTCAAAGAATTATTGAGTTTATGGCGATCAGAAAACTATTTTGTAATGGTTTGAGTTAAAAAAAAGGATAAGAAACTTCTCAGAATATCACTTTATCTTGGGTAATCAACGATTTTATCTTTTTTTTGATATTTTTTATTGGTAAAATTTGCATAACTCAGTCAAAAATAATTATATTTTAAAGGTAAAGGTATTTTTGTGCACATTTTTAGCCGCTTTTTATGGTTAAAAAAATTTATGAAGAAACTCAAAAAAAAAAAATTTTTTAATTTTTTGAAACTTTTGAAAGGGGTACCCCTTAAAAAATTTTCAAAAAATTTAAAATTTTTTTTTTGGGATATCTTAACCAAATTTTCCTAACTTTAAAAGCATTAAAAAATATTGAAAAAACTTCCTTTACTTTTAAAATCAAAGAATTTTTGGCTGAGTTATGCACTTTTTTGTGATTAAAAATTTCATTAAAAAACACGAAAAATCATTTGGTAATAAATTCTTATTCCAAACACCACATTAAAGTGCTAACTCTTTCAGTAATTCATCTTTTCCCCCCTGAAACCTCCCCCTCCTCTGATTCGTTTAAGTTCTTTTCGCTTTCCGGTTTATTTTCCCCCTCGGTTAACTGGGCTTTTTGTAATTATTTCATTAAGATTTGCTGCCAGCCAGATTTAATTGGATTTTCAAAATGAGTCGAAGGCGAGGAAGGGATATGGATATGGATGTCCTGTATGGTTTTTTCGTTGGGTGTTTCGTTGATGGCTTTTAGTTGGCGTGTCCTGATCGACCTTGTTGCATGCCAATATTAATAACAACAATGGCAATAAAGCCTATTAGAGCCGGCACACATTCGGGCCATTAATGAAATACATTGATTTCTGTGTCCCCGTCGTCGAATTTATGGTAACAGCAACAGAAGCCAAGGGGGTAATGTGCAAGGGTTTAATTCCATGCCCATCAAATTCGCGGTGGCAAAGGAGGCATTCTCGGTGACATGTTCATGTCCTGTTCATGTTTGGGGCGAGCCCACCCCCATCTCCTGTGTCTCAGGCCCAAGTCTCTAGGTCTAAGTCTGAGTCTGAGTCGGAGTCCCAACCTTGCGTGTTGTCACGTTATAAAAACCGAAACGATCCCCAGAACCCCGTCTCCAGGACATTTGTTGGTTCCGCTCGTTACCAGAAGCGCCAACTCAGCACGAAATGACTGTGACTCCGTTCCCTGATGAGCACAACGTCAACGGGTTTTGCACAGAAAGAAACAAATAAGAAGTTGTGTTTTAACTTATAACTAATTAAGAAACCATATTTCGAAAAGGATTGTTGTTAGCCAAAGTTTTAAGAATTTAAGTTTTAAGTTTTGAGAATTTCAGTTCTCTGAAATCTTTTGGAAATATAATAAGAACCAATAGTTTAAGAACTAAGAATCGAACACCCTTTCTTCTAGTTTAGTTTCCTGTGCTGTTGATCCTGAATGAGGTTGGGGGAGGTTACGTAGTTGCAATCTCCACCCCTCAATGGCAGGTTATTAATAAATCTTTAACCCTTTTGCCCTATGTTGTTACTCTGGCAGTGTTTCTGTTTTTTTTTTTTTTTAGTTTCAGTTTTGGGTATGCGTGCCGGGGCTTCCTGTTGCGGAAACGGAAACGCAATGCCGACAGGGCTACATACGAGTATAATCGATTAATTCGATATTAGATTGAATTTATGAGCCCTCTCTATGGGTGCCTTTCTTAGGGCCTCCTTTCTCCCATCCCATACCTCACTTTTCGGGCCATTGCACCTGCCTGTCCAGCAACGGCAATGAACTGAGCCAACTTTCCAACCGTTGAAAGTAAAAGAACTTTAAGTTTTAGGCACCCAAACACATTCAGACAGTGCGAAAGAGAAATTAAAGAAAAGTCGCGCGCCAAAGTTTGCCATCCCAAAAATTGTTCCGGATAACTTTCGCCTTGGCCAACCAACTTTTGAGGCCATAATTGAAAATTTGGCGCCCAACGTCGAGGCCTTAAAGAGGGGGAGGAACTTTAAGATCGCTTTTTTGTCGTTCATTTTCTTTTTTTTTGTGTTTGGGTTTGGGTTTGGTTTATCAGAAAGGTTTGGGCTGTGCCATGGCGGGTTATTAATTAATTGGTGCTGAACCACACACCGCCCGGGCAAATATCAATGATGACGGACTGCGACTGCAGGCGATTGCAGGTGATTATTTTATTTCTTTTTTTTTTTTTTTTTCGTAAAGGAGAGGTGTGTATTTTGGAAGAGTGTGAGGTTAAGGCTGCTTTGATGGATTGCAAAAAAAGGTATTTTATGTAATAGATGAATGCAGAAAGAGACAGAATGCGAGAAGCGAGGCGAAGCGTATGCCTTATGTACAGTGAACCCCCGGTACAAAATTGCAGGCGTGGCAATCGCCTCATAGGCGCAAGCGTTGGAGCTCCCAAAGCCAAAATACGGGGCCGCCTCCCAATGGAAAAGCGCGGAGGCGTCGCCAATGTCGGGATATTCGCGCATGCGCTAGGTTTTCCCTCGTTTGTTTTCTTTTTTTTTTTTTCGTTAACCGGTGGTGCTACTTTCCCCATATCTCGTTGTAGTCCGAATAATACTGAATACTGAATCCTGAAAGTGCCCCAACTGTTCTACTTAATGCGCCGCTTTCGGAGAATCCAGCTCAGTGGCAGACGGACAGGCATTGAGCAGATGTCTGGGGCTCCTCATTCTGTTTCTGTGGGTTTCCCCGAAAGAAATTCAAAAGTAAACATCGTAAAATTCACAAAAAAAAAAAAAAAAAACCAACAGAAAAATAGAAGAAAATGCCAAAACAAGGGGATGAATAATTAGATTTCTCAGTTCTAGAGCCAGTCCCCCTGGCTCGGCCTAATTTCATTGTTTTTTCAGTTATTTTGAATGATTTTTGCCCCACACTCTCTCTTAAAAAAAAAAAAAACCGTCAAATGAAATCAACAATTTTCCCGAATTTCTTTTCCCTGTTTCTCGTTTTTTTTTTTAGCTTATTTTCATTTTCATTTTGATTTTATTTTTTTTTGTTCTTTAGGTTGGCTTACTGCTTTCTTGTTTCTTATTAAGTTGAGCGACAGTTGTTTTTATTATTTTTATTGCCCAAGCCTCCCGACCGTTCATGTAAATCAAAACTGACTAATGGCATGCGAAAAACAATAAAAACCCTAAATGAAATAATGAGCCAGGGGACTCCTGATGGGCTGAGGACCTCCAAGGTGGAGTAGAGGAAAAGTCTACTTTGGCCTGAGTTTCCCACTTCGATTGAGAGGGCATGCGGGGGGTTAGCATTTTGATCGAGTGGTTCTGGGCCCCCCCCTGCTTTTCTATCGGGCATTGTTAGCCAGCAATTTGCCAATATTTTGCTGTCCAGATAACGGACACAAAAGGCAACTTCACCCTGTGTCCACTTTTTGGCGATGCTGCAAGTATTAGTGCTGCCAAAAACTTAACAAATCGGGTAAATGAAGAAGGGAAATACTTTTTGTTAGAAAACAAAAAATTGTACTGGAAATATTTTAAGAAAAGGAAATACAACCTTAAAGTTTTTTCTGATTAAAAACATTTTTAAAAATATTTAAATTCAAAATTATGTCTTTTTCCTTTCCTATAAAATCCACAAACCATAGAATGATCTATAAAAAATCTCCAAAATATTTTATAATATTAGAAGGCTAGCTTTTGCCTTCCTATTAAAAAAAAAACAAGCATTAGTTTTCCTTGATCCAAAGAGTAACAAAAATATCCTTGATAAAGATGCCAATTTGGCATCCCTAACTCGCATGGATGATGCATGGCGACAGGGACAAGCGCCCTTATCTGTCAACGATTCCCAGACTGGACACTCGGGTGCGGGTTCTGCGAAGCTCTCTTTTTAATGTGATTATCTTGTAGTAGCGTGCATGTCCATGTCGCATGTCTGTCCCCTCAACCTACCCAGTTACTTATACATATATATATATATATTCCGGATTTCGGACACTGGACTTTTGGTTTCTGGACATCTCTGTCCGCTGGCTTATCGAACAAATTGACAGGCAGTAAGGGACGAGGTCGAGGGGTAAACTGTTATTCCAGCATCAGGCGATGATTAAAATGATGATGTCAGAGGCGAAAGCAAAACAAAACAATACTCCGGTTGTTGGATGGTCTATTGGTATATTATTTTATTTTTCTTTTTCGGGGAGAACCCAGAACCGGACAAGTGCCAAAAACTCAACTTTTCACTTGACCACTTCAGACGTGTACGACCCGGACGATCCTGTTCCCAGTTCCCATATCCTGCCCTCGGGGGAGAAGAGGAAAAAAAAAACGGGGACTGGCAATACAGACAATGGGGCAAATCACTGGCCAGCAATCCAATCGAATCGAAACGAAGCCAATCCCATGGCACAAAACAGTCCAGAATCGAGATTCAAGTCGAGAGCACTTGGCCATAAATTTATGACATTCATTAGAACGTCAGATTAAGAAGTCTCCAGTCGAGCAGCTGACGCCACCAAACAATTCGAGGTGGAAAAATAAAAAGAAAAACATGACTATTGCTGCATCCCTCTCTCAGGCCGAAGGATATTTAGATTTCCTTGCCTTGTTAAGCAACAGGGGTTTTAGAAGAGCTCAAGAGGCTGCACAAAGGAGCAGTTTTTTAAGATACAGACTGCAAAATTGCATTGGCAAAGGTGCCGTAGAGTTTTCTATAGTTTTTAAGGTAATCAGAGGAAGAAGCATGAAGAAGCTTCTGCTTAAAAGCTATATCCTCCAACCTTTTCCTTTAATATTTCTCAAATTTTATATTCTAACCGCAATGATAATTGGGGTTTTCTCGCAGTGTCCCAGAGGCCTCGCTAAACGTGCACAATTGGAGTTAGAGATATTGAAAATGACTTTAAAGTCAGCCACAGCTGCGTCCTTCTGGCTGGGTCCTTCCTGGTCCTTGGTCCTTGGTCCTTTAGCCTTATACCGTCCAGGTGGCTTTTGGTCTATTCCATTTCCATTCCTTCGGTTTTCGCCTTCGACTGGGGCTTCATAATTAAGTATGCGGTTAGCACGCACACCGATGTGCAGCAGGATGAGGTTTGTGGAGGTGGAAGTGAAGGTGGATGTGGGGGTAGAGCAATAGGAGGAGCAGAAGGCAGCCGAAGGACGAAGGCCAAGAGACGTACACAACTGTCACCGCTGCCAGTGGCAGTGCCTTTGGGACAGCTCGCGCCAGGATTTATGTGCACGACAAACAAACGACCACCGCAGGACAAGAAAGCGCTTAAGAAGTGCCCTTGCAAGGGGGTGGTAGGTGGTGTTTTTTTAAGGGGTAGTGTAAGCGGGGCAGGCGGCGCAACAATCCAAACAGCTGCGAGAGACAACAACCGCACACGACTATCGACCAGCGACCAAGGTTGTTTTGGAAAACCAAGTTATTTAGCCACGAATCGAATGAAATGTCGCGCACTCCGCACTCGGCACTCCTTACTCCTTGCTCCTTGCTCCTTAGAAACCCCCCCAAACCCCCTCTCCAAAAAAAAAATAAAGTAACCTCCTCATCCCCCTCCACTTCCCCTTTTGCAAATCGTTTGCGGTACCCGCCCGACATTTGGGACACATTTAGCAAAAACATTTTACGTATTCAGAAGGAAAGTTTTGTTGCTTCGCGTTTGCTGGCTGCCACCGCCAATGCGGTTGTTGTCGACTGGCTTGGGTTGGAACTCCCTAGAACCCATGCCCCGCCCCAGCCCTTCGAATTCTAGCCCCCCCCAAACCCTGAGAATTAGCAAGCCCTCCCCCTCCAAAAACCTTGCCCATGCCCAAGCCCCTGCCTCATTGTGTTTGCATTTCGCATTTGGCTTTGCTGCTGCGGCGCAAGTGGCAAGTTGTTGTCTTCATAACGCGTTGTTGTCGTCTTAGTTGCCGCTGGCGGACTGCCACCACACCAGTTCATAGCGAAACTTTAACAACAACATAGCTCAGGGAAAAAAAAAAATAAAAAAAAATAAGTCTGAAGTTCATTAACTCGACCGAAGGATATCCTAATCATGGAAGTACAGGTCATATTTTTAGAACATCCCCAAAAGAAAAAGGAAAGGTTTGGATATTTGGAAGACTTTCTGGTATATTTAACTTCCTATTTATCAGATTTATTAGTCAAGGAACTATAGCTATAGTAGCTCTTTCTCTAGGGTATGTAAAACAGTAACCAGGAAAAGCAGGGAAAATCTTTGCCCACGAAAATACCCACTAACATAGGCCATTTAAAGGCGAGTCTGGGCCACAATTATGCTACTCGGAATTTAACAAATGACAAGCGAGCGAGCGTCTCAATTAGCCAGACAATTCGAAATGGAGAGAGTTGATGTGAATGTTGCCGTTGTTATTATGCTGATTTTGTTCATGATGATGATGATGATGATGTCTATATGCCAGGAAATACATGCAAGGATATGTAAAATACAGAAAAACCAGACACTCAGCGAAATGGGATGAATTTCTAAGTTTCTCATACTTTTTAAGTTGCAATACCAAAAGACAGTCATCAACTACTAGGCTCAAAGTAAGTTTAATAATATCTGTGCATCAGATGATTTCTGTTACAAAAGGTTAACCATATATTTCTTATAGTGTACGCTGGAGGAGGAAAAACTGTAGGAACACAACACAGCTCACACGCGGGCACACAGACACAATTCAAAATACATAAATAAAATATACACACAAATACGCGTAACGACCTCATTAGCATAATAACGGTAAGTAATGGAAGAAAAATGCCATTAAACAACACTTTATGACTTTCTTTTCGCTGCCTTTTGCAGCACAAACATATACGATTTGCTTAAGTGTTTGTTGGTTGTGTGTGAAAGCTTCATGGGTTGTGTGTAAATCTCAGTTTTGAAGGCCCAGCATGTGCGACTTCTCCTAATCAACTGAACATTGAATTTGAAAAGGACTCACGGGAATGGGAATTATATATAGACCATAAATCTATTTAATTTGTTATCGTAAAATATCAATAAGAGTTTTAAGCTTGAACTTTGAAGATATCTAAAATTATGATATTATAAATATTTCAAAATGCTAATTATGGTATGTAAGACAGTTAACTTAAGCCTTATAAAATGAATCCTCTTGAAAACACGAAAGCTTTCTCATAGAACCTCTTAAAAAAGTCTTAGGTTTTCCCTTAACTAAAACAATTTAATCAAAGACTTATTCTCACTCACTTACAATGGCCAATCCCTTGAATTATTCAATTTAAAGGCAATGGCCTTTAATTACCTAATTTTCTAAGCAAAATCTCATCTGTTGCCAAAAAGAGAGAGGAGGAAAAAAAAAACACATAAAATGGAAATTACTTAATTTCCAATGGAAATTCTTGCCTTTTTTTTTCATTTACATTTTTCCCCATTGGTATTATTCACTGTTTTCTTAGCGAATTTATGGGATTTGTGTCGCTTTTTTTTTTTTAGCTCTCAGGGCTGCAATAACATGTTTAAAGTATGTTAAATGAGGCTGCGACCTCGGAGAAACCCCCAATTTAAGAGACCATCCCACAGGTCTTAACCCCATACCGCCAGTCCCTTTGGACAGATAAAAGTCGTGCGCGCGCGCCCTCGCCCTTAAAATCCAAACCAAACCAAACCATGCTAGAAAAAAGAAAACCCCCTTTGCTTTCCTTGTTTATTTAGGTCTGAGCTAATAAAAAGGCTTACCATCTCAATAAAAGTATTTAACACAAGCGTTTTACTACACTTGAACATTATTTTTTCTTTCTCAGCTGTCCTTTTTTTTAACAAAACAAAAAAAAAAAAAGAAGAGAAAAAATGTGTAGGAGGAGGGTTTCTTTGCCTTTGGTTTTGGTTTCAGTTGCTCATCTTTTGGCCTGCTCCCTGGACTGGTCCTTTGTCTTGGACCCCGTCTGGTCGTATATATCGCTCACAGGAGCTGGGAACCGGGAGGTAGTCTGGGTAAATCCCTTAATCTATGGAAATGCTACGCAATTACCACGACAAGCCGCTTCATGTGACGCGCTCTGGATGCTGATTTTCCGACCCGAATACTTCCACTGACTGACGGATTCTGACCCTTTCTTTTCTTACTTTTTTTCCCCCCTTTTTTTTGGTTTTGGATCCTTTTACGGTCGCCTTATATATGTATATATATATTTATTTTTTTTTTATTTTTTGGAAGTGTTTACACAACCAGTTACAAAGTGCAGAAGCCACCCGACTTGGACATCTTTTTGGCTATGGGAGACCCTCACGTACTGGGTTGGCCGGCCAACAAATCAAATTTGCATACCAAGTATTATCGGTATCGGTATCGGTAGCCGATGTCTGCCAAGTCGATTGGTGATATGCCCCCAGGCAAGGCCAAGGGATCCCTTTTATAAGAAGGGTACTGTCTGAACTTTGACCTTCCACTACATGCTTCATTTGAGAAGGCGGAGTTTCAAGTTCAGGTTTTTAGCAATGGAAAAAAGCTAAGATTATGTCTTAGCTACCTTATAGGAAGTAATCTTTATAGATACTGATCGTTTTATAATCACAAAAAGTACTACTGCTGAAGGACTTCCTTGATTTATCATTTTTAATAAGAAGAAAATACCTCCACTTAGAAGAACAGCTTGTCGCCTCAAAGAGTTTTAGCAAAACTTATTTTTAATAAAGTTAATGCACTAATCACCTGAGGATGTTACCCCGGGATAATGGAGCTCCATCCATTAGCCGGGACACTCGTCAGTTGCAATTTGCTGTTCGAGGCACGAAAACTATGCAACAATAATTGCAATTCACTGTAATTATGATTGATTGATTCCGGGGGGTTTTTTGGGTGGCACTGGCAGTGGCAGTGGTGGTGGCGTTGCTAATAATTGCGAAACTATGATGAGGCCGAAGGCATCTTAACCCCCCCACTAATACTGCCTCCGTTTTTGCCGTCAATGTCCAGCACTAATGATGAACTGGAAATGTGCCGCAAATGTGATTGAATCTCCTCCACCTGCCAACAACGTTCTTTTTTTCCTGAGGTTGGCAGGCAGCAACCGAAAGGAAATTAAATTAGAAATAGGAATATAATTAAAGGGGGCACAAACTGAGACTAAGAAAGAGAGTAAGAGAAAGGGAAATCCGCCCAGGAATTGCCATTGAGCAAATAATTAAATAATAAGCGAAAGCCAAATCATCCCATTGGCATTGGCAACCTCCAAGCTCCAAACTCAATGGGATTCGACAGAAAACCCCTCGCGGTTTTACCTGAAACGTGCTCCTTGTTATTGCCACTTCCACTTCCCTCCCCACACCCCCCTTGGCACTTGTAATTATGGCCAGAAAATGAATTCCATTCCAGTTAGGCTAGAAGCTGTAGCTGTATCCTGGTTTCTGGATTCTGACTTCGAGACTCAAGTTCTGTTTTCTGGTCTCTGGCAAGGGCACCTCAATAACAATAAATCGATTCAAGTGCGCGTAATCGGGCAAATGTTATCCAATAATAAAAATAACAGTGCCACTTCAGGGTTTTTTTTGTTGCTTTAAGGGGGGGTAAGAGGGCCATGGCATGACAATAAAACAGATTCAAAAAGGCTTTATAGTATCAGGGGAAACCCAAATATTGATAGACTAAGCAATGCTCTCTAATTACCGTTTAGGTTAGGGAAAATTCTATGAGATTTTGTCAGATTTATTAAAAGAAAATAGAGAAAATCATAGCAGTAGGAAAAAGAGATATAGTTTGGTAATACCTCTACTGAGTTATAAACAGAAACCACTGGAAAACTTTCTATAAACTAATCTTTCCAATCACAGATAAAAATCTCTTTGAATCAACTGTTAGCTTAAAGGAATTTCAAAATACTTTCCTTAATAAAAGAAACAATATCCAAAGAGACTTAACAACCCTTTATACATCAGCGAAAAAGGAATTCCAGAAAGGAAAACAGTTAACCACTATAGCCAAATCGAAAGGTTATAGTTGGGGAACATATTCAGAGGCCTATGAGTAGCAAATCAAGTGCAAGACCATTTAATAAGGACATTTGGAGAGGCAAGAATAACGGGTAATCCACGTCGCAGAATAACGAGCCCATTAAAGCCACTCACCTGTGTGCCGGAAAATTCGGAAACTCTGAGCGCGACATCGTTTGGCAATTTCGGCAATTTTGCGACAGTTTGCCGCCGTCATCAACAAGAGATCAAGTTGCCATTGAACCGCTGATGATGACGATAGAAACGTTGGATGGAGGATAGATGGAGATGAGGATGACGATGATGATGATGGCGAACGCACTCAAACGGAAATCGAATTGAGCAATTGTAAATGTGTGTTCCTACCCACCACCCACATATCAAATGATTTGCTTCCGAATGATTTGATTTGAATTGACTTGAAATCAAGGCGAGCCGCAGTCATTTCCTTTCCCGCTTCACCTTTTAATATCCACTTGATTTCTTTTCACTTTTGCGACATATTGTTGGTTATGCTGTCGCTTTGTTTACACGAAAACAAAAATTTATCAATTTAAAGACAAAAGGGAAGGCATATTACATTTTATATAGCTCATTTCCATGCCAGGTTTTTGGTTTTAATATCCTTTTGGTACAGTGTATCGACCCCGACAACCAAGCATTTCGAACGCGACGTTGCCTAATGAATTTCATTTCAATTTAGTAAAACGACGAAACCAATTTGTAAGCCGTGCGGCATAAACACACACACACACACACACACAGACTCACACCTAGTTGAGGTGTTGTTTATAGTGTTTGCGGTTAATTAATTCACATTTACACCTGTTGGCGGCATCCAGACGTTGGAAAACAGCCTCTTTTTCCAAACCACCCCATCACCCGCTCTTTTCATTTTCATTTCATGTTCAGTTCATATGCTGCAAATTAACTTCCCTGAGTATGAGACAATAAGGACAACAGCACTGCAGGATACCAAGTAAGGTCTATAAGTACTCTTAACTACAGAGACAGGATACTAATAAATAGAATGTGAGACTTGTGAGTGAGTTTGCTTGAATTATTATGATCGCAATTGATATTAATCGATATGTAATTGCAATGATTTTAAGGCCTAGATCAAGTTTTAATTACTTTTTAATTAAGTTGAAGTTATCTGCGTTTTTTAAAGTCCTTAATATACTTTTTAAATTTCATTCCACAATGTACGCTGTTTTAATCCCCCATGCATGCAGTTTCATTTCTTTAGCTTAACTACCATTCCTCTCTAATGACTTGAGAGCAGGGGCGTGGCCGCAATGGCAAGGTGTTGACAGTTCTCGGTTGAAAGGACTCAACACAACAGCAAAGGGGCGTTGATTAAGAGCAGCAGCGGCGGCGGTGGCGGCAACGAATGCACACGAAAAAAAAAGTGGGGGCGCCAACAAAGTGGGTGTCCCTGTCAACGTCATTAACAAGAATAAGAAGCAGAGGGAAAGCAGGAACAAAGCGTCGTCAGTCTCTCACATTAACCAGCCAACCAGCCACCCATCATGTGTGTGACTCTCGCCATAACCCCACCCCATCCACCATTGAGGATGACCCAAGGCCCCTTGACCCCTCAAATGCTCATTCTTCCTAGGGGCACAATGCGCAACAGGCGACGGCGGCAGGCGTTAATTACAAAATAAACTCCTGTGTGAATGTGACTCGGACATGGGCGTCAGCGGTAGGGGGATGTCATTATGGCTGCGAATGACCCACCCAAAGCACACATTTGCGTCGCCTCGCTGACCAGCAGGAAGTGCTGGGACAAAATGCAGACCAGGAACTCTACAAACATTCAATTCGACTTAGTGATACCCCATAATCAATCGTATTTCGATTGTTTAGAATCTTGATATGTGGCTAATAAATATGCCTACTAAATAATATTTTTAATCATAACTTTTATACAATTTCATATAAATTATACCCTATGCATTATACCCTTAAAACCTAAAAAATAAAATAATAGGGTATAAGGACCAGCTGCAGGACGTGCTTCAAAGAGTTCACATATGCCCAAGTACGAGAAATTTGAAAGTTGGGGGGCAAAAGTGGAAGCTTCACTGCCCAGCGGTCGCCGCCATTTAACGGCGTGATTTACTGCGGTCAGCCAGAGAGTGAGAGAGAGAGAGAGCGCGCGCGACCAAGAGCCACCCCGCTGCCCAACCATCCACCTGCCACCCCCTGCGGCTGGCCTTAAATGACCAGCCTCCCCTGGCATAATAATGTTTAATTTGAGGTAAATACGTTTTTTGTTTTCCTTTCACCAGTGGCGAAAAATCGCCCGCTGCGAGCGAGGAAAAGCCACTGCTGAGTAGTGCATTAAAATACAGCTGCCTTTTCTTTCTTGTTTTTCTTTTTTTGTTTTTTTTTTGTTTTGGCTTTATGGGTGTCCCAAATAAAATTAAGCACTTGCCAAATAAACATGGGAGAAAAAAAAAGATGCCAAGCCAAGAGAAATTCCAGGAAATTCCTGCCAAGAAGTAAAGCAGATGACTTGGTCAAGATGCGTCAGTTTGGTCGCTAATTGAAATTTGTTAAGCTCCAATCCGTACCAGAAACTCGGACACCCATACCCAATAGCCAGTGTGCTGCAGACATTGTCAGCAATTCCCTTTGTCCGATGCTGTGAAAAGGCTTCAAAAGGCACAACACACAGTCTACAAAATGTTAAAAGAAGAAAAAAAAATAAAATAAAATAAAACCCAATATAAATACAAAGAATTCCCTGGAACGAAGGCTAGACCGTCAAGGATCGCAGCTATGCGGAAAAGGAAACGGATGTCGCGTTGGCCAATGTTTCTGTTTCTGTTGCTGTTTTTCGGCTGTTCGGCTGCTGAATGGAATCCATCAGGGACTCTGAAAACTGGACAGAATGAACCGGTAACATGGCACTGAGTTGGGCGAGCATGTTTATTGTATGTCCATCGGACTGAACAACAAAGGATTCGCGATGGTGAAGTTTGGGGAATTTCATGGATATGGCTACCTGAAAGCAGAATATTTGCATGATATTCGGAAGAATCAGTGGATAAGATATATATCACATGTTAAATAATAATCAAATAGAATAAATCTTAACATTAGTTAATATATTATATCATACAAAAATTAGGTTTCTGATTAATGAATATTAATCCATGATTAACAAGTATAAAATGATATGCCTTAAGGATTTCTTTAGGTTTCCAACTCATATTTGTTACTGAGGAAACTTATAGTAGAATTCGCTTGTTTTTTTAGCCCCTAGAATCCCTTTTGACATATGTATGGCAGTGAAGCCAATGAAATCCAAAGACAATCAGAATGACAACGACAATGATGAGGATGACAGGTTTCGGCCCGTTTCGTTTTCGTTTATTTTAATTTAATTATTTAAGAAACGGAAAGCGGCAACAGCTGAGCAAACAAATCAAATCACAAGCCAATCGCCCACCGCCTGCAGCCATATCCTTGCTCCTTACACACACACACACACACACACACACACATATAAGGACAGACACCCACATGAGAGTTACGACTACAACTATGATTGGGCTAATGGAGCTAAGGTCGTCCTGTTGTTTTGGCACCGCCTGCAATCGCAATGCCAAAATCGGAAAAAGGGGAAAAGGCAAACGGGAAAATCGCGACGACGATGTCTGGGTCTCAGTGCTTATTTTTTTTTTATGATTTTTCACTGAGGGTAGCAAAGGCATGACCCGAAATTCGAAAGGTTAAAGCGATTTCCCTTTGCTTTGCCATCTCATAAGTAGGCAACAGTTTTGTAATTGAAGGGATCTGTGGCGGAAACCAAAAAGTGTTGCCAGCCATTAGGGGCAGGTTCACATATTAATGGCGGAATATGCACTTTTTCATAGCGCATTTATAAGGGCTGAATATACTCATTTTTATAGCATATTTATAAGGGCTGAATAGGTTAAATAAATTATTTTTAAATTCTTTTTTTAACAGAATATCAGGGAATGCCAAAATGTGTACCATTTTAAACCTATACTGATACTGATTCATAAAAACATCGACAGAGACCATGCCGACTTTTGGCATTTCTTGGCCAATTTAGCAAAGTGTTTTGGCCCGAACCCGCCTCCTGTGCAGCCATCATTCCATCGTGTCCCCATCGACGACATGCAACAGCGGCAAAAACAAAAAAAAAAAAACAAATATATATACATTCTGAATCGACAGGCGCAATAAAGTCTGTTTTGGCGCTGCCTGTCGGTGCCAGGCACTTGCGGCTGGACGGCCACAAAAATGCGCTTTACCGCCAAAAAAAAAAAAAAAAAAAAATATATAATACAAAAAAAAAATAGTATAAAAACCGACAAACGCCCCACAATATTGTTAATTTGCGGTGGGCGAGGCAATGATATGCAGGTAATTGGTTTCGCCTTTTTGTTTCTATTTAGCCGCTGCCCGGTTGCCCAGGACAACTATACAAATGGTAAGGTAAGGAAATGCTTTAAGGAAAAGCCAGTACCATAAATCTGACACGCACTCACCTGGCCAAAATCCCTGATACTTGCCCGCCTCCGCTCCCAGCTCCCATGGCCACCTGTCACCTGTCTGTGTGTGTGTGTGTGTCTGTGTGTTGCAGTCGAAAAATGCAAATGAGCGGCATAAAACTGAAGCAAAAGCTGCGAAAGAAAGCGACACAGACAGCAAAGATCCTGGATCCCAAGTGCCTTAATGAAAAGCAGCAGCGACAGAAGGGCAAACACACAGGAGGAGGACCGTGGAGGAAAACTCCTGGATCCATAGGTAAGACCCGAGTTCGAGTTGGTAGGTGGAGCTGGAGCTGGAGCTTTGCGTTGTCGGCGCTAATCCTCATTTAATTTTAAAGTTCGAAGGTGTTGAAGATAATTTTTGCACCACCCACACACTAATACAACACCCTAGCTGAGAAGCACATACCAAAAATGCTGTTCATTACACAGCAAGAAAATTCTAGGTAATTAGTTTAGCTAAAACACTTTGTTAAATGTTTTTCGTAGACCTTTACTCCGCTTTTTCTGCTTTTTAACGAAGCAAACATAATCTTTTGCCAGTGTATTCCTATGCAATCCTTTTTTCCCAGCGTGTATGGCAACCGCAAAGAGCAACGGTAGCCAAAAGGTTCCCGCTGCCAGCTTTTCCATGCTTTTCCCGCCATTCCCACGTTTTTCTCACCGGTGACTCCAACACATTTATAGAGTGTTCGCACATAAAAATATTTTATGGCGCTTTCCTCTCGAGAAAGGATTGCAGACGACGGCGTCCCAGGCTTTCCTTGGGTGGTTCAGTGGTGCGATTGCCGGTGGATGGTGGGTTGGGGGTGGCTAAGTGGCGTTACCGTTACCGCACATCGCCAGATAAAATAACGGTGCCAGACATTGTCTTATGAATAAATTGTTATGGAAATCGAATTAATGAACGCTGTGGCGCACAATGGAGGCGACCTCCAAAAGTGGGGGAAAGTGGAAGGATGCTCCTTCGGCTTCCGTCTGCTGGTCTCTATATATATCTATGTGTGTGTGTGTGTGTGTGTTAGCGTGCCAGAGGTTAATACCTGAGCTTATTTGTCTAACTCTTTCGCCTTGCCTGCTGCTCCTCTCGCTGCGTAATTTAATTATGCGTTCACTTTGCCGGGAAGTCCCACTCATCGTCATCCTTGCCCCACTCACTTTTAACAAAGCCCCCACAAAATGCTGCCCCTCACCTGGTCGAAGTTCTTATCTCAAATGTCGAGTGTCTGCACCGCAGCCTCTATCTATGTGTGTGTGTGTGCGGTATTAAATTGCAGCATTTAATCGAATTTTCAACTGATGCCTGGTAGCCCGAAAAAGATAGTCACTCATAAAATCAAGCTTTAAGCTAAGCTCAAAATCTCACATTATAACGTAATTTCACCTCCATTAAAGCCAAGTTAAGTGGAGGTTTCCCTTTGTTTGTTTGAAAGTTTTATCTTAGTACTAAATCTCACAAAATTTTGGTTTTCAAGGCTAATACTTTCCCTTCAAAACCAAAATATAAACAAACCTTTAACACACAACAACAATTTTCTCTAATTTACCTGAGTTAATTACGTGCAGCCATTACGTGATGTAAAAGGGGATCAAAACAGACAGACCGCCTGGTTGCATTTAAGTAACCAAAGGACCTTCAGGTGTCATCGACAACAAGAGCATTTCAAAAGCAACACAATATCCTCCGGGCTGAAGGATGGCCAACAAAAGGCATTGATATCTTGAGGATACATCAAACTTCCCCTGGCATTCCTCAATTTTTTGGCTCTCTCAAAGACGAAAATGAGCTCAGACTTCTCCACTCCCCCCGCCCCATTAACCCCTTTTATGCCCAGTCCATTGCTTAGTCCTTCTGGCACTTGAACAGATAAAGGACTTCTTTACCAATGATACTTTGAAATCAAACACGACACGATGCTGGTGGGTGATAAGGCGCGAGGGATAAGACTCAAAAAACCAAAAGCCAGGAGTAAATGAGCAACGGCGACCCATTTGACACACGGCTGGAAATTAAAAAAAAGACCAGCGAGAAGAGGACGTCTCTTTTGAAGTTTCACGCCGTAATTGTCACGGCCGTGTTGCCACGGACAACGCAGACAGTTCCGGCGACCAACTGACGTAGTTTGAGATGCCCAAAGATTTAATGAGTAAACTAGAACGAAAACTCAATTTAAAGGATATCTCCTTTGGGAGTTTAGTGTGAAACTTAAGTAAGAAGACCGAAAAACCAATGATAAATGATAATTTTAATAATATTCCCCAAAAATGCTTTTCTAAAGTTCATAAGTTAGTCAATTTAAATCCGATTAAAAATTGTGGTTTAATAATCAAAAAAGTGGGTTCAAGACTTTGTTCCTCTTGTATTTTTTTAATTTTTGAACAATTTTTGTTAACTTTTTCTAATTCTTGAAATAGAAGCAAAAAGGTAAGCCAATGAATATCTTTTGAAGCGCTTAACTTGATCAATTTTATGCTGATTTCGAAAAGGCATACTTCTACGAATTTTTTACTTAAAAAAAACTGAATTTAAACTTTTTGTTTATTCATATTTTGATTTTTTGTAAAATTTTTGACATTTTAATCATGGGGGGTTCCCTTGTAAAACATTTAAGAAATTTACAAAAACTGAGGAAATCACTTTTTGATGTCAGTTTTTAGTACTGGACAAACTAAGACTCTAAAGGTTTGAACATTCCTAAATCTGATAATTTTTAGCCAAGTTATAAGGAGCGAAAGGCTACTAAGGCTAATATCGAAAAGAAGATCCAGAGGGCACTGCAAACTTATTCTAATCAAATGAGTATATAAAGAACTAGAAGGGTTAAATGTCCGTAGTAACCAGCTTTAAATACCATAGTCACAACGAAGATATGGCCCATACTACCCGCGAAACGCATCTGCATATCAGCTGAGCCCAACACTCCAGGCCAGGAAATTCCCAAACTCCTTGGCAGGATATCGGATGTTGGATGCGAGTGCGTGTGCTCGGGTTAAAGCTAAATGGCCCGTGGAACAGGGCAGACGATGGATGGATAGATGAATGGATGGATGGGCTGAGATGGGTTGTTCTGGGTACTGGGATTCAGGATGGGTTCGCTTCTTCTAATGCAATTGATGTTCGGCGGAAAAATGTGGGGGAGTGACTGAGGCATTGAGGCGGCAACCTAATAAAAGGAACGAAAACAACTTGTTTTCCAATTTTACAATTTAACAAGTTGCCATTAGACGACGTCGCCTGGCGAAAGTCGTTAGTCCTTGGTCCTTGGTCCTTGGTGCTTGGTCCTCTGCCATTCGCAATCCTTTTGCCTGAGCCGCCAAAACCAAACCATTATCAACAACAACAACAACAACAACGATGGTAAAAGAATTCCAAAGAAAATCGACTGCTATTGGATTCCAGGCTACCAGGCTCAAAGGCTTACCGGAACAGAGAAATAAAATAAAATAAAATAAAATCAAGCCAAAAGGCAGCAGAAACAGCAGAACCAGAACGACGTATAAAGATCCAAAAAAAAAAAAACAAGAACCAGAGCCCGAAAATTTTTCTCGGGCAGAGCGTACAAATTTTTCGAATTGTTCGCTGGAGACTAATAAAATCAACGACGTGGAACTTCAAGCCGTTCCCATGGACCAGCCCAGGAAAAAAAAAAACAGAAAGGGGGCAGGGAAAAACCAGAGACAATGAGTCGTCGTTGGCGGCACCGGCGACGTCTCACATGCAGCACCCACAACCGGAACAAGTCACAAGGCTATAGTCCCATATCAAAGACCAAAATATACCCTGTAATTGAAGGTCTATAACATATATAAGAGTATATATATATGTATATTAAAATATTATTTATAATAATATAGTTTGGAGAGCAGTTTGCCACAATTTTTTTATCAAAATATAAGCAACATACAAACTAACCCAATATACCCCTTTACTCTCTCTTTACACCAGGTACCAGCAGGACCAAAGGCAGACAGGACGGACCAAGACCCTGGGATAAGAACGAGGACCAGAAGAGCCCGTGAACCAGCCAAAAGTTATTAAACAGTTAAGCGGCGTCGCACGTCGTCGCGTTTTGGTCGGCCAAGTCTGAGATTTTCCACCAAAACTCACACACATATTTATCCAATCCAATATATATATATATAAAGAACATAAATATATTTAAGGAGATCCACGTATCCACGGCGGAAGAGTTAAGTCCTGGTCCGGGGCCTTTGTTTGTTGTCAGGTCGAAGACGCAGCCAACGTTGTCTAATTTATATTTAGCAAGGATTCCAAAGGGTATGGGCAAGGCTCAGTGGTTAGGGGGCGGTTAGGAAAAAAAAAGAAAATCAGGGGATTGGGGGGTCCCCACTGGGCTGGCTTGTAGGCCTTAATCAGCCGGCCGCCATTAATAAATCAGAGTCATTAAAAATGCAGCTGCCAGCTGAATGGAAAAAAGGCCAGCGAACAAAGTAATAGAAAAAAGCAAAAAACCAACCCAAAGGATCACTGAAGTTGAAATACTCTATAAAAAATATTTATAGGAAATTCATTGCAATATTTGTGTGTTCTTAATCCTTGAAAAACCTTCAACAAAAAACTAATAGAACTCTCTTAAAAAAAAACTGTAAAACTGGAATAAAGCTATTCATTAGAATAATATATAAACAAGATTATTCATATAATTTTAGATCATTATTTTAGATTATAAATTTAGATAAGTTCCATGTTATATCCCAAAATATAGATGACCAGAGTAAAGGTAAAATACAAATTGGAAATCGAATGAAAGGACGACGGTCGCCTTAAGCTGTGGCCAGATTTCTGTGGACCTGAAAGGCGTTCGCCTTTCTGCGGATTCATGGGATGCGCAGGATTCATTCATTAAGCAGCCTGATAGAGAATCACACAAAGGGACACTTTACAGCCGAATGAATCTAATTAAAATGTAATTATAAATGTAACCGTTAAGCGGAAGTATCCGCGGGATACCAGCCGGCCAAGGAGCCAAGGATATCTGGATCTCCAATCCAAATCTGGGACCAAGAAAAAAAAAAATTACGCAAATAATGAGAACGAAAATAAAAAATTAAAAGCGACAAGCAGCAAACCCCTTAATCATGACGCCCTAGCGCCCTCGATTTATGCCAAGACATTTTCCCTCCTTTCTTTTTTTTTTTGTTTTTATTTTTATTTATGCCTGTTTTTTTTTTGCATTTTTCTTTGATTTTTCTTAAAGCCATCTTTAAGATAAATTGATGGTGTTAAGGCGTCTTGGGTGGATGGTATGCAAACGAAGGGACACACTGGAGAGGACACAATTTGCTTTTGGCTTGTGTGCAATAAAACTAAACTTAATGAAATTTAAAACCATTCGAGAAGCGCTCTCACACACACACACACACATGCTAACATCTTAGGCTAAAAACTTTTGGCAACAAATACCAGCAAGGCAGCCAGCCGAAGCAGCTGGCCAGGAATCCTTAGAAGCCCATAGCCCTTTTCTTAAGTCTCTCCCATCTTGCAGTTACTCTCGTTGGCCCCAAAACGTTTGACCTCCTGCACACCAAACCCGACCGACCAACCGACCGACCATCCAATCCAGAATGTCCTGGCCTGTTCCTGTTTCTGTTTCTGTTGTCCTAAGCCGGCTCTAAGTGCGTGTCCTGGTCATGTAATCGCATTTCAATTTAAAGTCATTCATTCACATGCCGGCCAAACAACAGGCCATACATACGTATAGCCCAAGACGCTAACAAACACACACATATATGCAAGATTTTGGCTAAGAAAATTGAAAATTCCATGGCATACGTGTGGCTGAAGAGTTCTGAAGATGGCCAAAGTCGGAAAGTCAGTCGCCAGTAACTATCGGGAGTAAGTCAAGTTTTCGCAGAGTTTTCAAAGTATTTATGGAGGTGAACTGGGAAATATTTAAATCTATATGTGTTATATATATTTATACTAAGTAAGAAGACTAAACACACGGATTTTTGTGGAAAACTTTTAAAGTTTTTAAATTGCCTGGGAAGTTTTGTACCCTTAAATAAAGATTTAAGAAATATTTTGAAACTTATTTAATGAATATTATTTTGGATTTTGGAAGAATGATATATTTGGGAATATTTTCAAAAAGTATCAGCATATCTTTGTCATACACTATACATAAAATTTGATCTTTTCCTTTTTATAAAACCAATTTATCGATAACATCACATCTCTAAGCCTTACAAACACACATGTTTTTCGGCCTGCACACTAGTTTGCATGGTCTCTTTCTGGTAGAAATAGTTTGACACTTGCAATGCACATAAATTTTGGACACTGTCACTGCTGCTGTTGACCGACCTTTTGACCCCTTCCCTCCCCCCGAAACGAAAAGCCACCCCTTTTTCCAGATTCCCTCCCACCATCACACCCCCCCTAAATATATATTTTTCCACTTATTCTTAGAACATAAATGCAGCAAAGTCGTAAAGCGCTTTTAAGCACACAAATTAACCACAGAACATGGCAGAGCACCACCCATTTGACCCACCCAGCCACCAACCTCTATCCACATTTTTCGGGGGCATCCATTCTGTTTGTCTATTTCGTTGTTTATTTGTTTTTGTGTGCACTCAAGGATTTCTAAGAACTTTAACTTGCCAAAATGTGCACACACACACGCATGTGTGCGAAAGAGTCCTTAGAGTGTACGTGGGTGTACGAATGTATGTGTGTGTGTGTGTGCCTTTGGGTGGACCCAAGATTCATTTGCACTGCCCCTGACTTGAAACTTCACATTGCGCAGTGACCATTAACGAATTTTCAACTATGTACATTCCGCCCACTACCACTACCACGCCCCTTTTTGCAACTGTCCAGGACACGAAAGGACACGCATGACTGCCCACGGGGGAAAAGTGGTACGGGGAGGGGGAGAATTGGGACTAGGATTTTCCTTAGCCATCCTTAGCTTTGTGCTAAGATTGTTCGAGGAAATTAATATTCCACTTCTGGCACTTACTTACGCTCCGTAAATACTTGAGCACCCAAAAGCGGTAGCCCCATGCAAACTATATATATATATATATATATAAATTAAATATATATTTACCAGCCGACTGAAAAATGCATAATCACTTCATTAGCGAGAAGCAAAACCAGAAATGCGAAGAGATGGCCAAAAAAAACAGCACGCAAAGAAGGCAAGTAAATTACGCGTTTCCCACAGCGGCGCCACATCAAAGTGACCAATCTCCTAAAGCCTCCATTTCCTAAAAATAAAAAATAAACTCATCACCGCCCCCCCACCAGTTGTGCATTCCCCAAAGAACTCGGCCATCTCACAATTAGACGCACAAAGTCAAACGTCAACAAATTATAGCCACATGGGCGGACAGCCCAAAAAACCCTCCCACCCCCCTTTAATTTTTAGTGTAGAGCTGGGGAGGGGAGGATGGGCTTTCGCAAATTAACAAACAACCATCAAGTGAAAAGGAAAAAGCTGGCCAAAGGAAAAGGCCTTAGCAAAGAAAATATAAGGATTCTACTTTAAAAAATATAAATAAAAACACTGCAAAAAAAGAAGATAAACCAAAATATTTGTGTAAATTTCCAGTCCTAAAGTTGAGAAGTTGTTTTTCTCAGTGTTTAGAGGAAAAATACTTAAAAGCCAAAAGGGGGCGGGGATAGAGGGACAGACACAAGACATGGGCACTGATTTGCATTAATGAACGCTTGAGTGATTCCACCGCTTTTTTGGGGACTCCGGTCCAGCAGCTGTCGACCGAGGGCCTTAATTAATTAAGTTCACATGACCAGAGGCAGGTGGGTTTGGTTTGAAGGTCCTGGGTGCTGCTGCTGCTGCTGCTGCTGCTGCAGAGTTGGTTGCTTTCCATTTATTTTACCACCCATGATCGAAGTGCCATCGATCGATGAAGGCCTTCATTTGTCCCTCATTACACGCAAATTACTTTGTTTTTTATTTTACTTTTCCTTTTAACCACCCAAATGGCAATTTGAACTCATCAAAAAAAAAAAAAAAAAAAAGAACTACCAATAAAAAAATGAAAGAGGAAAAAGGGCTGGCCGACACGCAGCAAACCAAATGGGCAACTAAATCAGTCCAGAGTCCAAAATCCGGACGGAGAGCAACCCCTTGCAACCGTTATCCGTTGCTGACCAAATGCCGGACACGGCAACAGTTCTCTTCTTTTTTTTTTGCGGGCAAAAGGATCCAAAAAATAGAAACGGACTTTCGGGCTTGGCTTTTTATTATGCTCAGAAATCACATTAAAAGGCAAACTCAAATATTTTAATCAGATTTTCGGAAAAAGGACAAACACACCCGTTCGCTTCCTTTTTTCTCACTCCTCATATATGTATTTAAAATAGCAGCTTTCGCTTCTGTTTTATTTTTTCTTTGTATTGCAGGAAATTTTAATTTTGTTACCATTAAAAAGATGGGCATGACACTTTATAGGTATTAAAAAATAATATAATTTGTCTTTTACTATCTAAAAATCTTGTTTTTGTAGAGAATTTGAAGCGAAAAATAAAAAATTTCTCTCACATAATGATATTAAAATCTAAGAGGTATTCCCAAGTCGACTTAAGGGCCTACTTTTTTCAATCCTTTATTTTTAAGGACAATGTGTGTTAATGTGCGTCAACCTCATCCATCGTTCATTGTCCTTCGTTTGGGATGGATGATGTTGTTGAGACCAAAAGCCGAAAGCCGTCGAAAGGAAATGGCCACAGCTGTTTCATTCATGCATTCGCTCCTTGTCTAGTTTTTGCCCCTTTTTCCCTATTATCATTCGAGAATGACTCCCACCTATTCTATTTGGGGGCGTGGCAGGTCCAGCTGTCCGAAAAAGTAACAAAAAATTGCGAAACCCCTTTACCAATTGCCATTTGCCCCACTCGATTTCTCTGTCCCTTGACGAAACGACATGTCATCCACTTTAAAGCATAAGTTTCTGTTTTAGGGAACCTCTTTTTTATGAAATGACTGATACACAGAAAGTGAAAATATAATATAGATAAATATTAATATTAAAAAAAAAATTAACTAAGCTAAGGCCAAAATACCGACTTCTTTGGGGTAGTTCAGGCATTTTTGATAAGGTTGTCCCTTACTCATTCAATTTTCCGAAAAGTGTGCCAAAATTTAACATTTTCAACTTTGAATGGAGATTTATTAGGAATACAAAAACAAACTAAACGAGGTATAACAATCCAATTTTGGACCATTATTGACCTAGTAATGGAAAGAATACTATCATATTGATGCTTGGGATTAGGATAAACCAAGTTTCACATTTTTGATAAGGGGTAACATCGTCTTTTTTTCAAAATATGGACCAATACTAAGATTTTTAGGTGAGAATGCAGTTTTCTTGGAAATTTTATAACGAATCCAACGAGGTATAAAATTCCATATTTGTACCATTATTGACTTCGTTATAAGCAATATACAGTCGTTTTTGGTGGGCAAATATGGAGAAACCAAAATACGCAAATTTGATAAGGGGTAACATCATCTATTTTTTTGAAAAATTTAAAAAAATTGACATTTTAAAGTGTGAATGCAGTTTGACTGGGATTTTAAAAACAAACTCATCGAGATATGGCATTCCATATTTGGATCCTTCTTGACTTAGTTACGATTATTCTCTGGGAAAATAAGGATGCAAAAATTTTACATTTTTGATAAGGTGCCCTAACAAAGATTACAATTAGATTACTATGAAAAAGAAACCAAAAACATCTTGCGATGTGCTAAGGTATAAAAGTATAATTCTCGTAACATTCTGATAAAAAAAATCTACCAAATAGCTTGGGAAATAAAAATAAAATTTTTCTCTCTGCAAGATTGGCCCCTTTCCTTTTTTTTTTTGTGACCACCCCCGGCCCTTAGTTGGCCACAGACTTTGGGCTAGATTGATATTTACTTTGTTGTAGCATACTTTTTTGGGCCAGCCCCCCAAAAACCGGACAATGTGTGTTGTTACGGTGGGGGTTTTTCATTCACCCCCCACTCCTCTCCCCTGAGCCTACTTTAGTGTAGAAAACTGGGAAGAGAGGTTGAGGGCTATGCTGGCGGCGAAATGAATATCATACCACAGGAAATTCTCCAGCGACATTTTCAACAAATTGACACAATTTTCAAGATGCTTAAACGTGAAAATTGCCAGGAACCCCGGGACCAAGGGCCGAATATAAATATATATATATATATATATATATAGGAACTGGGTAGTATGGGTGGTATTTTTGGTATTTGTGTGAGGGCGCGGCAAGTGTCGGCAAACTCAATGACGCTACACGACACTTGGCGCCTTTGTTTTCACACGCCCCAAAAGGCACTAAAGTGCCATTTTAGGCAGCTCAAGTGGGCGACCCATCCAAAATCCAGCAGCCACTGTTCCAAGGCACTTCAAAGTTGCAGTCGGCGACAAATTAGAATGTAGAATTTACACTTCAAAGAAAATGTATAACAAAATGATATAATCTAGGCTTCTTGGTTCTATAATATATATTTTGATATTCCAAGTTAGTAATCGAAACATATCAAATCTACCATTACTCTACCCAAAAAGTTTATCGAAATAGCATAAGATTTCTTTAAGTGCAGCGAGGACATTTTCCCACCGAACTTTTTTCCACTGCACTCGCTCAAGGGGCGTGGCAGCCGTAGAGTAAACACTTAAGAACGAGCGCATCCCTAAACGATGCCAACGCCCTTCGTCCATTGTTGGTGTTGTTCCCATGACGGCCGTCGATTAGGTGGAGCTCTGTTCCAACCCAAAATGCTCGCCCCCCCTTTTTTTTTAGTACGCCCATGGAACTCAGCTCCCAAACTCTAAAAACTCGCGGCGCTCTGAAGCAATTGAAGCGATCAAAGGGCATAAATTTATGCAAATTATTTTCACGCCTTTTTAGATATGCGATTTTTTTCCCTTCCATTTTTCCACCGGGCACGTTCCACTTTTTTTTGGGTGGGTTGGGGCGGATAAGAGGGCCATTGTGTGTGCTCATCGTAGGAATTAGCTGGATATGTAAAGTCGAGATTGGGAGTCCGGAACAGATGGAGATTAACGGCCACTAAGCAGGGTAGAAAATGGATAAAGATCTACTGAGTGAGAGGAAAAATGTATGACAGTTCAACAAGTAGATTCTGATTGAGTTTTATGGGTTAAGATTGTGACGTAAGAAGTGTCTCCATAAGGGTTTCACATTAAGCCAGTTAAACAACAGTTAGCTGGCCATCAAGGAATCTTAAAACAATATGCAGCTTAAAACCAAATAACTGGCACTCAACTGGAACCCCTTTTTTGTCATTAATACCAGTTCTCCTTGAATACAAAAAAAATGCCAGATTATGCAGGCTGGCAGCCGTGAAATGACGCGATTTTTATACCAGATGCTCGCGCGTCACCTGAGCCACACCAAAGTCACGGCCCACAAAAAGCTCGGCCAATTAGCCAAATTGTTTTTATGGCCCCAAAAAACCGAAAAACGTAACTGAAACCGTAAACCGTGGCTGCTGCTGCTGCTGCTGAATGGGCTTAAGGATGAGGGTGTAGATGATTCCTGATAGTCGGATGAATAGAGCAGCGGCGGCCTGCAATTTCCAACCAGGGAAAGCCAGCTGCACCCACATCAAGTGGCTAGAACCACCACCGGCTCATCCTTAATTTTAAGGCGCAAACGTGTGAGAATTTTGCGTAATTGAGTTTCAACTTCAAAGTCCGCTAACCGCATGCACTCGTCGGGATATGGAAATGGAAATGGTCCCTAACCGAGCTGATTTGCATATGCGGTCCCACCTTTTGTAGTTGGTTTTTTTTTTTATATATATATATATTTTTTTATATATATATATACACAGTAAAGGTCAACGCTGTTGGCCAGGGACCTTGTGTTTTTTGGGATCCTGGGAATCCTGGGGATCCTGGGCATATTTGAGCTGTCAACACCTCCCCCGGACAAAAGGCAAAAGAAGAGTAAACCCAAATTCTGGGGGTTGAGAGTGTGTGTGTGCCAAGTGAGTCAAATTAGTACGCCGACAATCCCCTTCAATCCCATCCATTCAATCCAATCCAGTTCAGTTCAGTTTAGATTAGCTTAGCTCAGCGAGTCAGTTCGGGGCCATGGATAAACACTTAATTTATCAAGAACTCGAACTTGTTATGCTAATGGAAATAGCAGACAGTCAAAAGGGTGAAGTTGAAGTGGCGAAAAATAAGATGGTAGTTTCCACGGGCATTCATAATTTTATCACAGGAAAATACCACGTACTTGTATTTTATAATTAAATAAGTAAAAAAAAAACCTTTAAATTCGTTTTACTTCAACCAAAATATTGTTGAGCTTCTCTCATTAGCTCACTCTATAGCTGGCTAATTTAAAACCCATATCTAAGTTATAACCCTTACTCTCAACTCTCAACTCCTTGACAAGCTCCTTCCAACATAGCGATAGTTCACTTTTCTGGTGTGTTTTGTCTGGCGGGCAAAGTCATAACTTCACTTATCAACATTAGCTGTTGCCAAGGGGCTTGGGGGGAGGGATGGGAACAACTCTTTATTTTTTGGGGGTCAGGGGCAACGACGCTTGAGATATTCATACATTTTAATACGCTGTTTATATTTTATGAAGGCAAATGAATGCACAAGGAAATGAACGAAATGGGCATGTGTGTATGTGTGGGTAGCCAAAAAATTCAACACCAAATGACTGAGTGTGTGTGTGTGTTATGGCCCAAACGCAGACGAAGGCAAAATCTTGGCATAACCGAGCAACCTCGCTTCGAGCTATAGACGAGTTTACAGTTATCAAGGGAAAATTATCATCTGCCATGAATCTCGATAAAATTCATATTCATATGCGAGCTAAAAATGAAGGGAGTTGGGGGTTCGGTAATGTGGGTGGTGGGACAGTGTCCGGAGCCGCATTGTATCTAACTGGTAGCTAACCACACACACACACACACACGCATACGTAGCACAAGCACACATTCATTACGTCGCCTGCGTCCCAAAATGGGATAGCTCCCTGAAAAAAACAATGAACGTCATGTGAATAGGATCTAATAAAATCCTTCTATAAGCTTCAAAATTAATCAAAAATTGCAAAATAAAAACAAAAAAAAAAAAAATTGTTAAAATTTTTGATTTTTTCATGACATTTTCTCTTCTCCTCTTTTTAAAAACTTTCCAAATATCTATCAGAAGTAATATTTTAACCCCAACTGTTTTTATGCATATGTATATGTGAGAGGGTCACAGGAAGCACAGGGACGTTGGGCCAGACACGTTTGCCAGTAACAAGAAGAAGAAGAATAACAACAACAACAACCAAACAGAGCAACAGAAAAAGGCAACAACAACAAAGCAACAATTGCTTGTGATATGGAAAACGGGCTCACAACTAATTTTTGGAAACAAATGACTCTCGTCCTACCCAAAAACAACCAAAATCACCCCACGCGAACCCTTAACATTTTCACCATTTTTCCCCAGCACATTAAAGCGGCCTTAAAGTGTGTATTTTCCATAAAGAAATTGCCTTTCAAATTTTGTAACTTCATTCAATTCACTGATAATCTTTTGTGGGATAAGTGATTGGCAGTAAGACATTATTATAATGACAGTCAGTACAAAAAGGAGTTAAGTTGAAAGAGCAAAAGGATAGTTCACTTTCTTTATTATTTATTTTTATAAAGATAAGGATACTATCTTAATTAGCATTTAAAATCAGATTTTTAACACAAAAACTTAAACCCGTCGAGCGGATATTTTAGAAAAAGTAGTTTAACTTCCAGTAAAAAACATGAAAAAGGCTTCGCTAATGTTAGAATCAACTTTGTGCCCATTTTGGCTCAAAGGACGGCCAGGCCAGGTAATTAAGTAATTTTCTGGATGCCCCGGGAACGTTCGTTCGGCGCACTTAAATATTTACATTTATATCTGCAGTTCAGAAGATAAAAGTGCGCGTGCTGCCCAGAAAGACCAACCTCCTTGGATTTCCACCTGTCTAACAAGAAGGGGAGATGGTGTTGGCCGGGCAGGGAAAAGTGAAGGCAGGCAGCAGGCGGTGGCCTCAAGTGAACAGCGAGTTCATTAGCTGGCAAAGGGTTTAATTACCTACTCTGTTCATTTAGCGCCACTTGGCTAACGCGCTGTTGAGCAATGCAAACCGAAAACCGAGTCAAACAACCTCGACTGGGCGGTGGGTGGTTCAGCAGACCACCTGAACTGGTGCAGCCGGGAAAATGCGTCGCTTTTCTCTTTCTATTTGTCTCTTTCTTTCTCTAGCTGGCAAACACACCATTGCCATGTACACAGTTAATTAAAAAAAAAAAAAAGAGACGAAAAAAAAAAAATGGTAAAAAAAAAAAAATGTAAGGAAGCAGCTCAAAAAGCAGCGGTCTCAGCTGGAAATGGAGTGGCTGCTTCAGCTTGCTTTTCCCGCTTTCCCATTGCCACTCTCAATTCACAATTAATGTGAGAGATACACGACAAAGTGCGCTGCACTGGAAAAATATTTTATAGATTGTGATTGACTACGAAGTCAATGACATTCAAGGTTGCTTTTTTGATCCATAACTTTGATTATCATTTCCTTAAATATTAATATAAGTTAAACCCGATTGTCTTATATTCCTATCCTTATTCCTATATTCTTTCAGTGCATTGCGTCGACAAGGAGGAGCCCAGGAAACGGTAAATCGAGGAAGCTGGCAAACTGCGAACATGAAAGAAATTAGCAGCGTGACCGAAACTCCACTCTCTGACCCACAAAAAATAAACCCAAAAAAGCCAGGCCCAAAACTCCAGGACACACAGAGAGAGACCCAACCGCCCTCTCAGAAACCACTTGAAGGCGTACTTATTACACCTGAGCTGCAGCTAAGTATGTTTACAAGATGTTCCGGCTGAGTAGCGGAAACTCCAAAAACTTGACTCGACTTCCGGCCTCCTCCCGAGCTGGGCGTTTATTTTTTAATAAATTTACACAAACAGGAAGGCTGTAACCCAGTTTGGTCTACTTATAAATCCTTTAACTGTCGCTTGACATCCTCCTGCTCCTCTTCCCATTCCATTCCTTTACTTTTCTCTTGCCACTCGAAGCATATAAATTTTACCCAAGGGGGTAATCGACAAAATATATTCGATAAGAAATTTGTATTACCAAAGACAAGGCACCACACAACACACACAAGATGATGTAATCATCGATAAGGGGTCGGGGTTTTTGGGAGATGGTTTTGGTAGTGTCCCATCTAGAGGCACTGATTGCCACTCCTCAACCGCCCTGCCCCCATCCATCCCATCCCACCCAATATCCAATGGGCCACCTGCTGTTCCGTGCGCTGTTGTCAATCGGCGAATTGCTTCGGAGACCTCCAACGTGACTAACGGGCGCCACAAAGGTGTCGTCTGGCGGATTCGGGTATTCAACGGTATAGGTTTCGGTTCAGGATTTGGTCCTTCGAACCGGATATCTGACGGCATCCAATGACAGCGCCAGCTCCATGCACCGATTGCTTTTTAATCGATTCCATTTACAAATAAATTGCTTCGACTGAAAGATTTATCTATTGCCAAGTGCAGTGCGTCGACAGACAATGAAGGGTGTAAGAGGGTGGTAGAGATCTTAAGATACCCCATTATAGGTCACTGAAGGCTCTAAGTATATGTAGTTAGTTGGTAGTTTCTTGGAAGTTAAAGTCTTAAAAGAACTGACAATTTAATATTTATCCTTCAAATATTACTCATAGTAAAAAGAAAGGTCAACTTATATCACATCAAACTCTCGATAGACTACATCAAGATTGTAAAGTTTACGATTAACGCCTTAACTTTCAAAAAAAACCTTATCTTTAAGCTAAGATTTTTCTTAAATTCAGTGTTAACATTGTATCTTCATTAGAGGGCAGTTTGGTGGGTTCTTTGCCTAAGTACTTTGCCCAAATCCAGAGCTAATGACGAGAGATCCACCTGCCTGCTTTATGGCGCATCGGACGTCATAAAATCCGCAGACAATGCAAACTCTGCTTAATGAACTTTCGCGGACCGTTGGTTGGGGAATAAAATTCAGAGGCAAGAATAGAAAGTGGCCTGAGGATTTCCTTTCATTTTTACGACTATGCAACATGTGCCTGAGATTGGGCTAAAATAAATGAAATGGAGTGGAGTGGAGTGGAGTAAAGTGAAGGCCCTTGGAGTGGGCACCTCATTGATTTGGCTCCTTATTCTTTTCTTCCAACTCTCACCCTGTGTTTTTTTTTTTGGTCACCGACGTTGCCTACTTTGGCTCATTTTCTTTTGGGGGGGGAAAAAAAACTGAGGAGTGGGTAATGGAGCGGGTGTAGATGGGGTGTACGCACTTAGCTCTGATGATGGCGCGGCCAAAGGAAAATAACAATAATAATTCGAAAATTATGAAAGCTATAAACGCATAAATTTTCTGACGAGGCGCAACCATCGCCATTATATACGACATTTTAATAATTTTCCACACGCCGCCGTCTCGCCAAACTTAGGGAAAGCTGTGATTGGGAAAGGGAAAAGTCTCATATATACACAGAGAGAAAAACTATGGGAGTAAAATCATAAAACTACATTTTCGGATTATAAGAAGAACACAAATATCAAAGTTAACCTACCATTATTAAAGAGAAATTTTAAACATTTACCATTTTATAAATATTAAAATATATTTTCTAGTTTTCTTTTCAGTGCACACACACAGTCAAGACGAAGACACAGACACAAATATAGACAGAGCCATAAAATGCCTACGAGGAGAGCGCTCGCAACACTATATAAAAATTCATAATGCAAACATAAATTTTCATTTGAATATTTCGCTGTACGCCTGTCTCCTTCTTCTTGGCGAAAATCCCCCCTTTTTTTCACCAGCGATTCCTTGCTAGCTCTCCGTTTTACGTTTACCAATATGAGGCGGGCCCAAATAAATGGGCGCCGCTGCATTAGGCTGACGGCGAAAAGAGCGGCAAAAGGATGGCAAGGATATCAAGGATGCCCGCCTAGCCTACCCCGCGAACGGTGGCAATCATATTTTTGGTGTTGTAAACATTTTCCAGTCGACATCATATGAATTATGGGGGTCGTACCGCGAAAAGCTTTTATAATCGTGCGCAAATCGCGCAAACCAAATAAAAAAAAAAAAAGAAAAAACCAAAAATGATGTACATGCAACGCTCAAACCCCGCTGTGTGTGTGTGTGTGTGTAAACTGCAAATGCCCGAAATATGTTTGCATTCCGCGGTTTGACAAGTTAATGCGAATCTGAATCTAGCTGCGGGGTAAAGTCAGTGTACACTCTGCGGGAAAATTGTGCGAGCGTAGATGCGGATATTGGGGTAGAACCCAATCGATTTACGAATAGTTTAAGGATATTCACCAGGGGAGAAATAGGAAAACCTCACTTGATCCCGCATTAAAGTAGGAAATTTATGTAAAGTACTGGATACAGAGATGGTTCATTAAATAGACAAATTGATTACAGGATTTGCAAGTTGTTGACTGGTTAATTATAAGGAAACAAGTTAACTTTTTCTACAAAACATTAAATGGCAACAACTAATATCCCTTTGCTAGTTTTCCCCCTTAAAACTCCCATTCAAATTAATACAAATAGTGATCTGGCAAACATCACAAAACTGCTCACTGGTTGCATGTCATCAAATCAATTCATTTAACCTGGGATGAGCTGGGAATTAGCATTCATTGGTGGCCATAGGACCTGCACCTCCACCTGCTAGCCGACCTTTAATTGAGTGTGCACACCCACTGAGCACAGCCACCCACTCTTTTTTTTTTTTTTTGTTGAGCCACTCTTGGGAACCACTGGGGAAGGCACACTCCAGTGTTGACAAATGGTGGGCACGCCCTGCAAAATGAAGGAGGAGGTCGTCGAACAACAAGTGAAATTGATGACTGGCCATCAATTTGCCTGCGCGATAGCCAACGTCCCGTCCCGCCCCCGCCCACATGACCTTGCGCCCCATCACCATTTGGCTACAAACATGCCAATAAATGGTCATCCTTGGTCCTTATCCAGCTGCTGCTTGTGCCCGGGGAATACATTCCACCATCTCACTCTCCTCACTTTTAGCCTGGCACGCGGTCAACAGTTGAAAGTCACGTTTGCATGCATGGAAAGTCCTTCGAAAGGATTCCTACTCCCACTCCATACTCTTCGTATCAACCTACCCACAACAACAAAACACGCCACAGGAATTATTAATGGATCTCTGTCGGTATCCCAACTGGACTCCATCTCGATGGTTTTTGCGGTCGACTCTCGGAAGGAGGGCCAGCTGTGATTGATTTCGAATCGTTTTTCAATTGGCAGCCAGCCTGTGGTTTGGGTTTATTTGGCTATTTGCATTTGACAAATTGATTGCTTGTAAAAAGTCGGCCATAACATATAGATATATATTCTATAGGAATATCTGAAGGGATGGCTGGTTGATATCTGCCGCAATCGCGGTAATTACTCAAACAGCTCAATTTTTGGCGGCGAAGTCAAGGTTTCGGCTTCGGTTTCGGTAATGTTGTGCAAGTTAATATCCTGTTTGTTATTGCCGCGACCAACGCCATTATATACACACACACACACACATATGCAGGCAGGCTGTGTCTGATGAATTGATTAAACAATTTCCTACCCTCGTTGTTGGTTTTTTTCCCCGTTCTACGAGGGGTATTCAAGGGGTTGGAGGTATATCGGAAGGATAATTGTTAAAGTAAAGGAAATCGAAAAATTAACCATAAAAAATGTATTCTGGTTTATAAATTATATAGAAATTGATAGTTTTAACAATTTTTATTAACAAATTTGTTAAGTTAAGCATTAAATTTGCTATATTTTTTAGTTTTAAGAATTAGAAAAGGTTTTTCTTTAAAGAAAATTCCTCATAAACCCTTAATATTTATAAAACTTGGCATTTAATTGTCAAAAAATTAAGCATATACCTTTTTTTCTGCACTAAAACTAAAGGCAAGCGGTCGGGTGTTAGGGAGTTCTTGGGGGGCGGGGCAGGAGCATCGTTGGCATTGGCAACAAATCACTTTAGTTGTGCGTGATAAATTGAGTTGTTGTGTTTTGCGTTAATTGGGGCAATTTCCAGCGAATCCCAGAGTGTTGAAAAGGGGCGCCTCTTTGACCCCCCTCAACTTGTACATATACTACCACCCCCACCCACCCCGTCCATATCTAGATATATACACACATATGTTTTAGACGTGCCAGAGTCGAAAATTAATATTGCAACAGAAGCTGAATTTTTTGGGGGACTGTTGACCAACGTCAAAAGCTGACCGCCATACTAAGAAGGCCGGACCACACGGCGCGTGTCAAATGTCAGCCAAAAAAAAGTCACAGAAAAAATAGGAAAAAACAACGAGAAATGACAAAAAAAAGAGAAAAAAACGAAACTGAAAGTACCGCTATGCCGGTCACGTCGCACGTACCAAATACCACAGATGTCAACGGTGGCGCAACAAGATGCTGCAACACTGCGAGAAAATTTTAAAATCCATGAAATTGTTAATGAGAATTTTTAAGAAATAAAGAAAGGCAAGCGAAGAGTTAAAATCAAAATTAAATCTTAAAAATAGGAACAATTTTATATATTTTTAATACAAAATTAGTAACAAAACCTTTTAAAGGAAATCTCATTATTTTTCCCGCAGTGCAAGAAGCGCTGAAATCTGTGATCTGTTGATGAGATTGTGTCAGAGTTGCCAGTCGACGAGCGACAGCTTAACTAAGGTTAAGCCCTGGGTTACCCAGTCTTCCCACCGCCCTCGCACCAACACACGTCCATCAAAACACACACACACACACACACACACACATACAGGGATCAAGAGGAAAAGCGAGGTTTGAGTGTCAATGACAAGAGTACTTAAGAGATTTTCACATCGTTACAAAAGAGAATTGGTATAGAAATTAAAATTAATGCTTTCTGCTGCCTTTATAAACACCCTCTTTTTCCTCCACTCAAACTTTATTTATTCTCCACTGATTATACTTTTGTTCGGACCACAAAGAGGTCAACGGAATTTAAGGAATTTTCGCTTGGAATTACTATGGGAAATAGAAATGGTAAAAGTGGCTAAGGGGAAAATTTACTGCAATGAAAACAAATGTAAATTGGTAGAAAATCAAAGAAGACTTGGTCAAAAAAAAGGGGGAAAATCCTATATGAAAACCCAAAAAGCAGTCCTGTTTTTCAGGGGGTTGATAAAGAAAAGATTTTCCTTTAAAAAATGTAAAAACAACTTTTGGAAGTAATTACTTGATATCAAAAGAAAATGCCAAACAATTTGATATAATTTAATTAATATTTTTACAAAATATTCTTCAAGAACCCCACGAATTTTTGTAACCCACCAAATTTCTGAAGTCCTTCGGTTTCCATGAGGGATTTTTACCTGGAACCAAAAGCTCAACCAATTGGCAAATTTTCCACAGACACAGCTAAACCAAACCGCAATTTGACGGCAAAATCCTTCCTATACCGTTGGCTGAGTGGAAAATTTTTGGAAACAATCACAACATAAGCCACAACCACATAATAGAGTTTTATTTATATGCCACCGTTGGAGAGGAGGTCCTTACTTCCTTCCTTCCTCATATTATTATTTCATTTTTTTTTTCTCCTTTTTTGAAAGATTGGAAGGAGAGCGCAGACAACAGGATTAAAAAGCGCTCGCAAAATTGGCAACATGTTTAATAATTATATTTTGTGAATGTGCTTTTGTTGTGCTGCGGATGCGGATGCGGATGTGGCTGGCACGGGACAAAAAAGGACGAAACCTGCGGAGACAAGGCAAATATGTTTTTTGACAAAACACAGCACGGCGGCACACATGTTGACACCCCCGAACCAGAACCAGAACCAAAACCTGAACCATTCCACGGTCTTCAAATCCCTCCCCCCCCCTTCAAATGGCATAAAACAACCGCAGCACCGCAGCAACATTTGACGATGATACCCCCTGTTCCCTGTCCTTTGTCCCCTGTCCCCTTGCTCTTTCTACACATCTACCCCCTATACCTGTCTCTTTTTCGGTCGCTGCCTGAGTGACAAGCGCCTTATCATTAAGGTAAGCAGCGGCAGCAGTTGTCATCATCATCATCATCATCAACATCAACATCATATGGTAGTCATCGTCATCGCCATCGTCGGCTCTTGACGTCAACAACCTCGAAAATTCGTTTTTGTCTGTGTTCCTGATGCTACACCGCTTTTGTCGCAGACGTTGCCAACAATGCATATATATATATATATATCACAAAAATATAAAGAAAGAAATATCTGCGAACTAAGAGATACCCTAGATTACTAAGAATACTCATTAAGGTTATTGGAAGGGAAGGTATTTTGTAGACAAACATTCTGGTTAATCAAATATTCTCTCGCCCAGTTTAGACTCCTTTTCGTAGGATCTAATTACTCTCAACAAGATTCTAATTTTTATATTTTTCCAACTAAAAGACAATTAATTTTCAAATATCATAAAAAACAAAATACTCTTTTAATCAACAATCACCGGGTATGCAAAAAAAGAAGAACAAAAAGAAAGAAAAAGCAGCAGAACATACACATGCACCTGACGAACCTGGCTAACACACACACACACACATTTGAACAACACACGTGAGGCACTTATGCAAAAAAGGCAGAAACAACAATCGACGTGCCACATTGACAATGCCAGACGCTTTGCATCACTGTGTGTGTGTGTGTGTGTATGTGTGTGGGATGACTGATGGGCGACAAAGGTGTGTGTTCATGCACTGGCCAAAAACTAATTATAAATAAATCTAAAAATAAATCTAAAAATCTAAATGTCAGACTTAAACAAGGAATTTGAGCAAACTTTCTCTCCTTTAAAACCGAAATTAATTTCCAAGCTGTTTTTTAAGTTGGGTACTCTCCTATAAAGTAAACAAAAAAGACTATCAAACGTGGGTTAATAGATGTACCAACCCCCGGAAACCTTAAGTTTACTTTAAAGAGTAAGGAAAGCTAAAAGTAATGGGAGGATAGGATGCTGGATGGACGACAGATAGCAACACTCAAAATTCCACACATGTTTTCATTTCTCCTGTTCTTTTTTTTTTTTCTTGTCTCCATTGACCATTTGGTCAAATAAAAAGAAACAAAAAAACCTAGAAAAAGAAAGTAGAAAGTAGTGGGGAAAAAAGAGGCAGCAGGCCTGCTGCCTGTTCAAACATATTGTTTGCCTCCATTTGGCCGGTTATTTGCACTGGCTGCCTGTCTATTTGGTGGCTTTATTGCCAATAAATCAGAATTTATTCGCAACAACAAACGAATTAAAATGTTCAATAAATATTTTCAAGAACCCTCCTTCTCCTTCCAGCCATTAAGTCTGTGCGATAGTGTGTGCGTGCTGCGTAGCCAATAAGTCAGCTTCTTCCTTATCACACACACACAAACACACATACATATATATTAATCCTTGTACACTGAACGGAATTCACTTTGAACGACAGTACGTGAGGAGCATTTTTGTGATGCTCTTAGCCAATGGGATAAAAAAAAAAAAAACAACACCGAAGCTAAAAGAGTAAGGGTCGGAAAATCTATTAAAAAATTATAGGTTAATGCGCTGCAATTTATGGAGCGACGAAAGTTGTTGCCAACAAATTGTCCACACGTGAGACAATCAAAGTGGCATAAACCAGACTTGGCTAATAAAGAGCCAGTATGGTATATTGGTGGTACAGCGCGCACACACACACACACACACAGAAACCATTTCCATCGATGATTTGTTGGCCAGGCATTTTTGCTCCTAACGTATGCGTCCCCGGGGTCCCATCGATAAAATCCGTAATCCAAATGGTTCGAGAGGTTGGTTCCTGGGGGTGAATGACAAAAATTCGAAAATTCCATTTATGCAGAAGAACATACACACACCAGCCACGAAAACAAATGCAAATTCAGTTGGAATATGTTGCAGACACATTTGTAGCAAGCATCTACCATTCTCCACATCTCCTGCGGAAAAATCCAAAGTTCGCATTATATTTGCAACTTTATTGTATCGACATTTGCCCTTAGCTGCAAAACTGGCAATGCCAGACGATGAGGAGAAGGGCTCAAGAGTTAGAGGAGAACTGGCTGAAAAATGGCCCAATCATAAGTCACAGCAAGGGGAAATATTATGGGTTGAGATTATACCCTATACTTGTGGCTTGATACCTTGTTTTAAATGATTAAATTGAATATATTCTAAAATATATCATCTTAAATCCAGAATTTTAATCAATTATACTAATAAAACTTCATCTTAGTTTAAAGAATAGAAAAGGCCTTGCCTCTTTTAAAGCCTCCACTTCATTATACCCCCCAAAAAGCCTTTTAAAACCACCTCTCTTTTACCTCACATAATAGCATATAATATTTCCGCTCACTTGACCAGAAATTCGAGGGCTTGCCTTCTCAATCGTAACCAGTCTAATATACCCACCAAAGTTAAGAGAGAAAAAAAATAAAATAAAAGTACCCCCATGGTCGCCGACTGACTGATGGCCACTAATTAACTAAGCCGGGATCTCGCTCCGGGTTGCTATTTTCCAGTTCCCGGTTTCCCAAACAAATTGCTGACATTGAGCTGACCCCCAAGTTTGGCGGCGTGGGAACCACTTGAAAATCAAATCAAGCGTTCAACTGTGAATCACAATAAATAATAAAAAGCGAAGAGTGGAAAAGGGGAAGGAAGCATTCCTTCCATCGATACACCGAATGCTTTACATGGACGCCCCATCATATTTTTCACTTCATTGTGTTTCCGGCAAATGACGACGACGACGACGACTCAATTCTGTTAGACCCACCCACACCTCATCCTTACCAGATTTATTCGCCCGATTTCGTTGTTTGCCAGCCGCTTTTGTCAAATGTCGAGTGTGTCCAGCAGCCAGGGAACAAGTTGAACAAGACGGAGAAATCGGGAAAAGGCAGTATAATAAAAAAAATATTTATAAAAAAAGGAGAGATATTTACAAGAATGGCAGTCATATACGAGTATATACCCTTTAAAGGGAAGATCGGATTAGGAATTCAAAAAGTATTTAAATTCCATAGATTTTCATAATTTAAGGACGTATTTAAGATTGATTTATATAAACATACAGAAGTGCTTAAGATACTAAAATTGATTGATTATATTTAATAAACCCATGACTTAAATCCTTTGAAAATTATACCACATGTTTATCCCAAAGAAATGCCAACAAACAAGAACTAGCTAATCCAGATACTCCCTTGGAAGGGTAACAAAAACCTCGGAGTTCCTTTCTGCATGAAAATATGTGAGTGAAAATGCCATTGGCAAGCGAACAATACAAAATTCATCGATGTATGAGAAGTTAGGAGGGAAATGCTATGCTATGGAATACCATCGAATGGACTGAACAGCAGTTTATGACGCGCCGCTTACGTAATCTCTGGACCAACTCTCTGCTCTCCATTCAGAAGGATTCAGAGAAACATCAGCGGGACATCAATTCCTGAATCGAAAGCGAAAACAGGGAGGAGAATATGAACGACATTGACCATTTGGCTGTATTCGCCTGCCAAGAGAGATTCATTCAATTGGTTCAGATTCAATAGACACTCGCGGCTATTTGCCTCCCCCAAGAACCCCCAAGCCCAGATAATCGCCCCATCACAATCGTAACCCTTATCGAGGAATTGCCCAAAATGCCAAGCTGGGGGAATTATTATTGTATTTTTGTTATTTTTTCAGATTTTTCCCCCCATCTCTCTTTCCGGGTGACACATATATTTAGTATACGAGAAGTATGCTTGGGAGATGAATATGAAAGTTTGCAAAGACGGAGGGCGGGTAAAAGAAACCCTCATGAGCTTGCTTATGGTTGGCTTATGCAATCGCTGCGTAATAAGACGGAAATAATTTGTATTGTTCTCTTCTAGATTCTATTGCTCTTTGGGTCCTTTTGTAGTCCTTTTGTTGTCCTTATGGTGTTGGTGTTAGTGTTGGATTTCTGGCAATTCGCACAAATAGAGGCATAATCCCCCGGAAAAATTGGTGAAATGCAAAAGGGGATTCCCCGCATATTTTCACACCCAATAAGTTGCAACGCATTTGTTGTTGTCTGGCCTGCAGATATATGATTTATTGGGGGGACAACAGCAAGTTGAATTTATTTTTAGTGGATTTTATTAGTCAAACTGTAAAGGAACTTCAAGAACTTTAAGAAACTTTGGTTAATCCTAAAATCTATAATCTTTCTTCTTTTAAATATGATTTTTTTATAATTTTCTAATTCTGCATTACCACAAAAAAGTCCTTCAATGTCGGGCTTCCTAGATAAGACCTAAGACCCCAACATCAATCCATATTCCCAGCTCGATCGGAAAACAAGAAACTAAGCAACTTCTGGCCGGGCTAGAAAAAGTTTGCCAATTCATTTGTTTCGCACTAATTAAACGCTTATCGGAATGCACAGGCGGACTCGAATTCGGATTTCGTTTTGCTTTTACGTAGTGATACTCTGTGAATCGAGGGACCAGCGCACATGGCACCTACAAATACACCCTCCTCTCAGAAAAAAAAAAAAAAAAACAAACGAAACCCCAGCCCAACCATACCAAACAGATGGCTTATGTACCCGCTTTATTTCGGTGGAAAATTGTTGCCAGGACCAGGGAATTTGATTTGCACTTTTTGGAAACTCACATGTGCGAGTGTGAAAATACAAATAGAAGTTGATTGCTTTGTTGATTTGTTTGCGGTTACAGCAGAACGCGGGAAAGCCCGTATATATTCCACGGGTGTGTGGTGAGTGTGTCTATGTGTGTGTTACGGCTAGGGGGCGTGGCCAAATGTTAGACGCTTAGTTAGCAAGGCCCAAATGGCAATCAATGCGCACATTGATGGTTCACCAACGCCCCCCACCCAAACGAACCCAAGCCCAAACCCATCAGAAAACAGCCTTTTCAGCCAGACATCGGGCCACATTTCGTTGCCGAAATCGAAAATCTGACGGCCAACTACAATTAGGGTAATACAAACACACAACAAAAGGAAAAACAAAATGTTAAATGATGATCGATCGACTATTGTTTCACTAAGAAAAATCGGTGATCTAAGGCAGTTTTGAAAGAAATATAAAATGCACAAAAAAATTCTCATATTCATGGCAAGAATTCCTAATTTCGATTTTTGGATGAAAGTATTTAGTGTTTGTTATGATCCAAAGATGATATAGACATAATCATAGACAATGCGAACTTTGAATACACCAGATTTTCCCTAAATTATTCAGTATTTTCCCTATAACTAAGCCAATAATGGTCCAAATATGTAATGTCATAGCTCATTGAGTTCGCTATATAAATCTTAGTAAATCTGCATTCACACTTTAAAATGTCAAATTGGATTCATTTTTCGCAAAAATAGATTATGTTACCCCTTATCAAGAAAGGGAATTTTGGTTCCTCCATATTTGCCTCCCAAAACGATTAAAAATTTGCTTTTTGAAAACCAATAAGACAGTGACATGGCTCGAAAGGTGATGCTGTAAGCTGATCAAATCTGTAAGTAGTTTTTACTATAGTCAAGTTACGAAAGAAAAACCTAAAGAAAATCTGGTATTTTTGCCGAAAATTCTTGTATCAATTTTTAGCCATTAAATAATCAGTATTTGCTTAAAACTTTGAAAATAATTGTCCCATTATAGAATGTCATATCTCGTTAAGTAATTAATAAAAGAATCTACCTATTTAATATCTTCTTTAACATACTTATTTTCCCTGTGTAGCAACCCTTCTATTTTGGGGGCCACCCCCGACAACGAAATTATTTATTGAAATTTAATAAATAGTGGGATCAGACAACGAAAATTAGAGTCTGGAAGCCGAAAAAATACGGGCCATGTGCGACGGCGAGGCGAGTGTGTGTATGAGTGTAAGTTTGTGTTTGGAAAAGGGTAGCTAATTTCCAACGATAAGCCTTCGTGGCACGACACTAACCCCGAGTCCTTGGGTTCGGATCCCCCCCGAAAAACTAAACCTACGGAAGCGCTACAGTTTTTAGTTTGCCCCAAAATGTATGCTACACATTCGCACACATCCTAAAATAGTAGAAAATTGTAATAGTAGAAGGGAAAATAGGGTGTAGCTTTTGGGTGGATAGTACGTCGCCACTATTGTTGTTATCTGGCTGTGAGTCTGGCCTGCTGGAAGAAGTGGGAGAAATTGTGGGAGGATGGGTAGAGAAGGGGAACGACAGGTTCGGCCGGTCTCGGTCTCGGATATTAATGCATCATGGGCATTGTAAAATGTTCGTTAAGCTCTGCCACGACTTGGGTTTTTAGCAAGAGTCGGGGTTGGGTTAGGTTTTCCAGGATAGTGGGTGGCCATAAAATTACTAGGACGATGACGACATGGCGACGGTCGTCGCGCTCATGCGGTTTCTGTACAGTTGTGCCCAGACCAGCAGAACCATGAAAACCAGCAGAAGGAGCACAGGATAATCAAGGAAGAGAAAACACGAGCTGTGCACTGGAAAAATACAATTTCTATCTTAATATTAATCTGTCTTACTAAAATTGTCTTTCAATTACATTAGTTTATAATAATAAATATTATCGAACAGCAAATGAAAAAAGGGTTGAATTTTTAGGGTTTAAAATCTAAAAAGATTTTCCCTTAGTGCATAGCAGCAAAGAAAGCAAAGAAAGTAGCCAAACTGCGACCCAGAACTGGGACCCAGACATTTATAAAAGCAGCGCAAGCATCTCGGCGAGAGCGTTAGCCTGATTTAGCACCCGGCCAGACTTGACTACTATTATCCTCCATCTCCACCTTCTCTTCCTTGTCCAATGGGGCAGTCTTATAGACCCGGACCTCAGACCTTTTTGGCCAAAAACTGCCATTACAACTACTTATGGCCGTCACTGTTTTAAAATCAAAAGTCGGAACGGACGGCAACAGCACGGGGCGGAACGAAACGGAACGAGTTGGCGAAATGAAACTGGTTAGCAGGACGAAAGGAGTGTCCTTAGTCCGCTGAATGTACCCTATAAGTTATATTAGAAGGGAGTATCATTGATTGGGAGGCTAAGGAATAAAATCCAATATTATATAAAGAAAATATTGGATGGTTTTCATAAAATAAAAACATTTAAAAGTTTGATAAATATTTTAATATAACCATTTTGTAAGTCTAGGTTATTCTGAAAGTCGTCAACAACTTGAAAATCTCAGTGATTTCTGCACAGAATGGAATGGGTGCAGTTTAGGGATTCGGGTTAGAAGTGGGAGTAGATGGAGGTGATGCTATGTAGATGGTCTGATCAGCACCCGGCTTACGGTCGCTGCTGCTGAGGTTTTATGAAAATAAATTGTGCTTTATGCTCGATTATTACCGTAGACTTATTGGGCCCTGTGAAGCGCTCTAAATGCTACGTCCTCTCATCCTTTTTTGGGGGTATAGGAAATCCGGCCAGTTCACCTTTTTACCATGTGTGTGTGTGTGTGTTGGTGTGTGTTTGAGTGTTATGTGAATGGGTGAATGTGTTTGACTTTAACCCGTCTTTGGATGCGCTTTTGTAATTGTTAAGATTTGGTTACTTAAATTTATTATCGTTGCCGGGATTTTAGGGCTGGAGTTTGGTTTATGACCTGACCAGGCCAGGCAATTTGCATTCCAATCAAATGATGGTGAAAGTTTTAAAAGTTTACCATGAAAGTTATCTATTTTTACCATACAAATTTTGATATACCTTTAAGTTTTTTTTTCGGCCACCACAAGCCTCTCATTCCATCGATTAAAGTCCTTTGGCTGCCCTCGGGGGCCATGGACATTAACCCGAAAGAAAAACAACGAAATAATTAAGCCTTAACCCTTTTTTTCACTCCCATGTGGGGGCCACGTTGAAAGTACAAAATTAACAACTTCATTGATAGGCGGCAGCCAAAGGGCTGCCAAATCAAGTGTTCCGGTCACTCAGGACTTGGGTTGTCCCATTTCCCCAACCCCTTTTCCATATATATATATATATATATATATATTGGTAGACAAAGAGGTGAGTGGGGTCAGCGATAATGGTGCGTGACCACGCATCAGAAACGATTTTGTCAGGGATTCCCGGCGAGCGCAACCACCTGACTGACATTTAGCCGAGCTGACGAGTTAATAACCCTTTTTAGCGCCCCTGTGAGAAAGGAACTCCTGACCAGCGACCAATGAATCTCCGCCTACCGTCTCCGGTTACCAATGGTCAATGGCAGTAGTCGCGTGTCCCTTGGCCATGGTCAAAAACCAGGGGGCGGAGAACCAGGCCACGAGCTTAAGTGGCTCGAACGCCCTTTAGCATGTGAATTAGGGGATAGGGTTCTTCGTACGCGGGCCGTTCACTTCCAATTAAGTTGCCCAGCCACTTGGACTCCAGTTAAGGGGTCTAGGGGATATATCATATATATATAGAGATGGGTGCCAGGAATGAGGGACGACAACTCTTTTCGGCATCGGTTAATTGAATCAAGTCACGTGATCGGAATAGGAAAGCGATATATGGACAGGCCGTTCCCCTAATTGACAACCGGCGAATGAAGTTCTTTTGATGAGTCGCCATATGTGTGTCTTGGTTTTGTTTGTTTTTCGGCAGGTTGAGGGTTTCGTTTTAGTTCCATTCACGTTTTTAATATTGCATGAAGTGCCATGAACCAAGAACCAAGAACCAAGAACCGGACCTTCCATCTATATTTGCATTTGCTGCCCAGTTGGTGACCCACAGCAAACCATATCCCCCCCTCCAACTTCATCCTCCTCCCCCCTCCCCAGTGTCTCGTCGTCAAAGCGACCGCAGTCGAAGATCTTAAAGAATTTTCTAGGAAGCCTTTTTGGATGGGTGGAAACCATCCACAAAGCACTTCAAAAACTGCAACTTGCGGCCGCACCAATGCCAATCTGCCATCTCTGGACTCAACCTACTTAGCCTCATCTCATGGAGAAAGCCTCAACTGGCTGGCAAGTTTTGAGCCAAGAAATCCAAAACCACACGAAAGACTCGAAAGATGCAAAAGGACCCGAGGTATATGTATTTTGGCTTTGGCTTTTCTTGGGTTTCGCCACTCATCTCTCGTTACTCGAACTCTCCCGTGCTCTCTATTTAGCATGCAGTCGCCTTTTGTTTTTTCTTCTGGTCCTTGGTGCTTGGTCCTTGGTCCTTGGTCCTTTTAACATAACCCCAACCCACCCATCTGCGGCCAAACGGGGCCTTTCATCATCTATTACGACACCGACCACACACATTGGATAGCAGAGTGGGCAGAGTTTCCTTTTTTGAGTTCTAAAGACATTTTTAAGGGCAATCCGGTGCGGTCTGAGATTTGCCGTGCAAATTGCAAGGATTAAATTTCATTTCAATTTAACAAATTGTTGCCAGAAGTTCAGTCTTCGAAGTTTTACACTGACTGAGCCCAGATAGTTTGGGTTAGATATGACACATGGTCAGACTTTGATGGATTTGCCAAGATATGACCAGAGAAAAAAGGGATGTTGCTAAGAAATCTACAAAACTAATCGAATTAATTTCGATTTTACAAGACTCTTTAGTGGCTTTCATATAGAATATGTTTATGTTTACAGAATCCAAGGGCCAAGCCAATGCCCTCACAGACAGCAATCTATTATTAAGATTGTTATTTTTTCTCCTCACACATCCTTCATTTGTTTGTGCTCATTTGGATTATTGAATTGAAATCCCCTAACCGAATCAAAACCTTAATTTCATTTTCACCAAACCAGAAGACGCACAGCTGTCAGCAGCAGGACTTCTCATTTGCATTCCTTCAAGGACTCCAACACTACGCACCACACACACACACACACCCAACTCAATAAAACTGATTATCGCGAAATTTGCAAATTAAAAAATGTTATGAAGAGAGAGAGAGAGAGCAAGGGAAATGGTTAGGTCAATTTCACGCATATGTGGCCAGATTTGATTTGCACTCTCATAACTCTCCGCCTTCGACAGGGACAGACTCCTTCATTGGCATTGTTTGTCGTTATTAAATTTGCCAATTTGCTTCATTTTTTTTTCTTGCTAAGCAAATTAAAATTCAAACACACCGAAGAAGAACGGCAGGGAAAAAACTGAATTACAAAACGAAAATAAAATCGCGGTTAACGATTGCGGGAGGATAAAGGCAAATCAGTCGAAAAAAAAAAGTTGCAAAAATTATAAATGCGAAAGTTGAGATACTCTATGCTCCGAAATAATATCAAATATTTTACCAACTTATCACAAGGAATTGTTATATTTTTTTGATATAAACCCAAAGAAGTTTTTAAAGTATGACTAGTCTTTAATATACTTCTCTTATATAATATGTTATCCTATCGACCCTTCAAAGTCAACTGTTTGCGAAAGAGTATGGCTAAAAAGCCGCAACCTGCAGACCGCTTTCCCCAGGGGGATGGATGTGTCTCTGTGCCTGTGTGCATGTCAAAATAAACAAGTTTGTGTCACTGCAGAAATGTTCATTTAATTTGCTCAGCGATGACGAGCACGATGAGGACGACGACGACAACACACGGCAGGCAGTCAGTTGACTTGGCCCCAAGGCAAGGACCACCTGTCTCCAAATTCCCTGCCCCCCCAAAACAAGCACGAAAAAAAAGAGAACGGTAGACCCCTTCCCCAAACTTAAAAAGCCCACCGCCAAACAAGGACACATCGCGGTCGCAGAAATAAAAAACAAAAAAAAACGCGAAATTCCGCCAGCGAAAAGGTACGCCTGCGACCCGGAAGTTGCCCGGCGGAAGCGGAACAGCGATGGAAGGTGGCTACTGAACCTGAAAAGTGGTTAAATTACAAATTATCCACGCCAGCTGGGCACCCAAGGTGGCACCAGGATGAGGGTCGGGTCTCTAGTATGGGCCATGGGTTATGGGAATAGGAACTGCAGCCAGTTGAGAAGTTAAGCACTCGAATATGAAGAATTATGCGCGACGGGGGACGACGATACCTCTGCAGAAAGGCTGCTGCTGCTTCTACTGCTGCTGCAAAAAAAAAACTTAAAGTCAGCTAAAAATCTCTACGCTCACCCCGAAACTCTCTGGGACCAAAAACACCCACACCCTTTTGGCCACCCGTGGGCCATAAATCAAGCATAGACAGCCGCAGCAGCAGGCTGCTTACCAAAATTCCACGAAAAAAAGGAAAAAATTGGTTCAAGGAGAAGGAAGGAAGTGTTTACACTAAAAGAAAAAACTATTTGAAAAGGGAAAGAAAAATCTGAAATCGATATTTTCCAAATCTAATCAGGGATTTCTTTGATTTATAAAATCCAAGACAGCTTCTTATAACTTCAAAAAAACTGATTGAAATCTTTAAAGAACTTAAGAAAACTTTAAATCGCAAATCACTTTTATAAATCTGTAATTATACATTTTTTTAGAACAGTGCAGCACTGTTCTTTTCCTCATTTCTAGGTCCTGGCACAGGTGCACCTTTCAATTTACACATGTGAATTAAGGTTTTAAAATAGCCTGACAAAAAGGAGCCAGTCCGAGGTCTAGCTTCTCCTCCTCCCAGCCGTAAGTCATTGTCATGGCCATGTGGCAGCCTCAGAAAAAAAAAAAAAAAAAAAAAAAAAGGGGGAACAGGAGAAAGGAATGCCCGTGGCAAAGATTAACCAGCTGAGCTGGCTTCTGGTCTCACGTTCACCATACAAGGAAGTCGCCCTAATACACTCAACCGACCTTCTTCCACTTTCACCCACACACACACACACACACACTCATATATCCCACACGTAAGCGTTTGTAATCGATTTTTGATTGAATATTGCGCCTGGCACCCTTCTGTGCAATGTCCTTCACCCCCTTTCTCCACCCAATATATCGTAGGATATCCCATAGCAAAATAAAGGTTGGATCGGCATGTTGTCACACACATGTCGCTCGTTATAAATTTTCCGCCTTTTCAAATATCAATAACTGTAAATATTATGAACACGTTCGCTTATGGGCTTAGCCATGGCTTTCTTTTCCCTACTCTCCATCTCTCTACCTCTCCTGCCCTTTCACATTTTGCACGCATCCTTCCCCTTTCTTCCTTTCCTTTTTTTTTCATATTTGTTTGCCCCTTTGACATGCCAGCTTCATGGGATTTTCTCGCTCTTACAGTGGATTTTTATCACTTATTTTGGGAAGGAAAATGGGAGTGATGTTTAAAACTAAAACTATTATTTAAATATTCCTTTTAAAAAGTCACTTAAACTCAAAGTGACTTCCTCATATGTTAACTTCAAGCCAACATTGAGATATAAAACTAAATCTGACTATAATTCCCCAACCTAAACCCACTGTAACCCACTTGGCAAGCACTCTTTAAAGAGCTAATCCCATATTGCCGGTTCATATGTGGGACATCCGTGCGACAGGTTGGGCTTATAGCCAACCATATATATATATATATATATCCTTAAAGCCCGTTTCCAGTCAACTCCTGGCCGGGCAGCCGTGGGCTGTATTGTGGCCGCATAAATCCAAATATGATTACTTCATAATTTGACATTGATAGATGAGTGCGGGAGGTAAACAAAAACGTGAAATAAAATAAAACACAAAATCCAAAAACCGAAAACCGAAAAAGGGGTAGGACACATCGACGAGGACGACACTCAATCACTTTCGGCACGGGAAAAACGTAGTGGGTTAAGCGAAAAAAAAGGGGTAGGATGGCTAGATGGCTATGTGCATTTACGGTTAACGTTTTGTCAGGGTCCCAGGGCATACGGGGCTTTGATGGTTGTTTGATTTCTTGTTTTCCAACGATTGATATTTTATCGTTTTTATGGCCTTTTCCAACACAACCTACTCCTACTCCACCTCCTCCTCCATCAATTTTCCTATCCATGTGGTTGCTTAATAGATATTTTATGATCTGTTTTTCTTGATTCCCCCGTCTCCCTAACGAAAGCGAGAAAGGGTTATTTCCTTGAGGCCAGATATAACTCCTTTATTGATATATTTCGCGTGCATGTAAACAAGCAAATAACATTAATATTCCAATGTCTTCTCTTTCTCTGTGTGTGCGTTTCGGTGACAAGTGTTGGTATCAATAATAAAAGCACATTATCATCGTAATCGTAATCGTAATCATCATCGTTACAGACGGGGGCAAAGTTAAGTGTAACTGCAGGTCAAACTCGTGCACCCGTTTAGCCTTCGAAACCCTTTCTCCTTACTTTCTTTAACCCATGCAATACAGAGGCATAGCCATGCCCATAGGCATCACACACGCACACTTGGCTCAACATATTTCTAACAAATAGACTCCCCCACACACACACCCAAAAAGGGGTGGGTAAAGGGGGCCAAAGGGTAAATGGCAGCATACGATGGCCCCCCCAAAAAACAATGCACGGGGATTCCTGGGTTCTTGGGGATTTCAGCAGGGGGTTACAGGTCGTGCCAGTAGCCCTTGAGCGCCATAAATTAACCCTTTTGTTAATTGATACAAATACAATTAATGTGCATGTGTTTCGTATGTGTGTGTGTGTGGCTACTTAACGGTAACGGTAACTAAGCAAACATAACAACAACAGCAAGGCCAGCAACCGTGACGTTACACTAAGAAAAATTATATGATTTTTAGCTTACAGTTTAAAAACTAAACAATGGGAAGTTAGAAGAAGAAAGATGCAAACCTTATGGAAATAGCCTTTGATTTTCCCAACCAAAACTACGAGTTTTCATAGGAAAACCTTTTGTTAGTATCGCTATTTAGCCCTTATGGTAAAACAACCTTTTCAATATACAAATTTGAGCTGTGTAATGGGGGCACCATTTGATTGCAATCCTAATTATTGCTTAAAACAATTAACATTTCAATGTGTAATACAACACAAAGAGCACACGCACACGGACACGTACACGTACAGGCAGGGACGAACGGACAGGAGGACACCAGGAGGTGGCCACAGGATATGCATAAATGCAACAATACGACGGGCCCTTTGGTCAGTCGGCGCGTGCAGCTGTTAATAGAGTGCGCCCCCCCAACAAAACGGACGAAGGACCGGTGTGTCCTTCCTTCAAAAGTCGGGGGCATGTTTGTAGGTCCTGCTTTTGGGCCCAGGACAGTGGTTAAGGTTCTATCAAAATCTGAACAGAAAGCAGTGAAGACTGGTAAGCTTTTCAAGTCTTAATCATAATTTAGCTCATTATGTTAATAATTTAGACTAGCCAATATATTTTAGAATGTAATTACAGAATAATTTAAAGCTAATTTATTAAAGGATAACTCTGATAAACAGTATTACCTTTAAATTGAAATTTTTTAAAATTACACCTTATTGTTACCACAGTTCCTGACCGGGCCATAACCGGACAGGAAATGCCGTAACCCCCCGCCCCCGACACAGTAGCTGTTCGATATCCTTGTCCGTGTATCATTACGCTGGCCACTTCACTGCTCCTGGCGGAAGTCGTAATTACCCGTGGACGTGGACATCATGCAAGGATGTGCATGTACTTGTATGTAAATGTAAATGGAAATGCATGTGAGCGAGTGTTTGGTTTTGGGTTTTGGTTCTGGCCCATAACCAAACGTTAACTGGCCAACAGCAAATTTAATGAACTCAACACGAGGAGTTTATACACTCGGAAAATAACTTTTTGAACTTAACTTAACAAGTTACTAAAGCATAAATCTATATAGAATAGAATGTAAAGAATGAAAACCAGATTAATATTTACTTTTTCTTTACAACTACAACTCTCTGGTATTTTCTTCCCGTGTATCCACATATAGATAGACCAAAGAGTGGGCGTGGCATGTTGACCACTTTGTTTTAATGGGCGCTCGCTGAATGCTATCATTAAATGTGGCCCTCATCTGATTATTAACCGTTCATCGTTCAGTCCCTCTGTGTTTTCTGATGTTTTTCCTTAGCGGTCTGGGGCGTCGTACTTCAATAGGTTCTCTCTCTTCAGAAACAGAAACTGAAAACCCCAACCCTAATTACAGGCTGGTAAACCATTAATCTATTAATGCACAGCAACTTGGCCAGAGAAAAGCCCTCGAGAAGCTGTCGCACTCTATCTGTCTTCCTCTTACTCTTTCTAGGCCAACGCATTTCCGTTTCCGCTTCAATGGCAGGACCTCAACTCCAGGATGATGAAGAAGAGTAGCCCCCCTCCTCCCCTCCTTCATTTCGGAACGAATGGCGGTAATGACTTTTCATTCTCGCCCAAGATAACGCCAACATTTTTGGCTCTTTCGCTTTTTCGGCATTCAGTTTTCAGTTTTCGAAAATAATCAAAGGCAGTTTTTCGGGGGAGGTTGAGTTTGGTTTTGGTTTTGGTTTGGTTGGGTGGACAGACAGTCAGTTAGCTATCGGTTGAAAGTCTTACACCCCCATCCTCATAAAAAACTCCTCCCCCCACCCTCCTGCTCCCAGAGTTTAACCCCCGGGTAATGAACGCAATAAACGCAACCGAAAAATTTCAAACTCTCACACGGCGAAACTACGAAACAGCAAGAAAAGCGCCCAAGGGTTTGAGAAGATGGGTGGAATTTCGTCCAGAAACGGGGTGTACGATAGTGTCCTGTTCTCTCCTGCGACAGGGTCTCAGCATGGTGGGCAGGAGAGGCAGAAGACTATCTGCGCCATCAGCGAAAGCGCTCGACCAGAAAAAAGGGGCACCATCAGCGGCACAGTGGTTTAAACATAAATTTGTAAAGCAATTTTCATAGAAATAACTTTGTGTTATATACCTCAATGGTAAGCTTATAGATATCCCATAGATTCCTTTTTAAGTTTCAACCAGTTTAGTCTTTCAAGCTTTTACTATTACTAAACAAGTTTTTAGACTTTTCTGACCACTGTTGACGATTGCAGTTAGTCATAAGCAGGCGTAAGGCACCGAGAGTGCCACTAGCAGGACCCTCACACACACACACACAGGCAAGTTCTCACACAGAAAGGATACTAAAAAGAGAAGGCAATAGACAGAGGCTGGTTGGCGTTTTGTAGTGCGTTTTGTTGCCATTTCCGGGCAATGGGCAGCATTCCGGACTCCGGCGCCGCTGTCTGTTCCAGCTGCCAGTCACCCATCTTACCAAGACCACTACCACCCCTTCTACCCCTGCCACTAACCCCCCTCTTTAGTTGTTCTTGTTGTTGTTGTGTGTTTTGCATAGACAGCAAAGACCGTCGACAACGTCGACTAATTAACTGCGATTATTACGGTCATTACGTGGGATTTCCTTTGCGTAAACATCTTGAATTTTGGCGCTCTTCTTCGAAAGGAGGAGAAATACCCCCCCCCCTCCCCCCAACCAACCTTACCGCATTCCCGTTCTCGAAAGGAGTTATATGCGGACTAATGGTTGTACCAACCAACTGCCTTCCCCCTCTCCCTCTATAACAGACATTAAAGCAAATTAACCCTCTCCATGAAAAAAGCAGACACCACGCCTCCTACGCCTCCTTCGCCCCCCTTTTGGCAGCCGCAAAAGTCATTTGTTGTGCAATGTGTTCCATGTGGCTGGCAGTTTAAAAACCAAAACAAAAATCAATACAAAGACCGAAAGACAGAAGGGGATCAGGAATCAGTTGGGGGTTTCTCTGGTAAGAAGGATGGGATTTCTGTTCGGCAGACAACTTTCGCTGTCTGATTAGAAAGAGACACGCCAAGGCTAAAAGGGCTAATGGTTATGACTGCGGTGGCCAAGATGACAGTGGCTCTGGCTTTGGCTTTGGCTTCGAAAATTCATTCAACATTGGCTTAAAGAAAACCAAACCTGTAGACACTGCCGAAGAGCTAACCACCACATCATTGCCATTTTGGCCAGGACATTAGACAGACTTTTGGTCCGGGGCTAAAAGGTAAATGTCTACATTCAACGTTAAGATTACTCAATTAATGCACTTTAATTTGACACCGCATGTGTGTGTGCGTGTGCTCTTGGGGGAGCAAAGAAAGTGTCCTTTAAGGATTGGATACAAGAGAAGATATTTCTACTTTATACTGCATATAACGAAGAAAGTTACCCTGACTTATTCTATTATCTAACCATTATTTTTCTTAATATTAATATGATCAATCAATATTGTCAAAGATTTTCCATTCATTCATTGATTTCATTTATAATTGCATTACCAAAAACCATTCTCCATCTTAACCACATATTGTCTTTTGAATAGTTTCAATTGCGGGACTTAACCCAGGACTCAGGTTCGTAGGCAATCAATCCCACAAAGTCAAAGTAAATTTGCCATTGGACTAAAAATGTAGAAGGGGCCAAAAATGGAACGTGCTCGTTTGGCTGCTGGCAGGACTTTGTCTTTGCCGGCTAGTTTTGAGCTGTAATCTAGTTTCGGGCTTCGACTTGGCAGGCAAACGAAATTCAATTAGCCCCGGCATCTTAAAGCAGTCCCAGTGACTAGAACCTTCATCAAGGTGGGCACTTCATGCATTAAGTTGTTCTCAAAATAGCAGAAAAAGGCAATGGCAAAACCCAGACCCAATCCCCACGTTGAAAGGCAATTCTGCAGTGCAACTGATATGAATTTCCATATTGACAGCCGGCGACGGCTGTCCCTTCATTGAAGTCAAAGTCTGGGCAAATGGCTTGGTTGGTTGGTTGAGGGGTAGACGAAAAACTCTGCACACTTGTGGCTGTTCAATTTCGGCGGCCGTTGTTTTATGGCCCTCCACCCCTTAGTCCTCTTTTTTTTTGGTTGCCACAAAAAAATATAAATAAAAAACATTTTTTGGCCAGCCCACACACATTCAATTTTTTAATAAGCCTCACCAAACGGGCCACGGAGAAGTACAAAGCAAATATTAATAACTTGCAAGGCCCTGACCATCGCCGAAAAAAACAGAAACAACCAGAACTAATGATATAGTAAGGTGTTAAGACTGTGAAATACCCAGGGTCATTATTAAATTTGGTATATGAGCAGATGATGTCGTAAAATTGCTTTTATTTATAATAAGAATTAATCCAGATGTATTAATTTTTCTATTTTTTTATCAGAAGATTTTCCAAATAGAACACACCCTTGCACTCCTAACATACCGTGTATTAAAAACGAGACTCGTAACATCTTTTTTTCTTTTTGGCCAGAAACCCCTACTCCCTCTTTGATTTTTGGGGCGTCTGCGGCTTGGAGCACCAAGTAAATATCAATATTTTCGATGGGGTAGCTTTTTTCCTTCGGCCAGATGGTTTGGGTATCTGCGGCCAGGACATGCCAGGACATGCATCATAAAGTGCACAGGAACCCCCTGGCTTGCCTGACTCTGGTCAGTGGAAAAATCAAGTTAAGGCAATTAATTTCCACAAAACAACCAATTAGCCAGCAAAGTTTACCTTAAGTGTCCAAACAAGGGGTCTCCTGTGGGTGGGAGGTGCTTTTCGAGGAGGACCCCAAACTGGTGAAACAACAAAAGGTTACTTGATTTGACTACTTTGAATGTTTGACACTTTACGGTCGGGGGGCGTTGGAGGTGGGTATGTGGAAATGGTGAAAATGGAAAATGCTATGGAAATGGAAATGAAAATGAAAATGGGACGGAGCGCAAGGAGCGTGGCCGAGCAGCTTGTTTTCCTTGTAGTGTCACAACACATCCTGCCGAAATAATTTACCCGTAGAAAAGCTAGAGTGTAAAAACTGAAGTCGGTGGTGGTCCATTTGGACAAGTGTGAACAAGATGTTTTAGGCCGGCGGGACAGACTGGACGGACTGGACCTTTGTTGACACCAATGCCATCCTGGAAAGCCAGGAAAACTTCAAAGTCACAGACGATGACGACGACGACGACGACTACAGCAACAAGGACAACACTGTCCTGTTGCACCGGTTTAGTTTGTCGTTTTCATTCAGTCATTAAAAACCCTTGTCAAGTGCTGGCAGGACATCCTTTGGCTATATCCCCTGGCCTATCCAGGTCTGTTCTCTCCTGTCCAAGTCTGTCCTGTCCTAACCACAACAGACGGAGTCGGACACCTGCAAGAAACGATTTTCGTAGTCCACTTTCGGTCGGCATTTAAATTAGCTGCTCAGCCAACCACCAGCATTCCCATTTTCCCTTCTTCACTGGAAAATTTGCATTCCACTTTAAGTGTTTTGTCTTAAAATCTCACTCTATCTTGTAGCTTTAACCCTTCGGGTTAATTGAATTGATGGATTTGTGCCAGGAACGTGGCCAAAATAGGCTTTAAGGTTATTGCCAGGGGGCGATTAACATATACTAAAATCGACGGGGGGGTCGCGCAGAAAACCCCACCCCCCGTTTGGCACTCGCAGCCCATTTGAAATTATGAAAAGTAAGCCATAAAATCTTATTTTTACTTCCGCCACTCCAAAAATATTCACCTCATACCCCATCTTTCAAATCTCCCCCAGCAAAGGGGTGCGCTTTTTGAATATCAGGGGCTGAGGGGTTGGAAATTTCGGATACAATTTTAATTATGGCAACCGTAAGCTTTTGGTTGTAAATATTTGAGAATGCCCGATAACGTCGACGATTTTCATAAATAATACAACCCGTTCTCTCAGCCTATACCCCATGCCCTAGCTCCCAAGCCATCTCATCCCCCATTCCCACGATTTTATATATATATATATATATATATATATATATAGAGACCATAGGAGTGGGGGTATAGAGTGCCTGGTGCCCCGATAAGGGTTATGCGTGTGCCTCTCCAGAATTGCCAACATTTCCAGCTTCTGTTTGCTGTTTAAAGACAAAAGGATTGGCTCTTTGCCGGAGCTCGGTTCATTGTGCGTGAGGACCTCCTACACTTAGATAAAAACTTGAAAGTTAAATGATAAACAAAGGAAATTTGAGACATAGAAAAGAATAAAGGTATCCGAAGTTATGAAGATTCTAACTAGAAAATTGTATATAAACTTGCTTAAAAATCTGATTCCTTTCTCTCGGTGTATTCCATCTGTTGTCTGTGACAGCGCCATGGCTGAGTATCTGAGTATCTTTATCTCGGGCTGCGGCTGTTTGCTCGCTTTCTGATTAGACCGCCAGACGAGGCCACTGCCACTGCCCCCATACCATCAAATCCAACACCCCCCATCTACCCTCACTTTCACTCCTTTCTCTGCTGCCCCCCCTCCTCGTGACCCCCTCAACCCCTTGACCTCGTTTCTTGCACCCGCACGAGTACCCGCAGCAACATTAGCGGCATCTCAGCGTTTGATAAGCGACAAGCGAGCATAAGGAAAACAGGAAGCCCCCTTATATTGAGATACTGTCACCCCCTCTCTTGACACGAAGAAAAATTCCATCATAATTAACCCATTCATTAGGTAGGAAAAATAATTTCGATCTATAAAGAAGAGCACTTAAGATATGTCTACTTTTCTTTTTTCCAAGAACGTTGATTTCACAGCTTTAAATTTGCAAAAATTAAGAAACTTTTTCGCCATATGAAAGTGATATGGCTTTTATCTTTTCTTCTTTTTTTCTATGTGTAACCTCTTTCTTTTCCCTTTTAATGCCACGCGTGGCCGCAACCCTTTCCACCCCCCATCCAAAGATACCGCGATTTGGCTACCATCTGTATCTTCGTCTGGAGAAACCGGCTTCATCTACATCTTGAGCTTCTGTGATCTGTGATTTGTGTGTGATTTTCTTTTACCCATGAAAACTCCATGGCCAGCACTCCTAACATTCATCATCAATGCCTCAAGCCCGCATCTTAATTTTCCATCCAAAGCAAACAACACGCACGCCTCATGCGTGGGGCAGACCACGCCCACTACCGCCCTTTTCTTTTTTTTTCAAACATTTTCTCTAGGGAATCCTGGGCAGACAGTTTTTGACGAGCACTTCTTAATTTATGATAAGGGTTTTCTGAAAATTGGAAAATGTTAAAATGTGACGTGAAGGGGGGCGAAGAATGGGGGTAGAGTGTGGGGACTTGGGGGCATGAATGGGTTAAGGCTAAACGAACCTACGGGTCTGGGCGGAATTTTCGGGTTTTTTGTTTTTTTTTTTCCGCCTCCAATCCCTCATCACTTCCTTTCGTAATGAGCTGCAAAAGCATTTGAATTATTTTTAACCCCGACGACATTATGCCCTTGAGATCAACACACACATAGAAACGCTCACAGAGACGCACCCGCCCGCCCCCTTAACCCTTGTGTGTGTGGTGCTTTAGAGAAATTTGATTTAGGATTTTTAATTTTGTGTGTGAGTGTGAGTGTGTGCTACTCATATTTTTTAATTATGTTGAGTAAAAAAGGATTTACAACACATACACACACACACCCAGTCATATGAGAGCACTGCCTTTCGAAAATTAATTAAATTTGCACACATTTGCAGCTGCCCCATATGCATATGCCCCCTACCAATTTCCTGGCAATTAAAAAGCTTTTACAGCAATCAAAAGTTGAAAATGTGCGAAGGTTTTGCGCCGAGCTGCGTGGAATGACACTTGGCCAAGGCATCCGGCGCAACCGTTGCCCCCCATACCATTATGCCATTTAGCATCACAACCTCTGTCCACTGAGACCCCGATAAGACCGTCAAGCTGTTTATAGTTTTAAACGCTTTCCCATTTGCATATGCCTCTTAAAAAAAAAAAAGAAAAGACGAGGGAACGAAAAGGAAACACAACACAGAATTTCCTTCTTGCCTTAAGTAACACTCAAGCAGGCAAATTCCCATGATAAAGAACTGTCGATGGAGATGGGGGTGGAACCACCACTCCACCGGAACTCCCACCAATCCACTCTACATTTGACCGCCGGGCAGCGATTTAAGTGGAAAGAGCAAGGCACGAGTAAGCACAAGTCAGCTAAAGGCAGTTTATGCACTGAAAACAAATTGTTATTCATTTTCAGATGTCTTGTTAGGAATCAGAGAGAATAATCTAACAGAGACTTATACTTAAAGTAGACATTTCAAAAACACTGCTTTCAGTTTCATTGCCGTTGACTTTAAAGACATATTGATAAGAAGTTACAATGGGTAAAATTGTATGTGGTTAAAGGAGAAAACCGACATTTCTCTAAGTGCACATCCATGACAAGGCAACCGAAAGGCCAAAACCCAAAACGAGAGGGCGACTTGGTCATGTGTCTTACGCTTAAGCGAATTATGAAGTGACCCAGTGCGCATAAAAATTTATTGCCACAGAATAAAAATCAGCGTAAAAGTCTGTCCAGCAGACGAAGGAACATTTTTGTTTTTCGGGAGGGGTTCGGTTCAGAGATATGGAATCAGCATGTGAAAAAAAAAAAAAACGAAGAAGATATGCTGGTTCGCCCTTCGCATCCCTCATGGCCGCCAGCAGCAAACGGACAGGGACAAGAAAGTCCTTTTAATCTTAACACATATCATCATGATAACAATTTGGTCACTTTAAGTGAGGCAAATTTATTTATAAGACCCATCCCTGTATGGAACTCCATATCGTTGAACCTCCCCCAACCGCCAGCATCTGTCCATCTTTATTGTTGTAGCTCTATCAAGGATGCCTTTTTTATGCTACAGTAAAGACTCATAGCTTTGATTAAACAAAGAAAAATATTATATTTAAAGTAAAATAACTGATAATTTATAATAATGCCTCTTGTTATCAAACTTCTTTGTTCGAAGAAAACTAATAATGAATATTATTTAATCAAAAACTATACTGTTATCGTGACTTTACTGTACTTGTATTTTTTATAAACATTCTTTCCGTTTTCCCTTTTCTTTCTGGTTGAGTTGTTGTTGTTGTTGTATCTGGAAGGCTCATGTTTTTATTGTTGTTGATATTGCTGTCGTAGCTCTTGATTTTCTCCCCCCTTTTCCCTGGCCCATTGTTGCTGTTGTTTGGTGTTTTAGTAAATTGAAGCAAAATGCGCTTTGATGTTCTTGTAACACGATGTCCACCCACTTGGCTTGCCCACCCTCCCTTCATCCTCATGTGTAATCGTGCTTTATGTAGCGTTACGCACTCAACTTTCTTATCCACTCTTGTGGTTTTTTTTCTTATTTTTTTCCCCCCCGGAAATGAAATCATGTCCAGTGATTTTTTTATTAGTCCGTAATCTCGTAGCCCTCACAAGGAAAAATGAGAGAGAGAAAAAAAAAAGTTCATGTGTGCGGATTGCGTGTGCAAATATTTGTAATTTTATTACGCACTCAAGCACTCATAAATAAACAATTACAGCAGTTTTGGTAAGGATAGTCCGCCCCTTTTCGACCACATTCAATTGCCAATTATTTATAGTTATGTTTCCTATTAGTTGCAGCTAATGGCAACGAACCCCTAACCCACAACCACCAACTTGGTTCCATCCTAATCTTAAGGGCATTTTTTTTTTTTTTTTGGCACAAAAATGGCTAAAAACGAATTTCGTGTTTTGCATTTCGCTGCTGTCAAGCGAATGAAAGTGGGTGGTGTTTTAGGTTAAAGTTGGGGACAGGGCTAAAAGGGGGGATATACGAGTTCTGTCTGCACTGATTCAAAAGGTTTTTAACATGTCTGAGCACGCAACGTAATTTTAGTTTAATTGGGTAATTATGCGCATACAGAGCGACGTTTTCTTAGGTGTGTTTGTGGGCATTTCGGAAGGATATGAAATCGTGACGAGTCGATTTTGTGGTTTAGTGCTAAGTAAATGAGTTCTTAAACAAAGGTGTTAGCCAACTTTCTAAGGAAGTTCAACAATGTTCTATAAAAAAAAAACGAAATAAAAGGTATTTTCAAGTAGAATCTATTATTGCTGTAAAATGTATTAACATATCTTCTGTTTAGATTTATAATTTTTAAGCTTGCCGTATAGCTAACCTATCCCAATTGATCGCGTGACCCACTCACGATGTCATCCCTAATGCCAGAGGTGGTAAATAGCTAAAGCAGATACAAAATTTTAACAGTTTGTTTGCTCTGCATGCAAATGCAACTTAACCAGACACTCGGAGAGTGGGAGCGAGACAGTGCCGAAATAAGAGCGAGGGAGATAGTTGTCGTAGACGCCATAACTAACGGTAAGATGAATCCGCTAACGGTTCGCAGGTGGATTCGGTGAAATTAGAGATGGGCGAAGAAGGATGGGCGAAAGCGAAGAAAACTAGGGACGGGGCAATTGTACAGGAGTCTTGTGCAGTCACAATGTCAGCGGAAACGGAAGTGCATGCAGTTTCGAAACGGAGGGGGCATATAAAAGCGGAAGTTGTCGTTTTGGTGCAGGAAGCCCATTCCAAAAAGGGGGATTTACCAGAGAACTTGGCGCTACGCTTGGCTGACTTTCGCTTTGGCTTGGCTTGTTAATTTATGTGTGTGCACAAACAGGGGGCATTTTCAGAAAGCCCTACTACTCCCACACATGCTTTCATATGTATGCAAAACTTTAATTATGGCACAAGTAGCGCTGTATAACCCCATAAGAATATTGCCAAGAAGTCGAGTCACACACATCAAGGAAATCCCGGCCAAAAACTCTTTAAGGAAACTCAAAATTTTTGACCCCGAAAAATTGGGCCAACAAGTTGGTGCAATAGAGATGGCAAGAAGACATCTAAACTTTTATCGCTCTCTCTCTTTCCCACTTCCTCTGTCTTCGTAGTGCTGTCTCTTTTCATTGTTATTATTTGCCGGCGCGAAAGTTTTAATTTTTATTATTAACTACGAAACTTTTGTCGAAAAGGCGCAAAACTTAAAAAAGGCGACAGACAGAATGAGACAGAGAGAGGGCCGTGCGAAAGAGATGGTTAGATAGACAGCGGACAGACGGGGTAAAAAAGGGGTAACCGGCGAGGGGGGCGGGGGGAAGCGTCAAAGTTTTAAAGCAAAGTTTTTCGGCGCTTCCCCGATATTCCCCGCCTCACTTTTGGCCGCTTTAAACGCCCGTAAAGTATAACTTTGTTTTAGGTTTTTGGGGTTTTTGCCATATGAAAGCCGCCGACGCCGCCGCTGCTGCTACTTCTTCTGCTGCTGCTTCTTCTTGCCACTTTAACTTGTTCTTCTTGTACTTGTTCCCGGTTCTTATTCTTAGACTTTACCATAGCCCAAAAATCGGGCAAGGTCAGGGACAAGGCCTCCGTTTCTTTACCGCTCCCCCGTTTTCCACCGCGTCAAGTTTCAGTTCAGTTTTCGGTTTGGTTTCGGTTTGCTTTGCTTTTGGCTCTCAAGTTTCCTATCGCTTCTTCTTCTTCTTCTTCTTCCTTAAGCCAGACATTTGCATGACATTAAAGAGCGGCAGCATAGCGATTATGATTAAAATCGATTATCCCCCAGATAATAATAATTAAAGTGTCTGGACCTTGGCGAGACTTCAAATGAAAGTTTTCGATTTAAGAAGGAAGTAGAGATAGGGAAGTCTCGGAGAAAAATCAGAATTCGCAAAATTTCGCAATTCTCATACAAAATCGTATTTTTTTGGAAAAATTAAAAAAATTTCGCATTTTCAACTTTGAATGCAGATTTAATAGGAATTGAAAAACAAGCTAAACGAGGTATGACATCCTATATTCGGACCATTATTGAGGTATTTATGGGAAGAATACTATCATATTGATGCAGAACTTGGGGTAAACCAATTTTCGAATTTTTGAAAAGGGAACATCGTCATTTTTCCGAAATATGGACAAAAATTAAGATGTTTAGGTGAGAATGCAGTTTTGTTGGAAATTTTATAACGAATTCAACGAGGTATAACATTTCATATTTGGACCATTATTGACTTAGTGATGAGCAAAATGACAGTCGTTTTGGGAAGCAAATATGGAGAAACCAAAACTCGCACTTTTGATAAGGGGTAACATCATCTATTTTTGCGAAAAAAAGCAAAAATTTGACATTTTAAAGTGTGATTGGGATTTAAAAAGCAAACTCGACGAAGTATTCCATTCTCTATTTGTTAAAATATTTTCATTGCTATGGTAAAAATACTGAATATTTTTGACAAAAAAATCAAAAGCATGGGGATTTCCCATAAATGTGATATAAAATTTGTATTTTCCCATCGCAACTTCTCTAAACATGATCTCACAGCTTTAAACTGACGGATATGCACAGCTAGCAACCTAACCATTCAGACTGTATATCTTTTTTGCGACTTAAGAAATAAATTTATTTATATTCAGATTAAAGCGACAAAAAATAGTCTGAAAAGTGGCGAGTTTAAAGGCAAGTTTTTGGTCACTTTTTGGGGCCTGACCTTTTGGCTGGGCAGGCACACGCACATTATTTATGCTGCATTTAACTTTGGTTTTGGCCAAAGACGCCAAGCCCCCAATTCCACCAACCTTCCAACTCTAACCCACTGCTAACATTTGGGGTTTTGTTAGGGGGTGCCACTGTTTTGCGGTCGAAATCCATGTTGGTCAGTTTTCTGAACATTGGAGGCACATAGACACAAATTAAGTAACACTTACAATGAAAACGGAGAATGGAGAGCCTTATTCAAATTCGCATTTCATTCCAGTTTGGGACGCACGCAGCGTGTGGTACAAATAAAAAAAGCAAAAAGGGGAGAGGAGAAATAGAGGTCCTTTTTTCAGTAACCGAAAATTGAAAAACCGCCTGCAGTTGTGAAATGTTCAGGCGTGAAAACCCCGATTGAGGTCGGGTGAGTTGGTTTCACCCCCATCCAACTTTTTTGCCTCCGTAAGCCGCACTCATTTATAAAAGCCAAAGTGTAAATCTGCTGCCTTGCTGCCTTATGTGTCTGGCATTTGTTTTTCCAAACGCACACTCGCACTCGCACTTGTACACGCACACACAAAATCCACTTGGCAACCCCCCTTTTTGCCCAAACGAAGTTCAGTCTCGTTTTCTGAGATTCATTAACATTTTTTCCATTTACGATTTTCACGCGTTTCAATTTTTTTTGTTCGTTTTTCATTTCTTCCTTTAATGACATAAATCTCGTACATGTGCACATATATTCGGTTGCCAATTTCGAAATTATTACCAAAAACCCAAAGCAGTCAAAACAATCTACAGACAGGTGGTGCCGCATTCTAGTTGTTGTTCTGGATTTTTATTCATTTGCATCTGCTTTGCTTTTCTTTCCCCTCTTTACCTTCATCATGGCTGAAGGAAGGAAAAGCCAGGAGAAAGAAAAACCAAATTACCGCATTTGAAAAATAAATACTTAAGAAAAACGCGGATTAAGTACAGTGGCATAAAAAGGAAAAAAAATCAGTTTAATTTTATATTTATACTGATAATAATTTCCCCTTTAATAAGTTAAATGAAAAATATTTATAAATATTAAAAAGCCTTTAAAAAATATGAATGCCTTTATTTTTTAATATTTTTTGGAATAAAAAATTAGCTACCATTGTTCCCTTCTGCAGTGGAAATAAAAACAAAGGAAAGGTTTTAAAATTCCTTCTCAAGGATGTGTTCTAGTGCCTCAATGTGTGTGTGTGTGTGTGTGTGTGTGGGTGCACAAGTGGCATGGCAGTTACTTAAGGACCCCTTCCACTCTGTTCTCTTCTCTTTTTTTTCTTTCGAGGACTGCCACCGCTTATCCCGCTGCTAAATTAATTCAAATTAATTCACTCGCGTCGCAGATGTTTCGGCTCAAATTTTATGCGCGAATTTCGTTTTACACCAAAACCATTTGGCGGCCAAGGTGGAGTCAAAAGAAGATTTCCTACAGGAGGTTTAGGCTTGGCTAGGGGTTGATGGCCCTTGCATTGAAAAACATTTACTATTTAAAGATTTCATCTTATTAATAAAGAAATTTTCCAAAAAAAAAAGAAAACGTAAGTAAATGGAAATGGAAACTAAAGCTAATAAAAAACCCAATAAATGTTAGATTTTAAGTGATTTTTCTTAAAACCAACCGCAACGCCCTTGGCATTTTCCCTCCTTTATTGGCCCACTATTGTTCCAATGGGCCAGCAACACGCCCCGCGTGAACAACACAAAAAAAAAATGTAAGAAAAACAATAGATGAAGAAAGGAAATGCCGCGAAAAAGAATAAAAACCAAAACAAAAGAAGAGGCGTTAAGGAAAAAAAAAAAACGATAAGAGAAGAAATTCCGTTGTTCCGAAATTGAACTTCAATTTCAATGAATGACGCAACACAGCGAAGGAAATGGGAAATGTGGAAACGAGGAAAATTGGGTGGCGGAGAGTAGTGGCAAATGCGTTAATTCCATTTTCTTAATTAAATGCACAAACAAAATCACGGAAATGAAAAATAAAATCCAAGTCTTTTACACTCAATGATTTGTTTTCATTAAAACAAGAAATTCTCATTAACAATGGCAATGACAGCGAACAGAAATGGACTGTGCGGGGGTGCTATGGCCTTGAGGGGGTGTGATGGGTGGCTAAAGTGTAGAGGAGGTGGTTGAATTGTTGGTTGGGGGGGTGGTGTAACCACCGATGGGCGACGGCGAAAGCAAAATTCACAAAGATTGCCTCGCTTCTTCGTGTCCATTGTCCTTCTGCTTATCGCTGCTGCGTTTATTGTTTTTATTTTTTGGTACACTAAGAAAAATTATAACTTTTTCTTAACACTTCTCTTGCATTAAACCTTTTTTTTATAGTATTTGAATAATGCAATGATTAGTAATCAGAATATCTTCCCAATATATTTTTGGTTACTATCTTTTTGCTCTGTGTAATTTGTGTTGTTGTCGCTAAAGCGCGCCACATTTTAATTGCCAGCAATTGTCGTTGGCGCAGCTGCTTTTTCTGGCCTGGTCCTTCGGCTGGCCCTAGTTATTATCCTTATTGTTGTTGCCAAGACTCCATCCCAAAGAATCTATATATATATATATAGCCTCTTGAAAAAGGCCCCCCGTTTTCCTTCTTTTAACCCCAACCTTGTTTTTGGCGAAAGCGTCAGAATTTATGACATACTTTTCAGCACAATTGTTGGCGCGATTTACGCGCCTCTGCAACCCCCAGCATAAGTTCTATCCGCCTTACCCCGCCCCTAATTTCGCGTCACAGTTGGCGGGTCAAGGGGAGGGGGGCCAGTGGGCTTTTCCACTTTTCTACCATAACAATTAGCTCTTTGGCAGCTGCCGAGTCAATCAATAAAATCACAGGAATTTTCAACATTCTCTATAGCATACATTTTGGGGCTCCTTAATTGTTGTTGGTGAAAATCTGAACTTAAGTTGTCTTGAAGATTTTAAAAACATAAAAACTTTGCTTAACAACTATACTGATATATATAGATTCTGATTAGTTGTAAGCTAAGATAGAAGCTAATAATTTATTACCTTAAGTTCCGTTTTTAAAGGTTTTTTCATGGGTTTTTTAATGATGTCTTTAAGTTTACGATCTGAAATCGTATTTTTATAAAATATAAAAGTATATATTTCTTGTATACACTTTACGCTAGACTGGCATTCATTTTTTCCGTGGGTATATAAATATTCCGCCCACTCAACGTGCGATCATGGCGATTGTTTTTCAATTGTCAAATTTTTAAGCTTTAATTCCAACACCCCATACTCCGTCTCTTTCTGTATCTATCTATCTCACTCCCTTCTATTTTTTCCTCTATTTTTTTCTTTCCATTCCCTCTCTACACTGCACTTTGCACTCAACCACTACAGAAAAGAAATGGAAGGAACACAGACACACACAAGCGCATACAACAAAAAAAAGAAAGAAAGAAACTCAGGACTGTGAAGAGAACTAAAAAAAAGTACCGCTAATCGTACAAAATGGCGGCCAACACGCCCGAGAAGAAAGAAGAGGGAAAGGGATAGAACGAGAAAATGAAGACCGCTAGAACGAGATGCCCAGCTTCATTTTTTCGTATTTTCTTTTCTTATTTTCTTGTTTTTTTTTTTTTTACTTTTTTATGCTGCATCTCTGCTGCCGACGTCGCTGCTGCTGCGTTGGCATTTCCTCATTCCATGACTCTCCCTTCTTCTTTTTTTTTAACTACAGCTTTTTGTGCATTTTCCGGTTTTCCCATTTTCCCGTTGCCGTGGCAATGGACCCGCCTCTTTTTCTGGCCTCGCCTATCGTAACGCTGGAACTTTTGGGCCATTCGCCTGCAGCATGCAATCGAGAAAGAGAGGGGTAAATGCCGGCAAAAAGAGACGGCAACTGCGTCTGCAGTTCGGGTTCTTTTTCATTCACTCTGCCTGCAGCTCTCTCTCAATCAGCCTTTTGTCGGGGGCAGCTCTCTCTCTCTCTGTCCTTCTCTACTTCTCTCTCTGCTGTGCTGCATTTCTCCATTTCCCCATACACTCCCCACACACTCTCCCCCTACCTCTCTTTCTTCAACGTTATTTTTTGCTCTTGTATGTGTGGGCATGGCATTTTTTTGTTGTTAGTTTATTTGATGCTTTTGTTGCGCTTTGCTTGGCTTTAAATTTGATTTCCTCTGCAGCATTTAGTGCCCACACACATACGCATACGCTTGTACACACCTATGTGTGTTGCATATGGATGTATAAGTGCACAGCAAAAAACTAGGCTACACTTTTTGCAAAATAGTTTATGTTTGTATTTTTATTTAATATATTATCATTTTTGCTTTAACTATTTTTGTTTTTGAGATTAATAAATGTAAGCATAAATTGTATTTTTTTAAAAATGCAAACATATGTTTTGTTTAATAAACACTCAGCTTTCACTGCGTATACGCAATATTTTAAAATTTCATATTTAAGCGTTTTGCTTTCAATATCGAATGAAAATATTCATAAAATGCTGAATATTTAATACTTTTAGTAAAGAAAACATTACGCTAAGCTAATATAAGCAACATTATTCCTCATTCCTGCCATTTTTTCTTTCAGTGCCCGATTGTATCTATGCCAGACCTCAATTAGACCCTGCCTCTCGACCTCCTCCTGTGGCAGGATAAATAATTTGCAACTCATTTCGTAGATGGTTTTTATGAATTGCCGTGCAATTTTTAATGCAATTTATCGCGCTTATCTGGGCGCATTAATCAAAACCATTGGAATGGGCATTATCAGAGAGCCGCGACCTCCAACAATAGCAAAACAAGCGGCATGCCGGTGGGTGAATATATCCGGAACAGACTGTTGCTCGCCCCTGACGGAGGTCGCTAATTTAAACCAAATGAATTGGCACATTTTTCACTTTTTACCACTCCCAAAAAAAGAAAGCCCCAAATGAGCAGCGGGAATCTCTGGGCCAGAAATCTGAACCCAAAATAACCGAAACTGAAATATAACCTGAATTTAGACCTGACTTTGAACCTGAATACAGAACCTTAAGTAGCAGACAATGCGGCCTAGTCACTTAATCCATAGCAGGGGCGATAAAAATCTCGAAAAGCCAACTTAAGTGTTTGGTAATTTATCTGCCCCCCCAACTTCCTGTTTTCTTTCTGTGTAGCAGCGACAATTTCTTTCATTTTTTCGTAGCGTTTAAATGCTATGGGACCCCAACATCCCATGCTCAGTCGTCGTTGTCGTTGTCGTCGTCGTCAGTCATCGCACATCGCACCGCGGGTTGCCACATGGCCCCCTTCCCTCCTTCCGCGAACCACAAATAAACCAAACCAAAAGCACTTCCCCAACCACATCGCACCACACAGCCACTTCCGGTGGCATCAGCTCGTTGTCAGTCATTTTGAGTTTGGCTTTCGATGAAATGATAAATGATGAAAAATGTTGCCAAAGATTTAAAATTATCCCAGTGAGCTGAGAGTCAACAGCAAATCAGAGACGGTTTGGGGGATGCAGTGGTACCCTCTGCTTCTTTTTCGGTCCTTGAAAATGAGCTTGCAAATACAGAAATGAGATAATGCCACCGAAACCCCAACTTTCAGTTGGTTTACCTCATTCCATATTTCCTGGTACTTTAAATTGCAAGCAGCTGAGACAAAATCGCCCAAAAATTGCCAAAGACAAAGGCAGATATTAAAAAACTAAAGTGAAGACATAAAATAATGTGAAGGTGGAGATTGAGATTGAGTATAAAAAGTTCAACCTTTTTGGATATAATTAACATAAAAAGGTTTAAAACTTAATTAGCTCGTCAATCTTTTCTATATAAAATGCTTTTAATAATTTGCTTTTCTTCAGAAATCCATTTAAATGTTTGAAAATTTTTCGGTAAACTATTTGGCGCTGGCTCCCCATTCATATTTCATATTTCCGACACCCTCATCTCACTGAAGTGCACTCGCTGAATGGATTTTTGAATCGCTCATTGTTTGCACGCATTCGCTGGACTGAAGTAAAGTAGTGAAGTTGAGTGGAGTGGACAGAGGATCCTGATCCCCAGTTAGTCGTCCTGATGGCCAGCAACCCTTGCCTGTATATAACATCCCCTTAGCGAACCCCATCCCATAACACCTCCCTCCCTCTCCAATATGATTTCAACAGTTTTTCAATTGAGCAAACTGAACGCAAATGAGAAAATTGCTTTCTTATAGTTTTTGCTAGCTGGATGGCTGGATGGCAAGTTGCACTGAAAAGTAAAACCCAGCAAATTCTTTTTCGATTTTCATAACATTATCCAAACAAAATTCTTCACTTTGTATAGCTTTCTTAAGTTTTGGGTCTTTAGTTTTTTGACAATTAACCCTTTTTTCTCGGTGTATCAAAAATATTCAACCAACTCTGGAACTAACTGTCGAATCAGTCGAATCCATCCAACCACCCCCTCGGGCGCCAAGCTTGGTGTAGAGGATGGTGGGTAGATATCGTTGGGTTGGTGCAGAAGGGAATTCGAAGTTTTAAATAGCCATTAGCGAAAACGCTTATTAAAAATTTACATTTCATTCCACTTTACAGCTGAGCGAGCCAGGAGATGAGTTCAGTTCTGGGGAAAATTCAATTCCACACCAGGAGCAGCAGCAGCAAGCAGCCCAGAATCTAAAATCCAGAATACAGAATCCTCCCAACTCCCACATCCATCTCCCGAATGTCCTTCAGCCTGCAGGTTCGCCCACTTCCTGCCGCTGATGGGGTTAAAAATTCTGTTGTTGGATCTTTAGGTGTTCATGCCAAGTTAATTTAATAATAAAACTGAAATTTAATTCATTTGCGGATAGGCCAGCCCAAGTCCGGTCCATTTATGTTTTAGTAAAGGGAGAGTGAGTTCGGTTGGTTGGTTGGATGGACGGACGGGAAAAACTCCTGAGGGATAAACCCGAGCCGAGCTGAGCCAAGCCAAACCAAAAGCCCAACTCGAACCCAATCTAAATTGGCGCCTCAGATTCAGTCTCGGCGTCTTTGCACTCGTTTTTAATAATATTTTCCAGTTATCTGACCTTTTTCTTCTCGCTAACTGTTTGCCAGCGTTGAAAACTGGCTACATTTTCAATTGCCAGCGGCCAAATGGTTATAAAGAAAGGGCTAAATGGAGAAGGAATTATAAAATGAAGACTTCATGGAAGGCACTTGGGAAAACAATCTAATGAAATGTTCAAATATTTCCTCTAAGCTGAGCAGAATTGATCAAACAGTCAACCGAAAAGCCAACATAAGAAGGTTTATTAACCATTTATAGTAGATTATTTTAGCAAGGTATTTTTATCGAGAAAAACATGGGAAAATATTCTTTAACTTAGAATCACATAGTGAACCCTAGGTTTCTCTCTCTGTACTTTGGTTAATTGTAAGCCAAAAAACTTCTTTAAAGGGCAAACAACTAACTCTGGGAATACACTTAAGAGCGCTTTAAGCGGACTACCCTCCCTTGTCCCCTTTTGCCTGTCGTCTTGCATACATTTCGGGGCTCGGAGCACTTGCAGCCAAATTGAATTGCGTAAAACTAACCGCCGAATGCGCGCCGCACAATTAAGGTTGAGGTTTTATAGCCGCGTTACTGTCGATGGGTGAAAACCCATCCGCTTAAATCCTCCACGGCAAAGTCCCCGAAACCTCCGCTACCACTACCCCCTTCGTGCCTCTCGGGGATCTGTGGGTGGCAGCTGTCAGTGCGTTAGTCAGTCGCTGTCAGTTCTCGGTTCCCCGGCTCCGTTTCGCTTCGGTTTGGTTTGCTACCGGGGACAACATGCCATCCCTCTATCTATTTTATACATACCAACTCATCCTATCTTTCAGATATACCAAAAAACATATATGCATATATATATAGATATACCTTCTGTGCATGCTAACCTGATCGGTGAGCAGCCAAATAAGATTCCAAATGCGATGGCATAAAGCATATTCTGCCCCAAAATATTACACACAACCGCATTTCAGTGGAAAGGGCAAAAGGTGAGTTAGTTAGCTCGAGCACACGTATGCAAACTGCACACGAAAACAAATGCCATTTAGTTGGAAAAATAGTGAGTCGAAGATTGGGATACTCAGGAGTAATGTGAGTCAGAAATATATATTAAAATATATAAATATTTATTTCAAATATATATATTCAAATTATAAATTCCAAATAAATAAATATAAAAAGATAAATTTGTAAGTTTAAAATTCATAAAATGTCAAGAACAAACTACAGTTTCCTTTCTAGAAAAAAACGTCGACCCGCGATACCCAAAGGAGTTGCCTGGATGGGTTTTAAAAAGCCACAGCAACTAGAACTAGCATGAGCGCCAGGACAACGACCAGGACACCGAACAGGACGAAGGTGAAACAGGAGTTGAAGGAGGACAGGCAGCGTAGCAAACGCTTTTTGGCCGCACAACAAAATTTGATTTGTATTTCTGTGGTTTACCTTTGCCCCCCCCGCCTCGTTTCGCCGCATTTGCCATTCACCATTCACCATTTCCATTTTTTAGAGTGGATGGGGAGTGGAAAATTCATAGAATGGGTTTTCTGGCATTTCTGGCTTGGGCATAGTGGTGTCAGTAGTAGTGTCAGTGGCACCTGGACGCGGCTGCTGTCGTAGATGCTGAGGTTAAAATGTAAAATGCACAGAATGGATTGTGCGGCTAACCGGAACAATTAAGGAATTTTGCCCCGGACCCGGCTGTCCTCAACTGTCCTCAACGGTGTGCTGCAGTTACCAAATTACGAATGCCACATGAAACTGTCTGCCCCATTTGTCCAACCCACCCGTTTTACCCATTCTATTCAACATCTGGATCTCCTCAAAAATGATTAAGTAGATTGCAATGACTACATTCTGGCCAAGAAGACGACAAGCCGATGACACGGCAACAGGACAGCAGCGAAGACTTTCAAGGCGATAAAATTGAAAATACACAGAAATATCAAAAAGGTATTATTTGATCTCGTTGTATATAAAAGATATAGGAAATATCTTAACGAAATTACCAGAAGAGGAAATTGTTTTCTCATTTAAAAAAATATCTTTGATTACTACCAATTATGATATCTCAACTACAAATTAACGTGTTCCCTATTGTTTTCCTTCGTGTATGAAGCTGAATATATATAGTGTCCTGTTGGCTTTTGTTTCTTGGCCAAATATGTCTTGAATACGAAATTTCCATAAGCCCGACGACTTCCCACTTTTGCCTACACTACATTTCTTCGATATTAGTCCAGTGGCTCCACAGGAAAACTGAACTGAACTGCAACTCCTGGTAATACTTTTGGTAGGTTGAGTACCGCTTGCCAGCTCCATGGCCCGGAATTTTACGTGTCTACCTCAACGTTGACGTTGGCACGGAAATAATTGAAAATACGTGTTTGGGTTTTTGCGGACAGCGGCATTTGCTTGCCAACAAAAACAACAAGAAGTGGACCTGGCTAAAAAGGACCGTGTTCCCAGCCGATTTCCAACCAACCAACCAACCAACCAACCATCCATCCATCCGCTTTGGGCCAAAAGCGGCGACTTGGCCACATTTTCTGTTTGACAAATTTCGCTTCAGCTTCGGACCGGGCGGGGCATAATAAATTTTGTAATTTCTTCAAATGAATTTTGAAAATCAACAAAATAGCAGAAGGCTTTCTCCAACGACAGGAGAAGTAGTAGTTTGATGATGATGATGGTGGGTGGTTACTATACCCATTATCGAAATGAGCCAACAATTTGTGGGGGAAAACACTCCCTACGCAAATTTCTTTGGAAATTGAAACTTCTGTTTGGAAAACCCAGAAACAATCGATGGAAAATTGAACTGTGATTATTAATGGGTTTTTCCGATGGATAATATATTAAACAATAGGTATTGTTAATGCAAATTATAGCCAAAACAATAGTTACCTCCCATTAAGTATCCCTTAAATTGTATTTTGGAAAATAAACATAATTGGTTAGTAAGTTGGTTTGTGAAATCAATACGAACCTATACTTAGGGCTTAACCTATCAAGTACTCTTTAAAGACACTAACATATTCAAATTAAAGACCTTGTTCAAGTCACAGACCTTCGGATTGTGGCAAAAATTTTAATTACCAAAGAAGAGACAGAGAAAAATCGAAGGATAAAAAGTTGTGGGGGCAAACTCTTTTTGGATGGAAATTAGCTGGCAGAGAAAATCAATTAGCTGCCTACGAAAAAATTCACATAGAAATAAAAATAGGAAGATAAACAAAAGGTTCTGGATTTTCAGCTGATGAGATTCAACAGAGATGGACTGATGGGTTGGGAATGGGGAGGTGGGGGCTCTTTTTCAATGTGCCTCGACTCTTAAATCAATAAATCATCTGCAAGCAAATTAGTTGGGTGACGGTTGTGGGTGGACGAAAAAAAAAAATAATAATAAAGGAAAAAAGGGGTGGTGGGTCAAAAGACCGACCATTAGTCTTGCTTGGACACGGCTCGACCCAAGTTGTCCTTGCCAGCTCTCTTACCACCCACAAGATTTGTATTCTTCTTCCGGACCAGGCCGAATCGCAGTCTAAAACCACGTGATTGGCTTTTAGAAAAATATATCCCTAGAATGGCCTGGAATGGCCAAATGAAAACCATTATATTCATGCGCAACAAAAGCCGAGTTCGAAGGACGAAGGAGGAACATAAAAAATTCATTAAAAGTAATAAACTAATTCCATTCGATCCTATTAAAAATCATTTTCGAATTAAGGATATTTGCATATCCTTAATAAAGTTTTACCGGACACAAAAGCCGATTTCTAGAGAGGGGGAGAGAACGGGACGACGACGACGACGGGTCCTTTGTGACATTTTGCTCAGACAAGTGGATGAGCCAATGCCTTTGCCCCACCTGCCTGGCATCATCATCAGCGCCTTTGGTGGTTGATGCCCTGCTGATGAGTGAAAGGACGAGAAGAACGACCAGAACTCCCAGGACTCTAAGGGAAAATCTTGTTTTTATTTGTTTGTTTACCGTCCGCAAAATGAACGTCAGTTTAAGGGGGCTGTGGGGCTGCGGGGCAGGGGGTGCGGTGTGGGTTTTCTATATTTAAATTTTATCACAAGGACCCCTGATTGCCTTCGGATTTGCTGGCCGAGGACACTTTTTAGCTCACAGCTGCCAGGACTCATCAATCAGCTGCAGACTAATTACATAATCTCCTCTTGATTATGTTGACGTTGTTGTTGTTGTTTTTTGGTGGGGCAAATGGAACTTGTTGAGTGGAGCATGGCCAAAAATGTCGCAGGACATCAGTGGCAGCCACAAAAGCTAAGATGAAAAACCTTTGCTTTTTCAGCTAATCTTCGGTGCTCTTACCATGTGAAAAGCTAATGGAAAATGGGGTGTAAATAAGAACAGCAGCGTTTCTTTAAAGGATTTAAGATTCATTTAAGATTGAACATTGAAAATAACATACCTTAGCAAGGATCACTTCCTAGAGTACATCCCTCGAATATATCTATTTTTACTAACTTTTCTTTATCAAATCCCTTAACTATTCAGCTATTTATATCTTTAATCATTACCATATCTATTTTGATGCACCAAACCATTCAGCAGAAAAGTTTATTTCTCTGGAATATCCGCGGCGTTTCGGGAGAAAGTTGATGATGGTGAAAGTTGGATGGGTTTGGGTTTGTTATAATGCCTCTGGTGACCTTGATCCGTGTACCAAAGCAAAGTTTCCGCCTTCCGCCTTTCTCTGGATTTGTTTTTGCTACGCATTTAATGAGCAGCTGCAACAACAACAACAACAGCGATAACAACAAGTCAAAGAAGAAGAAGAAGAAGAACAACAACAACAGCAACAAAACTTCGAAATGACCTTGACACTGGGAAAAGTAACTGTAAAAGAAAAATCCCAAAGAACTTTGCGTATGGCGGCCAGCAACTAAACTTTAAGGCGTGCCAAAAACCCCTTCCATACCGCCCACCGCCACAGCCCCCCCCTCTTCGTCGTAACTTTTGAGTGACTCACTCAATTGGTTGGAAAGAGAGAGAGCGAAGGGGGTCACAGAGGCTGATAGAAAGTGCGAGCGAGATAGAGGCAAAAGCGGAAACTTTGTTCTAAAGTTGGGCAAGAAAAAATTAAACTTACGCCAGTTTTAAGCAAAATTTTATACAAAATAACAAAAAGTGGCGACGACGTCGCGTCGAGCATTGAACTTTGACCCGGCAAAGTTGCCAGCCGCAAAAAGAAAAAAAAATATATACATATATACGAGGTGTGTTCAAAAAGTAAGGTGACTTTTCAAATTTCGCGGGCAACATATTTTCGATTATCGATTTTTTTGTTTTGTTATATTGGTACACTCTTCCCTAACATCTGTACCAAGTTTCAATGGAACATCCTCTTTTGTTTGGTTGTGAGAGGCGTAAAGTTACAAGTTATTTTGCGAGCTCGGCGATTTTTTGCTATCGAAAAATATGGATCAAAGGATTTGCATCAAATTTTGTGTAAAAAATAAAATTAAGTGCTCTGAAACACTTGAAATGTTGACAGTGGCATACGGTGAAACTGTTCTGAGTAAAAAAATGTGTACAAGTGGTACAAACTCTTCCAAGATGGCCGGGAAGATGCCAATGACCAGCCTCGCTCTGGACGCCCAAGCACGTCAACAACTGATGAAAACGTTCAAGCAGTGACGAAAATTGTTTTGGAAAATCGTCGAATCACTATCAGAGAAGTTGCTGAAGATGTCGGTATATCGCTTGGCTCGTGCCATGAAATTTTTTCAAACGTTTTGGGTATGAGTCGTGTGTCAGCGAAGTTTGTTCCGAAATTGCTGAATTTTGAGCAAAAGAACCGTCGCATGAGCATCGCTCAAGAGCTGTTGAATGACGTCAACGACGACCCAGATTTACTCAAAAGGGTCATAACTGGTGACGAATCATGGGTATATGGTTATGATATCGAAACCAAAGCCCAATCGTCCCAATGGAAGAGCCCAGACGAGCCAAGACCGAAAAAAGCAAAAAATCGCCGAGCTCGCAAAACAACTTGTACCTTTACGCCTCTCACAACCAAACAAAAGAGGATGTTCCATTGAAACTTGGTACAGATGTTAGGGAAGAGTGTACCAATATAACAAAACAAAAAAAACGATAATCGAAAATATGTTGCCCGCGAAATTTGAAAAGTCACCTTACTTTTTGAACACACCTCGTATATACAGGAAAAACACCGCAGAAAACAGGAAAACCCCAATATGACTCACCCATACCCTGTGAATACCATTTGAGAAGTGATCAATCACTGCTTGATTTGGCGGGAAATCGAACTATCAAAGATTTTGTTATGGTCTATCAAGATTTATTGCAATTAATATATAGAAATAGATTGGAAATTCTTATTTTTCAAGGACTTATCTGTATAAATTTTGATATACAACATGTCGTATGTGACGAGATGTCAAAGAAATAACAAAGAATCTGTAATCACCTCAATTTCTTCAGTAATGCAGTTTCTAAATATATAGTGTTGCATACTTTCTAGCACCTTTATAAGTGAATTTAAAGATTTTTACCTTAAAAATAACCTAATACTTCAGTTTTAAGACATTTAATTAACCATAAAAAGCAGCTTCGATAATAATGGTAAAAGGGAAAGGCTTAAATTGTTCCGGTTCGTGTTCTTTGTTTCTTTCACGTTTTCCCGCCCATCATCATCTTCTACATCTTCTTATCCCAGTTTCACTTCCTCATCGACTGGAAACTTTGTGTTGAGACAAAAGTTTCGTCTGTGGGGTTTCCCAACTTACTATAACTTTTAGCTTCCCACTCCCCACTGCTCTAAATTCATTCCATTTGGTTCCATTTCGGATTTTCCAACAAATTTCCATTCAAAAACCTAACTTAACCCAAGCTAACAGCTGTTTAGTGATAGGAAAATAAACCGCTGATCAGCTGATTTCCATTTCGTTCGCTTTAAAAAAGCAAAAAAGCACTTTGGTTTCCCCATATTATTATTAGGCCGAACCGTCGCCAAAGTTCCCAACAACAAGAACAAACTTTTGACAATACCTAATTGCAAACTTTTTGATATCACCGGGGAGCGCTGGGGGGCGTGACGCTTTAAAGAGTTGCGTGGCCTATTTTTTTGTTTTTGTTTTTGTTATTTTGATTCTATGCTTGGCTTAGACGCCGCCGCCAACAAAAAACAAGAACAGCAACAAAAATGATAACATTTAGTGCGTCGCAAAAGTTTCGCCGCACTTTTTGTTTTGTTTTATTTTTTGTTGTTATGTATAAATATATATATTTTTAAACTTCTTCAACGGCGGCGACGACGGCGGCGGCAATGGTTTTATAGACCTCAGAAGTTTTGTGTTTGTGTTTTTGAAAAGTTCTTAAAAAAAAAAAACTCCCAAAAGTGGGCGGCTAAAGATAAGGGGCGTGTGTGTGTGTGTGTGTGTCGGGAAAAGGGGTTTCCCCCGGTAAGGAACCCCGAAAAAATAATCGATAAAAGTCGACGACTTTTCGAAAAGTGCGTAGACATGACCAGCGCAAATGTTATCTGAAATTAAAGGGTTCTTTTAATGAGGTGATGGCTTAATTTAATCTAGGTCTTGGGTATTCAAATTACTCAGAGATCAGAGATTATGAAGAAGGTTATTATCTCATGTACTTTCTACCTAATAATACTGATCAAGCTATAAGGATCTTTAATCAACTTATTTAAATATTAAAATATAAAAAACATTTATGAACTTAAAATGTAACTTACAAAGACCAAACCGTGAAATAAATGGCAAGAGTCAAGGAAGAAAAAGTACTTTAGACGGCCATATCTCATTTAAGGTAAAATAATTCCCATTCGAAACGTCGATTTAAACTTCTTGTAACTATATAGCCTAGATAGAATTTGAACTCCTTGGCCAGGACACTATGCATTATTAAACACGTTTGGTTAAGTGAATTCCCCGGAAACATTTCCAAGCGAAATGATATTTCGTGTATTCCCAAACTACAGATTCCGTTTCCATTTCCCGGCTGATCAATCACTCTATTGCAATTTCCCCACTCCGTCACACACACATATACATATAAAAATCGAGAAAAATTCTACATACCATGTGTGCCTTGTGCACCCTTGAAAATAACCGAGATACCCATACCAACATTGTCACACTACATACTCATACATTGTAAATCCCAGGGACAACGACAAGGCCTCGCCACTTAGCGGCTAAAGCCGCTATGACAGCCTGTGGCTTGGCTTATATTTCATTCATGATTCTCTCCTCCAACCAACAATTTTCAATAATTTACAAGGCTCTCCCCTTGGACAGCAGCAAGTAAGAAAAATCTACAGCCATGTCAGCAGTAGCTGACTGAGACTGTGACTGAGACTGAGACTGTAAAAAAGAATGACAAATGATCGTGCAAGCATTTGGCAAATCCACGATTTCCATAATGAGGGGCACACGCGTACAGATAAATATTATGGCATAAAACACTTTGGCGGCGTAGAAAAACAAAACGAGGACGCCACTTGGCGCATTATTTCATGAGGTCGTTACAGTCAACGCGTCCCGGTTTATTCCTAGCCCCATTCCCCCCAAAAAAAAGAAAACACCTCCACGAAATGGACTTACTCCAAACATATAAATAACAACAGACGACCGGCTCCAGACGAAGAAGGTATGAATAACACTTAGAAAAATAAGGAATAATAAGATAAGTTTTATATAAGAAATAGCTAGTATATTCAGAGGTATGTCAGAAAGCAATGAATAAATGGCAAATAAAGACATTTTAGACACCTTTCGATGTGATTTTAAGTCAGTGAAGATTTTTAAACAGAAAGATTCTTTAACATTATAATTTTCTAACTTTTATCTTTCTCAGTGCAACATGAAAGGAAGCGAACTGCGTAAATAATGCCACCTGTGCTGTTCCTTCGATGGGGATCCGAATATGAGACGAAGGTGAAGTTTTAGGGGGGGAGTGCTCTCCGAAGGAGCTCTCGTTTTGGCACAACCGCTTGACAAAATTATGACTTCACTTACAAGAAAACATTAAAGTTTAACATTAAATGGCATGTCATTTGGGACGAAACACGACGAAACAGGACGAAACTCCGGCAGCACATATGACTAACGGCTTGTCAGGACCACATGCGAATCCATGCGGTTATGTCCTTCGCCACCCCCCCTTGCATGGCTATGTGTGTGTCTGTGTATGTCTTTTAAATGGTTTTCCTTAACATCATCAAATTCGACTAAATTGCATTTTCAGAGCTGGCTGTTCGAAGAACTACGATTGGAAACTACTTGAGCACGGGTTTGAGAAATTGGCTTTATGGGTGCTATTGACAGGTGGGAAAATATATTTCAAAGTAGATCTTTGCATAAGGAAAGTGCACTACAAGAAAATTAGTTGTATTTCAAACTAAGTTTGTTTAAATTTAAGCTATACTAGTTTTAATAATAAAGAACCTATAGAATAGTTTCAGGAACTGCAACAATTTTTCATATCTATCTAAGGAAAATACATAGCCAAGTCTAACCCTCAGTTTTGGACCTTCTTGATAGATTGATCTGAGTTCAATCAGAATGCCATTCAACTCTGGCAAAACTTATCTAATTATGAGCAATGTGCGACTGAATTAGGAAACTACACAGAACGAAAATAGATTCATTTTGAATGTTAGAATGCTATTGAATCCAACGCTTCTTTCTCTATATACCCAAAAATATATCTTATTATACAGATACATCCTTTATGACATATCAAATCACAATCATATTTACATTTCTCCGTGTAGTTAGATATGGTGGTGGCCCTATTGTTGTTGCACTAATTGTTTTATGCATGGCAAAACGCCATAAGGTCATAAATACAATAAGTCAGCTTTTGGGGAAGATATACGACCAATGAACAAGAAGGAAGCGGAGAATTTAAGAGACGGGGCGGCTGGCAGCGACATCGGCTAAAGGCAAGGCGCTCATTAGGATAATTGCAGGCAATTAACTAAATTGCCGCCGCATTTGTCGCTCCTCGCTACTTGCTACTTGCTACTCGCGCATCCAAAAAAGAAAGGAGCTCTCGGGGATCGGGGATTTGGATTGAGTTTCCTCTTCTTCTACTTTAAGCTGGCAAGGATGGGCGACACTTGGCGCTAACACAAGTTATGGCTCATAATTCGCGCATGGGTAGTGCGACAAGACACCACCACCCATCCACCACCCATTCGGAATTTGAAACAGTTTTGGCCTTTGTATGCCAAAGAGCTATTTCTCTCAACGAGACATTTTGCAGCCGCTTTAGTGCGTTTTAATTAGCTGCCATCATCTAAGGTACCGGTAAAGATATATATATAATAATATCCTTGAAGATGAAGCTATAGAGGCGGCACGTTCCGGTGGCGACCGCCGTTCCGTCCGTGATTAGATGACCGCTGAATTGGTAATCAATGCCGCTACGCTCGACGAGCTTAATAAAAGCGTACGTGCCGCTCGACTCTAAGACTTTTCGCACACACTTCGCCCTCGCAGCAAATACACTTAAAGAAATAATCATTAGATATGCCTTAAAATATTAATTTCTTGGAATATTATGGGTTTCGTCTAGCGAAATATTAAAAGATTTTCTTTCGTTGAAAATATTTTATATTTCGATTTTACATCATTTCCTAACTTCATTGATTTCTCAAAGTGTGAATGGACGTGTCTGGTAATGAAATCATTTCCTTTTGCTCTTTTCAAGTTTTCACCAGGATTATCAGCAGCGGCCGAGGAGCCAAGGCAATCCATACATAGCAATCCCAGATACCAGTTACCAGTCAGTAGTTCCTGGAGTCCAGAATCGCACCTTGGGCTTCTGGTGCATGATCGCATTAAGTTCGGTTCGTGCCGAATGCCCCGTGTGTTTTTGTGTGTTCGTGCTCCACTTGCCAACGATTGCCAATGGAATGCCAAATTAGTCTTAGTGCTACAGTACTCCTTCCACTACTACTTCTACAACTATAACATCCCTTTAAGAAAAAGAAGGAAATGTAATCCCTAAGGTTGGTAGGATTATACATTTCTTATTCATCAAAAATATTTCTTAAGAATTTTAACACAAAAATTTTATAGTGTTTATATAAAAATCACAGGAATTCTTCCTGAATATAACATTACAACATCATTTCAAAGATCTTCAGAGAAACTATAGCATACTTTTTGACACCATCAAAGAAGTTTTAACCAATTAGAAAATTCTACAATAAATTTAACTTATTTCAGCTAGAATTTAAATGAATTTAAACAAATATATTATATTTGCTTTAGTTTCTCTTTTAGAATTTTCTCATTAATTTGAAAACAAACCACTGGCTAAATTAAATTTTCATTCATTTCATTTTGCTGAAATGAAAAAGCCACATTTATTAGTTAAATTCTCAACGCTAGCTTCTCTACAAAAAGCCTTTTGTGACAAACAGGAAAAGTTTGCAACTTTGATTAAAATTAAATGGCATGCCATAGCCGCATGTTTTATGTTTAATTTCATTATACGCCTTATATTATTTTTGTTGGCTACAAATCAACTAAATGGATATGAAAACAAAAGTCGGTTTGGGCTAAAATATAGTATGATGATGGCAGCTTAAGCCACGAAAGCGGCATCGATTTATCTGTTCTATTGGGGCGGAGGATGTGGTGTGTTGTGGGACGGGGAACCTCCTACGATTTCCCTCATACACCCATACACCCACACACACGTCAAAGCGGAAGGACACCCCGTAACCCCGGACTTCCCAAGGGGGTGTAGATCCTATATATGTATATACCAAACGCGTGTGTTGTACATAAGAGCGAGACCTATACAGATGTGGGTGGAGCCTCCGAATGGCCAGGATATGAGTGTGTGGGTGGGTGTCGCATGTGTGTGGGTGTCGCACTGATGTGTCCAATCAGAATTGAGACACACACACACACACCAAGAGTCGGGACTTTGGAGATCCCTCTTTCTCTCAGTTCGTCCTTTCTCACTCTCACTGCTCCGTGTGCCGCAGGATATGTTTGTGTGAATGACAAAAAAAAAAACAACAGCACACACTCACACAAAATCCAAAAAAAAAAGAAAAGAGAATGAAGAAAAAAGAAGGTAGCCGAGGGGTCCAAAAAAGAAAGTAAAGGAAGAATGAAAAGAGAAACGAACTGGGGACCCAGTCAGCTAGAAATCAACAAAAGCCTGTCAGGATAATGGGTATAAAACGGGAAGACGGAGGAGGTGGTTTTTGGTGAGAAAAAAGCTGGAAAAGAAACGAAAAATTGTTAAGCAGCTGGAAAAACCAACAAGCGAATGTGGATAACACTGATGGCGATGCAGCTCAAGTGGCAGAAATGGAAATGGAGATGGAAATGAGAATGCGAAATGCAGTCAGAAGATGAAACCCAGGACTATAAGGATAACAAACACACACACACACACACACAGCTGAAGGTGGAATGGATCCTACTTGTCTGGCAAGTCTTGAACTGCGGGAAAAAACTTGAAATGATTGGCCTCTCCATCGGATACATTCGGTGGTGGTATTCACTCAGCTGAATATTTGCATATCCATTGGCCAATCAATTTATTTAGTTTCCCCCAAAGCAAATAGTATGTCAAAGTCTTTAAAATAACTAACCACTTAGCTACTTTAAGACCATAACTTATAAATTTCCAAAACAATCAAAACGGATATCTTAAGTTAAAGCTTCATTACCTATTAGTTCCGAACAAGTTAAGTGATAATTAGTAAATTTCCTTACTTGTACTAGTTTATAACCAAAGTTAATCTTAACTTAACTTTGTTGCTCATCGAACATATTTTGTTAAGCTTTACTTTAACTGCTAATTAATTGCCTCCTTTTCCAAGTTTTATGACTAACTCTAACTGTTTATAGAGTCGACCTATCAAAGCATAGGACATCGTTTAGCGGCTGCCCTTATTGAAAAGTATCTCACCTTTGAGCACTCCAAATGACGCACTAAGGAATCCCAAAGATTCAAGCTCTGGTTATGACTCCCTCAAAAATGTTCTTTTAGGTTTGCCAAGGCGCACACACACACATTGCGATAACAAGAGCGTGCGAATTTTTGAAGGTGGTTGCGTTTTTATAGCTTTTTCGAGCTATTCTACCCTTGAGTATATTTCCTACTCCACACAGTTTGTCATTGGAACATCGGACAACTTTAAAAGTTACTAATACTAAAAAATTAATAGTAAATTTGATAATTCGTTTTTAACTATCTAGCAATAGAAATTTAAAAATGTAGCAAAATATATATTCAATCTTCACTAGATAAAAACATTTTTCCTAGCATAGAAAACCAGAAAAAAATACGAATACTCTTTACAGAGCATTCAAAACTCGTTGCGTTTGAGAATTTGCCATTATTTTTCACCGCTTTCGCACTTCCATCTGCACTGAAGGGTGCGAACTTTGTCACTCCGTTAACGTCAAGGCCATGAATACATCAGCGCACCGTTCACCACCCACTGAACAAAATGACCCCCAACCCTCACTGCCTTTTGCTATTCCAATTGGAGCCTTTCGTTCAAGTTGGAGTCTGCAATTGGGAGTTGTTTTTGCTTTTGCTGGTATGAGAATTTTTTGGGGGGCTGGCTTTGTACGGATTGCACAAATGCCATGTCTCCATGTTTACCATCATTTGAACCCGAAAAATATTTCACACTTATGCACACACGTACAGGAAAGGTGGGTATATACCAAGGAATATACTATAGAGATTAAGATTATAGTACTTTAGATACTTTAGGATAGTAATTTTATTAATATAAAATATTCATATTACTTTTGTTGTCTCTTTTTATAAAAAACCTCTTGGTCTTTCATAAATATCTTAAAGAATGTTTTAGATAGACTTAATGTTATGAGATTTTTTCTAGTGCTAATAACTTGTCTCTAACTGTGTATATGTGCTTCAGTGGATTGCTCGTTTGGCTGTCACTTTGCGCTGGCACTTTGCAGTTCGCAGCGCTTGTTGAAATTCATTATGGCAAGGCAAAGAGAAGCGGTTGTCATCGAGCGGAAGAGGCCTTTGGTGGGCGGTGGGCGGACAAAAGGCGGCGTGACAAACGTAACGTAACGGAAGACAACAGACGGACAGACATACGGACGGACGGACGGAGAGACAGACGGACCGACAGACGGACGGACAGACGGACGAATAGACGGACCTGTGTGACTAAAGCAGACATGCGGATGGTAACAGAACAGAAAGGAAACGGACCGCTGTTACCCATCAGTACTTTACTCTACTCTACACTCATTATGCTGCTATGACACTGGCCCAAAAGAAGTAGTATCAAGCTTAAGCCTTGATATAAGAAATATAGTATATAAATTATGGCACTGACCTTTAAATTTAGCACTGCCTTGACAGGAATATAGCTTCAGTACTAACTTATTAAAATCTCCTCACTATTGCACAACTTTTACAAAGACTACTTTGTAGAATAAATAAACAAAAAATCCAGAAAATTGTCTCTCGAAAAAGGATATATTCTTTCCGTGTCACACAGGCATATATCACCACAATGCTACTCCTTTTTGGAGCAGCTCCATGTCTAAATGTCGACGACAGGCCATTTTCTATAACTTATCTGATTTTAATTGCTTCAAACATGTGCGTGCCACATCATTGTCCTTTCCCCCAACACATACACTCTCGCACACATCTGTCTTTCTATCGTATATGTTATATATATATATATATATAAGTATATATGTGTGTGCCTAGCATCCTTTTTGGCGCTGTCAACATTATTTCACGTTGGGAAAATCGGGGAACAGGAGCTGGGAAATAGTCGCCAAACGCGCACGTCGTCACTCCAGACAAGTTGATGACCTCCACACTACCCAACTTATCCACCTCCTCCTCCACCATTCCTCATCGTTCAGAATCGCTTTTGTCCTCCGCCAGAGAAGTCTCTCATGTGAGCTTGTTTATCTCGCCAGCTCTCTAGCTGCTGGCTTCTTTTTATGAGCTTTGTCGGGCTTTGATGTTAATTACCCTGTAACAACGACGACGTCTTTCTCTGTCCACCCTCCCCCCATTCCGTTCTTCTTCAGTTTTGGTAAACAAAACAGCAGCTATTCTGCACTCCACTCCCCAAACAATTTTTCTATCTATATATATATATATGTATATGTGTGTGGGCCACCGAGCTGCCCGAGATTATCTCCAAGGACCTATAAATCCAGTCATTAAAGTCAAAGTCACAAGACGCTGCTGCCTTATCAGCTGCAGGGGAAATTTGGAGCGAAAATCCCCATTCAAGCTTTGGTTTGGTTTCATAATAAAATTAAGTAAAACACTCTCTCTCTCTCTCTCTCTCTCTTAAACACACACAAGCCACCAAAAGGGAATATCCTTTTGTGGCAGTCCTTGAGAGTCGCATTCTCCTGAACACAAAACAACACAACAAAAAGTCTTTATGGCATATGACTGCACCTGTTCATATGCTCAAAGTCAAATATTGAACTTGCTAAATGTCCTGGAGAATGTACTTTTGAAGAACTTAGCAAATGGCTTTATTAACCAATCATTTTGGCGAGACTTGCCAAATTGCAGCTATAAAGGTTTCCAAATATAGAAGGTATGAATAATTTATATGATCAACTTCAAATTCAGTCTTCAGAAAGAGTTTTTAACAAAAATTACTATATTTTCTAAAAGGAACAATGTTAGAAGTCTTTTCGAATGATTCAAAATCAATGGAAAACCCACTGAAACACCCATATCTGAAGTATCCCATTTTAAACCCACTCCATGTACTTCTTTTGGCCATGTGAGTGGCGTCAGCTGCCATTGACCAAATAAAATCTGGGCCTTGAGGCCTCACAAATCTCTAGCTTGGCGATAGCTATCGACACAAATCGAAATGAGTAACGGACATGAGTTATTTATGGCTTTTAAGTGACAGCCAGATCTGCTCCAAATCGGAATTGGCAAGAAGAATGCCCCAGAAAGCAAAGAGAATCCGATTCCCATTCCTATCCCTGAGCTGTCATCTTACATATGGAGATTTATTTCAGCTGCTAAGCGCATTTGTAAGCATTTTTAATAGAGTCCAACTTCCAGATAGCCCCGGATTCGAAGGAGACGCCTGGGGTGGTTCAACTACAGTGGGTTAAGTATGGCCAAGCGGAGTAAAGTGGGTGCTTTTAGCCTACGGCAGTGAACAAATTTTGGTTCAGATTTAACACCAAGATTGTCGCATAACAAGATTTACAGAAACACTTTATAAGGATAATATATTTTTGGGAGTTTCTAGTGAAATGTTTAATTTTCTTGGAAAAACTTAAAGATTCACTCACTTTTCTATAAAGAAACATTTTTACTGATTAAAAATCATTGAATATTTTTATTAAAAATAAGATTGTGATAGATCTAGTTTACATTTTGAAACTCTCCTACAAAGTTGAAAAACTGGGCTAAAGTCTTTTTAAGTTGTTCTTTTAACTGCTGCGTGACTTTAATGACGGATGTGCGTTTGGAATTAACTTGGTTAGCGGATGGAACGGAAGGAAATAGCTTTGGCTTTGGTCTTGGTCTCGATTTGGACGGGGTGCTATAGTGCCAGTTGTGATTTCACTAATTTGTCGTCGTGTTGACTGTCAAATTGGATGCCATGTGTGGGTGTCATTAATGCCAACCCCCGATGAATGAAACAGAAGCAGAGACACGGAGACACAGAGACGACTCCTCATTAATGCCACTCATCAAAACTATAACGAATGTTGAAGGGTCCACCAACCCCCGACCATCCCAAATCGGTCGGTATAGCGCCACCAACAACATATCACCCGCCCCCCACAAAATTCAAGACACACATGAATATATATCCTTGGCACTATAAATTTGGGTTAGGTTTACCCCGCAAAAACAGACACAGACGGCGGGAAAATGTGTGTGTTTTTGTACGCCTGCTGCCGTTGCTGCTGATGACGCTGCTGATGGCATTTGTCGCCGTTCTCTGGCCATTTTCATTTCCATTCCAATTCTACTAGAGCGTCCTTCGTCCTTCGTCCTTTTTGTCCCGTCAAATAGGCATTCAGCTATTTTCGCGTAAATTGCTGCTAATTTTGTTTATCGCAGGACAATTATCCAAGCGAACGAACTGACAAATGAGCCGCACACTTGCCGCCCCCCCAAAACATACACAAACACACACATATCTTCTAGAAGGACACGTAAGTGTGCAGAGTCCTTTGTTTTCGGTACTCATGCCCACAGGGTATCGATACTTTATGTTAACGATTCCAACAGACATGGTATTCATTATAGTTAGTATGAATTGTCATATCCTTTAATAACTTTTTGACCATCTTTCGCAAGAAGAGGATGATGTTACCCCTTATCAAAAATACGAAATTGGGTTTGTCCCGATTTCTGGATAATAATGATAGTATTCTTCTCATAATTAAGCCAATAATGGTCCTAATATGGAATGTCATATCTCGTTGAGTTTGTTTTTTAATTCTTGACAAAACTGCATTCACAGTTGAAAAGGTAAAATTTAGCCATTTTTCGCAAAAAAAGATGATGTTACCCCTTATCATAAATGCAAAATTTTGTTAGTCTCAATTTTGTCCATATATAAGCCAACAATGTTCCAAATATAAAATGCCATACCTTGTGGGGCTTGTTTACTAAATCGTAGCCAATTTGCATTCAAGCCTTGATATGTAAAATGATTGCCATTTTTCATAAAAAAAAAAGATAATGTTATCATTGATAATGCTATATCAGAGAATGATCAGCCTAAAAATTTAAGGGATAGAACGGTTTGGTCATTAGCTATTGAATGCAGTAAGTTGTTTAGCTGCAGCTCCATTATTAGCCAAGTTAAAAAAAAAAGACAAAAAATCACTACTTATACTTCTTGAGATCCTAAATCCGATGAACGTAAATTGCCATTCTATAACTATGCAACAAGGGACCTACCTTGCACCTGTTTTCATACCCCGCCCTATCAACAAATTTCTACCAGCCGTTTAACACTAACTAAGCGGCTTACTTTTCCGGCGACTTTCTAATACAACAAAAGGAAAGCGGCCCAAAGAAAAAAAAAAAAAAAAGAAAAGAAAACGATGAAAATAAAGCCCTGAATGGGAATGTGGGTGGGTTTTTAGCTCGTTTGGTGGTTGCAGGGGCGACCAAGTTAAGAAATCAAACAGCTGACATAAATAACATTTTAATTTAAATACGGCAGGACACAACAATATTTTTTTGCCGTTAAGGTAAGCAGAAGGTACAACAATAACAACGATGGGGACAACAAGGACAGCGGGCGAAAAAAAAAAAATACATATTTAAACAGGATCTCGCTTGAGAAGCAAACAAAATTAAACAGCGAAATGAGGTGGCTGGAGAGTAGAAGGTGTGGCGTGGGGCAAAAACGCAGTCAACAGTGGGGAAGTAAATTTTATTTTAAAATAAATTTATCGCCTTATCCGTTGTCCACGGCAGCCGCGGCTGGAATATCAGGAACAGAAACTGAAACAGGAACAGCGCCAGAGTCAAGTTTTCTCATATCCTAACAAAGGGTATTAGGACTATGTCATTGGCATTACATCCTGGATTTAGATATCGTTTTTAAGATATTTAAATTGAATTTATTACTATGAGTATAAAGACTAGCAAGCAAATTTAATATTAACAGCATTTAAAAACTATTCAAGACCCCTTAAAAACAAATAAGTAGAGTATTTCATAAATCGTTCTCTGCTCTTTAGAATATTTTTTGTTTAGCTTCCTTTGGTTTTGGCTGCAATGCCCCATAGCGGCTATTGCCGGACAGCCAAGGAACACATGAGACCAGGAGGTGGGTAATACAGTGGATAGAGGCGAAGTGGGCTAGCAACTGCCACCCGCTGGCAGCTGGACAAGGACAAGGACGAGAACGAGAACGGAGGGACACCGACACGGATGCGGATGCCAGCCAGAGCGGAGTCCCAGCACGAGAGCTTCATTTGAACGAAATGAAATCATAATGAGATTTTTGCGTTCGTTTTTTGTCGCCGCAGAGGGAGAAAAGATGCCTTGGGTATGGGAACAAGGATTGGGGGATTGGAAATGGTAATGGGATGGTTTGAGGGTAGTACCAACCGACGGAAGCAGCAATTGCTATTGCTATTGCCATTGCCATTGCCATGGCCATGGCATCGCGTAATGACAAAAATTCATAATTGGATAAAGAAGCGGACGTGTGCTGTCCCATCCATAAAATACAAGTCCAGATTGAAATTCAACAGCTTTTAAAGTGAACCAGACAAATATTTAGCCGAGCCAATCAAATTTTAAAAACATATTTAAAAGGAGAAATCATTTTGATTGGTAATCAAAAATGAAATGTATTCAGAGATTAGGTACGTTACGTAGGTAACCTTGCTTATTAATCTATAATTAATTAAAGTATTAAGAAATATCTATAATATTCCCATTAATAGTTTCTCTTATTCTCATTAACAACAATTAAAGCCCAATCAAATATTTTTGCCCTCGTAACTGTTGACAAGCCAAAGGAATATATTTGATGGTAAATCAAACCAAATTGCCGCTCATAAACCACAATTTAATGGGATTCCCAGTCTCCTGAATTGCCCTGCCTCCTGTTTTTGGCCTTATGGCAATTGTGCACTTGATTGTTAGCGGCTTGTTGGGCAGCCAACAGGGCGGATCATCCCAGACCGCAATCCCCAAACCCCCCCCACCTCCACCAAACCAATCCCCGACTGCCATATGGCCAACACAATATGGTTGTTGGCTTGTTCACCGTTGGCCCGTTGGCCCGTTAGCTTGTTGGCCAATTGTTGTGATTGTTGGCAATGCAAAATGCCAGGCATTCGGATGCACTGACGCGTAATCCGCAGCCGGCAATCGAGTGAACGACTTGAGAATTCACTTGACTCGAAATGAAAGAATCTGAAAGGAGCGCAGCGAAACAAATAAAAATAATATAAAGGTGGGCCCCCTTTACATGGCAAGGAGAAATACTACAAGCAAGGTAAATAAATATAAAAAAAAAAAACAATAATTGCCCACAAAAGCAACATTATATATTAGCTTTTGTTGTTTAAGCCAGAGATGAGCTCAATTAAATTTAAGTTCTTTTTTAAAGAAATCGAACTGCTAACTTTGACTTGAATTAAAGTCATTAAAAGGTTTCGATATAAATACCTAATAATTCGAAAGAAAAGCTATTATAAATGAATAACCATTAAGTGAAAGTAGAAAAACTAAAGCATTCTGTGAAACATTTTAAAAATTTCCCTCTTGTTTTTTATCCATCTAAACAGCTTTTAAAATTCCTATTGAAAAATCATTTGAATTCTGTTTCGAAATATTGGATTAAATTGTGTGAGATGTGTGTGTGTGGTGCATTCGATTTGTATTAAACCAAGCTGAATAACTAAATTTGCGAGTGGCACTTCGCCTGTCTGTCGCTGGGTAATTGTATTAACTACACATGTGCACGGAAAATATCAGTAGAGTGTGGAGTGTGGAGTGTGGAGCATCAGCTGCCACAACTAATTAGCCGGGGCCCACATGCATAGGCAAGCTGCGCGTTAATGGAGTGCGTAATGGGTTAATTTTGGCCTAGCAATTCCGCAACACCCACACTTTTTGCGAAATCCCCAACCCCCAATCTTGCTCTTCCCTCTCCCTCGTTAGCCGTCTGTCAATGTTTGCACTTTTGTTTAGCAAGAGGACAGAAGGTTTTGGGTGGTGGGTTTAGTTGTGGGTGGCTGGGATGGTACTTTCTCTAGTGGAAACGTGGAACGTGTCAACGTTATACAGTCGGGGAAACGGGAAAAACCAAAAGTCGGATTCAGATTCTCATTCAGCGGCAAAGTCACCGCGTTGACGACAAGTTAATCACATCGTGTCCAATCAGGCGAGCTAATCCCTTTGACAGGCTTCGACATCCACATCCACATCCTCTAAATCTGAATCTAACTACGAATCTGAAGCTTCTCTTTATTTTGATATTTTCCTAAACATACACTTCCGATGGCCAAGGGTCAAATGGTTTGGATATCATTTCGGATTAATTACCAAAATTTCTAGAGTAAACTAAACATAAATGTTAAGTTTATCTAAAATATCAAATACTAGCTCCTTATATGCTATAATATCACTTTTAAAATACTCAAGAAATGACTTTAATTTCTCATAATATAGCGTATTTAAGGTTCTTCTTGGTTAGCCATAAACTTTCCCTGGACTCTGATTATTATTACTATTATGGATGTAAACCTGGCAACATCTGCTGCATATCAATTTGTTTGGCTCCGTCTTGGAACGCTTAAACTGATCCATGTCAGGTCGCCAGGACCTAAGCCCACAGTCTAAGTTTTTTTTTTTTTCTTTTTGTGGGTTATTGGACTTAGGCGGCTAAGCCCGTTCCGGACATTGGCAATTTGCATTTCCCGATTCAACATCATCGACATTTCCTAGTGGCCAATTATCGCTTAAGCTCTCAGTTCTGCTTTGGTGTTTTTTTGGTAGGCTTTAAAGTTAAGATGGGCATGGAAAATCTGAGGGGTTGAGAGGGTTTGAGGTACTTGGAAGTTGGCCTGTTTAAAAATTCGTTTAAATTCCATTGCCGAAAGTGGCCTGTCCCTTGTTGGCAAAGTCAAAGGCAAAGTGGAGTGAAGTTAGAAAAAAAAAAAGGCTGGGAAAATATGCAGCAACCGCGAAATTGAAATTTTGGCTTCGCTTGCCGCCGCGGCGGCTTCTTGGCATTGTTTTGGGAAAAATCGGCATTGGAATGGTTGCTGCTCACCACCTGATCCTAAGTAAATACCAGGACAAGCCGGTCGGGCAGCCCAAAAAGGACACCCAGATATCCATGCATGTGACTGGATATTTATATTCCCTTCGTTCTTTTTGTATTTTGTTTTTGATATTATGCCTCGCGAGTTGGCTTTTCTTTTTAATTAAATGAAACCAGAGGAATTGACCCAAAACGCAGAATAAATAAATATTTAAGGAAGGGATGAGGGTTTTTGGATGCCTCGTCCTTCTGTTAGCATCTGTTGTTCCATGTTTGCCGCTTGTTTTTTTGTTAATAATTATTTCACTTTTTTCCAAAGGAGGTGGAAAGTATTCAAAAGATGCCGCATAGCCATTGTTTACTGTGGAAACAAAACACCGAAACATAGGCAGCAAAACAATCATGCAGAAAAAAAAAAAAAAAAAAAAACAACAATAAATATTTCACCTTCAATAAATCATTTTACATTTCGCTGTTGGGCAGCAAATCCCCTTTACACCTTTGCCCCCACGAAAAAAAAAAGGTTTCTTGTCAACCCCAAGAGTTTTCCCCTTTTTTTTCCAGTCTCAAATTCAACAAATTTAAATTGAAAATATGTTTAAAAGTTAACTAAAAATCCCTTGAAATCTCAGAGGTTTTCGAAGCAGAATAAGTTTCTGATCAAGTAAATAGTTTTTGATTTTGAATCACCCAAAATATTGACATATTACCATCAAATGTTCTTTACAAGACACGCTTCATAACGTTATCATTCCTCATTTAAGTAAATAATATAATAATATTGCTGAATATTTCAAAGCAAATTTAAATATTATTATAAATAAGGTTCCCAATTATAAACCGGTTGTAGGTATGGTTTATATATTTTTTGGAGAAGAAAACCTAGTCAGACTAACCGGTCGGCTACCAGTTTTTATTATGGGTCAAAGAGTGAGCATTTAATATTTATATATATATATATATATGGGTTGACTACGGGAAATGAATTAAGTCCTTGAGTCACCGTGCCCATCTACCATATGCATCCACATATATAGTTACTTGGTAACACATATCAATTTGGTTTGTTTGTTTGTTTGCCGGCTGATAAATTGGCACTCAAGTGGATTAAAATTGTTTGCAGCTAAATAAATCTGTGTGCCCGGTCTGGACATTTGTCAGGATGTGACAAAAACGATGGGTGGTGCAGCAGATTCTGCCTCTCTCACATATAAGTTCCAACAGAAAAAAAAAGGAAAGTTCAAGTCAGGTTATGAATTAAAAATAAAAAAGGCCTTCCCCTTCTCTATTCAAAATTCCACAATTTAGTAATTTTTTACCTCATCAGCAGCTCTCTCTCTCTCTTCTGTCTCTTGTGAAAAACTTCAAAGGGATCTATTAGCTCGACGGCATTTTCCGGCATGCAAAGGCATTTTTAAGTGCGCTTCTTTTATTTCACATAACATTTCGTCTCCCTGGCGCATTTTTATTCTGTTTTAACAACTTTCAAGTTTTCGGTTTTTTTTTAAATTGGTGGGCTCGACTCACCAACAAATATGTCTCAGGTTCATAAATATGCCCAGATGAATTCCGAAAAATTTAAATTTGCATATTACATAATCGGTGAGACTCACTCTTTTTACGGTTTCACTACACTCTAAAAATATCAGTTAAACTAGTTGTTTTTAGTTTACAATAAAGATATTATAGAGTAACACTCGTATAAATTCCAAAAGTATAACTTTTTACTAGTAAATTTAAGATTTTCCCAATTTCTTTAAGTGCTCAAAAATTTTCTTGATAGTTTATGACCGATTTAACCGATCCAAGCAAGGCCAATGATACGATCGTTATAACACAATTTTAAAGTAAGGGAATGTTATCTGCATCTGCTCAAAAATACTATAAATATATTATAGCTGTAGTATCGTTCTCGTGTTCTTGACTTAATATGCCTTGTCATTGACAAACCAACGTTGGCCAAAATAGTATCATTAACACGCAAACAGTGGGATCAGGTGAGTTAAGAAATGTAATATGGAAATATACATACATTAATCAACCCAATATGAATAAGAAATTGTAACTTCTAAAGCTTAAATTAATACCGCATTAAAATGCAGTTCTTACTTACAAAGTCTCAACAATCATAACTTTCAATGATTGCAGAAATATATTGTAGTATATCTGACCTTAATCTTCCATAATTTCTGGTGAAGTTATAGATGCAGTTGTTGTAGTTGCTGTAGTTGTTGTAGTTGTAGTAATTGTTGTAGTTGTATGATGAAAGTGTCGTTGAAGTTGAAAGTTTTGAAATGTTGAAGTGTTGCAGCAGAAAAACCTATAAGTAAAAATTATATTAGAACACTATACAGCAGATGATCTCATTAAAATTTCAAATAATTTCGCATATACCTGACCGCAAGTCATAAATCTATCATAATCAATTAAAATATAATATATAAATGACTTAAGCGGCACACCTCAAACCACGGTTTTCGGCTAGTTTTTGCCAAATTTGCGCAGTGTTCCAAAACGAAACTTAAGCATCAGACATTTATGTCGATGCTTGATGTTGTGCTGATGGCGATGTTGATGCTGATTACGCTGTTAAGTGGCAAAAAATATATCGATCCGTCCACGTGCCATTTGCATACTCTTTCAGTTGTAAATATTGGTTCCTATAATATAAAATAGTTTTATCAATAATTGTTTTAGTTTAAAATTCTATAAAAGTCACAAGTAGCCCTATGATTACCACATCATCATCATAAATAGTTTACTACAAACAAGCTTCTGAAAATATGTGTTACAATTAAACAAATAGAATAGATTTAAAATTGTTAAAATTGTTTTCCAAAAACAAAAAACAGGAATACATTAAACTTTCGAACTGCTTAACATATTTAAAATACTCCATTGAGTGTATACAAAAAATAAGCAGAATTAATGAGCTAAGAGACGGGCCGCTAAAAAAATTCGGCAAACAAGTTCGCTTCGGAAGCTGGCCAGCTGAGATTGTTGGCTATATGATGATGATGTTGTAATCTTAAAACTACGCGTGCTGTGCAGCCGAGAAATCAGTCTGAAGTCGGACTTCAAGCACGATGATAAACACCGCTGGCCTCTGGTCGATACGAGTGATTCTGTTGCTGTGTAATTGCATCCAATGGAGCGATGGACGTAATTCTCAAAGTTTGCATGTGCGATTATCCCATGGCGGATGGTTGATTGGACGTCATTTGACTACCCATAATGGTCGGCATATGCGGGCATTTATGGGTGTACCATATGCCGAGCCCCCACTCGATGATCTACGTTTCCGGGCGCCAGTGGCGAAGGCAGCTTGGGAAGGCGAACGATTGGCAATTAAGGATGCACCCATTTGCCTGCAGCGTGATCCCTTCCGTCGCGACATGATAATCGAGGGCTCCGAGGATTGCCTGTACCTGAATGTTTACACACCGGAGACTCCCAGGATTAATGGTTCTCTGCCCGTGATGGTATGGTTCCATGGTGGTGGATGGCAATGTGGCTCAGGCATAAGCAGCTTCTACGGTCCGGATTTTCTGTTAGATCACGACATTGTCTTGGTTTCGGCCAACTTCCGACTGGGACCCTTAGGTTTCCTCAGCACAGAGACGATCGATTGTCCCGGTAATAATGGCTTGAAGGATCAACTGGAGGTCCTGCGTTGGGTTCGTGAGAATATAGGATCCTTTGGAGGTGATCCACAAAGTGTAACTGTTTTTGGCGAGAGCGCTGGTGGCGCCAGTGTTACATATCACATGCTATCGGAGAAATCCCGCGGCTTACTGCATCGTGGTATTGCCCAATCCGGCACTTACTTCAATCCCTGGGCACAGCCAGCTCATAAAGGAGTGGCAGCTGGCAGGGCCGCCAAACTAGCCGAGCTGGTAGGATGCGATTCCGCAGGAGAATGGCCGGAAAAGCTAGATTGTCTGCGACAGAGGCCAGCCGAGGACATTGTAGCCTCCTTATACGACATGTTTGTAAGTTTTCCTAACCTAAAAGATGAAAAATTTAAAAGATTAGGAAAAAAGTCAATCAGAATTTAACCCATATATAATAGAAGTGCTTTTCTTTTTTTTTTGTTATGAACGGGTTTAATTTACATTTAAATCAAGACGTTACCTCAATAGTTTAGCTTACCATTCAATATGAATTTCATTATCAACGGATCAATGGCACTATAATTCAAAGATTATTTAAAATACTTTTGTTATAATTAACAACAAAAAGATGGCAAAATGTTAATACAATGCAATCATTTAAGTTGTTATTAAACAAATTAGGTGAAGGGACCACAAAATCTTAACCTCAAACTTGCTTTGTATGATGTAGGTCTGGGACTTTGATCCGATGATCCCTTTTCCGCCAGTCATTGAACCGGAGCACGATGACGCTTTCCTCACAGTTCCACCGCGCCATGCCCTGAAGCCCCATGGTTTGGAACTGCCACTGCTTGTGGGCGCTACTGCGGAGGAGGGTCTCTTGAAAACAGCCGCTCTGCTTAATCTTCCCCCGCTGTTGGCCGAGTTTAAGGCTCAGTTTGAGCAGGTTCTGCCAGTTGTTCTGAACTACGATCACCATGAGGATTCCATACAGCAGAGGATAACGAAACGCATCGAGAGCTTCTACTTTAAGGCGGGCCACGATTACGATAAGGCCAACCACCAAAATCTGACCGATGTAAGTAAAGGACTCCCGATCTAAAGAGATTTTATAGGGAAATCAAATATTTCTTACCATTTTAGCTCATTTCGGATGGCTGGTTTGTGGCCGGAATCGACGAGTATCTACGCCTTCGCATGTCACAAGATGGCGTCGGCCCAACGTATGTTTACCTTTTTGATCACAAGGGCGCCGCCAGTTTTACGGAGATTTTTAAGGGCGGCCGAAATGAGTTCTACGGAGCATGCCATGCTGAGGAGCTCCAGTATTTATTCCCAATTGGACGAGAACTATTTGTGAGTGCAGTGCCCACTAGCAAAGATCTGGAACTTCGCGAGTTGATGCTCCATTTGTGGGTTAGCTTTGCCAAAACCGGGTAAGAACCACAATAACACTTTTTTCACTGTTAACTAATATCACTTCCTTCAAATAGCAATCCAAATCCCATAAATGCCACTTTCCATTTGCCCAATTGGAGTCCGGCGTCTAGTTATCCAGTAGAATATGCCCGCTTGGGATCCAAAATGGAGGACGCGTCGTCTATTTTCCAACTAGAGAGTGAACTCATGCAACAGCGCGCCGATTTTTGGCGGGAACTTCAGCCGCACTTGCCCGCCAGCCATGCCCACAACGAGCTATAGTCCACTAAATCCGTACCGAAATGTAATCCATATGTAATTTCATTAAAACGATTTTTAAATATTTCACCGCACGCCAAAAATGAATAGTTTTTTTTTAATTATTTTACAGTTTTACCGCCAATTTAACATAAGGCGGCCTGGGAGTTGCCAGAGTTAAATATTAGCATTTTAGCTTTTATGTTGGCTAGTTTGGCTTGATTAAGAAAACGACATAGAAAATTAATAATTTATATTAAAATTCATATGCACTTTGTTACTATATTGTTTAATTTAAAGATTATGAGTCAGGGAAAAATTTAACAGGCTTTTTTATATATATATATTAAAGGCTTAGATGAATTTAATGACATAAAAATAACCAATTGGTTTTATTGTCTTATTAGAATATTATAGAATATAGTCCTAAAATCTTTATCTTTAGAGGTATAGTATCAAGCAGTTCCGCTGTTTAGAAAGTCATTAGTGTTAGTTACTCTTGACTTCAACATTTTTGTTCAAAATAAACTTTACTCCAAGATGTATTTTCTTAATAAGGTACAAAGTTAAAGTTTTTGAACATTTTCTTCGTAAACTATGTTTTCTTCAAGCAATAAAATGTTTAAACATTTTAATTATTGTTTTGTATTTTTAAAATATTGGAAATACACCTTTGGTTCGGACAAACCCCATGTAAGCCCTTGTACAATTATTCAATGAGTTAATATTTTCAAACAAAAAATTCTTTATTTTTCGTATATAATCCAACCCAATCCAATCAAATTCTAATAATTAGATTGATCTGTGACCTACTTTCGAACGCATTTAACATATGTTATTATATATCATATAAAATATTAATTATAAATGAATTTATAGCTTTTTTATTTAGCTTTTAATCTGTGTACTTGTTTTATCTGTTGATCTGGCAACGCCTGAAAAAGCATTGCCGCATCGTTAGAAAAACCTTAGAAATGTGTAAACAAATCAATACAGAAAAAAGTAAGATTAGGCTATATATAGAAATTCTGGAAAAGGGAGAATTCAGATGATTAATGCCAGTTGAAATAAAACAGTGAAACAATATACAAGGCAGTCTTAAGATCTAAACAAAATATACGTAAAATTAAAGTCGAACGAAGACGTCTATCGATAGTTGCCCAGCTGATTGGAAGTTTATTTATGGTCAAAATATTGCTATCAGCGGAATTTCATTTGAATTTCATTAGATTAGTCATGTACGTCGTGGGCCAAAGTCTTTAGGTTCTTATCTTTATAAACGATTGCGCTGCCGTGATTTGTTCTTTCCGTTTCAATTTCCTTTCGCGAAGTGCTCCCAAGAACACGTGCTATATAACGTCGCTCCCCCGCGAATTTTTATTATTTATATTATTATTGGCATTTGGGATCCGGATTAACCCGATAACGAGATACCCAAATAATAATAATCAAAAGGCAGCCGGTTGTTAATGGATTTTCTGTTTACGCTTCGGCACAGCGAAACTATCTAAAAATCTAGTGATAAGGCGAAATCGCTAACCGGTGCACCGCGGTCCGTAATTCGTATTCCGTTTTTATTATTATACAGTAAGTCATGCCCGCGAACGGAATGGATATTCCCGTGCTAAAGACCAATGGTCATGAGAGGCTAACTTCGCTGGACAAAGGTATGCCACCGGCATCACCCACTCTACCGAGTCCCACTATCCGGAGGAACAAAAGTGATGGAAAACTGATGGCCCAAGATGTGAAGGAGGCCCGGGTGAAAGTCATCTATACGGGTGGAACTATAGGAATGGTGCGAAACGATCGGAATGGTAAATAGACTGTGAAAGTTTAAAGTTTTTGGCATTTAATAGGGACTAAGTTAGGTTCAAAATCATCAGAACTTAAATTCCAATAACAAACTAAAATGATGATGCAAGTTTTATTCATGTTGTATATTATAAATTCAATTCATACTTATTACTTAATATATCAAATACTATTTTCATATGATAGTTACCTCATAAAGCTTAGGTCCGGAAACCCCAAATCTAACTAGTTATCATATAATATGATATATTGTCTGTTTATAACCAAGGAGAGTCCCAAAAATATACCCAGATAAGATACATGATACAACATTTTTGCAATGCACCTAAAGAATAGGTTTGTATGACAATTAATATGAGGAAACAGATAAGTTATAAGCTATAGATAAGTCAGTATGTATTTAAAAAAGGTATCACAGACGTAGATATTTCCCACGATGAGTGTTATTTTCAAAAAGCCACTCTGGAAAATAAAGCTGTAAACAACTAATATTGACTTGTAGTATTTACTCATTGGGTATTACGTATTCTACAATCAGAACTTAACAAAAAATATATAAAATAAGCACACGAGGCGTGAAAATCAATTACTCTGATTTATAGATTAATTAGCGATCAAGTTTAGTTTAAATAATATTTATTGATTGACAACAAAAGCGTGCGTAAGCTTTAAGTAGTTGACTTTAATGCAGAAAAAACATGTTTTATAGATCAACAACTATGAAAATTAATGCACATTTAACCAATGTTTGTTATATTATAGTGCTGGCTCCCATTCCCAATGCTCTGGTGCGCAGTATTCGCAAATATCCAAACATCCACGACGAAGAGTATGCGTTACGTCGCTTTGGAGCATCTGCGTCGATGGCTCCACTGGTTCTGCCCTTCGTACAGGGTGTGGATCGTAGGATTATCTATCAGATCACGGAATATACACCGCTGCTAGACAGCAGTAATATGACGATGAACGATTGGGCGAGGATAGCCAGCGATATCCAGGTGCAAATTCTAGTTCCCTAAAATTATAGCTATTCTTAATATATTTATTATTTACAGCAATCCTACGAGTTTTTTGATGGATTTGTAGTGCTCCATGGCACCGACACACTATCCTACACAGCATCTGCATTGTCCTTTATGCTGGAGAATCTGGGAAAGACGGTGATCATTACGGGCTCCCAAATCCCTATTTTCGAGACGCGAACCGATGGCAAAGACAATTTCACATCTGCATTGATTATAGCTGGAAACTACATCATTCCGGAGGTTTGCATCTTCTTTGGACACAAGTTAATGCGTGGCAATCGAACGGTTAAGGTCAGTTCGAATGCCTTGGATGCCTTCGATTCACCAAATGTACCACCACTGGCGAGGATCGGCATCGATGTGAATGTGGATTATCGTCTGATCTTCCGACCTTGCAGTATTGAAAGGTTTTGTGTGCATCTAAACCTGGACGAAAATGTGGGTTTGTTGCGCATCTTTCCGAGCATTTCACACTCCACATTTCGAGCATTCTTGGCTCCACCAATTCGCGGTGTAGTCCTGCAATCTTTTGGATCAGGAAATATCCCATCAAATCGAAAGGATATAATCGATGAACTAAAAACGGCCGCCGAACGGGGCGTGATCATCATCAATTGTACGCAGTGTCCCAATGGAACCGTGGCGGAGATCTATGATACGGGAAAAGTTCTCTGCGATGTGGGTGTGATTCCTGGCTACGATATGACCCCAGAGGCGGCGCTATCCAAACTCGCCTATGTCATTGGCAAAGAGGAGTGGTCATTGGAAGTCAAAAAACAGGTAAATTTGTGTTATTTAACTGTGTGTTCCTAATTTCATCCTAAATTATTTCCTTTTAGATGATGCAGTCAAACTTGAGAGGTGAACTTACCTCCGTTAAGGCTCCGAAGATGGAGGACTACGATCTGGTAGATGCGGTGGCTCGATCACTGCACTTATCTTCGCCCCAAGAACTCGATCAGCTGGGCGAAACCCTCTTTCCGGCGATGATAAACGCCGCTGTGGCCGAAGGTGATCTTAAGAAGATAAACAACTTGAAAGCCTATGGTGCCGATTTATCTGGAACGAATCATGACCAGCGGACTGCATTACATTTGGCCTGTCAACTGGGGAACGTTGAGATCGTTAAGTACCTGCTGCAGAATGGTGTATCCGTGCATGTGAGAGATCGCTATGATCGAACTCCTTTGTTGGAGGCCGTGTCCAACGATAGCCATGAGATCATCCAGCTGCTTATTAATTGTGGTGCCCATTTGACGGGATCTTCGCGTGCTGTCGGCGAGCAACTATGTGCAGCAGCTGCTCGAGGATCAATAGTGCGATTGAAATCCTATCAATATGCCGGTGCCGATCTTGCCCAGACGGATCCTTCCGGCAGAACAGCTCTGCATGTAGCAGCACTTCATGGTCATCCGGAGGTAGTGCAATATGTTCTGCCATATTTTGAGAACCCCAACGAGAAGGACATGCTTGGTCTGACCGCCTTCGATTATGCGGAGCGCGGTGGACATGCGGCAGTTATAGAGTCTTTAAAAAGACCCGAATAACTTAAGGGAACTTCCCATAGAAATCTCTTCCGAACTATAACTCAAATTGTTCCTTAACCATCCCGAGATTCGATATTTTGTACTTAAGTTTTGCATCTAGTCTAATGGTTCCTTAATATATATTTTGTAAAGCTTACATAGTTCATTGTATATTTAACCTAATGCAGTTGAAAGTTCTTTGCTATTGAATGCATTTAACCAGTTGGTTTTTTATGTTTAAATATGTCTAAATTGTATCCCTTACTTGACCTTATTGTAATAATTTTATATATTTATGAAATGAAATAATAATATTAGTTAAATTCAATTGTTTTTGTTTGTACTTAATGAAATAATAATTTTAAAAATGTAACATCGAAAACTCTTATGTAAAAGTAAAAGAGAAAAAGTGCACATAAATATTGATATTTGAATATTTAATTGTTAACAGTTTTTTTTTGACCATATACGATTATATAAAATATATAAAGATTAAAAACTATATTTTTAAATTTCGTGATGTAAATATAATAAACAATTGAAATTAAATAAATAAACAACAAACAAATAAATATTTGAAAGCTTATAAATTTTCAATTGATTAAATCTTAAATCGATATTAGCAGTTACAATTGTTATCGAACCATTTAGCATTCGATAACTTGACAGGGCTGAATGACCCAATTTAGTTGTTGCGCAGCCCTGGTTCTGCATTGTTTTTACGCTGGCATTAATTAGAATTGGTAAATATACGTTTGGCAACGTAATTATATTGAAGTTTATACGTTGCTATTGAGTTGCCAGTGACATAAAACTCGAAATCCAATAGAAAAGTTGCCAAAAAACCACTCAAAAACAGCAAAAAAACACACGCACGCACACAGTGATAGACGCAACCACACACACATTTAAAAAGGTGCACACGTCAGTGCCACGAATTCCATTAAAAAAAAAACAATACGAAACCCAAACTTAAAGCTAAAGACAATCCCGATCCAATCGGAAGAGGAAGATATATGTATGCTAGATATATATGGTTAAACATCTTTCGTTCCAGTCAATGTCGATAGCTAGCGCTGCGCAGCCACCGTGGATATATAATCGGTCCTTCAGATAGCCAGTCCGCATATATATTCCCGATTTCCCGATTTGTGTTTTTGTTTGTTTCTCTCCTCTTTTTGTTTTTTTTTTTTGTTGGTTTGTTTACCTCCTGCCCCGGTAACTAGGATAGTTAGTAATATTTTGTAATTGAAACGACAATGGCGGATGATTCGGCTTCTTTGGAGAGTTCCTACGATTTCTCCATCGTTCAGGTGGGTTTCACTTGGTTTTCCTTATGGAGTTGGTATATGTAGTGACCATGATCTTTCTAATCCACAGCCCAATGATCACGAATATAGTGAGGCGGATATACGCTTGACGGGCAGCTCAAACGATCTGTCATTGTTACAGGTGAGTAAATCCTAATGAAAGCCAGGATTTTCAAAAGGAAAAGCTATTTCTGTTTTTTATGTAAAAACCTTAAGCTCCTAAGAGTAACTTGTAAAATATGTATCTTTATCTTTTAGAATGTATCCGCTAGCACAACGAGAGGCACCGAAGGCAAGGGCCGTTTGGACAGCCTTAAAGAGAATCTGTACAAGCAGCAGGTAAGTTAACGAAACTAAAACTCCACAATCCTAACATCAAATTAACACTTAAAACCCGTGCTTTCAGGAACGCCTTACTGCCTTAAAAGAACGCGCGTTAAGGAAATCCCAGGATGGTCGACGCAAGTCCAGCATGAGTGACTCCATGGAGTCGCTGAAGACACTGGGACAGAAGCTTACCGTGCTGAAGACGCGTGCAGGCGACTCCTCCACTCCACTGGTAACGCCCACAAAGGATAGTGCGCCGGGGGATGTGTCGCTACTGCAAACTAGCGGCAATGAGAAGCTACTGATGCTAACCCAGCGCACGGAACAGAATCGTGCTTTATTGGAGCAGCGCAAAAGGGATCTGGCTAAATCCCTACTCTCCGTTAAGTCGAATATTGGCCATCAAAGTACCGCTGAGTTGGGCTCTTCCATGACGGATCTGCGGCAGGCGGCGTCTGCAGCCAATCCGCCCGTATCCCGACACCGTTCCGCCTTGGATTTGGAAGCACAGGGTCAAGAGCCGCTAGACGACAGTCGAGTGAAGTTGCTCAGGAATCGCATGAAGCTGACGGAAATTAAGCAGGGCCGTCAGGAGCAGGAGTTGCAAGAATTGCGCACGGAACTAGCCAAACGCGCTAATCTCATCGAGCAATTGGAGTTATCCGGTGCGGAATTGCAACGAACGCTCACTCAGCGAAATGAGGAATTGGAGCAATTGCGACTAGGCCAAATAAAAGCAGAAGTAGAGAAAAGTGAAGAGAAGAAAGAGGAGTATGAGGAGCAGGAGGGGGAAAGCCTGCAGGAGCAGGAGCATTCCCGCCTCCAGGGAGAGGTTATAGTCCTAAGAGAACGACTGGCAGAGCTGGAAAGCATTAACGATCTGCTAGAGACGACCCGCTGTGAACTCCAAGAAGAGCTGACCACGGCACGCGAACGAGAAAGGCAACGAGACTTGGAGTTAGAACAGGAGCAGGAGAAGTCTTCCAGTAGTCCACAGTCTGAGGCAGCATCCACCGATGCCCAGGTGAGCGTCGAGCTGGCCAAACAACTCCAGGAGCTTACCAATCAGCTGTCGGAACTGCAGGCCACCAACGAGGAGCTGCGTCAACAGTTAGCAGACCAAACGAAGCTCCAGGTGAGCGACGAGAGTGTTTCCCAGCGTCTTAAGGAACTAGAAGCCACTATAGCAGCACAATCTAAGCAGCTGGAGGAGCAGAAGTCAGCAATGTCTGCTCAAAGTGAAGAACTCGCCGAAAAGACCACGGAACTCAATGTGCTTAATGTAAATCTGCGTGTCCTAGAGGAGAAACTTGCCCAAAGCAGTCGCAGTAAACCTCTATTCCTGGACGACCATCTGGAGGACAGTGAGGCCAGCAAGCAGCTGCAGGTGGAACTACAGCAGTTGAAGCAGAAGCTAGACGAATCCAACAAGGCCAACATCAAACTAAAACTGAAGTGCAAGCAGACAGAGAAGCAGCTTCAAAAACTTCAGTCTCAGGATGGCCAACAACAGTTGGCTACGCTGGCAGCAGAAAACGAGCTGTTGCAGGAAAGGATCACGGTCCTTGAAGACGAGAAGGGCCAATGGCAGTTGGCGAACATGCAGGAGGAGGATCGCCAACCAGAGCAATCTCCGGAATCCAATCCCCTTCAGCTGGAAGCCATCCGACTGCTTGAAGAGCAGAAATTAGAATTGCAGCAAGCCCTGGAGGCATTGCAGCAAGGTCACGAATCTGCCCGTGTCGAGTCCGAGCTGAGTGAAGCCCAGATGGAGGAGCAACTTACCCAACGAGTTCAGCAACTCGAGCAGGAAGCCCACGAGCAGCGTCAGCAACTGGACACCCTGCAAACCGAAAAGGAAACGCTAGACAAGAAGCTGACGCACTACATCAACGAGAACATGGAGCTTCTAGACAAGCTGGAAAAGCTTAGTTCATCCAGTTCGGCGGAATCCATCGAAATAGTGGAACGCCAGCAACTGGAGTGCTTTGGCCAAAGACGTCCGGCTAGCGAGGGCGATGCCCAGGAGCAGAAGCAAGTAGATCCACCAGTTCCCAGTCATGTGAGCGAGCTCACACAAACGGATGAAACGGAAGAAGAAGATACTTCTGGCGAGAGTCTGGCCCAGCTAAGAGATCGTCTCGAACTGTTTACCCAGGAACGTGGCGAGGTACTGGACAAACTGGAGCAATTGTCGGCGGAGAATTTGCAACTCCAGGCTAGGCTAGACGAGAGTTCCACTTCCCTGCAGTTGTTGCAGCGTGAACGTGAAAAGGATCTACTCTCCTCCACCTCCACTTCGTCTAATCTCTCACAAGAACTCAGCTCAATGCAGCGATCCTCAGAAGTGGTGGCCACTTTGGATGCTGGCGAGGGAGGCCCTGTGCTGTTCGAGAAGTGTGAGAATTCTCTCAGCAAACTCAACTCCGAATTGGAGGCCTATCGCAAAGCCAACGATAAACAGGCCAAGTTCAATGTGTCTAAGAAACTGGCCAAGGAGGCCAAGAACTGTCACACCCAGTTGAGTGAGCTTCTGCAGAAGGTGAAAGAAGCCAGCACGGCGGTGGAAACTGTAACCGTTGTCGAGACTGTGGTGGCCGTCACGGCACCTAATGGCAAGGCTCTGGCGGAATACGAGCAACTTAATGCCCAGAATGCAGAACTCAAGGCAGTTATCTCTCGTTTACGCCAGGAATTGGATGAATTGAGGGATAGCTATCCTGAAACGGAAGCGCCATTGGCCATAGTCGGTTCTGACTCCCAGAAAGAAGAAGAGTTCCTGCAATTGCAATCGCTGCTGGAGGACGCACGGTCTTCGCAGGTCGAGCTACGGCAGCAGATCGAGGAGCAACTTGAGCAAATCAGGGAACTGCGTCAAAACGAAGCGGATCAGTTGCAACTGATAGCCCGGCAGAGTGCCGAGATCACACAACTCCAGTTGCAGGCAGAACAATTCGATCAGCTGCTAAACTCCAAGGAAATGAGCCATGAAAAGCAAGTGGAACAGCAGACAAGAATTCGACGAGAGCTGGAGGCACGTAGCGAATCCCTGGAAGGTGAACTAAGCATTCTTCAGGCTCTAGTGGCTGAGCAGAAGCAGCAACTCATCGAAAACCTCAGCGAAAGTGAGCACACTCTTAACCTTAAGATGCTAGAACTCCAGTCCGCCCAAGAGGAGCTGCAGGAATTTAGGTCCAAAGAGGATCCGGATCAACTGAGGGAGGCTCTGCGAATTAGCAAAAGCCTGGCTGCCCAGCAGGTCAGTGAATTGGCCTCCAGCCAGGAGACCATCGATGCCTTGAATCAGCAAATCCAGGAGTTGTACCAAGGAGTTGAACAAGTTCGCCAGGAAGAGCAGCTCAAGAGCCGAGAACTTCGTGAGAAGCTCAAGAAATATGCCCTTAATCTCAAGAAACGCACGCAGGACAATACTGATCTTGAGCAGAAGGTTCAGGAGCTGACTAATCAACTACAAGAGCTACAGGAAGAGGTAAAGCAAAAAGTGGAAGTGGAACGTGAAACCATTGTAGATACCCAACAAGTGGAGCAGTTACAGCAACAGGTCATCAAACTTAACGAAGATCTCAAGGCCAAGATCCATGTCAATCTGGAAAATCGTGATTCCCTTCGTCAACTGAAACAGCAAATCCAAGAGCAAGAGCAACTTATCCAAGAACGCGATGCGGAGCTTCAAGATGCTAGTCTGGTGAACAAGGAGTTGCGACGTGAGCGCCAAGAAGCCGAGCAAGAAGTCTTCCAACAGGGTCAGGAGAATTCTAGGCTCAAGCAAGAAATCAAACAGCTGCGGGAGGACATCCATAGTCTCGAAAAGAAACTAAGCGAAGAGCCAACGGCTATCGAAGATTTGCGTCGTCAGTTAGAGCAAAAATCCAAGAAATTCGAAAAGTCCAAGGAGTTAATAAAGCATCGCAATGCCACTATTCAAGCGCTGCAACGCGAACTGCAAGAACTACAGCAGGATCAGGACAGCGAAGTGAAACATGGTCGTAGCAAACGGTCTATTCAAGAGCAACAGCATCAGGAGAAGGATGAGGAGGTGGGCAATCAGTTTCTAAGCAAAATAATATTTGAAATTAATTTTTGAATATCCCCCAAAACATAGATTGCTGCTCTTCGTCAAGAGATTGCCCAGTTGGAGAGTCAGAGGATTAGTGTTGGTGATGGCGCCATTACCAAGACCTCACAACAACCATTGGAATCCCATTTGGTAAGTTCAATTTTGAATGTTTATACATTTTTCCTGTAAAATATTATTTTCTAAATTTGTTTAACTACAGCAAGCGGAATCTCTGCGAGAGGCAGAGCGAGAACAGCAACACCTTCGTGTCCAACTGACAGCGGCCCAGGAGCAGCACTCCCTACTTGCGCAGCAGTATGCCAGCGATAAGGCCAATTTCGAGATAACTATATCCCGTCTGGAAACCATTCATGAGGGCATTCAAGCCAAGCTACAGGAGGATGCCTCCTACATTGAGTCGCTTGAGACGCAGAACTCTGAGTTACAAGCAAAGACCGCTGCTCTTGAGGAGCAAGCCGCCAGCCAGGCCAATCAGCAAGCGGCAGCTCATGATCACACGCAAATATTGGAGCAACAGCTGCAGGAACAACGCGAGCAGGAGCAGGAACAGCGCCGGCAAGATCAGCAGTTGCAGGAGCGACTATATGAGTTAGGACATAAAGAACAGGCTCAAAGTCGGCAACTAGAATTGATCACCGGCGAAGCAGAGGAGTCCAGGCAACAGCTGGCCATTCTGCGAGCGGATTACGAATCCTTGCTGGCCAAGCATGCACAGCTAACAGCCGACGCCCAAGCTGAACGTGAACAACTTAGCAGCCACAGTAAGGAGGAGCTGGACGAACTTCACCAAGAACTGGTTGCCAAGGATGCGGAACTGCAGCGTCAGCGACAGGTTTATGATGCCAAGTTGGCCGCTAAGACCACGGAAATCGATGAGCTGGAGTGTGACCTTAATAGCCATGTGGAACGAGCAGCTGCCGAGACAAGAGATCTTGCCCAGCAAGTGGAGCGATCACAGGAGTTGGTAAACCAACGCACAGAGGAACTGCAGCGACTCAACGAGGAGTACCAGGAGGTAGAACGCGAGAGATCTACTTTGAGTCGAGAAGTTACTCTGCTACGTTTGCAGCACGACAGTGCCGAGCAGGATGTGTTGGAGCTCCAGGAGCTGCGCATGCAGGCCATGCAGGACAAGACCGAAATGGACAATCTGCGCACCCAGATAGATGCCCTCTGTGCCAATCACAGCCAGGAGTTGCAAGCATTGCAGCAGCAAATCGCCGAATTGGACACTCTGGGTCAAAATCAAACGGACGATCAGGTCTACATTGAAACAGAGAACAAGCGGTTGGCAGAGCAACTAAGCGAACTGCAGGCCCAGCTGGCCAGACAGCAGCAGCATCATCCTATTGCCCAATCTCAGCAGCATCCTCCACCGGCTTCCCTCTTCTTTGGCGGCGATGCTTTAGCCGCTCCCTCGCCTTTCGATGAGATTGCCCAGCCGTTAAGAGTTTCATCTCTGTCGGCAAATGATCCGGCGCATATTCATCCACCACCTACTATCGAGGATCTTCAGCGAAATGTCTCTGATCTGGAAAAGCATGCCCAGGATCTGGAAACGAAGTTGCTGGCGCGCAATCAGAGTTTGTCGGAGCAGGAGGAGCGCCGTTTGCAAATGGAACAACATATTCTGGAATTGGAGCGCCTGCTGAGAGAACGGGATCAGCAGTTAGCCGAGACTAAAGCGGCCAACGAAGAACGCGAACGATTGACTGCGCTGGAGAAGCTCATCCAACCCGCGGCAGCTCCCACATTGGACATGTTCTTTGGGGTACAAACCGGGGAAACAGTGCCCGATGCAGTTAGTCATCATTTGGATTTGGGTCTGCCTCAAACCGAGCCAGTAGAGGAACCTCTAATTCAGCCCAAAAAAGCGTACTTATGCCAGCCGAAGCAGGAGCCCCAAGAGCAGACTACTCAATCCATTGATTGGGGTGTGGACGAGGATCTATGGGCAAGTGCAGCCACTGATGCGCCACAAACCGATGTGGAACCCCTGCAAACGAGAATCACCCAACTAGAAATGCAGTTGGCGAATTCGGAGCAGCAAAAAACCGAACTCCAGACAAAGGCAGCCAAGCTAATGAAGCGTCTAAAGGAATACAAAACGAAGGCAACGACAACAGCCACACCCACTGTTACAGTGGACAACGATCTTGATTCGGCCATTATTGAGGAACTGAAACACCAGCTACAATTGCAGGAATCCCGGCAATCTAAAGCAGAAGAACTCACACAGCAGCACGCTCTGGAAAAAGAGAAGCTAATGAAGCGCATCGATGTTCTGACTGCAGGCAACGAACGTATGGCGGAGCTAAAGGAGCGCCAGGATATGGATGTGCAGATGTATCAGGCCCGCATCCGGGAGCTCCAGGAAAAGCTTAGCCAACTGGATCAATGGGATGTTCCCACTGCTCCTGCTTCTTCTGCTCCACTTGCTGCTGCTGCTGTCCCTTCCTCTTTAAGCGGTGATGAAGTGGCAAAGATTGAGAACCTGCAAGCAGAAAACCAAGATCTAAATACTGAGTGCCAGGAACTCCAGGAAAAACTGAAGGAGGAGCGACGTTTTGTTCAAATGGCCGAGGAAACAGCTGCTCAGGTCCAGGCCCAAAATGAAACCCTTCAGGAGCAATTAAAGGAGCGTCTGCAGGAGGTAGAAGAGTTGAGACAGAGTCAGGTCAATGTTGAAGAGTTACAGGCTCTGAAATTGGAGGTGGAGTCTCTCAGGCAGCTACAGGGCGAAGTAGTTCAGCTGAGAAGCCTCCAGTCCGAGGTGGAACACTTAAGGAGCCTCCAGGCCGAACTTGAGCACTTAAGAAGCATCCAGCCTGAATTGGCGAATTTGAGGAGCCTCCAGCCTGAAGTGGAGCATTTGAGGAGCCTTCAACCTGAACTGGAACACTTAAGAAGCCTTCAACCCGAACTTGAGACCTTAAGAACCTTCAAGTTGCAGCAGGAGCATTTACAAAGTCAGGCAATTCAAGAAGACCATCTGGAGTTCCAAAAAATAGAACAGGAACACCTGAGGAACCTCCAGGGCGAAGTAGAGCAGCTGAGACACCTGCAAACGGAAGTGAATCAACTTAGAAACCTTCAACCAGAATTGGAACATCTGAGATCCGTTAAACTGCAGCAAGACAACCAGCAACAGGAGCTCCAGCAACTGCGTCAGCAACTAATCGAACTGGAATCATTACGCACACAGGACCTAGCCGAATTGCAGGCACTGCGTCAGAGTAGCCAAAGTCACGAATCCCCGGTGGATGTTGACTCTAGGAGTGATGAGCAGATGGCCCAATTGCAGGAGAAGGAAGCAGAGATTGTGCATTTGAAGCAACGCATCGAAGAGCTGATGCGCGAGGACCAAACAGAAAAACTTGTCTTCGAGATCCTAACCAAAAACCAGGAGCTGCATTCACTGCGCATGCAGGTTAAGCAATTGGAGGAGGATAGAGAGGATCACAATGTGTCCGCTGTCCCTTCAACAGCCGATGGAGAATCCGTGGAACAGCTTCGTGTTCAGTGCCAACAGCTTCAGCAAGATAAAGCAGATATGGAGGAAGAGCTGCGCGTGCTCAACAACCATGTTCTCAGCAGCTTGGAGCAGGAGGATAAAATAAAGCAGACGCTGCTCCAGCTGGACACTAAAAACATTGAGATCACCGAATTGCGCCGCTCTCTGGAAGTCCTGCAATCCCAAAATCAAGGCCAGAATTCTGCGTCACAGCAAATTCCTGATCTAACGGCCATTAATCAGCAGTGGGAACAGTTGGTGGAGCAAAAGTGCGGCGAGGTGGCCAGCATTTGGCAAGAACATCTAGCTCAACGAGAGGCTGCCTTCAAGGCGCAGTTGGAGGAAATTACCCAACAGCAGCAGAAGGAACAGCCTCTGGGTCAGCAATCTATGCAGCAAGGTGAAGTCTCCAGCGACATAATGATAAAGATGCAAAAGGCATTGGAAACGCAGGAAATGGAGATTGTGACGCTAAAAGAGCAGCTGGCCATTCGTTCGGCTGAGTATGCTCGTCTAGCCGCCCAATACGATCCCTTCCGGCTGCAGAACCGTGGAGGATCTGGTGGTAATCAGTCTTCGGTTGCCATCTCAGCTGGTGGACCACCACCATTAACTGCAAACGAACCACTGCCCGAGTATGTGCTCAAAGCTGATCTGGACTATGCACTAATGATGCTTCACCAACGGGACATGCGTGTCGAGGAGATGATCGTGGAACTCGTACAACTGCTCGAGGAACGTGACCACCTGCAGCTGAAGTTATCGGACACGCTGCGCCAGTTGGAAACCGAGAGGAGTCGCGTCAGCGATGAACGTGAGTTTAAATCAGTTTCTGGTTAAATTAATATTTAATTAATCATTAATATTATGATTATAATCGCATTATATAGCAGCCTGTGCCACAGCATCTTCATCAGCTGCCTCGGGCAGCAGTCCCAGCAAAACCAGCAGCGCCGGCAGCAGCAGCGAGCTCCTGGGAACCACAGCCAGTGCAGCCGGCAGTGACCTCAAGCAGAAGTGGGTGGACTTATAGCTCCAAAGATTACAGAATACAGCTTGATTTTTAATTTTCAGGCTCGCTGAGCTGCAGACGGTGAAGCATTCCAAGGACAAGGCTATCGTTGACGAGCGAGAGCAGCGATTGCAGCAGATGCTCCAGTTGCAAAAAGACATGGCCAAGCAGGGATCTGGATCCCAAACAGGATCAGTAGCAACAGCAACGACAACAGCAGCAGCACCGGCACCTATTGGCGTGGATCTCTGTGAGTGAAAAAGCTTAGTAAAACCTATAGATCCCCTAATTCAAATCCAAAATTTACAGCTCAATCAGGTCTGCGCTCGCCATCGATGATGCTGATGGATTGGATAATGGGCAATAACAACAAGGAAGATGAGGCGGGCAACCAGATATCTGGCTAACCCATTACCATTTCCCGGCGAGAACGATGACTACTAACAACCCCAATAACCGTGGACTCCTACGCTCCTAGCACTTTAATTACGAATCATAAACTTTAACTTTAATTCTGGCCTTCCTTGCGCGGACAATGGCGAATTAGCATTAAAGTTCTTTATACGATATTATGTACCTTGGCTAGCTGAAAGGCTCTGCCGAATTCCCGATTTGTTCCAAACGCGTACGTTTTATGTTGTAGATATGTAAAAAAAAATGTATAAAACTAAACGAAATGAAACAAAGCTGAAGAAAAAAGATGAAAATTTAAGAATTAAACCAAAATGTAAAAAAAAAAAAACAGAAATGTGTTCTTAAATGATTTACTTTTCAGATCAGAATCTGAATATATAACTATAATCACCAAAACCATTATCCAACCATCGCGTTTGTTTTTCGTTTTATTTAAATTTATTCAAATGATATTTCATGTTTAATTAACAATGTTTCATTTTATTTTTCCTTTGAGAAAAAAACACTTAGTTTTTAAGATTCATGCTGTAAATATTATAATTGTTGGTTTTCTTGTTTGTGTTGTGATCTCCTGCCTCTCCCGATCGAGCTCCTACATCGTCTGTGTGACATCCTATATCTTTCTTTTATTTTTCGGCTACTTTGCGAGGAGACTTTTTGGGCTGTGTGTGTGTGTGTGTGTGTATGTTGGTTGATTTCAATTAAATAACGCAATTGAATGTTTTTAATGTATCGAAACAATTGTATGTTAAGTTCCGTTTCCACATTTTATTATTATTATTATTATTATTATTATTATGTTCATATATATTGTTTTTTGTTTTCTTTTTGCTACAGCTGACATCAAGTACATTTTGCTTATGATTTGCTTGACTTTTTCATTTAATTTTTATTTCCACTTTTCTTTTTAATTATTATTAGTTTCCATTTTGTATTTCTAGTTTAAACATTTAAATACGAGTTTCCACATGCCTATGAAAATACAGCGATCATGCATGTCGGCGAATATATATTCTTGTATAAATCTATATACCCTTTTTTCAATGCTTTGCAAACTATATAAAAAAAAGTCGTAACCACACAAACAATTGCAATGAAATATGTGAGGGTGGGGGGCAGCGTAGGTGTTTTTGTGATAAAAAATTATGTTGGTAAAACAATTTGCAACGCCAGTTAAGTTACCCGGTTTGTACAAGTCGAAAGCGAGTAAATAGAAGGCGGTACGGAAGGAACCAAGTGGGTGTGGTGGATCTATAGATCCATGGCTATAGTGTAAACCATTAACAATACGTGTGTGTGTGTGTGTGTGTCGCTTGTGTCAAATGTTCTCTTTAAAAAGTTGATTGATTTTGCTGCACTTATTAGATCATATATATATATATATCGTTTCAGATATAGTTAATGTATTTTCTCAATTTTCGCTGCTAATTAGGCTGGAGAATTTATTTCAATTCGGCCTTGGCAAACAACACAAATTACATAAATGTTTGCTTATTAGAAATTTATATTCGTATAATATATATAATATAGCGATCATTGAGTGATGTGTATGTGTGTGAATGGTGTAGGTGTAATTTAACCACTGAAATGACTAAAACAAACAGAACTTAGTAAATGCTAATGCCAACCAAAAACAATAATGATTCTATATAATTATATATATATATATAGGGTTCCGTACATTCGATCTCTTATTGGGGATTTAGAGAGGTACAGACAGACAGTGTGAAAGAGAGATAGGACGAGGGATGAAGCAACTTTTCTTTTAGAGAGCGTCGGCCTTGCAGAGCATTTTCTTTTTTATTATTTTAAATTTTTCTTGAAGCATTTTCATTGATTGGTTTTCCATACAAGTGTTTTCCTTATTTTTCTTTCATTTTGCATTTTGCTCAAGGTTTTTTTTTTCTTGACATTTGGTTTTCTTTTCTTTCGATTTAACTTTTACATCTAGATTTATGTGGTTGCATAAAAAGAAAAATAAAAATAATTAAAAAAAAAAAAAAAAAAACGCATTTTTAAAACTGAAATTTATTCTCGTACTCAAGTAACAATTTTGTTGTTTTATGTTATCATCGAAAAGGTAATGACTAATTCAATTAAATGATAATTTTGGTTATTCTTTGAAATACTCTTCACTCTTTCCGTTTAAAAATGCATCGAAAATTATTAAAACTGAAGTGTTGTGAAGCTTCTTTAAACTTAATAGCTTACAAATTAATAATAATAGCGAAAAAAAAATGCAATCGAAAATCTGAGCAAATATACGTAGTATGGGATCTTAATAGATGTCGTTTTTTTTGCTTTTAAATATTTCTTCAGAGATTTTCCCGTTTCCCGCGAAAAAACGATTTTAACGTGTCTTTCCGTTCTCTGCTCTTTTTTTTTTGCCTTGTCAGCTTTTTTCTTTTCGTCTCTATGAGTTGCTCCTTTTGCCGATTATGAATTTGAATGCTTCTGCTGCTGCTGCTGCTGTTGTGGTTCTTTCGTTGTGGTTGCTGTTGTTGTTGCTAGTTAGTTGCTGCTGCTGCTGTTGCTGTTTGATGGTGTTGCCGCTGTATTTGCTGTTGATGCTGATGCGGCTGCACGTTGCATGTAGCATGTTGCTGGCGTTCGTTTATGGCATTCAGAGAAAGAATTTTCCCAGCAGGAGGCTAACGATAGCCGCAGCAACGGCAATTGCAATGTAAAAGACCGGAATCTGCTTCTCAACCAGAATTGGGGCATAGGGCTCGTTTACCTGTTTGACGGCCGGCGAGCTGCGGTAACGTGTGATTTGATCCTGTAAAAAGAAGAGATGAAAATAGGTTAGTAAGTTTGCTGCTGAAGCTTTAAGGTACTTCTTATTATATTCTTTTAGTTTGTTCATCTTATACTAAACAAGCTAAATATAAAATGTAGTTCTTTTGTCTACCGTGTTATTATATCTATATACATTATAGCCACAGCTTGGTAGAACTCATAACTCATATGGTACTGAGTCATGAAGGCAGTTAAGTTTATAAGTAACCAGATAAGTAAAGAAATCCATTGGCGGAATGATGAAATAAATAAATAAAAATATTTAAAAATGACTCATCTGAAAACCAAACATCATCAAAAAGTTATTTTAAACAAGACCATTAACACACTTGATATATATAAACACCAATAACTGATAAGATCTAGTTATAGACATACCTTCAAGTGAAGATTTTCTTTTCGCAGTTCGCTGATTGATTCACGCAGTGCCTTATTCTCTCCGGCTATCTCCAGATAATCTGCCGGATCGGGCAAGTTTGAGGGCTAAAATGTGTGTAATTAACACTCATTATTTATGATACTATTATAAGAGTGTGTCAAGTTCAAGTTAACTCACCTTATCCTCGCTGGAAAGCTTCGGCTTGCCTTCGACCGCCTCGGCGCTGGCTGAACTAGTGTTGACGCCCACACTTCCGCCTCCGGCACTTCCGCTTGAAACGCCGATGGCTCCGCCACCGCTGGTATTCTCCGAATTCGCTTCAGCGCTGGGCAACTCGAACACACACTTCAGTTTAGCGTCCATCAGCTGATCCGGCTCCAAATCCTTCCACTGCAGAATAAAAAATAAATAAACAATTTATTAGAAAACTAGAAATACTCCGCTTACTGCTAAAAATTTTCCTAGCAACAGAATATCTTTAAACTAACAAAGTGATCCTGAGTATTTGAGGTAAGTTCTAATAGCAATAAACAATTGTTTATATTCTAATTAAACTACTTTAGTTGAGTCATTAAAATTTATTTTATAAACCTTATCTTTACCCAAGTACACTTGATTGGGTGACAAACAAATCATTATATTATTGCAGCTATTACAATTTGAAGAGCTCATTATAATGACATTAATAGTGTTAAAATGACGACATAAATATTATAGAAAGTGATTTCTAATAATAAACAGTCAATAACATAAAATTAACTTTCCTACTTCTCAATAGTTTTTCTGTTTAGCCCTAACAGCTAATAAAATTTTGTTGATTCCCTTATTCCCTTACCAATTTATTCAAATCGGTCAGATCAGATTCCACGGGTACCATGATACTTTGCACCATAAACTTGTGCTTGTTCTTCTCCTGCTGATCGTAGATGAATGGCTGCAGACAGACTGTATATGGGAAACCAGATTAATTTAGTTAATAATTAGGGATCCTTAGGATTCTAGTAATACTCACTCTCCACCTGGGTCGTTCGATAGGGCGGGATCTTGCCAATATTTGGACGTACGCAGTAGCGCTTCGGGGCGGTTGTCTTGATCTTGAAGACCAGGGGCATACACGAGTTGTTGCGCAGAGTCATGATTGTGACAACGGGTCTATTGAAGGGACCTGTGATGTAATTAAAAAAAAAAGCATTTAATTATTCTATTCACACTGTAAATAATAATATGATATTAAAGAAATTATGGTTTTACAATTTTCAATATATTTTTTTGAGGATTTGAAATAGGGCTTATTGATTTAGCTAATCATATTGTGATCTTGAAATAAAACCAACATTATCTTACTTTTAAAAATAAGCCTGCAAGCATCGTTATCGCATTTTTTTATTGGATGCACTCGATTAGTCACACTCTATTGATGATAGGTCCCACCCATCGGAGAACACCCCAGTTTCGCACTTTCCCTGATTTTCTTTACTTTCCCGCTTTTTCCCACTCTCTCTGATATTTCTGTCACGTCACGCTCATTGCGTCATTGGCCGAAGCAAGTTCAAATTAATTGAATTAAAAGCAAAACAAAAGCGAGAACCTGTCACAAAAGCCGAAAAAATAGACAAACATTTTCGGGAGTCGCATTTGGATTACCCTTTTCAACGAAGTTCTTATGATTAAAGACGACATCTATGTACCTATTAAAATAAATAATAAACCTATAATTATATTTCAAAAAATTGTTTAAAAAAAACACAATTTAAAATATGAATAAGATCTTTTTGATATAAAATGTTTTTTTATTATTATGATTTTTAGATATGCAGAGTAACCAACTTATATTCCCATTAACCAAAATATAAATCGATCGTGAAGCCTTGACAAATTCCCAAAATACTATCTTTTTTTAAAATAAAAAAACAAAATGATTTAGTAACACGGATTTGTTTTTTTTTTTTTGTTTTTAACATGGCGTGTGCGTGTGTTTTGTTTTTGGGTGTGAGTGGGTTCTGCTTCAAGGAAATTTCATTAGACAAAGTCGCGTCATGCATGTGTTTTCCACCCTACGCCTCCCCCACCCTTCGCGATCTAACGGTAAATGTGGGGTATAAGGGGGTGGTGCAAAAGAATGGGGCTAAGGCTCACACACACTCACAAACACGCACATACAAATATTAAAATATTTGCGCACGGTGGGATGAAAGGCAAACAATTCATTAAAAACATTTTGGGAGGAAATATTTGGTATATTCATGTATTATTATTGATATCTTTGCTTAACATAAAATTGTTATCTTTTAAAATTTTGAGATAAAATTGTGTTACCCTAGAATATAATTTATATTCCCACTGTAACACACTTGCAATTGTTTCTAGCCTGCCCCGCCCACTGTGCGAGCTCCTCGCTGTCAAATTGCATTGTTGTTGCCGCTGCTGCTGTTGCTTTTTGGCCAAAATTCAAAGAGCAAAAGACAAGAAAAAATGAAAATGGCCCATGACAAGTTTTTGCGTATAAAAATAAAATGCTAGCCAAAAACGCAGGACGAGCGAGTGAGCGAGAAAGAGATAGGAATGTTAAGTGCAAGTGAGAAAGAGAGCGACGCCAGCTGCCGGCATCAAAAAAAGAATACAACAAATAAAATCAAATTAAATACTTTAAAGAGGAGCAGCGGAAAAAGAAGAAGAGCAGACGAAACACGTAAACCTTCATGAAAACAACAATTAAAGTTGTCCAAAAAATCGTACCAGAAATAACAACAAAAACAACGGAAATTATTGATAAGCGGAGAGAGAGATGGGCATAGAGCTCACAGAAAGGCAAAATGTAAATGTGTGCGTGAGAGAAAGAGGGACAGAGCGAACTTTGCAGTTTGCTCTTTGCAACAAATTGGAGGTGAATTGACTTTTTGGTCGATATGCAGCGACCTTCCCGCAAAAAACAACGCATAGTGTGTAAAATTCAGTTAACTGAATAAACTTACCAACAAAACGCAACTCATGTTCTGGGTCAATGGTCAACGGGGATTCAAAGACTGGTTTGCTCATTGTGGCGGCTGTTGTTGTTGTTTCTGCTGCTGCTGATGTTGTTGTTGTTGGGGATTTGTCTCTCTCCTTTTGGTGCCTCTCTTCTTGTAATATTATTTTTTGTGCGTCCTGTTTTTACCCAGTTATTTGTTGTTGTTCTTGGTTGCTGTTAAGGAAATGCACACGAAATTGTATTAAAATGCACAAAAACACTCATACAGAGAGACGATGCGAAACACAGACACACACTCACACACAGTTGTACAATATAAAAGGGATTTTTATTTTTTCGCTTACGTTTGCGTTTTTGCCCAATATTTCAACGAAACTGCTGTTTTTCTGCCTGTTTCGCTTCTTCTTCGTTTTGTTCGTCTCTCTTTTTTTTCTTTCGTTTCGTTTCGCCCGTTTCGCTCTCACAGGCAAAATATCGGTAAATTTATGCGACCACACACACACGCATGGACAAAAAAAATAAAGGAAGAGCGAGAGAGACAATCACACTCACACGCACGCACTGGCTTTTCTTGCAGAAAATGTCGAGAAAAAAAAAACTACGATCAACGTGTGCTTTCTTCACCAACTTTTAGCTGCTTATCTTTCGATTCGTAAGATTTTTGTGGTTTCTCACGCCTCGGGTTGTTCGAAAACTTCAGTTGCAAATGCGAAATGCAAAAAAGCCAGATATTCTGTCAGCAGAAAAACCGCTAGCTGAAAAACGCATGCGTCACTAGAGCTGGCAATAAATTAATCGAAACTGTTGGAATAGTATCGATAGATATGGGGCTTGGTGGAATCAGCTGTGCTGCCAGTGTGAACGCATGTCGTTTTCAAATATTATTTGGTTGAAATATACGTTACGTTTAAAATACAAAAAATTTAACTAAGGCTTGCCTAAACTATCCAGTTTATTTTGGTTTATTTATTTCAAAACTCTGTGAAATTAAACAATACAATATGTATATAATATTTATATATTTTCAGATTCATCCCTTTTCGTCATCCTTTTAAAGGATATTACAAGTATGAAAAATAATTTGATATTAAATTATTCTTGTGTTCCATGAGAATGTATAAGATAATACATTCCATCTTTTATATGTAGTCACAAAGTATAACGCCGCTTACAAATGCTCTAAATGTTAGACAAAGGGCGGCACATTGCTTTTGTTTAGTTATATTAAATTAAACGATGTTCTTGGTTTCCTTAGACTCTCGGTTCATCGTTTCTGGTTTGTTTTTGACAGCCGTAATGCGCAAACGCGTTGCGAACGCGCGATGAGCTTCATCCTTGATATATTCGCGAATCGAGATTGGAGCTTTGGCCACAACGGCCATCAAATGTTCCCAATGGAGGAGCCTCTTATTTGGTTTAAAAACTCTGACATGATGACGATAGGCGATCAAATATTTTCGGAAGAGGTATTTAAAGGCTTGCAAAGCAGACTGGCAGTTAGCCTCAACCACGGCATCGCTTAGTTCACCCATAAGAGAGCAGTCGGTGCGGCTTAACAGGACCTTGGCAAAAATACGAGTGGCCTCTAATCCACTGGCCTGTGTTATCAAACTAATGAATCGCCGGTTATAGGTGGAGCCCGTTTCTTCCAGGTTTACCACCCAAAAGTCTTTGTGCCTCAAATTGCTTGCCAGATTTATGATTTTCTGTCGGAATTCTGTAAAAATAAATACAAAAGATTAGCTGATAACAAGCGCGATTTGTCTGTATCAAATCTTACCCACGCTCAGGATCTTCATATGGGATATACCCTTGCCCCAGTATCGCAAAGCCAAGCCCAAGGTATCCACGCGGACCTTTTCGTAGTTGGTCAAGTCCCAGCGTAAAGCATCTATGGTCACCATCAATTGAGAGATTAGAGGCCAGTTCTCCTGACGCCATTCGGGCAAACAGGCGTGCATATCTATATAATCTTTAGCCTCCTTGATAATCGTTGAATCTTTGCCCTCGTTTTGCGTGTAAACCTTTTTAAGTTTAAGCAACTCTTTGAGCCCATAAAAAATTAACTTCTCCTCTGCCACCGAAATCTTCATAAGCAGCAGCAATATCAACTGCAGGCTGGTATAATTTAAGGGCTCACTAAACTTGGCCAGACCGGCGGCACAGGCCATTAGAAATTTATCTTGTGCCTGCTTCAGCTGCTCCTTTTCATACGGACAGAAACCGTCTCCCAGGCGTACGCAAAGTTTGCGCGATGCCATATACAGGCCATTGAGAATCTGACGATGGCCATACAAGGTTAGTAGAAAGCGCATAGCATTCGGTTTCAGCAGTAGTTCCTCATCTTGTAAGAATTCGTTTGCACAGTCGGAAATATGGAAAACAGCATGTTTTGGGCAACAATGTACGGCCAGGCGCCAGAAAAAGAGCATAAAGCGATAGGTTGTTACGGCCAGGCGGGCGAAATCCATCCAAGTCTGCTTGGCGTTCTCATAGCACAGCTCTAGAAATTCGACCAATGGGAATTCCTTGTTTGGATCCAAACGATTAAAGAAACGTATGCGACGTTCCTGGTGATCGGCATTTTCGAAATTAAAGTTTTCCGTCACATGGAGCATATCGCGTGTTTGCAACACTTGGATCTTATCCAGAGAACTTAAATTCTTGAATACTGGGCGCAATACTGAGTTTAGCAGACTCTTATACTCGTCTTCATCCCCGCTAACGGACATGGTCTCTTCCATATCCTTATCCTCGTCTATTTCCTGCTTAATTTCTGTTACGGAGATTCCTTCATCTTCTGTCACCATTTTCGATTCCACCACCTGGCCCAAATGTGTGAGTATCTTGAGAGCATGATCCTTGGTGAGTAGTCTTAAATGAGTTGCAATCGTTTCCACGCACTCATCGTTGCCAAAGGCTATGGATCGGTCAAAAAGATTGTCCAGACCGGCGACTAGCTGCTCGTCGGTGGCCTCGCCACGATCGTTATCGAGGAAGTGCAATAGATCACCAATAGTCAGCTCCGCCAGGCGTTCTTTATAACTTTTGGCTGCCTCTGCAAAGCTTTTCAACTGTTTGCAAACAGCATGCTGCTTCAGTTCCTCATCGTGTTCGACTAGTTTAAGCAGTTCGGACGCCTGGCAGCATATAAGTTCCTGGTAGCTGTATAACAAGACTTCCGAGGGAATCTCTAGCCAATACATAAACATATCCACGGTGATAAGCTGCATAATGCGCTCCGCGGCGTCTAGCAGAAGCATTGCAAAAAGTCTCAGATCTGTGTGATCGTTTGAGTAGCTGCTACTGATGTCCATACTCATTTGGCTGTAGATTGTGAAGCACTCTGGCTTTTCGCTCTCTTTTGGGTCGGCTAGGGTTTCCAAAAGGACTGCTAGCATCTGTTGCATGACAACGGCCACATATCTACGCCTTTTGGCTCCACGTGGCAGTGCCTCGGAAAGACGCTCATTCGTGTCCAAAAAATGACGTTGCAGCATGCTGGCCATTACCCGCAGCAGTTGCTTATTCTTTTCGGGCAGATTATGACGATAAATGCTCCGACTGGCTGCCTTTAGAACGCCAAAGACCATTGGCAAGGCATCGAAGCGATCCTGTCGAATGTGCGAGATAGCATCATTAAATGTCTCAAAATACTGATAGGTCAGCCAGCGAGGTCCATAGGCTAAGAACTCCTCCAGGGGCTGCTGCAGGCCACAGTTCAGGGCTATCGCTAGGGTCAAGAACTGTGGAAATGTTGGGAGCTGCCTGCACAAATGGATAACTTGGGAACTCCAGTTTGAAGATTGTTCTGTAGCAGAATTCAATATTATATAGACTAGAAGACCACGCAAGTGATTCATTGCGGCCGAGCCATTTGGGCGGGTAACCAGCTCATCGGGATTCTTAGCATGTGATTCCTGGAGCACAAGTTCATGCTCCTTTAGTAAGTTGTTCACCAAAATGCAAACCTTGTTGATGTCATCCTCATTCCCTGGCAAAAAAACAATCGCTTATTTAGGCGCAAGCTTTTGTAATATTTGGCTTACCGCTCCAGTACATCATGCCCTGCAGCTTCTTGGAGTTCCCGCAATGGTCAAGAAGGCATTTCCTCAGCTGGACAAATAACTGGCAGTTGTCCAGCGGATGCTTCTTCTCAATTATCATTCTACCGGCCGGTAAATCCGAAAATTCGAACTGACAAACAGATATTCAAGGAAGAAATATTGGGCAAAACAATTAAAGAAATAAATAAAAATGGTTTTGCCGCCAATCGATATCAGAGGATGCCAATTGCTGTTCATGCAATCGATATTCTAATTGGACGAAATTGAACTCGATTAATTCGCAAAAAATCGCCGGCACTCACGGTTAAGCTTTCGTATTTTTTAAGAACTAATGACAATAATTACAAAACAATTGAATTACAATTTCAATGTGATTTCTCTACTAGAAAAATACAAACACTTAAATTTGACGACTATGCTATGCTGAATCAAGATGAACTAAATGTTTTTTTGATGCTCAGCCAGACATTAAATATCTGCCTGCTTTGTTCTCTGTTTGGGCAAAACAGTTGCTCATCAAGATTTTAGTGCGAACTCAACGTTTACCTATCAAAACAAAATAATAAGTAATGAGTTTTTAAAAAAAGTTTTGCCCGCAATGCCGATATGTTAGCCAGCTGTTCGATATCGATAGTTCTGCTGAGTGGGCGGCGCGCGATAGTCGCGGTTGCCAATCGGCCGGCGAAGCACAGGCCAAAGAAATATAAAATAAAAGCGAAACAGCAGGCAAAAAGAGGAGTCGGTGTTCAAAGAACTGAAAAAACTGGGTTAATACCATGCCCGGGCTATAGGCCAAGTTATCTATAATAATATAGGCCATATTATTCGACGTAGAGTGGGTGGCGTGGTGGAGGAGTGGCGGCGGCAGCAGCAGCAGTAGACGGGCTTATAAATTATGGAGCTACGCGAATTGCGCGGTGGAAATGGTGGAAGCGGAGGAGTTGGTGCCCCTGGAACATCTGCAACATCGGTAAATGGAGCCCCAAGTCCCGAACTTGGTGGCATTTGTATTGGTGGCGCCGGCGGAGGACAGCGAATGCCCACCAAAGCGGATATATTCATGGAACAGCTAAACGCCACCAATGCCAAAAAGGTGGCGCTGCTCCTGGTCCTCGGATTTATCATTTACCACGGCCTGCTCAACTGGAACTATGGTAAGTCCAATGTTAAGAGTATTAAGTATGTATGTATATGTATGGACTTTGCTGTAACGGTAAAGCTTATCTACAACTGTAACGGTTAATATCTTACCTGCAGCAACTGTAAATTTTATACAAAATCAGAAGAAACAGTTAGTTATCATGTTGTTTCAAAGATCTGAGAATGTTGTTGATAACTTAAAATAAAATGGATACGAAGCTATGTACATATATAGTTTTTCCATAATTGTATTGATCATCTAAACTTGATATCAAGATCTTTTTCATTTTGTGAATCAAACATGTAAATAATTCGAAGTGTATGCTAATTGTATACATATAATTTCTTAAAACTCGAAAGATAGTTGTTCGCTATACTTTTATATGGATGTAGTTTTGTGTCTTTTATAAGGGTTTTGTTAAATTTGTTGTTTTAAATATGCTGTCTTTATTTTATTTGAAAAAAAAAAATTCAGGTCAATTTATAAGATCCAATGTGCCGATTTTAAAGTTAAGACTAAGCCTACATAACATTGGTTGTATAAATAAGAATATGATATTATGCAGACAGTCTTGATTCAAGACGATTTACCATATTCCACATCTGTTATATCTAAATGCTCATGTAGATGCTTTCACTGTTGTTGTTTGGCCTCTGTTACTCTTTTATTGATATTGATTTGTCCTGATTTTCCTTAGGCAGTGACTCCTGCCAGTGGCTGCTGTCCAAGGGCCGATTCAAGGGCGACAACGAGTGGCAGCCGTACGGTTGCATGGTGCACAAGTACTCCCTCACGTGAGTAATCAACACACATTCCCGACGAGATAACCTCCCCATTAATGACTCACCCTAACCGAAATTCACATTATTTACAGTGACACAAGGCGATGTTTGCGTTACCTCGCCTTCTTTGACAACAAGAACAACTTTGTGTTCATTGGGGACAGGAGTGTGCGGCTGCTTTATGACCGATTTGTGGAGCAACTGCGTCTACCGTTGGCTGCAGATGAATTGCCCGATGAGGAGGATAATAACGCCTCGATAACGGATGGCTCGGCACGTTTCGAAGACAAGAAGCTGCACATGCTGGCCCAGTATATTCGGGCGGAGGAGGTAAGTCCGACGCTGATTGAGCAGCTGTACCGCCTAGAGGCAGAGAAGCAACTGTCCTCCGTTTACGTGGTGGGCTTTACATATGCCAGTTTACTTGCCGGCAACACCACGGATGATGTGTTGCGCCAATATGCCGCTAACCTCACGTTGCTCGTGGCTCCATTTCATCGACTGGTGGCGCAAACATCCCGGGTCCTCTGGAAACTAGCAGATCGTGTGGATGAGGAAAAACTGCCACCTAATTGGAAGCTGTTGCAAAATGAGCACATTGATCGTCTAAATCATGTGGCCCGGGGTGTTTTCCGTTACACAGAGGCCAGTGTTTGGGAATCCGCCTGGCACATATCAAATGGTCTGCAAGATAATGCCATAGATGGTCATCAACTATGCGCCCATGGCCAGCGACTGGAAGTTCAGTTGCTGTGGAACATGTACTGCAATGATTACATGAACTACAATGATGGCACATGCTGCAGTAGCTCTGAGCCGCACACCACACTGCAAATAGTGGCATATGCCATGTTTGGTGTCTGTATGACCCTCGTGTGCGGTATGTGCCTGCGGAGATGGCTGCTTCATCTGCGTGGTCATACTTTGTATGTGCCCTTGCAGCAGCAGCAGCAATCGCATGAAGGCGGAAGAACAGTAGGAGCACCTAATAATGCCTTATCCGCTCTGATAACCGACTATGGCACACCCATGGTGGCGCTATCTCTGCTGGGCCTTATTCTGGCCTATTTCTATCTTTGTGATCGCACCAACTTCTTTATGAAGGAGAACAAATACTACTCGGAATTCAGCTTTTGGATACCAGTGGGCTATGTCTTTGCCCTGGGACTGTTCTTTACGGAGGATTCACGATTTACCAAGGTGCTAAATCGCGATCAAACAGATGAGCTGCGTGGCTGGATATTGCTGGTGGTGTTAATATATTATATGACTGGAGCACAGCGAGTGCTGCCTATTCACATGCACATCAAGCTATTGATCTCCGGATACTTTTTCCTCACCGGATACACACACTTTACACACCTATGGCAGACTGGCAATAGTGGCTCCTTGTTCGTGCGTTTCTTCCAAGCAATGTTTCGAGCAAACTTTCTCAGTGTGCTGCTATGTTTCTGCATGAACCGGCCTTATCAGTTTTATTACTTTGTGCCACTACTCTCCTTCTGGCTGTGTGTTGTCTACTTTGTACTGGCCCTGCCACCAAGGATATCATCTGCATCAGTGGACGCCAATCCGTTGCACTATCTGTATTTGGTGTGCAAGTGTATTGGTTGTCTTGGCGGCATCACTGTGCTCTTCATGTCGGAGGTATTCTTCGAGCGAATCTTTGTGACGCGACCGTGGAAGGCGCTGTTTGTGACAACGGATGATGACCTGCACGAGTGGTGGCATCAGTGGAAGCTGGATCGATATACGGTGGCCTTTGGAATGATCTATGCCGCCTGCTTTCATATTGCCCAAAAGTACAATGTGTTCGATGACAACAATCATGGAAATCTGTTTTCCCGACGGACCTCCATATCGGTCACATTGCTGGCACTACTAGGAGTTGGGGTGTATACCTCGTTCTCGTTCTTGTGCCGCAACGTCCAGAACTGTGAGGAGATTCATTCCTACATCCTGTTCATCCCGATTGTGGGCTATGTGGTCCTCAGGAATATATCCGGAATCCTGCGAACTCGGTACTCGGCGTTCTTCGCCTGGTTTGGCCGCATCTCGCTGGAGCTGTTCGTCTGTCAGTATCACATTTGGCTGGCCGCCGATCGACATGGAGTTTTGGTACTGCTTCCTGGTTTCCCTACGCTCAACATGATCATCACGTCGTTCATCTTTGTGTGCGCCTCACACGAAGTGCACCGTCTCACCCAAATCCTGCTACCGTATGCTGTGCCCAGCGACTGGCGTCTGGTCATGCGCAACTTCGTCATCTTTCTCATCGTGCTAATACCCGTCGCCCGATCAGATGGTATGTTCTGATCCTGAGCGATTCGCAATCCAATTGCCGCCCAAGGTAGACCCAAAGTATTCGATAGATAGCAGCCCCTATGGCAAAAAGTTAAAAGAGCAAATAATAAGTGTTTTTAAACTTCAGGGTGGATCGGTTTTATATTCAAGCTTCAAGTCTTAAAAACTAAAAATCTTAAAATTCTTTAGCCATATCTCAATTCTTTCTAAAAGATATTTAACCTTAATGGGCCATAGGTCGAAAATTGTTAACAATATACAAAATCTGGCATTCGTGCCGGAAATTCAAAAGAGACAATAATTTAATTTGTTTATATTACTTAATTTTGTTAATATATATTTGATTATAGTTTTATTTAGATTATTTCAAACTTCAAGTTATATTCGTATCTTTACAAATCGAACCACCCAAGTTTATATAGTGCGTGTCATAGCTATAAGAAGCAAACAATAGTCAAGTCTCGAAACGGAACCTTAAACTTCAACTTAATAATATGGTCATTTGATGAAATTTATCCTAAATAGTAATTTTGGTTTTAGCTAAATTTGTTTTTCAATTTACAACATAGATTTAAAGATAAAAGATTATGTAACTCGAAACTTAAGTACCTTAATTCGATTTAATTATAGGTTTTTAGCTCCCAATTATTCTTTGATATTTTGATTAGGATGTAATTTTATTAACGGGATTCATGCAAATAACTGCCTTAAGCCAATATTATCATTATATATCCAATAGAATTTTTATCGATTATGGCTTTAACTTAAATACGCAATATTCTTATGGTTCTGAAACGCACTGTAGGCACACCTTTAACTATAAATGATAACAAATTAAGATATATATATATATATATCGACATATTTTACGCCTATGTATACAATCTAGAGTTAATTTAGCTTAAATTTTGCACAAATTACTTAACAATTCAACCAACCAAGCAACACACACTCACACACACACTCAGTCAAACACAAGCAGCGGCAAACCAAATGTATGTATAAAGCAAGAGAATAAAGCAATGGATATATACTTATACTTATAACCATCGGCCGGAAAATTGATCACACTTTTTGCAAAAAAAAAAAAAAACAAACTTTGGACTGCGAACTGTGGCGGCCACTGAACTGGGCATCCTTTAATGCGGGCACGCGGATGCTGGAATGTTGGGAATGTAGGAGTCGCGCGGGGGCATGGATTGCGCTAATTGACATGCTGCAAACAACCTGCAACTAAGTCAAAGCTGCACTGAAGAAAATAATGACCGGGTAAGAAATTCTCTTTTAATTTAGTGGCTTATCGATCTAGAAGTGATATCAACTTAATTATTTCTATGGTAAGTTCCAAGTTTTTCATAAAATTTTTAATAATTTGAGATCATAAAGTTCAGATAGAGTAGTTTATTGTGTTTTGTTCTTACTTATTTTGTTTTAAAGTAAAAATCGAATCGAATCTTAACCATTTTGTTAACTAACCATAATGATATTTAATTTTTCAAAATTTTTAAAAGAATTTTTTTTATATTTTTCATTTATTTCTTTTTTGAGTGTAAAAACGCAGGTGGTAGCTGCTGCTGTGCATACTTTCCATTCACAAAAAGCATTCATTCAACTCGCGAAAGTAAAAAGAGTTGTGCTTCCCAGGATGTGAGAATATGAAGGATAAGGATGTCGATGGGGGGAGGCAGTTGGGACTGAAACTGGTGACGGTTCTACGCGTTTACAAAGGTACATATTTGCATACATAAGTAGACATACACTCTCAGTTAATGAAGAACTTAATTCCCATCACAAACAGAAGTTTGTCCCGTTTAATTGGAAAATGTTTCAGGTTTTAAGGTTTTAAGACTTGTGGCAAGCCAACTGCAAAAACGAGACATTTTCCAAACTCGTAAAGAAATCGGGTCATGAGTGTCCTAAAAAGATTACAATTTACATAAATTATTTTAAGATTTTTCTTTAAAGACTTTTTTTTTTTATATATTTTAGATTTTTACTTAGTTACTTTTTCGAAATTCAATTAGATAGATTATATTTTTTATAGTAAAATGTAATTATTTTTAAAATATTTTTAAAAATCAACTCAAATAGTTTTTCCTATTTGTTCTTTCCTTTGAAAAGAGTCAAAGGAATTTTCATAATTTTATGCTTTAAAAATTAAAAAAAATCTAAATCTTTACAATAACTATAAAAGTACATATTTCCTCATGAAAGTTTCTTTTGCGATCAGCTTTGGACTGAAAAGCTCACGGTTAGCGTCAACAAGTGGCTTTTCCAACCGCTTTTCCGCCCCCATATTCGAATTTGCTCAAGCTGCTGTAAAAAAGGCTTTCAAGTAGGAGCAGGCAAAGCTTTTCCGAGCCGCCTGAACTCGGCTTTTCCGACTTACAGCTCGTCGAGCCGAAGGGCAAAAGGTTTAAATTCCGGCGCTCAACGGCGTTGGCTCTCAGTCATCGGCCGAAAGTGTTTGGAAACGGTTCGTTGGCAGTCGCAAAAAGAAAAAAGGAGTCTTAAGAGTCACAGCAGCCACAGAACCACCACCCAAACAGTTGGGCGCCAAAAAATCATCCAGTCTACCATTGGCAGTTGCATGAAAAACTTAAAATTCAAAATTAAAAAACCGGCGCCCAACAATAAGAACACATAAATTGTTGCTGCTGTGGTTTTTGAAGAGTTTGTAATTTTTTTGAAGTGCCAAAGAAGCGTTTTCAATGCCCAAGCCTAAGCCTAAGCCTAGTGTGTGTTGTTAAAAGTGTGTGTTCTCATCAAATTAAAATTGTAAATTTACCCATTTTTTTTCTTGTTTTTTCCTGTTGCTTCAGTAAACATATCAGTTTCAACATATGTACTAACGAAATTATAAAGTGGAAAACATCAGAATCGAATGAAAATCTTAGAATTGGAAGTCGGATATTTGAATCCAGTGATGACCATCGAAAGGAAGGAATTTAAGGGATCGAAGAATTCTCAAATCAAATTCAAAGAAAATCAAATCGAAATTTGAACTTACACCAACATCTGAATATAACTTTTAAAACCAAAAAGCAAGTATATATTCTATCTAATCACTTTAAATAATCAAGTTATTGGTGTGAATATCATATTTAATCTGAAAACAAAATATTCTAAGTTAAGTCTACAAAATCATTGTGATCGAGCTTATTAGAGATTAAAGCCGATCGTTAATACAAATATTATTCAAACTTTACACAAAAAAAAAACTAACAAATTTGTACTAAATAAGTTTGAAGTAAAACGATCCAAGAAGATCACACCAAAAATATTACAATTTGTAGCATAAGATCAACTTAAAACTTTTACGATCACTGTCTAAGATAAAATCAAAATTTTAGACAAGTATAATTGATTAAAAATATTTTAAAGAATCAAGAAGTTCTTAACACAAACATATTTAAACAATATAATCCAAACAAAATCATTTGAGAAAAGCTATTGAAAGTACGCTTTATGTTAAGAAAATCTATTTTAATGTAATTATTAAATTACATTTACCTTGCAAACCTAATTGATATCAATGAAAAATCCAAAAAGAGCTTAAAATGCATCCCATACTGGATCGATACTATAGCGATCGCTATCAGATCAAACTTATAACCAGATATTTAATCGAGTTGCTTCGATTGAGAAAGAAAGCTAAGCGTAATGCTGAACTCTACGATTAAATGGTAGAAAGTTTAGGACACATCAATCCAAACCAAAATCCCAAAAGGGCTTCAGAAAGCACCTAAAACAGTAGAATATCTATTGAACTGAGTCGAAAAAAAACCCACTGGACATGCCATAAAACATCACCGATCGATAGAGAGGAAATAAGAACTTCAGATCTAAACGAATTTTCAAATTTCCAAATCTTCATCTAATCCAATTTAAAAAGTGCAAAAAAACAACCGTTGAACAAAGTGTAAATCGCGATCGTGTATTGAACTTTGGCCAATGTAGACCAATAGATGACTGTTAACCAAAGCCCAGAGCTGAAGCCAAATATATTCATCTTGTGGATCCAGAGACGTCCAGGAGATGTGATCTAAGGACTTCGGAATTTAACAGGTGAGAAACTTTTGTGACCAATGAGTCAAATTCAATTTCGTTGTCATTTAGTTGTTGGCACTGCCATTGATGTGTTGTTGCTTTCGTTGTTATCGTTGTTATCATTATCATTATCATCGCTCTGTAGCTCTTACTTATGTCATTTGCAATTACAATTGCTATTGCGATTACAATTAATGTTGAGTACATGAGCGAGATACAAAGATACGAAGGTATACATCCAGCCATCTAGCTATTTGAGTGAGAAAAACAAAAAAAAGTAAAAAGGACACTTGAAGAAAGCGTTTTGCCTCTTAATGCCTTTTACTGCGCATTAGTTAACCAAAGTATTTAGGGACGTTGAAAAGGGATACCCTTTCATATGCTTACCGTAGTTGGTTTTTTTTTTTTTTTATTTTCGAGGTTTCGATTTAATTTGTGGATTAAAAACGCAGACCTCCCACCATTCTTACAACCTAAAACCCACTTGGTTGGATGTGCGAGTGTCCTTGTGTATCTGGCAGTTAATTAGAATTGCGTTGGCCCGGCTGACGGCTTCTTGTTTTGATTGTGCCAGACAGACGCTTAGACAACTCACGTCTTTGCCTACAATTTGGCCTTTTCTCCCCACATACTCCAGCTCTTCTGTGTGTACACTGGGGAAACTAATCCAGTTCTTCTCTTGAATTTCTACAACTTATTCATTGTTGATTCTAATGGCTAAGCTTTGATTTTTCGATCGTCTTTGATATTTTTATCAAATTGATTAATATAAAATATGTTTTCAAAATCTATAAAATTGTCAATCAGATCGTTAATTACCGTTCTCAATGAAATCCTAACTATTTTCGGCTTCGATTTTTCGATTTCCTTTTGTAAACAATAATTCCATTTTCGCACTTAGATTCTCTTAGTTTTTTTTTTCGGTGCCAAGACACAAACACATACACAGTTTGGTAAGGCCCGAGGACATCGGTGTCCTTGCATTTGCTAAGAGGGTAACATCTGCCTGGTGGCCTCCCTTTTGTGCTCATCCTTTTCACCCATTTTCCTTGGCGCCCTTTTCGCTTTCTTCTTGTTTGTCACGAGTTTATTTTTCACGGACTTGGAATTGTTGTTTTCGTCTTGGTTTTGTTGGCAGAATCATATGAATTTGATTGTTGCTTTTCGCCTGGGAATTGGTTTGTAACATTCAAGTTTCCCCCAGCTTGAGTTGGGTTTTCTCAGTTTGAAGTTGAAGTTTTTTTTTTTACTTCTTCTTTTTTCATTGACTAAAATGTGCTTAAGTTTGGGCTTTTAAGTGAAAAGTTTTGGTACAAAATGGCATAGAATAGTTTTAGTTCTTTAGAACTATTTTGGAATAAATTTCGGAATATTTCTTTAAGAACATCAGTTATTGTACAGCATTTATTTTACCCTGCCAATTATACATGTAAATCGAATTTGAATTGAAAAAATTTCGAAAAACATTACTTACCTTTGAAGTGTTTAGTTTTGTTTGCAAAAGTAACCCACCCACTTTTCGGGTTTTCCTGCTCCTGTTGAATATCTCGCCACTTCCGACCCTCTAATGTATGCTACACTTTTGTTTCCTCGTTCGTTGTCATTTGCCCCGGGAAACTCGAAAGCGAATAAAAACGAGAAAAAAAAGAAACGAAAAAAAGAGAAAGAAAAATATGAAAAATGCCAAATGTAAACAAAATCAAAAATGCCGGCCATGTCCTTTGGCGTTTTGCTCCACATATTTTCTTTGTTGTTCCTCCTAATATATACAAATATTTTGATGGCAGATGGGGAGTTGGAAAAAAACTAAGCTTGTAGATGGGAAGGACGAAAGTGGGTCTGTTCGAAATTGCTGGGCCTGTTAATTTAATTTTCCTCCATTCCGCTTCCACTAACGATTTTCCTTCTTTTTTTTTGTTTTGTTTTGTTGTCAGATGTCCTGGACTTTGTGGCAAGGACATGGCAAAAAAAAAATAAAAAATATTATTAAAATGATGGGAAGTGGTTGTGTTAATAAAAATCAAAGTTGAAATGTCTGGCTTTTATGAGCTGGCTTTTAGTTGGCCCAACTAATTCATGATTTCACTTTGAATGCTATATGTGTTTACGAATCTCTGTAGTTCTTTTTTTTAAATATTTTTTTGTAATTACTTTTGGTAAGATGTTTTTAAAAGAAAATTTTTAAATCCTCTCTCTATTTAGTAGTGAATTTTACTTAGTAATATTAGGTAGTTGTAGGCAGCAGCATATTTATTCATTCCAAAAACTCATTCTCTCAATTCCTTCACTTCCTTAATGGAGATTATAGATTTATGATAAGTAAATCCCATTAATTAAGAACTATTCAATCACCTTTCTTTGTGAAACAAAATTATTCCCTATTTCCCTTTCATTGTGTTGATTTGTTTGGTTTTTTTCAATTTTCCATTTGACATTGAAGCATTAGCTCTATGTGATATCGTTTCATCCTGTCTATTGTTACTCTTTTCATGGGCATTTTTCAATGCATTTTCCATTTTTCAATTCAATTTTAATATTCACTTGAGTTTGAATGCCGTTTTCTTTTTTTTTTTTTTTGGTTTGTAATCGTTTTTTCTCCAAGTTTTTTCGTGGTGGAATTTTTTGTGTTTTATTTTTATTTTATTTATGTTCGCCGACCATTTTGCTTGTTTGCTGTTTGTTTGTTGGTTTTCCATTATTTATAACTGAAATTTAAAAGCTGTTGTTGATGCCGACGGCGCAGCTGCTTGTTGTTGTCGTTGTTTTTTCTTATTGTATATATATATATTTGTATTATATATATATACCTTTGTACATACTATATTTATTCTTGGCTATTTGGTTTCGGGAATTCCCTGTTGTTGTTGGTCAGTTCGGGCCATCTTTGTTTGTTTATTGCTTTTTTGATGTCCAGTTATGCTAACGCTTTCACTTTTCGTCTCTTTTTCTCTGATAGAACGCTTTATCCTTACCTCGATTTCCATTTCCGACCCGCTATTTCCCCTTCTGTTTTTTTTTTTATCGTTATTGCAATGTGGAAACATTTTATTTGTTTATTAATTATTTTGGTTTGGCCTAGTTTGGTTATTGCAGTTTCTTAAATGAATTCGCCTTTTGTTATGGGCAATAACCTTTTGAAGTTCTTTGCAGCATTCAATCAAACCGAACTTGATATTCTCCTGTGAGTTTAAAGGTTAAACCGTTTGTGAATAGATTTTTGTTTTCTGCGTTTTGTATTACCTGAATGTTCTGTGTTTTGGGCAAAATTAGAAGGCCGAGAGTCAAGGTAATCGGATTCATACCTTGGTCTTCCGCGAAATTGAGATATTCAATAATCTCCACTCGAATTTCCTTCCGTTCGATGAATTTCTACCAACCGAATTCCACCGATTGACCCACAAAAGGAGGCTTAACTTTTCAGCCCTCGGAAAGGCATTGGCCGAAAAATGGGTAAAACAAAAGGGCTCGAACAATGGGGATTCGCGGATGTGTATACATCACATGGTCATAAAGCATGAAGGCCTCTTTCAGTTCGGCTTGTTTGTCTGTTTTCATTTTTGGTTAATTTTTTTTTTTGGGGTTTTTTTTGTGGTGATAAAACGATCAATCTGATTGAAGTTTATTAAGAGACTATCGATAGCGATAAGGCTTCTAATTGAATGGTTGAACTGATTATGGAAATATTTTTATATTAAGCAGTGACTCATTAGTATATCTTCTATATATTTAGATAGTAGTAGTAGTTACCAGCCCATCTAGCCCAGTTAAATTTAACTACGCTCGTTGCATAAAAATAGCCAATGCAGCGGCTTACATTGAAACTTAAATAGCAAGAAAGTTAGCAAGGGAAAAATCAACAGAAGACGGCCACTCAAATTTCATAGTTCAAGTGAATCAATAAACAACCCAGATTGAGGAGTCCTGCATCTGCATTCCCGGTCAGAAAATGCTATCCTTACGGACTAGCAAAAAAAAGGAGTAGCCAAGAAGGCAACTAACTGCCTTTTTTCTGTCTTTCTTTTTTGTTTTTTTCTGTTTTTTTTTTTTGGCAGCTGTGCAATCGCATTAAAAGTCTTCGCCCACTGGCAAAATGAAAAATTACTCACATTCGCATATGAAAAAGTACACAAGACATGCAGAAATACAACGAACATACACATGAAAAATGGGAAAACTTCATTCACAATTAAGTTGAATATAAGTATATAGTTTTATCTATATGATAATGAAAGGCAGACTAAAAATCCCAAATAATCACTTATATTTCATCACTTAGGTTTCATGGTCATTTAGTAAATGAAAAATAATCCAATTTTTCACTGTGTACTTTACATATAAAATGTATATTGTTTCAGCATACACACCTCACTCTTTTTATCCGTCTGCCAGAATGTTTATGTTGAAAATGGCTGTCTGAAAATTCATTTTGCTTGACGCTTCATCTTGGCCCTGTGTGAAAAGCCGAAAAGTTGGGCTTTGTAAGAGAACATAAGGGAGCCAGCCATGAGGTAGCATGAACATATGTATTTTATATGGTAATGCGTTTAAAATCATTCAAATCGTGTCTATATCATATACATATATACCGCACACGAATGTAATTTGCAAAACTTTTTACCAAAACTGTCGCTCTCTCACTCTCTTGCTTGGCAAAATGTGCAAATGGCAGTCAAATCTGGTGATGGTCGTCGTCGTCGTCGTCGTTGTTGTTGTCCTCGTCTGGGCATATAAATATTTATGGCTTGCACTGTATTACTTCATAAACAAGTGTGTGCCGATCTTCAAGTCAAACACAAACTTTCAACTCAAATGGGCGAACAAATAAAACAAACATTTCGTATGAATTTCAAGCCAAAGATTGCAGTCAAAACAAACAATAACTGTGCTATCATTTGATATCAAAACATTTTACGATTCCCAAGGGAAATTTTTTCTAAATTTGTTGTAATGGGAAAATATTATATATTAGCAAAAAAGAGAAATCAAGTTTAAATCTTCAAGAAAAATATTTAAATCGTATTTCTGCATTCAAATGAGACTTCGAGAACAACCTCGGTAAGGTCATTAAAACCAACGACCAGCACATGTACCGCCCTCAAACCGCTTGCCACAAACATTTCCTTCAAAGAACTGAGCAAAGTGAAATAAGATAAATGAGCCAATTTGACTTGGCGTGCGTGTCCTGGCCACAATAACAAATAACCAAATACCAAATAGCTGAACTGAACCACCCACAACGTAAAGCCAGCCTGAAAACCCAGAAAACCCACACCTGTGCCACACCTGCCACCTCTTCCTTTCGTTTTTTTTCTTCTTTCTTTTTTATTTTGGCCGCTTAATAGGCCAATCCATATGCAGTCAAGTCAAGCGTCGAAAAAGGCGGATTCAGTTTGTCAATCACAGCGCGTAAAACGAATTTTTGAGCGAGATTTATTTATTTTTTTCTTTAGATATTTTTTTTTTTTTTCTTGTATTTATCCATGTGTTGGGATGCTTGAGCCTGGGAATCTTCACATTGGTATTTTCGTGTAATAATTGATTTTTGTGAGAAATGATCGAAAGAGATTATCCCCTCCTTGGGTTTAGAGCGACGGTAAGACATTTTCCAAAGATATATATGTATCTGCACAAGGGGAAAATTAGTTAAATGGCTGATTGAATTACTTAGCTTAGTATCTTGACTTTAATCTATGTTACAATATAGAATTTATTCCAAGTTTAGCTTTATTTTTGTATGCAGTAAAGTTAAAAATATAAATAGTTAAATCCATTTATCATTATTATATGATTTTATAATTTTCCATTAAATTAATGATAACTGTAGAGTAGTTCTTTCCACACTGAGTTTTTTCTTTTTGGGTCTTTTTGGCACAGAATTTTGTGATGCGTGTGTGTTTTGCTTATTGTTATTCGCCTGTCTGTCGGAACAGGCGCGTTCATGTGTGCTGTTGCTGAGCGTTTTCCACCATTTTCCATGGCCATTTTCCACCTAGCGCGCCGTCTGCAGAAATGAAAAAAAAAAAGAAAAGAGACGAAAAAAAAAAAATGCAACTCAAGTTGAGTTGAGTCGACTCAAAAAGCCATTAAGGCGTCGAAGTCAATGCACTCGAATGATGGGGCCAGCTTTTGCCTTCAGAGGCCAAGTGGCCAGGATGGTTTTCCCCCTTCTTCTTCTTTGTTACCAGAAGGGAAAGTCCCCAGCGGATATTTATTGACATTTAAATGGACTTACAGCAAGGTACGAGCTTAATATATATATATATATTCTATAAAATTGAAAGATTTGCTTGCTATTTTTGCTGCTCGTCCTGCTGCTTCCTGTTTATTGATCTAATATTTATGGATTAATCAATCATAAAATTAAGCCCCCGGGCCTGCTGAAGGTACTTACCCGCTGTGGCACTGTGTCGAGATGTTGTTGCTATTCTTGTTGTTGTTCATAATTAATCGGGTGCCAACGGAGCGTATACTTAATAGGCTCAATCAACACGCATTTCGATTTTGCCGCCCGCTGATACAATTGGAAAATGGTGCTGCTGATCGGCGATAAGCGTTTGTACAGCAAGGCAGGGCTTATATTATTGAATCCACTTAAATCCAACACCATCATCCCCTCCCCTTCCCCCGCTGTATTGTCAAACTAATTATGAAGGACTCAACTAAACTCAACTCAACTGGATCCATAGGGTCCATGTCACTTCGCTTTTCCATTACCAGCGAAGCCTTGAGCAGCGAAAACCCTTAAGAAACATGGCGCTACCATCAACACCACTTCACTGCGGGAAAAACTCTATTTTAATTAGAGAATTTGATATATTTTTTGATGGTTTTTCAGGGGTTAAGAAAGTAGTTATGACATAGGGAAAAGTTATAGTCAGAAATGCATCTATAAAAATCCCTAAAAAATCTTTTGCGATTATTAAATAATCGAACTAAACAGTTTTAAAGTTTGTTATTGGTATATGTTTAATTTGTGTTAATTCATTAGCAGTTTCAAGAACATAATCCTGCATATAGCACTTGATTTTGAGGCAGTGTAGTAGGCAGAAGCGTTTTGAACTGCGATTGTTTGCGTATAGAGTATGTATATCTTATCTTTTGCCAGCCAGGCAGGCATTTTATCTAAACCAGAAACTCGAGTGGCTCAATGGCAGTGGGTAGTGGAGGGTAGAGAGCGGGGGAGACTATGGTTTATGGGGATGTGGGTGACACATGTAACCTCTTCTCGCCGAGTCGAACTTCAGGTTTTAGTTGCCGGAAACAAAACAATACAAAACTCTCGCGCAACTCGAGAGGAAAATCGAGTAGTGCAAACGTGCGGAAGGGAGGAGGAGGAGGGGGGGGTCTCTTTTGGTTTGGTTAAGCCACCGAGTAAAGTGGCTTCCAGCTGGGGGATAAAGTGGTTGGTTGTAAGGCCAATATTTGCTCCAGGCAAATATGAATACACGGTTCGACTAATTACGCGCTCTTACTCGCAGGCCCTTCATATCAAATAGTGGCTAACAAAAATTCAGAGCACAAAATAAGCCCAAAAAAAAATAACAAAATGACTCATTGAAACCGAAAAGGTTTTTAGGTCATAAAATAACAGTCTGTGGTTGATTTTCGATCTCAAAATCAAACTTGGCAGCTTGTTTTTTAATGGTATAATATCTCTATGAGAAGTTAATCATAAAATCAAAAAAAAAGTAATCTGCAATTTGCATACCATAATTAAGCCTTTGCTTGGATGTCAACAGATATAACCATTATCTGAAATTTAATTTGATAAATGTCATTCATTCGCCTCATTTTCACACCTGTTGCTCAGATTTCCTACGACATATTCGCGGCGAATAAGTTAAAAATTGAAATATGAATTTCTGACAAAAACAAAAAATTAAATCACACGAAAAGAAAAATGAATTTCCTGTGACACCAAAACTGCAGTGATGCGGAAAATCTATTAATAGAAAAATCAAACAAATATTAAAAGAAAATCTTTAATAAAGGGCAATTGGAAGGTTGCTTGGAAATTGCAATTACATTGAATGTTTAACAATTGTGGGAAAATTCAAGATTTTTCGGAACTAAAACTTTCTGCTGAGCTTCACCTAAAATTCATTTGAATTTTTTTTTAATAATTATGAAATATTATTCTGTCAGTTCCAGGCAATATATTTGCCCAGAAATTGATATTTGAAAACAGTTTGTTGGTTAACCACATAGGTCAGCTTGCCCAATAATTATTTTATAAAGAATAAAACTCAATCATGGCAAAATTACAATTTTGTATATTTGATATTTTTGAGTGAAAACTTTGGACATGGCGCACGCACAGGAAATTCGATTAAAATCTGTTCTATACTTGACTGATTTTTGCACAAATTTTTTGGGTATTATTTACGGTCTTTTGTTTACGCGAAATCTGCCTAACATTTCGAATTGGCAGGCATCACCATCACCTAATTTTAATTGAGGTCTATTCAAAAAATTTCCCCTGGCCACCTTTTCTCGTTATTTACAATTCCGCCTACCAAAATGGTTGGTTTCCTTCTTGGTTGGGTGGTAGGTTGGTTGGTTTGGCAGATTGCTTGGCTGGTAGGTTTCACGAAAGCGTTTAAACTAATCAACAAGAGCATTTTGTTTGTTGGCCTGCCTGCCAGCCACCCTGCCATTTGAATAAAATATGAGTGTGGGAGCATAAATTGCGCACAAGGTTTTTCTTGTTTATTTCTTTTTCGGTCCTACTTTTACATTATCTTTTTTGCGGCTAAGCTCTTCACTTGGGACTCCATTTGCAGCTTCATTTCATCCGACATCTTCTGAACAGACACACACACACACACACACACACACTTACCGAACACAATATCGATTTAATGTAATTAAGGTAAAGCAGCACTATAATAAAAATGTGTCGCCAGGCAGCACGCACCCAGATACATCAGCCAACATACTTAACCGTCTTGTCCACGTCTTTCGAAGTTCTCGTCCTGCGGCACCCGAATAAAAATCAATAATTAAAGTTACATTCTCCCCGGGGTCGTTGTTGAAATTGCTACTGGCTTAGTAGTGCTTAAAGCCCAATCGAAAAAGGGAATGAAACGAAAACAGAGTTAAGTAGACTGAGAGACCTTTACACGTTCCGATTACGATATCGATAGGTTGTTTGACATTTCGTAATGACCAACAGCACATTCTGTCCAATAGCAAATTCTGTCCAATAGCACATTTGTACAGTTTAGCCAAAGAAGATATATGGTTTTTGACAGTTTTCTCATTGATTCGTTTAACTAACTGTGACTTGTTTTCGAGTTTATGATGACAGTTTTGTTATTTTTCTGATGATAAAAAGTACAGCTGTGCTTGCAAGGTAAATAACAGACAGCTAAAGTTTCAGTTTTTACATTCTATTTGTCTAGTTGGTATAATTATCAATACAATAATTCTCTCAATTGTCTCAAATTCCCAAGAAAGTTTCCCCTTCATTGGCATTCCACCTGCGTTTCACACTTTCACAATGTCAAATTGAAATTGACAAATTACAAGCCACTTATTTCGAGATGAAGAACTTCTGCTCTTCTTGTGTGATTGCCAATAATATATCACAGCACTGCAATATGATATTAGAAATTGGCAATTTCGTGTCGAAGGGTTTCTGACCAACTAAATCTCAGATTATATTCATTTTGTATTCAAATGTCAATGGACAGTTTGTTTAAGTGCTGAAATATGTTTTGCTTAGATAAGGTAACAGTATGAGGAGTAGGATTGTTAGATGGCCGAAACGATGACCAGCTATGGTACAGTGAGCAATAAATCATAATTCCCAAATCCCACTAGTCCTTCAATATTCAAATCCGGCGATTTTAAGCCACTGTACTCGCACTCCACTAGAAAAACAAAGCTGAAAAGGTCCTGTAGGCGTCGCATTGGTCTAGTTTAATGGTGATTAATGATCAAGTTTTTTTTTTTTTTTTGACAGCGACAGCAGCGCAGTGAATGAAAAACAAGCTAAAAAAAAAAAGTGTAATAATGTTTAATGTCTGTCATGCAAAGTAATAATACAAAATCATTTTGTGGCTCGGAAAAACAACCAATCACAACGAGGACTAATGGATGGTTTCATTTATGTGATACACGTTTTTCCCCTCTCACATTCGCTTTCTGTACATCAAAGTGTCTTTGGAGTTATCTAAAGTTATCTCTTTAGAGAGAGTTTAATATTGTTTTTAAAATTCCTTCAAAATCGCACCTTTTTGAGTATGCACCCTGCATACTTTTTAGTTTTTCCAAAACTCAAGCAGTTGACAATTAAAGACCCTCAATTCTGTTGATATTTAGTTCTGTGGGTGCTGCAGTTAAGTTGACAGTATTCATTTGATGGACCCTCAAGGGCTGGATCATTTGCATGAACCGTTTCCGGCTGCTGTCGTTGGTCCTAGCCCAGTCAGCTTTTGCCCAGTGTCAGTGTCCCGGGCTCAATGTACTTGGTTTGGTTTTCAAAGCGGCACCAGGAAGGCATCCATCTGCCGCATCCTTGGCTTCGTTCTGGCTTCATCCTGGCAATGGCAGGACACAATGTTGAGCACCTGAAGGCGCATTGCGGCTAAGTTGATTCCAAGGAGCGAAGCTTTCTACCCACATTTCCCCAAAACCCTCATTTTCCTCATTTTTTTTCCCCGCTTGAAAGAAAAGCGTCCAGGCATGCTGTCGGCATCATTCGTCTCTCATCATTTACACTAAAGAAAAAATTTGGTTTTAATAGAAGAAAATCTAGGAAAAATATCTATAAATTGCTTTCACATTCTTCTAATTAGTTTCGAATTCCCCAAAGCTGGTAACTTGGGAATTCTTAGTGATAAAACTAAACTTATAACCCATTTTGCTGAGTGCACTCAGGGGAAAATGTGCACGAAATTGTTGCGTGCAATAAAAGTAAGCCGTGAGTCGGAGCTAAAATGCAATGTGGCTGATGTTGCTGGTATTTAAATGCCATTGGGGTGGTTATGGGTGGCAGTTCTGGTTGTTACGGAAAATGGGCGGAGAAAGTGGTGTGGCAAACAGTACAAATGAAGTGGCACGCCAGCGCCTGACAGTCGCTTGAAATGTTTCACCTACCATCTGCAGTACATATTCTCGTCTCCGAAAATTCCACCCCTCAGTTGCCACTTCAACTGCTGCACTTTATTATGTGAAATTAATTTTAATTAAAAATATTTCTGAGTTGACGAAGTGAGCATCTGATTATGAGAACTATAAAGCTTGTCACCTTACGTTTTCATATAATACCAAAATCCAAATAGATATAAAACCATATAACATATAATCGTTTATATCTTTTCTAAATATCTTGAGATATCGCTTAGCTTACGATTACAAAGGTTGCGAATAAATAAAATTTACATTTTTTGTATAGAAATTGGCGACGGGAACGTCGCGATAATGATCCGGCCAGCAAGTTGACAGTGATGAAGCCCTCGGCTGACAGCTTTTGGCTTTTGGGACTAAGGGTTGGGGCGCCAATGCCCTGACAGATGCCTGACAACTGATTACACACCCCAGTTGTCACCCCTTCGGCATTGGATTGGTATGCCACACAGTGGGCATATTCCAGGAATCCCAACTCCCAACTCTTCAGTTTCAAAGTACCCGAATACCATACCCTTTCTTTCGTGGAAAACAACCTGATTGAAGGCAATACTAAAAGTAAGGAGATAAGTTTTTTTTTTTTTTTAATCAACACTTTGGTTAGCTTTTGTGTTCACCGTCGCTCTTTTGGATTATTCAATGTGCCCGACAGTCAATCAGGCGTGTCTCGAATGCATTAAGATGGTAGAAATGAGAAATCCCCTTTAGGGATATAGAGTACGGCAGTATGGGTATCCATTGCAGTCAGCGCGCCAATCGGTCAGTTTGACGTGATTTATAGAATTGCGGAGGTTTTCCTTTGTTTCACCATTCCGTTCCGATTCCCTTTCTTTCCCGTTGTGCTATTGTCTACAACATTTTATCTGCAGTTTCGACTTGGATTATATTTCCATTTGGTATTTATTTTGACTTGATGTCGGGAATTTTCTGACAAACGATGGCTCAACAGGTGGTAATATCCCTTTACATATGATGTTAAGGTAAGGAGAGTTTTTTAGAACAAAGGATTCGGTAAATTTATTTCCGATTCGTTGAATTTAGTGAAAGGAAATTTCCTTTATATTTACATAAAAAGGAAACATTTTGTGGAAAAATATTTGACTAATTAACTTGAATTCTGTGCTAGTTAAATTTTTTAAATCCAAGTTCCAAGACAAACCGGGAATTTGTAGTAAATAACAAAAAGGAGAAAACTGTACTAGTTACGTGAAGAGTGTGAGAGTTTGGCAACTTTTGTTAGCCATAGATAGTGTCGCTCGGTCAACCCAATTAACCTCGTGTGAAGCCATTGAAGCTGCATAGCCAACTATCATCCCTCACTGACTTTTCCGTGCCCCATGTGCCGTCCATGTGCTCAATTACGCATCCGGAGCCATCTTAATGCACCCCAACCGAAACGAACCGAAGTGTCTGTAGTGGGAATCAATTAATAGCGGCAATGGGCATCAATTAGCGTTTGATTAATTGGAATTGGCGGAGTGGAAAGTGATTTCAAACATGCTTCAGTTATAGAGAAGTGCACTACTCCAAGTTGAAGCATCCCCTTAGTGGGCTATACTAGTTAAAGATCAAATATCAGTAGATTTATATAATCTTACTTGAGTTTTCAATATTTCATACCATTACCATACCAAAAGTTAGAGTAGTTTTGACCTAATATCAACCAGATCAGATTATATGAAAGTTATGCCCGTGGGGAAGTCTATTTTTAACTTTGGTGACCCACTTGTACATGTCGGCACATTGCATTGGGCATACACCCCCATGGGAGGTGGCAGCCATCAAATGGAAGCATCAATAAATAAATACAAAATTCAAGTGGCTACTTCCTGAGGCCGTCAGTAGCATTATAATTTCATTTGCCAATTTATTTTGCAGTCCATTTGGCATAGTTTGCATATTTCTGACAGTCAATACAATACGGTTATTATTCTTGAAAAATTGGCAGTACCAAGCCAGCCGTAGTATGCCCCCTTGCTTTTTAGAAACTCATATTATAATGGGGTCTTTAGTTGATTTATTGCATTCGATATACTGGCAATTCGTTGTTGGCTCCTTTTGTTTATCCTTTGTTAACAGGCAACAGCATTGTTGGAATTTTTGTACAATGAGGGAAATATAATTGCCGCTTTTTGCCATTAATGATTGCAAGAAATGTTGTACTCGTAAATTGCAATAAATAATGCCAGTTTAATGGTGGATTTATCTCACATTTAAAGGACTTTAAGTTTATGTGAGAAAATGCAAAAATATTTTTAAATTGGTTAACAAGAAGAACTTTTTATTGAGAATGTTTAAGTTAACACAGTTCATATCGAAATATGAATTGCAATATATTGCAAATATGGTGGCATTGATATTTATATTGAAATTTATTAAAGAGATGCACTTGTCAAAGATTCAGTTTCCATAACATTAAATTCGGACAAAATTAATCTCTATCTCTATAATATTAAAATATAAATATTTGTTCGAAATGGCATTGCCATACGAAAAGGCAGCAGCTCTACTTGACATTGAAAATGTTTATAGACTGGTTTATTTACTCATCTCGATTTCTGGGCTCCACAAGTTGAACTTCTGCATTTGACTTGACACGAATCTGGAAATGTTTTCATATAAAAGAATCCCTTGATTGCCCAGTTGGCTGCAGGCCAGTTCTACCTACTAAATATCTGGATGCTATGTGGGTGGGTTAAAAAGAGGATACAGGACTACTCTACTCTTAGTACATGGTCCAACGAATGTGTATACGAACTGAGAAATCAGTGGAAGGTGAAAGCCAAAGTTTCTATGCCCGTTGGCTGTTGTCATAAAACTTTATCCCTGTCATTACAAACGCCTTAACAGCTAGATCAACATGCCGCAAGTGGCCTTCTCCCTGGATAAATATCAGCCTCTCACTTTTCCCAGCTCTTTCTTTTCTTTTTGCCAACCCTCGCCGCATGACGGGCAAATCTAAAAAAGAAAATACAAAATCATAGAAAAACTGAAGCATACGAGAAATCACTCTAAGAAAGTGTCTATAAGAAAAGTTATACAAAACATACAACATATTACAAAATTAAAAGAATTTTTCGATTTTTCAAACATTTTTATTTACAACCATTTTTATGAAGTTGAAAATTGATACATTCCTTATTGATTTAATTTGCTATTTCTCCTTGTGTATTACATTTTTCTGGAAAAAAACTGTGCGTAGTGGCTCGGCTCTGGTTCCTTTTCTGTTATTCTTTTCTTCTTCATAATTTTTTTTTCTTGTTTTTCTTTTTGCGAGAGGAGATGCGAAAAGGCAAAAGGGAAGAGGTTTTTGCTTAAACATTTATAAGGTTCAGCCTCCTTACCCCCATTACCCCCATGCTGTCCGCTCTCTTTGCCCCATTCATTCTTTTCATTCATTTCAATGGAGTCCATTCCTTTTCCTCACACTTTCCCCCCCGACTTTCACCCACTTTGTCCACTTTCTCGTCATGTGTTGTAGTTCTGCAAATCCAATTTCATGCGCCTTTTTATTTATTTCTGGTTCCTTTTGGCCAGTTTTATGTTTTGTGTTAGTTTGTTGCCCAGCGCAACGTCGTCCAATGACCAAGTGCCACTCCACATCCAGTTGCCTTTTTTTTTTTTGGCTTTTACTTTTTGTTGTTCCCATCCACTCGAAGACATTCCTTTGCGACCTTTCGATTTTGGGTCAGCTTTTGGTATAAATTATCAGGTTCAGATGGTGGAACTCCTTGAAGGAATTCGCAAAACTGTCGCGACCTATGCAAACAATCAGCGGAAAAGTTTCGATTCCGAAAATGAGAAATGAAAAAAAAGGAAAGGGTTTTGGGAGTTGGAAGGGTGGCGGAAAGTCAAGTGATCCATCCGGAACTGGTTACAGTACGCAAAAAGTAGTAATAATATATACAAAAAAATTAAAATTATAAATCAGAAAATAAGGTTATATAAGAGGTATATTAGCTTATGCTCTACCAAGTTTGTCTTATATATTATTTTATTGTTTAAACAAAGAATTTTGTATACTATTCTGTGAATTTATCAGTGCAAGAATGTCAAAAAACAAAGTTGACAAACCTCCAGTTTTGTGTACCCGCACTCTGAATATTCAGTATTCTGGGAAATGGAAAAAATTGAAGAGATATTGTTTATTTTCCACTAGAATTGATTGACAGACCGTGAAATTATTTAGGGAAATGTATATTTAAAGAGCTGCAGTTGAGTATGTCAATGAACTGTTCGGTTTTTGTGTTTATGTTCTTATTTTGTTTTCATTTGACTAGTTTAAAAATTGAACTGCTGATGGGTGGAATTTTAAATGGATTCTCAATGGGTATTGTAGGTATTAACCATAAATCAGGGTAAGACAATTGTTAAGGGAGAATCCAATTAGGTTTATCAATCATATGTAATTGATAAGCAATTAACTTGGTTGCATGTTGCCTTCGGTTAAATATTAATTCCTCTAACTACCCAATGTTACTATTGTATTCCAAGAAATGCATTGGCCATTGAAGGCTGAAATTAGTATTGACCTTAGACATGGGTCTTCTGTTACCCGCAAGATCCAACGCAACCAGCTAGTTTTGGCCCTGAATATGGCTGCCACTGGTACTTAACCTCCAAAAAGCAGCAGCTGCAACATCTTATTGCCCTCCTACCTTTATGAGTATATATATATATATATATACTCGTATATGCCATACCTATGACTGCCCTTGCTCTAGGAGCTCTCAATTGGTTCACATCTCATGCTGTTTGCCTTTCCTCAGACCCCTCTTGCTTTGCACCCTCTTTTTACCCCTGTTTAAGACCTTCTTTACCCCTCTTTTCCACCCATATCTCTGGCCGCAGGCTGTGGCTCATTTGGCGTTTTGTAGCATACCTATTTGGGCAGGTCATAAATTCATATACATATGCATACAACCGAGGTGAAAACAATACAACAGAGCATTCTTACAACTTGCTGACTTTTTATGAAACCTTTTTCAGCATTTTTCAATAAATAATTAGAAAATTAAATTTCTAGAACATCTTTAGTTCTGGGAAAATAATAACAACTCTAGAAATCAGTATTTTTGAGTTTTCTAAATAATTTGAAGTAATAAAACTATGAAAGGGGTGCTGTATATTTTAACAGGAAAACTTGAAATATTTAATTCTAGTTAAAATAATTTAATTGTTACAAAAATGCATGTGTTAACCTTGCCTTTTCCATGGATTTTTCTCCAGAAAATACAGAAAATTTTCCAATATGTGCATTTAATAAAAATATGTAATAGCTGGGGTTAGTTTTACCTTTCCAATGAAAGATTTAGGCTTTTGCAAGGGTGTAAAAAACACTTTTTTTATCCCTAACTTATCCCCTATGATCATTTTTTGTTGAGAAATGATTAATTATATTACAAATATATATACCATGTGCCATGTGCCACTAATAACTCAACCGCAACTGTATGTATGCACACAAACAAACAAAAAAGATAGATAGGTGAGTGAGTGAGTGAGTGGGAGGATTGCAATTTGCGTCTGAAATTGGGGCCACGTTGCCTTTTTGGCTCAATAAACTCTTGTAGCCATATTCTCGGATGCCCCTAACTCCGCCGTTCATTTAATATATGAATAAGTGAATAAACCATAAGACAGAGAATAATATGTTGCTGGCAGCCATCTCTTAAATCTTCTCCTTCGTTTCGGTTGAGTTTACATTTGCTTTGCTAATTAAAAAGGCTACAGGGATATATGTGTGAGTGGAGATGCCGCTATTCGGACTTGGATTCTAGGCCATAGTGGCTAAGGTATGTTCATATATATACATATATACATTTTTTGAAACGCTGTCCTTGTTTCCGTACAATCATCTGAGGACACTAAACGCTTTTTGAAAAAAAAAACCCCTAGCCTATCTCCTTGTCATGGGGATTTTTCTACAGAGAAGAAAGAGTTATGAGTAATGAAAATTCCTAATTTTGTTTTAAAATTATCTTTAAACAACGTGATTTTTCTCTTTTGTATTACAATATTTATTCATCTGAAATGTTTTATAGAAGTGCCCTTTAATTTGAATTGAATTTTTCTTACTGTGCACCCACCTACACTCCCCCAAAGAGCCATTCACTGTGTCCGCAACTTTTTAATAAGCCCAACGCGAGAGTCTGGGCCAGGTTCCCACTTGACATGGTTGAGCTGGGGACTTGACGAAAGAGGCTAACTTTTTTTTCTCGTTGTTTTACAGCCCAGAATGTTTGAGTGAAAAAAAAACAAAAAAAAAAAAATTAAAACGTTGGCAAAAAGGGAGGTGGCTGGAGCGGTTTGTACTTCCGCCGACGCCTCGCAAATTGCCGAAGGGGGCTTCTGACCCTCCGCCCACAAAACTTTTCCCACTTTTCCCACAAATTGGCAGCAAATTCGAGCTGCAGTGGAAAATTAGAGGGCATTATGGTTATTCGTTATTATAGCCCGGCAGCGGTTAGATCAAACGCTTTCATAAAGCGGATTAGGTTAGGAAATCCCCTCATTAGAAAGGAGAATACTTTTTCCCCATAAACACTTGAAATATATTCGTAAGATAGAAATTCATTTTGCAATATCTTCTTGAGATTTCTCTATAAATAATATATTTTCCAAGTACTCAAATTTTTCAAGTGTGCAAATGCATTTCGAGTGGCTTATAATTTGTTGCGTTTTGCAATTAAATTATTTTTCGCGACCGATGACCTCTTCTTGGAAGGCAAGTGGAATCTTGGGCTTGGCGGAACAGTCCAGTCTAGACTGCACTGGGGCACGCCTCTACTGTGCTAACAAAGCATATTATAATGGTCACGCCCAGAAAAAGTGTGGCAACTTGTTGAGTCAACCGCTGTGAAATTCAATTTGTGGCTCCTCACTTTGGTGACGGTTTACAGTGCACTTCACCATGCACCTTCCTCTCATTAACTTGCAATTTGTTTTTTTTTATGTTTGGTATTTGAATTATTATCTTTATTAATGACTCGCTTTTCTTTTTAAGCAATTGATATTGTGCTGGCTTAGTTTTTTAAAATAAATTACTCTTAAATTGTCCACAAGTTGGCTCTTGTATAGGGTGGCCCATGAAAGATTTGTATTTTAAAATCGCTTTAAAAATATTAATATATCTCAATTTTCTTCGTTTCGTAAACCGCAAACCTTCTACTAAATATCTGACACATTAACAATGACATTCGAAATGTCAAAGTCAAAATTATCGATAGTTCGAAAAGCAAACGCTACATGGGCCACCCTGTACCTTATTTAGGTCCACTTTCTAGATAAATATAGCTACTTATATTTACAACATTTGAAAGCATTGTTTTAATTTCATTTTTTAAATTCTCATCTCTAACTTCAATCTACACTTTTAATTTAAGCTTAGTCTACTTTTTGCTAAAAAATAAAAATCCCAAAGTCGCAGGCGCGTTGAAGTGTGCCAAACGAATTTCGCTAAAGTTGCAAAGTGAAAATATATTTTTGTGGTACGCACATCTGCACCTCATTTACATGTTCGGTGGGAGGGTGGAGTATTTTTATATATATATATATTTTTTTGTTATACAGAAGTGGCGGTGGGTTTAGTCCATTTGCAGTGTATAAAAGTTGAATAAGTTGTTTGGTGTCCAGTCTGAAAAAGAAAAAAAACCGCCATTAAAATAACTTTTTGTGCCATGGTTTTTTCTCGTTTACAACTCGAGATGGGGGTATATACATATGTATAAAAAAAAATATATATATAAGTTTCTTCCGGGACGTATACCTATATTGGTGTGACACCTCGAATGGCAGGCAAACAACTTCAACATCAGTTTTGTGAGCCGCGGCGGTCTGATAACTTTTCAAATTTAGCCGCTTGGAAAAAGCGAGGCTGGAGATGGTGGTAGGTAGAAAAAGCCCAAGATGATGGAGAAGTTGAATGGGAGTTTTTTGGGGAAATGGGAAATGGTAAATGGAAATGGTAATGGCGAAGGGGTGCCAAAAAGTATGCTAAGTATTTTGACGGCACACAACCAAATCATTTTACCACCCACCCACTTACTTACCCTTGAGTTGAGCTTGAAAGAAGTTCGCTTTCAATTAAAGTTCAACAACTGAGGAAACTTGGGTATTGGTCTTAATCTTAATCACAGCGACCCTATAACAGCCACGGATGCGATTGCTGAATGAATGTCTTTATACAAAGAGAAATTCGGATTTTTGTGAACTTAAAACGGCGTTTACTTATTCGTAGGCTGAAAGAAGCTTTGAAGATTTCCATTTCCATTTAAATAAGAAAATTTTGATTCTAGAAAATTGAAAAAAAAACTTAATGCGGGTTATGATTATGTGTTAAAAAAGAAATCAAGTAATATATTCTATATGTTACATGGTTTTTGGGATACATTTTCTATACTTTTCTCTTCTTGGACTTCCAAGATTTCCTTTTAGTTTCACAGATCGGCAAAGGATGAGCGCACCTGAGATGTCCAAATAGATTTAATTTTCATTTATTTTATTTTAAATAATTTTCATTATTTTCGCCTCTATCGCTTTTGCTGTCCCACTCTAACCTTGATGCGTGTTCTCTTCTTGCATGTTACTTTGTTTGCGACGACGACGGACCAAAGAATAAAAAAAAATTATAAAGTTTTTTCCTATAAGAAAAAAAGAAAAGAAGAAAATAATAGAAATACAGAGAGATAAAGAAAAACAAAAAAAAATATATATATATATAAGGATAATAGAGGAGGAGAGTGGTATAGGAGTCATGGATACCAAGTTGGAGGCTCGTGGCCAATTTCCGGCCTCGTTCCCGGACACGTTTAAGAACTTCTTTGCGATGATGAACGAAGACGAGGATCATGTGGGCCTGTTTGCCAATCTGCTGGAGGATAAGGTATCCCCTGAGACCCTTCGCCCCCCTAAATTTGGATGATCTTCTATATACGAGCATGTCCCAAAACCAAACCAAATATCGTTCCTAAGTGTATTTATATATATATATATATATATACATATTAATCGGTGTGTTCCCCCGTTTTCTTGGCTATTTTTCCTTGCTATTTTCCAGGTTATTCCACGGCAAAACAGCCCCGTCCAGCCCCAGCGGCAGAGGTACGGTGGCAGCATGCGGAGTCACAGCGGCGGAGATCGCAGCGATCGAAGGGGACGAGCTGAACGGCAATATCAGCAGCAGCTCCAGAATCAACAGCAACAGCAACAACAGGTAAGTTTTTTTTGAAAATTTTTACTTAAATTTTTTTATTTTTTTGTTTGACTTATTTACAGCGTGGCTATCAGTCACGAAGCCGCAGTGGCAGTGGCAGTGGCGTTGACCTTTTTGCTAATCGGAATGTAAGTTTTTCGAACAGTAGCAGCCGGGTAAATTCGCTGCGAAGGAATCGCTCGAGAGGATCACTGACCCTGAGCAGCAATGGATTAAATGCTTTGGGATTGGGACCCGTAACCCTGGCACCGAATGTCAGCTCGAGCAGTAGCGGCAGTGTCTTGGACTTGACCGTACCGGGTGCTAGTGTTATTGGCGATCCTGGAGGAGAAGTAAGAGATGGTATAGAGGGAAGAGAAGGAAGAGATGGAAGAGGAGGACTAGGAGGATCTCGCTCGAACTTGTATCCATCACCATCGAAGACCAGCTTGAAGCCCTCCTTGAAGACTTCCACCTCGACCGTAGAACGTGGTTGTGCTCTCTTTCTGGGAATCGACGGTAACTTACCCTGTCACCACTTGAAGTCATGCTATCATGATCTTCAACATGATCATTCTACAGATGGCCTACAGCATTTGCAGCAGCAGTTAAAGGGTCAGCAACCGGGAACGTCACAGAAGCATGTGACATTGGCATGTTGTGAGTGTGTCTGTGGCAGTTCGAAGGCAGCCCGTTCTGGACCTGATGGCGAGGATAACTGTGGCGCTAATTATCCAAAGGGCTATGCCGGCGGTTATATGCTACCATCTACACCCAAATCAAAGACCATTGATAAGACTAGTACTTACACTTCTGCTGAGCTGGCAGCCTCGAAGAACAAGAATCTACAGGAACGACAGGAGCGTCAGGAGAAACGGGGATCGGTCATTCTAGAAAGGGCATTCGACTTCGGTGAGTTTTAAAAAGAAATATTAACATATTTAATATCATTTAGTGAATAAGAATTGAACCAAATTCTTAGCACTTTAGAGCTTGAATTAGGTTAATCATGATTAGCATAGTTTTTATCCCTGATTAAGTATCCGCACTGTGCCAGCCTTCTTATCACTTGACAGTGTTGTAAAGCGCAATTAAAAGCGCACGCAATGCAGACTTTTAACAGCGAGCACAAAAAAAAAAAGTTAAAAGGAGGGGTAAAAAAAAAAAAATGAAAAACAGGAAATCTCGGCCATCTGGATTATCGCAACGGAAATGCAGGCGCTGCAGGGGCTGGCTCTTGATTAGGGAATTAGTCACCAGCAACTGGGCAGTGAAAAGGGGATTATCCAGTGGGCGGCAATGGTTTCTCCACCATCAGCACCACCACCGAGGAGGTGGACATGCCACGGAGTGCGGAAGTGCGTGCCATGGGCGGTTGCCCCAATTGCAGAACGAGAACTCGCCTGCCTGGTTTGCATGCTGCACGGCCATCGCCTGGCAGGTTAATTAAGACTACCCGCCTGGTCGTGTTTTCCCGTGCACAAAGACTGACACTTTACGGCGACAAAGAAATGGGCCATACTCCGGGGTCCTCAATCTCCAGACTCAATGCTCCATGTTCTCTGTTCTCTCTCTCCATATTCCGGATAACAGAACTAAAGGCAACCGGCTAACGAGGCCGCAAGTCACCTGCCGGATGTTAGGTTCCTATTGCTTTGCCAACGTTGTTGCGGCTGCCACATTGATGCAATTGCGGCTGTTTTGTGGCACCTGACAACAAGCCACGAGGGAGACGTTCCAAGGAGCCAAGTCCTTCAGGTTCATTCGAAGCACTTAACACCGGACACGCATTACACTAGCCAACAAGTGTTGGCCATTGCTCCTGCCCCTTACAGTTCTTATAAAAGTTATAATATGATTTCCTTTCTATTTTCTATGTCAATTAAAGTTTTAAAGTGAAAATGATTTGCAGAATTAATATTTCTTATGTTTTATAACAGCTAAACATCTTTCCTTTAAGCTGCTGTTATCAAACTAAACAGTTTTCATTGATTTTAGCCTCAGGTAATAACAGCAAATAATATTAACTATACAATGGCCAAGTTTGCCAGCTTTTTAGAAAGCTTTTTAATTTAATTCGACTGGGAATCAGCTTAAAGCATTAGCTTTCGGTACTAGACTTTAAAAAATTATTTAATGTTATTAAAGAATCTCACAAAAGCACTTTGTTTGCCGAAGATAATTTACTTAAAAGTCTGTTGCTAAGCTTAGGAACTCATGGGTATTGATGAAATATATAATTTATCCACCAAAACGTAACCATATCTTCCATTTTGCTTAAATCCATTTTAAACTGCCTTTAAATAATAAAACGGTTAAGTCAAGGCCGCGGCAAAGAGCCAACAAACACGAGCCGGAAGGCAGCCCAAAAACGAAAATTAAACATCAACTTAAAAAGTGGCAAATGAAGAGTATAAAAAGCGAAAAAGGTCCGACATTTATCCGCTGCCTGTCCTGAATCCTTTTTTCCTGCTTCTTTTTTGCCCCATTTGTGAGGGGGGGAGGGTTAAGAGAGGGAAACGGGTGACATTGACGGGTTACACGGATAATCGGCTCCTTTTTTTGGGGGGTGTCCTCTGTCTCTGTCCATGTACAAGCCGTCAGGTGAAAGGATTCCAACTTAAAGATACATTTTGCCTTTGTCCTTTTAATTGCATCTGGTAAACTGTTGAATGGAGGAGCAGCCGCTCGATAAATGAAAAGCCTTCGACTCATTTCTATAATGGATGGGTTCCTTGTGATGATTAATTCGTCTGAATGCGTTAGGAAAATGTTTGAGGACCGTAAAGGGCTTCAAACGTTATGATTAATCAGTGGGATCAACTCAATTTACTGGTTAAAATCATGCCCTCAAATGAACAAAAACAAATCTAACAAATGGCTACCAAAAGGCCCCAAGGCAATGCTCATTAATCGAATGATTAAACTGCAAGTGCCGACAATAGATATTGTTCAGAAAATACCATTTAATATACTCCAAGTAACAGTTAACAAAAAAGAAAAAAGGAAATTTAAATGATGCCGGCATCGTAAAATTCTTAAGCTCTGTCGGCGAAGAATGTGCCACACGCTAATTAAGAGAAAGCACCCAGGAAAGTTTCCTAGACAAACTCGGAGCCATGAAATTTAATCATAAATATGTTGAAAACAATTTTTATGGCCACCCATTGGACATGGCTGTACTTCTAGGGGGTGTATATATATAAAATAATAAGAATATAGACTGCTGAGACATTTTACTTCACTCTTTAAAATGTTTAAAGAAAATTTTTTATAATATTAAAACTACATTTCTTTAAAATTGAATCCCTTGGGACTAAATTAAATTGGTTTCTTGTTTCACAATTTCATGTTGTCTCTTAGGAAAAGTCAAAGTTCGCACCTCTTCGAGGCGTAACTTTTGAGTGACAGGATTTCCGCGTATCAAATGAATATTTAACTGGGTATCCGTGGGGTCGAAAGTCTGTTAACCTGTCATGTGTGGCCATATTTTTTAGCGATGTGCGCTGGGTCTAACCGACAATTTTTATGGCGCTCACCGACGCATAAAGAGCCAAAGTTTATTAATTTTTTTTTTCTTTGCCCAACAACAAAAGGAAACAGCAAAGAAAACTTAAGCTTGGCTATAAACATGTAAACAGAAAAGTAAACACACACACACACACACAGAGAGAGAGAGAGACAAAGTCGTTGGGAAATGTCTCGGAAAAAGTTTGCTTTTTGGGTTCTGGCAAAACATTTTCATATTTGACTTCAACTTGGGAAACATAATTCTTGGGAAAGACACGGATACACACACTTACATATATAGACAAAGAATGGAAATATATATATGTAGACACCCGGGCACAGGTGTCCCAGGTGTAAGCTCCAACTCTCACAGTTTTCCATAAAGATAAGGTTTTTGGAAACCTTGGGTTGTCCCTCCGGAACTGACCACATTTGTTTGGTTGAGACCACATGGTAGCGGTTAGTTTCTGTCAACTGGTCAGCGGAAGTCCTAATTAACATTCAGTTTTTCTAAAAAGGAAAATCCTATTTCAGTTTAGTTTAGTTTATATATAAATATTTATTCAATTAGATGAATGCATTCTCTATTATTGTAATGAAATTTCCGTTTGCTTTTATTTTATCCTGATTGCTGCCCGTGGTTCCGGCTTGGGTGCCCAGACGCCAGCTGCGATGAGAGTGACAGTATTAGTAGCAGCACTCATAATCCTGTGCCCTCGCCAGCACCACATCAGCCAGCGTATAATGTCCTAAAGCCGATCCTCAAGCAGCCGCAGCAGAAGACGATGTTGCAACAACAACAACAACAACAACAACATCAACAAACGGTAAATGTACAGCAAAACCAGGGGGCAAACCATCAACAGTATCAACAGGTTGCTCACCAGCATCATCAAGGCGTTGCCCTGCAGCAACAGCAGCATCAAGTGGTTACCCATCAGCCACATCAGCAACAGGTAAACCAACAGGACTATGACCAGGTAAACCATCAGCAGCATCAACAGGTTAGCCACCAGCAAAATCAACAGGTTAACCATCAGCAGCATCAACAGGTTATCCATCAGCAACATCAGGGAGTTAACCAACAGCAGATGATCCACCAACAGCATCAAATGGTAACCCATCCACCACACCACCATCAACAGGTGGCGCATCAGCAACTACCGACACCTGGAGTCCATGTTCATCGTCTTCTTCCCACACCACCAACACACAGTGGCAAGGGAGCGTTCCATACTCGTGAGGCGGCCTTGCAACGGGTGCAGCAACAGAGTGGCTACTACAACCAAGGACCCAGCACCTCGGCATCGGCCTACGGTTATAACCAGTCCATGGAGCATCAGCAGATGCAACAGCAATTGCAATACGATCAGCATCAGCATCAGCAGGATCTTCAATTCGAACAGCATCAGACGCCGCATCAGGCACGTCAGCTATATTCTGATGACACCGAATTGGATTACGATACTGAATGGGAGTTGGACGAGGAACCTGCCCCAGAGATCGTTCCACCGCTGAGCACTTTCAGTGATTTTGTCAATGCAGCCCAGAATCCAACTGGCAGTCGTGTAAGTATTGATCTATTGATAATTATCTACTGCACAAAACACTTTCCATACATACAATTACACTTTCTTAAATCAATTGGAATATATTATAAAATTAACATTACAAAACATTTGAGTATTTTGATTTTTTTTTAGAGGGATCATACCCAGAATTGCTGCTATGAAATTTGCTTAAATAATTATTTCATTTCAGTTGCAATTGTAATTGAATTGCTAACGCAGTTGCGTTAGCCCAAATCCCAAATAAAAGACACTTTGACATAAATGTTAATATTGCATTATATACAGTCCTGTAACACAAAGTTCTTTTTCAGCGACACCTCTAACCCCTTACATTTGTCTGTTTATTTTTGATCATATCACCATTCATAGCAGAGTCTGCGGGCCCAGAAGTCACCGATTTTGAATAGACGTCGCGCCTCATCGATAGCTGGAAATTTATTACATTCGGATTATAATTATACCAGGAATAGTATCGGTGGAGCACCGATCGACTCCAACGATTTTCAACGCATTTCGCATAGCAGTAGCGCCAGGTGGGTTATTATTTATAAATTTCTTATAAATTTCTAATTCCAAGTTTTAAATGAACTTACTTTTAAGTCACTTATTAATTGTATGCATATAATTCAACTCTCAGTCGTTGGTTAATGTTGTTAAAACAAAAAAACAGAAAAAAAGAAACAATTCGTCAGTTTTCCTTTTTTGTTTCACATTTATGGAGAAGATTATGGTGATGATAAAGTAGCTAAAGCTTCAGGCAGAAGCCCTCGGAAAAGGCGGTCCAGTCATAAACAAGAAAAAAAAAAAATGATAATTAAAAACTTTTGCAACAATGCCCGGTGGCAGGTGGGTAGACGAGGAGGTCCACCCTAATTAGGTGACCCCGACCGCCTAGAGCCCTCAACTGTGACCTCTCGCGCCGTCGTCGTCGCCACCTCCTTGTGCTCCTCAACTTGCCATTGTCTTTGGCATCCCAGAGCGACCTTGGCCCAATGGGTTTTTCAGATTGAAACTGCAGATTTAATGCCAAATGGCTTTTCAAATGTTTTTTTTTCTTTTCTAATGCTTTATTCAGTTTTGCAAATCACGAATAATGGTACGATTAAAAAACAAACATAGTGCACTTTTTGCATTCCTGAAGAAGTATAGTTCTTTTGTTCAGTTGTAAGTTTGAAACATTTATGGCTTCTAGCCTGGGAAACCAGGAATTTCAAGGAAAACTAAAAGCTTTAAGTGTTTGCCCTCTTTTATAGAAATTAAAGAGACCTTTTTATAAATCAGAATTTGGGTTGGTACAAAAGCAAAAGAGGTCACAGCGTAAAAATAATGTATCTAGAGAGTTTCATCTTCTTTTACCCGCCGAATATTCACTGTCCGGCTTAATAAGGTTAATAACGCTGAAAGCTGAAAGCTAGTGGGTCTGGGCCACTTTTCAATCAGTTTTCATCAGGCTCGCTAAGTGGCCTAATTATGAGCTGGAATGCAATTTACCTTAAGCCCAGCTATGGGAATGTTGAATCCCTGGGTAGACTGAAAAATATTTTTCAAGTTCAACTTAACACAAAAAATATTTCAAATATAATTACCAAAGTTCGTTTTTGAGCTGAACTAATAAAACATTTCATAAATTTTTATATTTTATAATTTATTTTTCTATAATTTTAGGGATCGTATGTCTCTGGCCGGAGTCCTGACCTTTCAACAGGCCATGTCCGGAGCTGTGTCACCACAATATGGCACTGTGGGTTCATTGAATCCCCAAGCTTCCGGTTCTGGTGAAAAGAAACCCGGTATGGTCGGAGCAGATGCCATGGGTGGAGGTGGCTTACCAGGCGGATCCTCTCATAATATCAATTTGACAGTGGGTCTGGGGTTTCTCGGTGGATCAAACACCACCTTAGCTGCTGTCGCCGAGGTAACTAGTGGACCAGATGGTAATGGCGATTCCACCGATTCCCCATCGCCCGTCTCCATGATCCCAAGTAAGCAACAACAACAACAGCAGCAGCAGCAGCAGCAGAAACAACAGCAACTATTAGAGTTGCAAATGCAGCAGGAGCGGGAGGATTTGCCAACCCATTTGCCAATGAAACGAGAACGCGGCGTGGGTGAATCCTCGGGGGCTAGTACATCAGGCACCGCCATAGCAGATTTGGCTGCCTCAGTCGTCTTGGCCTCCCATTCTGGCAAACCCTTAACGGAGCGACAGCGCTTGAGGACCTCCAGCATGCCGGCAGAAAGTCGCAGGGTGAGTATAACTTTAATATTACATTTTTATATATTTATACTAAATATTTACTTTTAAACCGATCAAAATTTCAATTTGAAGCTAACAAAGTACTTCAACTTAATATTCGAGACACATTTAACCCACATCTTTCCACAAAAACGAGGCAGTCACTGTAACTACTTATTTTTGGGTGAAAATTTGGCAAATGCATAGTCATTCGATGCGGGAACCAGTTAAGCCAGTTCAAGGAGCCAGCTCATGGGGATTATCGCACCGACATGGGACGACAAGTAATTGAAACTCGGCCCGGGGAACACAAAAGCCATTTAAGGACAGCCATTAGCACTCCACTCGACAGTGAAATATTCTTAATAGTGCCACTGGCCCAAAACCAAAAAGAAAAGACAAATAGAAAAAACTAGATGTATATACAAGACGAAGAAACCAAAGATTACACATGTATCTGGGGGGGAGGTGAATTTCTGTGGATGCCGTTGTGAGTAGGAGTTTGGGCCAAGTTTCCAGCATTCAGCATGAGTAAGCATTTGATACATGGTTCTACTTTTGGCCCTCTGCTCCCGGGTCATTGGCTGGCTGAGTCGTTTTTGGGGGGCCAGAGTAGTTTGATATTGCCTCTGCCTGGCAGGCAAGCTTATCATGCACCCGACTTCCACCTATCCCCCAGTGGCCAGACCCACTTGTGCCTGGTGTTTTCCTGTATCGTTTTTGGCACATTTGAAAAATCGCCATAATCAGCGGGCCAGCTAAGTGCACTCTCACTAGATTCACCTACATTTTGTTTTATTAAGGCAGTTTCAGGAGTTTGAATGTACTTATTTTTAGTTTGGAAGAAAGTTCATTCAAGGGATAGTAGGAAAAGGAAAATACTTTAAAAAATACCCATTATTATTTTATTAAGTATACGTTTCAATATAAAGTCTTTATTTTAAATTTATTTTTATTGTATTTTCTAGTAACAACTTTATATTTTGCTCAGCAAAATATTTAATAAGTACTTAAGGGGTCGTGTCATCCAATTGTCCCATAACTGTGTGCCATTAACATGGATTTATGGCTGCGATTGTGGTCGTGGGATCTATAATCCCCAACGCTTCTTTGGCTGACTTGCACTTGTCTAGTCGGTGCAGCTAATGTAATTAGTTTGTGAAATTGCTCGAGTGAAAATTGTGCAATGCGCGTGCTGCGCGAGCTACGTGCCACGTGGAATTCCTGCACCTGCCACCAGACGCTGTGGGACTACGAAAAACGGCAAGAAAGTGGAGCAGTCGTCGGGCATTGACCCGAAGTTTTCATCATTTTCCGGCACAAAAACTTTATGCCCGTCTCGCATCGCATGGATTCCAATGCAATCGCACGTTGGCTGCAATTAAAGTGAGCGAACGAGCGGAGAACCTTCAAAAGGAATCAATGGCAAGCACGTAGATGGCTCCAGGCCAAACGGGGCTTGGGATTGGTATTGCGATTGGATTTGGCCAAGTCTGTAGAATGTAGTATGCAGTCTGTAGTCTGGCGGAGTCTGAAAGTTCAGCATTAAATGCGAAATAGTGTCAAGTGTGGGGGGCACTCGACACCGAAAAAGGGAAGAAACTTGTCGACTGCAGTCCCAGATCCATTCACACTTCACCTCATCTTCAGTCGCTTGCTGCAAGCAAACAAAAAAAAAAGTATATAACAGGGTGGCTGAAACCCCGAAGGCAGCCGAAAAAGTGCAAAAACTTTTCAACTACCATGGCCCAAAAGGGCAACCGCAAATATGTGTGTGCCATAAGCCCATCGGGGGCCATCGCCCTGCAATTGGCAGGAACAGAATGCGACTTTGGTACTCGTTGTTGTCCGCAAGAGGTGTCTTAAATCTCTTGGATCCATCGTACATTCTCCATACGTAAAGGCTTTATTCACACCTTATTGGACTGCTTAAATGAAATCAAACATTGTCAGACAGCCTGATTGGTTTTCCTGTGCCAGGACGTTTATTTATTCATGGGCAGCATTTACTTTTCATGGGTCTTCAAATTCCTTTCATCAAGGCTTAGTATTTATTTTTATATTTATTTTACAAGCATGCTTGTGAGCCATTTAAGATTTTTTAATATTTAAAATGAAGAGGGAATTTATTGACTTTTTTACGTTTTTATTAAAAAGTCAATGGTGCGTATGAGTTATTTTTAAATGTATGACATTGCGTATACGTTTTAGGAAAGCATACATGGCGTATGAGTAATTTTGTAAATTGGTCATAATTTTTCATATTCTTTGTTAATTTTTCTTATAATTGTTATTTTATTATATTTTTTCAGCCCCGTTTAGCGGAGATGCGACGTTCGGCCATTCATGCCGGTGATCCGGACATGACCTACTATCGTCTGCGCAGCTTCAGCATCACTTCCCATGGCATTTGCAACTTGGGAGATTCCCTTAGGTAAACTATCCAAGTACCTGTTATTTTCCACAGACTCTGGCATAGGTTTTTCTTTTGTTATTTAAAAAAAAAAACAGAAGCCGCAGGTCACGTTCGATCAATTCCGTGACTTCTACTGGCACTTCAAACAGTGGCGTGGATCGACACAATAGGTAAGTTCAGTGGTTCAACGTTCAATGTACATCGTCGTTCGGTGAACAAAAGTGACTGGGATGGCAATAAATTGTTCAAGAAATGACAGTTCACATGGCGACAACAATGCAAAACGTGCGGCATTTTCACGTCTATATAGTCTGACTAATTTCATACAATTTCCACACCAAACAATTTCCGCTGCCATTAACAACGGCATTTTGGAGTGTGAGATGCCCAAAAGATGAAGATGATTCGCAACAATGGCAAGGCGTTTCCCATCTTATTGTCAAAGGAAACGCCGTCGTTCTAGCACAGTGAAACTTTTTTGGAAGTTTTTTTGTAGAATTTTTTAAAAGTTCGATTTTCATAAAAACCCATTTTTTTGGTGTAAATAGATTAATATATTTATGCTTGTAGTATTTAAACTTAAAGTGTTAATATTCTTATTGCTAGATTTTCGGTTGCTACTTTGATGAAACCTAACCCACTGTGCGTTGATATTTTTGCTTATTATTGTTATTGCCTGTATCTTATCGTAGCAACGCATCGGGAGCATCGGGCGAAGTCATCGACGGGGATCCAAACGTTCCGGCCTACAAAATTGCCATGCTCGGCGGCTCCGGAGTGGGTAAAACCACCCTGACATACCAATTCACCACTTCCGATTACATATGCGCCTACGACCTGAGTCTCGGTAAGTCCGCATTTATTATTTAACACAAAAAGCACACACAAATTTATTAATTGGCAATTTTTTAATTTGGCAAATGTAAAACTATATATTTATCAGGCCTGCCATCCAAGTTGATATCGCCAATCGAAAGTTCATTTTCTATATCAAAAAGATATATCGCTTTCGGTTGACATTTTTAGTCTGCACTTGTATACAGCTCGCATATTAGATAATATTGTAAAGTTTATCCTTAACTCTTGATAAAATAAATATAGAAATAAAGTAGATTTGTTTTATATTTTAGTAGTTTTTGTTCGGCACATAAAGTAAGGCTTGGTTAATAATTTGTAGTTTGTAATTAGAAAGTAAAGAAAGAATTTACTAATCCAATTTTTTTGTAGACTCGCTTTTTTGCTACTTGTTTGGGCTTGGTAGAATCACATTTAAATAAAAATTAAGATGCATTCCCCCAATTTATTTTTGTCTAGAGAAACTTTAAGGCAAGTAATTGAAAATGAAGTTACTTCTCAAGAGTTTTATGAACGCGAAATCCTGTCCTGGCTCTTCACTATGCGGCTTTTAATCAAACACATTTGCATTTTAATTACGGCACAAAGTCATAAAATATGAAAAGCACCAACGCTAATTTCATTAACTTTCGCGACCATATCACCGGATCTGAAGTGTGGGGAATAGCTAGAGAAAATGGGCCATGATGGCTGGATGGTTTTCCACCATCCACTTTGATAACCGCTTTGGAGCTTTTAAGTGGATTTTCAGTGTGAATTGTAGAATTTGCACATCACTGACATTGGCTTAAAGTCCTTGTTGTTTGTTGTCCAGATCAAATCGCATTAGTCTACAAATATACTTTGTTAATATTTGTCTGTTTTTTTCTCCTCCGATAGCCATAAGTTTATAAGTTTCTCTTGGTCTTGGCCAAAGTCAAAGCCAAAGGCCAGATATGTGTGGGTCCGAATATTGAGTTAATTAATTGGAAACCCAAAGATGCATCCATGCACAGCCAAAGGATGCATGCGGTGCGGTGCATTGCGTAAAGTTGTACCTACGAAGACGAATTAATTGAATTGCTGGCACTATCGAATTACCTTTTGAGCAGCGAACTTTAATGGACCACGCTCATGTTGGTCACTGAGTTAATTACCTCTGGTTTATTCTAGCACAACGGCTTAAGTCCTTGCTTGGATAATCTGATAATGGTGAAAGTTTCCGAAACCCAATATTCCATTAGCAGCAGATAATTGCAACTTGGCACAGCTTGTCGTTCGTGCAACACGTGTGTCGCCACAGTAACACCCAAAAGCAACAGTTGATGATTTTGATTTTAGATTTATGCTGTGTGGACTGCTGGTCAACACCTATATATACACAAGGATTCAATGCGTTTAATTTTCAGTTTTGATGTGTAAATTTAATAACCAGCACCGGGCTTAATTCTATTGTGATACTATAATCAAATGTAGGGCTTCTACATTTTGGTCAAAACAAATTTAGTTAGAGTGTGCTGAGAGCTCTGATATGTATATTTAATTAGATCATCTTATCATATTGATTTTTTATTTCCGTGTAATATGGATTGCGTGTGTACGTACTTCATGCCAGCGTTTGTATTTTCCGGACTCTGTGTTGGAATTTTCTGGCATCCAGAGGAAGGATCTAGCTTACGGGGCCAACAAAAATGCCTTTGCTGTTCATGCAGGAATTTGCTGCTCTCTAGTCTGTCTCTCTCTCTATGGTCGAGATAATAAAATCCCTGAGAGGTTTTAATTAGCCCAGAAGCAAAGGCCAACTTTATGACAGTTGAGTGTGTGCCCTTTTCTGTTTTTGGTTAACTATTGTTGGGAATTACCATAGTCGTATTGTCCTGCAACTGCTTTATACTGCAGGATGTCCACTGCTTGCACTGCTTGATGCCTGTTTCCTAAAGCCTTCGTGTGTGGTTTCTATTTTTTCTGAGGCATTTTGAATGTTTTGTAGCTGAACACGCAAAATAGCCTGGTCTGTTGCGTGTGGGCGTTGTGGTCTTAGCCATCTTTCTCTAATGGCTCGCTAACGTTGCATGACCATGCCACGCCCTCGAAAGCAGATGGGAAATTTATTATATGCCATGTCCGTTTGTTGTATAAATCTAAGTGGTTCTGATTTTCGAAAATAGCCTAGAGGAAAAGTCTTAAATTTAATCGGTAATGATGTATATTTTTCTAACTTTCTTTTTATTTTTTGCTGGTCAAAAATAACTATCCTTCGGGCACAAATGCACTAAAAACGTTTTTTTTTTAAATTTATATTCTTAGAGGCAAGCAAAGAGCATATTAATTGCTTTTATAAATAGCAAATATATAAACCTCTTTATATTTAAGCCACTGTGAAAAGGTCGGTCAAGCATGACCGGCAGCCTGTTGCATGTATATCAAAATAGATTAAATGAGAGCACCTTCATTATGGTAAAGCAGGCAAACTATTGAGCTTTGTTAATAATAATCCCCCACTAATTTCTCCAGCAAAATGGTCATTAAGGTCTTAGAGTAAACCCCACAAAAAGCAGGCAGATGCACGCGCTTTGTATATTTGGTTTGTTTGCTTGGTTTAAGGGCAAGTGGCGCGTGTAAATCCCTTGTCTAAATAGAATGGTGCTTCCTCAAATTTAACGCTTTTCATTGGTTTTATTTGCAAAAAGCATTTGTATAATTGCATTGCAATGACTCGGCGAAGCGGTTGGCTTTTGTTACTTGTCAATTGCATGACTAATCGGCTAAGCCGCCAAAAGAGCCAAGGACTCATTAGGCAGGATGAGGATTCTGCTGAACAAAATACGGCAATAGAGCACGTTTGCTTTTTTCCATTCAGTTTTGTGGCCCCGCCCACGCACGGTAAATTTCTTGCAACATGCAAATTAAGCTACGGAGTATAAAAGTTTTTCCTTTTTTTCTTTTTTCTTGTCATTTTCCATTGGCATGGGGGAATGCACGAATGACGAGGTGGGAGCTTTTGTGTTGGGTTTGCCGGGGTTTGCAGATGCGGGTCGACTGGCGTCTAAATATTTGCCACAGCTGAATGCAAACAGAGTTGGACGCAAGCTGCAGTCATTGTCTGCTTTTGCGACTCCTTTCCAGGACCTTTCCGTCCTTTTTCCGATGCCTCACCCATCCAATACGCCCCATCATCTTTTTTGGCTCGCGTCAAACTGCTGACAAAGCGTGTACTGGGCGTTGCTCATGCACTGCCAAAAAAAAAAAAAAAACATCGCCGAATAGCATGGGTCAAAGGTTTGTGTTTGGCAGAAAAATTCGCTTCATGGCTCACCCAAAAATCCGTTGTTTCAAATTTACATTAAACACTGCCCTTGAACTTAAATAGTGTGAAATTTGGGCTATGTGCCGGTTTAGGGCATTAAACTTAACTTAAACTTAAACTTAATTTGGAGTTTAACTCTCCCTCATAATAAGTTGAATTCTAAACTTAAATTATAACATAAATACTATTAAATACTATTTTAAAATGGATTTTTATGGGCTGAGTACTTAAGTTAATTATTTTGTAAATCATAAAAACGCAAAAAAATTAATGTTTTTCTTGTTATTTTGTGGCAGTGTTTTGGTGACATAGCACTTTCCGTGTACACCACTGGGGCAGAAGCCTTTGCCAGTTCGGAGTCCCGAGCTCCGTGTCCTGTTACCCTGCACCATATGCCCTCCTTCACCCCACTTCAAGTTCACTGTCTGCCTCCTCCTTTTTCACGTTTTATGGCGCTACGGTTAAAAAAACGAGTCAATGTAGAAAGAGTGAGAGAGGGGGGTAGCGTCAATTGCGACATTAACTTGCTGGGCAAATAAAATCACTTTGATTACGGTTTTATGGGCGACACGCCCATCGAACGCCCCGCAAAGGTTGTCGCCGCCTCTGGTGCAATTTGATCGATTTTCGACCCTTTGGAGAAATGCATTTGAGTACTTGTTATTTTGATTTCCTCGAAAGTACTTAGCATTTGGGGTTGATTTCTTGAAAAGCAGCAGTTCCTCCATACTTCTTCGTACTAAATAAACGCTTGTAGAATGCACTCCTGCTTGGGTAGTTTCCTATATATTTTTTTTTTTGTAAATAATATATCCTAATTATTTCGTAGAAACCTAACCAGTAAGACCTAGAGTTAAGGGCATCACAAAGTGTTTTTTTTTTTTGTTGTTATCGTTTGTTTTTTTTTAGATGATGATTATGGGCAGAAGACGGTATCGGTGCTAGTCGATAACATTGAAACGGATTTGGAAATAATTGATCATCCCGCGTGCGAAATGTCGGTGAGTAAGTAGTAGTGGTAGAGCAACTCCCATAATGTAGGTATAGTAGTAGTAGTGGTGTAGTGTATCGTCTCCCAACAGAAACTCCACCCAACTTCAACTTTTCTGTAGACCCTACTCATCTGGATGGAGGATTTTATTTTTCTGATTTTCACAGTCTGGTTGAGTGGATCATGCTGTAGGTTAAGAGCCATCTGCCACTTTTGCCAAGTGTCATTAACACTTCTCTGCTTCTGCCGTCACTTTAAACAAGAAACAAAGTGATGGGTTAGGAATTAGGTGCGGGAAACACAAAGTTCCCTTTAAAAGTTAATCAAATGTTTTCTTGGACACATCTCTCTCACTCACTTCATTTATATTTTTTGTTTGCTAGGAATACTAATTAACACAAATTAAACGCAGTCAACCTGCTTGAAAATCATTTTACTAAATGTTTTTAACTTAAAAGGTTTTATATTTCAAATAATAGGAAGTGTATACAGCTTAAAGCTGATTTGGGTAAATAATTAAAAAATTCTACATGTCCTAAAAACCCCTTGATTTTCAGAAATTACATTTTGGTGCTAACTACTTGCGAGGAGCTTTAAGTCTTTAGTCTAACCAAGGTCAGTTGTCTCAGCTGTGAAAGGCGCCCAGCCAAGCGTCTCACATGAACCTAGAAGGCACGTCTCATTCTCGAGTGGATGGTGGTAGTCCCCTCCCAATCCCATCCTACCAACTACAACCCACTGTCCAGCTTATTCCACTCCCATTGCCCGCTTGGAAATTTCATTAAAACGATTTTTTCGTAGCCTACTTTTCTGCACCATATGGTTCATCTCTCATTTTGTTTCTACTTTTTTTTTTTTTTTTTTTTTTTTTGTTTCTTCCTTGCCACAAATTTGTGTTGGCCCCTTTTAGACGGAGGCTTTCTGCGCCACCTACAACATCGACCTATTCGTGGTGGTCTACTCTGTGATAGATCGAAACACTTTCGCAGCAGCCGAGCGAGTCCTACAGTATCTCAAGGAGAACGAAATGCTCTTGTCCCGCGGAGCCATCCTGGTGGCCAACAAAACAGATTTGCAGCGACATCGCGTCGTTACGCGTCAAAGTGAGTACTAGCTAGTATATATTATACATACCCTATGATCTGATTAACTGGCTGGACTAAGTGGATTGTTTATAAAGATTAATATAGTCTTTCTCTATTTCAAAGATTTTTGAAAACTAATCCAGTTGGTCAGCAGAATTGCATATTTCATACTTCATGCTCTCAAACCTTTTCATAACTTTTCTTTCTAATATTCCGCTAACCTTCAGTGGGTCGCAAAGTGGCCAAAGATATTGCTTGCAAATTTATCGAGACCTCTTCCGGATTGGATCACAATGTGGACGAACTCTTGGTTGGTATTGTAGCCCAGGTCAAGCTCAATCCGCAGCGTTTGCGATTGTTAACGGAATTGGAGCTGCAACGTTTAAATCTCCAGAGTACGATACAGAAGCATCGCGGCATGCACTTGCAATCCCGTCGAATGGTGCGACAGATGAGCATATGCCAGGGGGACGAGGAGATCTTCGATGGCGGATTGTCGGAGAGATTGCAGAACGACGACGAAAACAACGATCCGGACGGAGTGCCTAGCACATCGAGGGCCAGTCGATCGCGAATCGAGAATCCCAATCGCAAACCCTTGAACCTGGAGAGCATACTGAAGATGGGGGAGAGCGAGGTGGACGACGACGAGGATGTGGTGAAGACATCCCAGTTGAGCAAATTCAATATGCTCGCGGCCACTATACGTCATCGTCGTCCATTTCGCAAACGTCGTTCGTTTGACGGCGGCGTTTCCACATCTGCAGCAGCGGATGCGGCCGCAGAATTACAGCGACGCTATCAACTCCGGGCGATGGATGATTTGCAATTGGAGGGGCGATTGGCGGCGGAGGATCGTTTTGGGGATAGAAACGGTGGTCTGGCTGAGAGCGAGGACGAGGAGGCTGGCGAGGATGGTGTCGTCGAGGATGGCCGACGGAATACGTGTAATCGCAAGGTTGTCAAGAAACTGACCGCCCGCACCAAGGTATTCATATCGTCGGTGTTGCGCTTTAAGAAGTCCATCAGCCTTAAGCGGCGCAACTCCTCCAGCTGCAGTGATCTCTTCGTGATCTAAGCAGTTAAGAGGAGAAGGAAGTGTAGAAAGTAGGAAGCATAGAGACTGAATGTACATAGATGGCATATATAGAGGAGGAGCATTACCAAGAAGCAGGAATAGGTGTAGGAGTAAGTGTAGAAGCAGTAGCAGTATAAAATCCTAAAGAAACCAGAGACCAGGAGAGCAGGCACAACGAACTATAGCAGCGCAAACCGAGGAGGTGGAGTCAATAACGAAAGTGTAGGGAATGCAGGGAGTCAGCATGTGAGAGGAAGTTATTCAGTTCCATATATTACAAAAACCTTAACGAAAACGAAAGAAACTACAGGGACATCATCTGTTTATAAGATCAACAGGCAATAGCAGAAGTCAACATTTATTACTTTTGAGATGAAAAACTGTAATTGATTCAAGCAAAAAGTATACCAACTGAAATTTAGATGCAATTTTTGTAAGCCAAACGAAATCTCTAGAGATTTAAAACCACTCGAAAAAAACGTAACTAAAGGTGAGCTATATTTTATTCTTGCTATTTTCAGAGTATATTGTAGCCGACTTTTGGCAACATTTATAAGTGATTTCAAACGTCTAGAAATTTCCATAAGGCTGATCGTTGTATAAAACACGTAAAAGCAACTACCCAACAGACCGAAACCAACCGGTAGGTGGCGCTGCAAATGCAGACAATAATTTTTCTTTTAACCAACCAAAAAAAGTATTGATCAGCATATTTTACAAAATCCAAAAATCGAAAAAAAAAAAAAAAAAAAAACATTCAAACCAGGGGTAAGCACGTTTTATGCAAATGCAAAATTGAATACTATCCAAAGGACAGCAGAAAAAATTAATAATTCAGAACAAATAGGAATCCGAAAAAAAAGACGGACGCAGGGGCTTTGTTTTGAGTGGTACTTACTTTCAGGAACGGAAAACAACCGCAAAGGCAATATATACATATATCTGAAAGGAGAGAAAAGCAAAATAATGCATTTCATTTTGTTATTTGGTTTTTGCTTGTGGTTTCTTGTCATGATTAAACGCGTGGTTTCCGACGAGTTTCAAGCTCACATATTTTTATTATATGACAAATATGAAGAATAGCTGAATACGAATGAGTACCAAAAAGATATTGAAAAACGCAGAAACATGGACATATTTTGTTTTTTTAAATACATTCTGATTAAACAAAAATGAATACAGGTTAAAGAAATATACAAAAACAAAAAATAACCAAAAGAGCAGTACAAAATTCTCCACAATATTGCAAAACTTTATTATGGCACGCTTTTTAAATGAAATTCGATTTCATGGTGCCAACAGTCCAGCTTAATTGCTCAAATATTTTAACACCTCTTACCATATTGGACACACACACATATATATATTTAAATAGTTTTGTTTTTTTTTTAACATATAAATTTCTTTGTGATACTCCTATAGTTGCTTCTTCACTAGACCCTTCCATTACCCATTTTAAGAGGTATTACTAATATATAAAAATTGTTTCTTCTATATATGTTTTACAACAACTTACTATATACGCAATGTGAGAGCTTTTTGTAAGTGGTGCACCTTTGGCCCTGCTGCTCGTTTAGCTTTTGCTGAACTACCATATAACATTTTTTAAATATAAATGTCTAGCGCCAAGTTTTTATTTTTAATAAAAACATTTTTGTTTTTTTGGCGCCTCTAATCGAGAAATAGACAAATAAGTATTTTACACTTCTGGATGTTGTGTGGTAAAAGAAATACCGAAAATACACAAAGATCACAAGCACGAACGAACACAGTTACAGGAAGCCTAAGAACAAAGGTTAAGATACATCAAAATATAGAATATATAGGGTCAGCCAAAGTAGGTATAACTGTTAGATATTCTGGGCTCCTCAATAGCAACCGTACTATAACCTTTTTAAAATACAAAATACCTTAACTTGGTTGGATAATCTCTGCTGACAGAGTCAAAAATTTGTTATTTGGAAGTAGTTTCGCAAAAGGGAAAGAATCTAAGAACTTATAGTATTGAGCAGTGAATGAAATTTAAATTAATTTGCAAGAGAATCCAGAGATAATGAGCAAAAAAATTGATTATTACCGAACAGTAACTGACCCAGAGCTGGCAACATATTACACACAAAAAATATATTCAATATTAACTAAATAACCATTATCAATGTAACATGCGCCCGCATTAAGCGAAATCACACAAGAAAAAGCGCAACTATTTATGTCAAATGAAATGTCTCATAAAATGCTAAAACGAAATAAAAATACAAAAAAGGAAAAATAGAAGAAAATATATCCACGCCTCTAGCCACCCTTTTCAGTTCTGTCTGTCGATGGAACTCAAGGCAGTCGAGCAAAAACCATAATGAGCTTAACCAAAGCTCGCATAACTGTCTCTCGCAAAAGGAACCAGCATTGAAATCGTGGGTGGTCTTGGAAATCTCTTAGCAGCTACCAACACATCACAAGCTATCGCAAATTACACAGGCTAAAGGTTCTCTATAAAGCAGAAAAAGAAATGCCAAAGTACAGCAAGTTTTCTTAACATTAGCTTTTTTTCATAAAATCAATGAAATTTTAAGACCCACCAAAATCTCATTTGGTCACTCAAAGATTATAAGTTCTCTATTAAGTTACAACCTTGTTTCTCTTTACATCAGTTTACAAGGACATTGGTTTTGTTTTTTTTTATGTTGGTAAACCAAATTAAATCGTGGTAGTTATTACCTGTTAGAGGTTTTTATTCGTATCGAGAAAGGCAGGTTAAAATAACCGAACGAACACACAAAAGAGAACCAAGAGTAAACCTAAAGTTTCCCCCATTATTTTTGGCCTGTATGCACAAGCGACAGTACCAACAAAAGTCTTTCCTACACAAAGTCAACAACAAAGTGAAGAAATACAAAAAAAAACTTAAACGAATTGAATAAATGTACACACTCAGTCGCACAGAACTCCCCTCGCACATACTCACGTCAAACAATTGAAAAATATGGAAAATGCAGGCCAAGAATGGTAAATTGTATTGCTCAAAAAAACAAAAAACAAGAAAACTAAGAAGACGTTGAATGTATTTAGGGGAAAATGTTAAAAGAAAAGTGGAGAAGGTGACTTATTTGCCATGTACGTACAAAAGTACTTTGGCCAAGCTTGATCAAAACTTCTACCGAACTAAAAAAGCTGGGAATGGACAAAAAATATGTTTAAAATTGGTTTTAGAAAAAACAATAAGTGAACGGAACAACGAATTGTGAATGAACTACGGTTGAGTCTTGGGAGATGCAAGTGAAGCCATCACAAATGACACAACATTCACCGAACCTTTTTCGTGTTTTTTTTTCCGAAATATAAATAGTTTACTTAACCATTGTCAACTTAAAAAAAAAGAGCAATTGCTATAACCAAATCAGCTCAAAGAGTCTAGTACACCTAGAGAGGTTTTAGAGATATATCTAGCATATCTAGTAAACGGAATAAGAATCAAAGGGTAACCTTAATTCAAAATGAGAAGGGGCAGAAGGAAAAAACTAAACATGAAGCCGGGTCAGAAAGGGAACGAACCTTAAAACCTAGGTAGACTCGAACTTGACACTTTTACGGACAGAATTACTTCGGAACTCAACCCACACTACCTACTACTTCAAAATCGAGACTGATTTTACTGCTCCTCCAAAAACATCACCATATATATACATATATATATATATCCCTGATCTGGAAATGTGGAAAACAAAGTAAACACACACGCATATAACCTGACAACCTGAATTCCATTTCACCAAAACATTTTGCGTACACTATTTGACACGGTAATTTAAGAATACATTTACAAATTCTATAACCTATCGGTTGAATAAGATTGAATATATACACACAACTACTTGAATATATCTTATATATATATATGATTATATACCCCTATTATACATACATATATGTGTACAAACTATACACGATGGAATATTTACACACAAGTTTTACTCTGTGCCATTTGGGTGCAATAAGTTAAGTTGAACCAAACTTTATACGAATTTCTGGCTCGTTCAGCGGCATTTTAATGGGAATCCATTTGACTAATGGTTAACATTTTCTTATATATATCATTTAAATGTGATACCCGTACGGAGGTTTAGTTGTAGCAAACAAAAAAGGTGTTTTCCTACCTACTATCAGCCTTTTATAGTTTGTCAAACTTCTCCATCTATACTTCCCATCTTCGCTCCGTTCGCTTTAAAATCAAAATACGTGAAACAATACATTAAGTTACATTTCCCTTAAGGAATCACTTTTTTTAACTTACAAAATTGTATACAAATCAAAAAGATACTGTAGTTGAGATTATATTATACACGAATATACACAGACATTCACACACACACACACTCACGAATAAATACCTAAACATTTTTTGATGTACGTTAAAAGTTTATGATATGTGTGTGTAAAAAAGCTCTACTTGTATTTATATTCGTATTTAAAGTGACATACGATATAATTTGCTTTTCCCATAATAATTCCGAGGGATTTCAAAGTTTCCGAGCAAAGCAATTGATTTTAGGTAAGCAAAGGCAATGATGGTTCCATGTGGAAATACTTACATATGTATATGTAAATTACCACCATTTAGTACGTATGCTATATGCATTTGTAATTCATGAAACAATTTTTTTTTTTTTTTTTGAAACTTTGATTCAATCAAATTGAATTCAAATATTTTACTCTACGTGTACAATTTAATTACAGCTTATATCTGCATTAATCGCAAGTCTTTTAATTTGGGAAGGGATGGAAGAAAGTGAAAATGGGAATTTCGCAGGCTGCTCTCTCCTTGCTAATTAAGGCCAAGGCCCAGGGACTTTAAGAGATGCCAAAGGATTTCATCACGCCTCGCCACATAACTGCAACGCATAGTTTCCAATTAAAAGTTACTTCTTCCAGGAATTTGACAAATGGTCCGGCACTTAATCAATGTAGCGCCTCGACTTCCAAAAATGCTTTATTTTGCGGCTTAGTTGGGATTCCTCTGCCCGTGGAAGTGGTAGCAAGTGGGCTCCATAAATGACTAATCAAAATACCAGCGACGACGGGACCTAGGGAAAAATAAAAGGGGTGGCAATAGCTTGATGGAAAACATTAATTATGCTGCTTCGATGGTCTATGCTGAATTAAAAAAGCCACAATCATTTTAATTAAGACGCAGATAAGTATTATGGATAAAAAAAAACGTTTGGATTCGTAAAAAAAAAAAATAAGTCAAAAAATAGCGTTATCCGGAGATTAAAGGCTTTAAAAGATTGGAAGTCTCTATGTTTCCATATGTTACAGTGCAGTTTCTTTGTGGCTTTTTCAGACATCGGCTTTCTGGTCAAGGAAATTTGTTAGCTAAATGTAAGTCTTATGGTCTCATACATCTAAGAAGCATCTCTTGTGATTTGTGGCGAACGAATTTAAGTTCTGGTAAGAACATGCCTTTATTGTACATCATGTCAACTTCAGCCCAACCTGCGGCTAATTTCATAATGCAATTGGAGTTTCAATGCAAATTAAATCTAATCAAATGGGAGGAAGAATTTTATCACAGAACGGAATACCTAACAAAAATCGACCGCAAAATGTGTCCGAAACTGCAAAAACCGGAAATGTCCAGCCGATTCCGATTTAGATGTAAATGAAGCGGAGAAAATCAAAAACATTCTGCATTTGGGTTGTACATTTTCGACTTTTTATTCGTTATAAATTACAAAAAATAAATTATTGGATCGAAATAAATAAATGAAATTTTCAGGGGACCCTTAAGCACTACGCACTACAAACTATATTTCTCCGACCAGCTGCGGCGGTACAAAGTATTTACACTGTTGCCTAGCATGTTGGCAAACTCGCGCTGGCCGCTCAGTTGAAAAAATCCAGGATGCCATTGAGCAGCTCATAGGCAAATCCTGTCTCGTCCGTCGCCTCTGCGGCGGCCTTCTTCTTCTTGTTCTTTTTCGTTTTCTTGGACTTTTTGGACTTGGGCGTGGTGGAATCATCGACAGCTGCAGCGGGTGCCGGAGTAACGGCTGCGATTACTTCTCCTTCAATTGGAGCAGCAGCAGCAGCAGCTACAGCAGTCTCACCAACAGCAGCTCCGGAATCGTCCTTGCTCTGCACCTGGTCAGTGGTCGATGTCGTCTGATCATCGGCACTCACATGCTCACGGGTTTGATCCACGGCAGCCGTAACCGCTGGCTTCTTCGCCGGCTTCTCATCTTCGTCGTCATCGAGCTCATCCAGAAGTCCGGCTAAACTGAAGCCACCGTAGTCGGCATCCTCGGGCGCCTCGGCCTCATCATCATCGGCATAGTCCTCGGTGTCATCGTCGTCATCGGTGTCTGCATCCGCATCGCTGTCATAGTCTTCCTCATCCTCCTCGTCATCGTCGCCACCAGCTGGAAAAATATACAAAATTGGTTTAAAATATTTGATGTCAGGAATTTAAACATTCAAAGGGATCTAGATTTGCACTCGCTAATGATTGTTAAAAGATGATATTCTAGTAGTCTTATAATGGAGTAAAAATTAAGTATACGTAAATTCAGTCCGAAGGTTTTTCAGGAAAAGCCAAATCACACCAGCTTACCTGCAAATCCAAAGATGTCATCATCGTCATCATCATCATCATCCGAACCTGCAGGGAATGGCTCCGCCTCTGCCACTCGGAGACCTTCCGGTCCAAACTTGAAACAGGAGACACGCAGCGAAGCCTCAACCTCTTCGTCGGCACGCAATTCGAAGGCCAGACAGGCCTTGAAGTCCTTAGAATCCTTGGAACGGGACAGACCGTATACCTTGCCGCAGAACTCAGTATCACCGCCAGGAAGGCCCACGCATATTGGACGAGACCGCTTGGTGGAAATGCGACGCGAGGCCAAAGTGATGTCGCCGTATTTCAAGGACACGTTCATCTCATCGTTTCCCAAAAAGGCAATCTTTGCACAACCTGGCCTGGTGGACAGCAATGGCAATCCAAATTTCCGGCAGCAATCGCAGTGGGTTTCCGTACATTTGCAGAACTTGCTGATGGGATTCTCAGGCTGAGCTGTGGTGGTGGGAGCAGTAGTCGGCTTGGCGGCCAAGGTGGTGGCTACCGCTGGAGCAGCTGCAGCTTCAGCAACAGCGGCTTCGGGAACTGCCACTTCTGGGACAGAAGCCACAGCATTCGGGGTCTCTACATCTCCGCTGGCAATCTCATTGACACTCTCATCGATCACTGAAGCTGGACTTACGGCATCAGCCAAATCCTCGACTTTGGGTGGCTCCGATTCTGGTGGGGCAACATTCGGATCGATTTCCTCTGGCGGCAGATCCAATTGCTTAAAGTTCTCCGAAATCTTGTCCGTGCGTCTAAAGATAGTCTTGCCCTCTATTTGAAGAACGCAGGCACTGGCCACCAGAAGCAGCATGAGCAACATGTTACTAGTGCTGGTCATCTTGATAGGGAACTGGAATTGAGCAAGTTAAACAATATAGCAAAATATAGCAAGATATTTGAATAAAGAGAAATGCGTACTAAGATTAAAAATCAACAAAACAATTTCAAGTTGACTTGCCTATAAATTTCGATATCTATAAAAAATCGATTAATCAAAAAGAAAGTATTCTATTTTAAGCATATTTTTTAGCTACAAACTAGTAATTTTTTTGAGAACTAAAAAGTTTCTTAAAAGATATTTTTGGTAATTAACTTTCATTTTTTTAAAAAATGTTTTTGAAACACACTTTTTTTTTACATATCGAAGCTTTAATCTTAAAAAAGCAAACTACTCTTTCACAAACCAACAAATTATTCAAATAAATGGGAAAAACAATTTGTTTTTTTTTCTGCGTAGGCAGAATTCGCATCCGAATCGGAATTCGAAATCGAAATCAAAGTGGAGCGGTCGAGGAAGGTGGGTACAAAAACCAAGAGGTATTCCAAAAGTCAACAGCTCGGAAATCGCTTTCAAGTGGCCAACGATTAAATTTCACCGCATTCTTCCTCCACTTTATTTATTTTTTGTTGTGTTATTTTTTTTTTTTTTTTGTCCGCCTCGTATTTTGCAAAAGAAATGAATTTAAATAAATATTGACATAATTTCTTTCACTTCTTTTGCTACCCGATTCGTTTTCATCTCGGTCTCTGCTTCTCTTAATTTCTTTTCAAATGCAAAGTAAACAAATTAACACCGAAAATCAATGGCTTTGAATACTAAAAAAGAAAGAAAAAAGCCCGAATATAACAATAGACCGCGAAGAGACAAAAAACGAGAGTGAAATCTCTCCGTAAAGTTATTTAATTGACGATTTGGGTTAGGCTTATTAGAATAGCCGCCATGCATATATACGAGTATGCATGTTTGTAGATATATACCATCATCATCCACTTTGAAATTCATTCATTTCGGAAGAGCCAACAAGTTGGAGCTCGTTGCCAACTCAAACTTGGCTCTTGTGTTTTTTATTTTTGGGGTGGCAGGGGGAGTCACCGTCGGCAAAGTGAAATTTCAGCTATTGACTCATTTACCTCAAGTGCTTGATGGCAGGAGGAGGTAGGGAGGAGTAAGGGAGCAGAGCGCCCCAAGATGTTCAAATCAATTAGCGGCTCTTAACTGGAGCTCAACTGGCGGAGAAACCCAAAAGGTTCAGACAAGAGCAGAACTATTTTTCAATAAATATGTATAACGGTTAAGGCAGCAGCAAGGTGTGGACAAGACCTTCTAGTTCTAAGATACATATTCATCTTAAACGATAAACTTTGTATAAGGAATCTATAAAAGTTATTCATATACTGATCCAGATATTAATTAAGGCATTAGAACAGTAGTAGTAGAGCAAGTATTTCAAAATGCATACAACATTTATATTTTGATTTAAATTTACCAGATTTAGTTTAGTGGCCATTAAGAAAAAATTTCCTGTTCAAAACCCTGCAGCACCACCTTCACTCGTATATATGCATATTTCCTTTCATACATTATGTCTTCCCAGAAGATTTTATGTAATTTTGAATGGCAACATGAGATGATGATAATCCATGCTACTATAACTGGCTTATTGCCGAGTATTATCTGCGTTACTTGGCTACCCAACCTAATGATGCCCATTTCCTTACATCATTTTCATTTCCATCATTTCTGTCTGGGAACGGTAAATAATATACATAAATCCAGAAATATCTGACCGACCAGTTTGAACCTGCTCCACAGCCACTTTGTTCCACTTTCATTTTTCTGTGTACCGCCTCCTTGTTTTTCTCGGTTTTTCTTGGCCCTCTTAAATAGTACGTGGCCTAACAGCGTGATATGTTGCGGTATCTGGACATTCCATTCCATTGATGACCTTCCGCTTGGGTGGAACAACAAACACCATTTGTGACCCAGTTGGTGGTGGGCTATTTGGTCAAAGAAAGTGTGTATGGCCAAATATGGCCGTGGCACAAAGTCTCGATACAAGTCCAAGACCGAGAATGAATGTCCGTAATAATAACGCCAGTGGCAGTGGCATTGGCAATAGCAATATTATTATGTTAACTGTGACCAATACCGATGACAGTCGGTAGTAATTTGACCATAATCATGGTTAGCCGACATGGCTAAGATTAAATGGGCAAGCATATATAGATGCTTAAAAGGTTAAGCCATACAATAATATTATCTTTTTTAATGAAATTTTTATGAACCCTTTTTTACTATTTTGGTTTTTTTTTCCCAATTTTAAATACTCTGATATTTTTGGCCATGTAAACTATTTAACTTCTTAATAATTTCACCAGGGGTCAAACAAAAATTCCAATACGTAATCGGGGCCCACGAAAGTCCAGTTTCGGGCCCTAATTTGCATATCGCATTTGGAAACGAAAACCGAAATTAATATATATATATATATATATATAGGTCCACGTGTATTGGGCCCCTCTCTCACTCCCACTTTTTGTTTGTTTTCAAGCATTTTCGAATTTTGTCAATAAATTATAACGGTTGTGAAAAGTTATTAGCATTAATTAATTATTAAACGCATAGGAAAATAGAAAGTGAGACAGTGTGTGGTAGTGTTTTTTCTTCTTCTTGTGTCCGAAATTATCATAACACAATCTGATATTTATTTTTGATTTTTTCTTTTAGGCGGAGGGGGGCTTGCTCATCGAAATCGATATCGAACTGTTAATTATTCAGTGCGGCAGCGAAAGTGTAAGAGTGATGCAAAAAATTCCAAGAAAAAAAAACCTTAATTTTTGTGGGTTTTTTTTTTTGTCTCGCATGCCCATTATAATTTCTTGTTTATATATTTCTTTTCTTTTCCTTTTTTTCGATTTTGATTTTGGATGCTATGGCATCTGTGCTCCCAATCCACGGTCGGTGATTATGAAACCAGCGAGCTTCGATTATGCTAAACAGTTTGTTAGACTTTTACATCCTTTAGTGTGGTTTATATAACCCCATGCACACGGTCGTCGTATAAAGCCTAAAGAAATTTGCATAATTTTTTGTTTTTTTTTTTTCGGCTGCTGTGAGATTTTTCTGCCTGATTTGTGTTTTTTGTTTTTGTGTTTCTTCACTGCCTGTGTGTGTGTGTGTGTGTGCTTACCACTTTCTTCTGCCTGTGTGTAGGTGAAATCGGTGGGCAACAACAACAGTAACAACATCAACGATAATACAAAGCGAAGAGGAGGTTAAAATCAAAGTTACCATAATAATGATGACCATGTCGGGAGACCTATGCCAAAATTAAGGTTAAGTTCTTTAATGCAGCCAACGGTGAAATTTTGTGTTTGCCATGGGCGTGGGTGAACAAAAGTGGAAAGAGGAAAGCGGTCGGTATTTCCGGTCAAGGCTGACCCGATGGACCAGAAAATTAGCCAGCTTTGAGCTGGGAAACCTCGGATTCCAGCGTTCAGTTCGATACAAAGGCAAAGGCAAAGAGTTTAATTTTGAAGTTGGTACTTTGTTTAGGAGCTATACACTTAGATTCGAATCCCTTTATTTAAGATAATATATTTCCCAATTTTATCTTTTCAAATTGCTTGCTTGGTTAAAGCTTAATAATCAAATACTAAGAGCATAATAATAATGGCTTGAAAGTCTTTTTCATAAAGGATTAAATGATATTGAAGATAATGCGGTTTCTTTATGAATAAAGTAATAATCAGATATGAATAAAAAAAAAACAAAAGATTGCTTTTTGGTAGAAGACCAGCTACCCGCTGTTATCCAGCTGGCTTTGAGCATCAATTACCCGGCGCAGCCTTTACGCTTCTCTTGGCCAAGATCAACCACCTGAACAAAAAGTTGGTTTTTTTGGACCAGCTGGTCAACAATCAAACAGACAGTTCCACTTTCCAGCACCTGAGACTTTGGACATTGGACAACAGGCGACGGACGGCAGTCGGCGGACGGCGAAGAATGCGGCGATGTTGATGGTGATGGGTTGTAGAAAGTAAAACGAAGAACTCGAACGCTCAACGTGTTTCTTTTGTTTTGCCAAATTCAAATAAGTTAATGACAAGGAGAAGAAGAACGCACAGAAGCGGATGGCCAGCAACATAGATGGAGATCTGGAGAGTTCGGAGCGGCGGGTGTTTGAGGGGATATACTCGCAAGTATACTGGCTAAAGTGGGGGCCAAACTGGTTGACACAATTCCACAATTCCAAACGCCGACTGGCGACTGGCGACTTTTACGTGCAATTGCCACTTTGGCTGCCTTTGGCTTTGGTTTTTCCAACTCCATTGCTCATCATTATTGGCCCACTTGAGTGTCGACCGTGTTTCACCTTTTTGTAAATATCATTTACCTATGACTTTTTTATCCTGGTATCCTGTGGTCAATAATTTTATAGCTGCTACTCCCGGACACACTTCCGTATTGCACTTGGAACACAAAAAAAACTAAGGCACTCCGTGAAAAAAAAAATTATAAAGGTTTTAACTTTGCGCGCGTGTTGAAAGATAGATGATGGTTGATTTTCCCGCTTTGCTAGGAAATCTAGGGCCAAGGCTGCTATTTTATAAGACTGAAGAAGACTGAACTCAACGCTCGGGGACGCGGAACTCGACTGCGCGGACTTGGAGCCACCAGGCCGAGTTATGGGCGATTACACGGGTTGGGGCCACAGCTGATCGAACCAACAACAGCGGCAGCTTTCTTTTCGCATCGAACGTGTTCGGGGCTCTTCGGCGGCAGTTCGTCGGCAGGCGGCACCTGCTCTATGGTATAGAGCTTATAGTACGCACTAGGCCAAGATCCAAACTTATGGCAGAGGCCTAACGGTAATGCGCCGATCTATGGGCACGTAGCACGTAGCACGCTGCATGCAATTAACCCACAACACAGAAAGAAATGATATAGATATCCTATTGACTTTGAATTAACGAAGCTGATCTTATATTTCCATATGAGGCTCTTCTTAAATTGGCCCGAAGCTGTTAGGCAACGTAATGTTGCACGGCCCTAGTTCCCAAATATAACCAAAAAATTTAAATCTTTAGCCCATTAGCAAGAAATCATCGAAACATAAAGAAGATCTAAATAATTTAATATATAAATTACACATTTTTAGTTTGCGTGCACGCAGACTCTCCTTCCTCTTCCTCGTTACAAGTTGGGTGATTTTTCATCAACCTGATGATGGATTACAAAAGAGGATTTCTTTGTCTAGCTATGAGCTCCCCTGATGAGTAATACTGTTGTGCACACCTTGAGAGAATGCAAGCCTTGAACTCCACCGGTAGACAAAGAATATCATACATCCTTGATCATCCCCACACCTTAAAGCTACGTGATCGGTTTTAACTGACATATTTATGGAATGTATAAAATATATAAAGCGATCCTGACAGTCATTCATATTCTCATTTATCATACACATTTAAGTGCGTAAGATATTTAAAAGAAGATGACTAATAGGAATTAACCAGTTCGTATAACTGGAAATTAAAGATTACCAAGTATTTTTTTTAAGTCCCAGAAAAAAACATTTGTACAACAAAATCTGAGTATTTTCTCAGCTTAAAATCATTTATAAATTTAATAGAAACATTTTTCAAGAGATAGTAGATGTGCTTTCTACGGCAAAAACTTGAAATCGTTCGATACACAACAACTCGTTTGACGTCTTGTCTTATCCAATTTTTATGTAACCCCATAACGACCCGTGATTATTTGTCCAATCGATTGACATTTTAAGCTTTGACTAATGAAGCATCCAAAAGACTTGCAGACGTAAGAGAAAATATGTATTAAAGTCAAATTTTAAGGAAAACATTTTAGATTATGCAAAAAATAATCATGAGAGTTAATATCAGAGGCGATCGCTTCATTGACATCTATAAGACTATTTCGCCTAAGCTAATACAGTGATTTTTTTTAACGAACACTTGCCTTTAGCATTCTCATTTCTCTCCTTTCAGGGAATTGCAGTTTTCAAGCCGATACACAAGAGAGCTAATATCGCAGTTCCATATTGTTCGGGGCGAATAAGATGGGTAAATAAATAAGTTATTAGACAGAGCGTTTAAGGGAATGTTTGAAAACATGTTTTAATAATTGATTTATCATTCACATATGTAGTTGTTGTATAAGTATGCATTTTCTATATAGTAGTTAACATATGGTGCTGATTCTTTCCTTTCTCTACATTCAATTTGAACTTTTTTCGTTCCGTTCGATAATTATACATATGTACACAAAAACGAAGCCCTGAAGGGACACTATGGGTCTCCCAAATACATATTATATAGTTATCTATAGGCCAATATTGATAACAATCGGGGGAGGAGTGGCGGAATCGGAGAAATCTGTAAGTATGGGTCTGAACACTTGACAAAAGTTTGCCTGGGCCGGCAATAATACTCGCAACAAAACTACATACAAATATACAGACACAGTATCATAATATAATATACATTAAACAATTCAATAACAAGGGTAGGGGACAAACAAAAAAAAAAACGCATATCGAAAGGCAGGAAAAAAAAAAACGTATAATATTATTTGTATGCCAAATGGTTAGCGATCATCTAGCTCGCTTAGAAGATGGGTATGTAGTTGTCGATCTTTGCGCGATGCTTCTGGGCGACGCACTCAGCGATCCAGACGATGTTGCGGCACTCCTGCTCCTTGAGCTTGAGGTACGCGTAGAAGACTCCAAAGTGGAACTGTTGCAAGAAAGCGTACACATTCAGCTTGACTTCGTGTTCGAAGAACTTGTCCTCTAGCGTCTTGTCACCGGGATTGTTGCCGGATCCGTCGAACAGAGCGGCGTACTCTGCGTAATATTCAGCCACGGTCTTAACCTGCTCGTAGTCGTCAGCCCGAGCTAGAGCAGCTAGACCATCGGGGTACATCTTGCCGCAGTTGGGATACAGCTTGGCACGGTCGTCCTTGGACAGCTCGGTGCCAAAGGAATTGATGGTAATGATGATTGCACGACGATCGGCCTCGAACTGCAATGGAAAGTATAATCATTATTTAATCATTTAAAATAACACAAGAAAGGTATAGGTAACATTTTGCTTGCTCATAGTTATAAGCCTGAATATAAAAACTTAATAGCCAAGCAATTCGTTAAGATTCTTAAATGCCTTTCTTTCTGAATAACCACTTACAGCCAAGATCTCGCACATAACGTCGGCGGTGGCGCCGCCCATGTTCTTGCAGAAGTTGTAGAACGCCTCCAGATAAGCCTTGTAGAGGGTGTTACGAATGATCTCAATGTTCATCTCATCCAGATCCTGCTCGGAAATGCAGTCGACGAAGAAGGGAGCCAGAGGCGTGTCCACCAGGACGGCGTTGTACAGCTCCGCCGGCGTGGACGCCACATGGATAGCTTCCATCTGCTCGAAGCTGCCCAGTGGGTGGCACTTGGGGATCAGCTCGGAGATGGGACGCTGGTGCAGCGTGCCGGTGATCAGCAGGATGATGTTGTCGATCATATAGCCGTAGGTAATGAAGTCCAGGAAGTTGGACAGCGGCTCGACAGCATGGTTTCGCATATGCTGGAACTCGATGACCAACTTCTCGCGCAACTTGTCGTCGATTACAGACACCGACAAGGGTGATGGCTCGTTAGCCAGGAAGCTGCCGTAGTCCGTTCCCTGCAGATGCAGCTTGAGATCTGTAAAGTTAAAGGAAAATGAAATTTAAAATACCATTTTGACACTCTGCCCATCATAAAACTAGATGACCTTATAGAAACTGTGAGGACTCAGGAAATGAGATTTACGAGTATATTCTACAGGACAAATATCACATTTTTTCTTGATTTATATCATATAGATATGCATGTAAAATGAGGTAAATTACAAACAGGGAGCTGGTTCTAGATCATTTTTTCGAGTCATTGGAGTTAGCTCTTGGGAAAAGGGTTTTACGGCTTCTATGTGACCCTGAGTCTTCAGTGACCCTGAATCAAGGTATCTGTAATATCCAGGAAAAATTACCAGAGGCCAGATAAAAAACCAGTTGAAAAACGTCAACAAATCACAAGACAAGCTTACACACACCGGCGCAATGAAACATTAACAGCAGTGCATGTATACATACACACACGCACGCCGCTGTTATCGCTGGTCATGTGACCCAGGGGCGTGTGGGAAAATGGGGTCTATGGGGGACTCGGTTCCAATGGAGTTCTCTGCGGTAACCACTCACCCTCCAAGGTCTCGCACTGCACCAGGTTCAGGTAGTCGGCCTGCTTGAGGATGCCGCACTTGAAGCCCCGGCACAGACCCTCCAGATATCCATTATCGATGTTGAACATAAATCCCGAGCTGTTCATCTTGATGACACACGCACACACACACGTTGAGCTGGCTGGAAGTTGAAAAGGTGTCGAATTCCACTGGATTTCTGGATTCCTTTTGATTTGGCTGCTCTCGCTCGACCGAAAGTTGCGCGAATTGTGTGACAAAGGGCGTACAGTTCGAAACGGAGCGACGGTGAAAATTCAACCTTTTTTCTCTATCGATCGACAAGTCATATGATTTCCACCTTTTCTTCTTCTTGTTTTTTCTTGTCCAAATGTCAGCGCAAAAGGTGCTAAAAATGGCCATATGTCAGCTGACAGTGTGCGCCTTACAGCACGCTGTTAAGATGACCGCTAGTCTGGCAACGCCGAGCCAATTTGAACTTAAATATAATTTTGTTTATACATATATATATTAGGAATCCATTTAATTTATTTTTGATTATTTCTCAGTTCCCCGTAAATTGTTCAAGTTATAAAACAGTTATTTATCCAGCATATTATTTTTGATAATATTTATTTGAATATATACAAAAGAAGTGTACACAGAAAAGGTAACTGTTATTTACTGTTATGTATTTTTTAACGCATCTTAGTATCCTTAGTCTCTTTTGAATTGGTCGAGATCCTGCCACTTCCGTTCCCGCTCCCTGCGTCTAGCTCTTCTCTCGGTGAGGGCCGCCACCTCATCATATGGCTTATAGTAGTAGGCCACAAACATGAAGATCAACATGTCGACGAACATCAAGCCGGCGAACAGAAAGAACTCGCTAGCCTGCGAATCAAAGAACTTAAGTTCTGCGATTACTACGACAATGACGTTGCCAAAGGCGACTGTTAGCAGCCAACAAGCCTGCAGCACACTCTTCATGCTGGGTGGTGACTGGGAGTAGGAGAATCCCAATCCGGTCACGGAGAACATCACCTCCCCAAGCGTCATCACCACGTACTGCGGTACCAGCCAGAGCATGTGCATGGAATTGGGGCTGGTGACCTCGATTTGTCGCGATACGAATGTCCCGTGACTCTGCCCAATCAGCAAGGCATAGACGCCTCCAGCTCGCAACTCCAATTGGGTGAGATTCTGATCCGCCACCTGGACACTATATCCGCCCGTATTCAGCTCGTATAGATCGTGATTGCGGGCGGGCAGATCCAGGGCAACATTCTCCCCGGAATTCTCTGTCCAAACCACCCGAGTGGTGGCCAGCAGATTTGCTAGTGTCCGAACAAAGGCCCATGAGCGATTGGACTTCTGAACCTCATCCACGTACCAGTACTTAACAATCGCGTGAGAAGGTCGCAGGAATAACGAGTGGGCGGTGGCCTCGTATAGCTGTTGGGTACCGCCCTCCAGAGTGGAGCACCCTAAGGAGTATACATTGGGAAGATATCAACTGTGATAAGTTTTTGAAAGCAAGCAAACTACAACAGTACAACCGCAACTGGTAAGGAACCTTTGGATTCTTAAAAAATTATTTTAGCCAACCAACGTCATTCTTTGGGACTCTAAATGTGACAGCCCCTGATATCTTTTAATGATATAATCGTATTAATGATTACAATCTATGGTGTCACGCTTATCTGTAATGAAGCAACTAACGGAGTTGGATGTAAGTCTCATTTAAGTTTTGAAAAATCCAATTAGATAATTTCTTAATACGAGGAAAACATTATAATTATCATTTCTTATAAGAAAACTCACCGTCGGTTAGACTTTCCACTGTGTAGGTTAACTTGAAGGTGCCATCAGCGCTTGTAGCCACACTACCTGAATAATAGTAGTCCAGACCCCTTAAAGTAAAGCTTTCACGAGCTCCGATGTTCGTATTAAAGCGATAATCGCAGTCGGGGATACCGCTAAAGACTCGAAGTTGGGTATTACCACTACTCGGAATCAATGGGTAAGTGTGCTGCAAAGGATGGAAATATAGATAGGAACTCCTATATACATAGAACCAAAACTCCTATTATTGGATACCTCTATTCTTCTCTGTACTACTTAAATCCTTCCTAGCATTTATACATTCGAGCACCATGCAAAATCACCAGATTTATATTTTAATACGGACTTCAATACAGAGTATTACAGATAGCACAATTTAGATAGAAAAATACATCTAAGAACAAAAAGCATACATAGGATAGAATATAGTAATAACACGCAACGAGTTTATATTAATTGTTTTCTTTTATTAGATTAACTAGATGGATGTCTTTTCATATGCAACAACGCCCGGTCGGAGCTTCACTTACACTTAGCTTGGGAATGGACAGAGGCCACTAAGGATTTACATATACACATCTACAAATACAAATACATATAATACACAACGCAGGAGCGAGCAGGACAAATCGGATCGAGGGTCTACTCATTGATTTCCTTGCCCTTGTTCTCGACTCCACCCTCGAGGGGAGGTATCTCGGCCTTGGCATCGCCCGCCGTCAAGGGCTGGGCTTCCTCTTCCTTGTTGGGATCATTGGGGACGTAGTAGTATGCCATTACCATGAAGATCAGCATGTCGGCAAACATGAGGCCGGCGAACAGGAAGAACTCGCTCGCCTGCGATTCGAACAACGCCGCCTCAGCAATGATAACCACAATGACGTTGCCAAAGGCCACTGTTAGCAGCCAGCAGGCTTGCAGGACACTTTTCATGCTGGGCGGTGCCTGGGCATAGGAAAACTCTAGACCCGTTACGGAGAACATCACCTCGCCAAGAGTCATTACCACGTACTGCGGCACCAACCAGAGGATGTTCATCGAATTGGGTTCCGTCACTTCCACCAGATTGCCCTCAAACTGATCATTGATTAGAAGAGTGTACACTCCACCGGTATGTACATTAAATGTCCCAACGGTTTTGTCGTCCACCAGGACTTCATATTCTGCCGAATTTACACGTGTGAGCAGGGCGTTACTGGCCAATTCCGCATAGGCATCCTCTCCCTTCGAAACACTGTGCCAACGGATCGTCTGGCCCTGCGGCACATTAGCAACATTCCGGATCAGCGGATAACTTTCGCTCGGCTTGTCCACAAAGTCTTCCTCCCAAAAGTATTTTGTGCCATTGCTGGGATTTAGGAACAGCGACCAGGCTGTTTTCTCAGTCAAGACCTTTGTCTCCGAGATTTCAATGGTACAGTCCGCATTGCTACTTCGAAGAGTGTACTCCAAGTTCTGGGAACCAGATAAATAGATGTCCTTGTTGGTATAGACATTGAAAGAGGGCACTATCACGCTCTCCAATCCCGGAAGATTCGAGGTGAAGGTATAATCACAGTTCTCAGGGTTGAAGATGCGCAGCTGGATGTTCTGGCTGTAGGGCAGGTCGGGATATGTTTTCTAGCAACAGCAAGGCGTGCAACGAGAAAAAAAGGGGAAAGTGCAGGTGCAGGTGCAAATACAGTACAATACAATATATATATAAGCAATACTAATAAACAACCCTACTCCTTAGGACCACTCACCTCCAGATTAAGCTCTACCACGCCAGAAATGATAAAGGCAATGCCGGCCAGGATACCGCCCATCGTAAGTTTCTGCAGTGGTCGACGGATGCCTACTAGTCGCAGTGCTGGATAGAAGGCCACATCGTACAGGGGAATGAAGAGGAGAATGAGCAGGGGATTGAGCACTTGCAGCTGGTCGGGCTTGATGTTCCAGGAGCCCATGTCGCCGTCCATTCGAGTTGCCTGGAAGGTCCAGCGTGAGCCCTGCTGATCGAATAGTGCCCAGAAGACCGGAAGTGGCAGGTAAAGGAAAAGCACTCGCATCAGGACTTTAACGTCGTCGATCAACTGGCGGTCGTACTTGACATCGGCATAGTCTAGCCAGTGTTCCCTAGGATTGGTCTTCTTCTGCTTGCACTTGGTAGTTATAGCCGTCCAGATTGTACTGCTCACCAGCACCACCATATTACCGGCCGGGGGCTTCATCTTGTAAAGGGATCGACCCAACACGAAGATAATTACTGAGATAATCATCAGTACGGCCGGTACTCCAAAGGCCAAGGGGTAGCAATTGATGTCGTCGAAACAGGACACATCCTCGCGCAGGATAGGTGTCACAGTAGTGGAGATCAGCGATCCGGCATTAATCGAAAAGTAGAAGAGTGAGAAGAACGAGGTGATCTGTTTCACCTGCTCCGGCACCTTGAACTGATCGCCGCCGAATGCCGACACACAAGGCTTAATTCCACCCGATCCGAGGGCAATTAGCGCCAGGCCCAGCATTGTGAACGTCTCCATAGGTAGGTTAAGTGGTCCAATGGCTCCCAGGGTCAATAGAACAGATCCGCATATATAAACCAACGATAAATACAGGATCGTCTTAAATTTGCCAAGCCAAGAGTCCGAAATAATAGCACCAAACACACATAGGAAGTAAACGAACATGGTAAAGACGTGGAAGACGACGGTGGCTGTGTCATCGGAATATCCCAGAACTCGGCTCAGATATAGAACCAATACAGCTGTAAAAAATGCAATACATTTAGCAAAGACACAGTGCAAGGATTCCTCTGGATTCACCCACTTCTCATGCCGTAGTAGTTGAAACGCTCGCAGAACTCGTTACTGATGATAAAGAACACGGACTTGGGATAAGGCAGTTTCTAAGGATTAGGACAATCAGCCATGGTAAGTTGGAGTTTTAAAAGGAAAATGTATTAAGTTTTACCTTCTGCTGACCCTCAGCCTCGGAGACGTTCTTGAAGTCATTGGCCTCCTGCAGTTCCTTGCCATTCTGCTCGGGCTCCTTGCCATTTTTTTCGGGTTCCGCGGAAATTTCGGGCAGCTTCTTGGCCTCCACCAATGCCTTGCCATTAGTCTCGACGGCGGGTTGACTTTCAGAAAGTGCAGCAATCGGCGTAGAGTCCTCTAAGGTGGCAACACTTGGGGTGGTGTCCTCAACAGGTGCAACACTTGGAGTGGAATCCTCTACGACCGAAGGATTCGCAGGCGCGATCTCAGCAGCTTCAGAAATCACTGGTTCAGCCGCAGGCTGTATTTCTGCGGACGAGAGAAGGATCGAGGTCAGAATTTATCAGTCAAGTACTTGGCAAGAATATTAGAGCCCACCCAACAGGGGTACTTGCTCCGCCGGCCGTTCCATTTCGTCTGCCCACACAGATTCGTAAGGGATCTGTTAGATTGGCAACATTTCATCAGAATAGGTAAACCGTAACCGAAACCGAGACTTGTGGCCTTGTGCTTGACACCTCCGCCGCAGATAAGGACTGCTCTATATTTGGCCAGGCCTTTAGTCTGCCCGTGGGCGTGTGAATTCGGTGGCCCGGAATAAATTAACCAGCATTAGCCGTACAGCGTTTACGTGGTTTACGACAATGGCCGACAGATAACCCAGCTAGGAAAGATAGCTCTCTCGGGGATCGTCTCTGCTTTACCTTGCTAACTTGTCTGAGAGTATGGCTTTCCACTCCATAAATAACATGCTGATGACTGACTGTGATGCTGTGTATGAATGTCTGGTGGGTCTTAAATGGTCATGTCCATATGGATTGAATGGTAATTGCAGCAAGTGCCTTTGGTCATGGTCATAGCCATGTTTAGGCAACTGTATTTGGATCTGGATCTGGATTGATGTTCAGGAAATCAACTGGGGAAGTCCCTATTGATAAACTGTGAATGGGCTTTATCATCTAGCCGCTATATCCAGAATCGGTTCAGTTTCGGCGCTAATCCATCGATGTTTTATCAGCGTTTATGGACGCCATTTGAAGCAATAATGTAGCCATAACATGGCACCATAAACCGTGGAAACAATGCTATTGCACGCACTACACTCCACATCAAACATCCATTAACATAAAAAAGCCTTATCGCAGGGGAACACAAATATACAACATATAAGAGTATCAGACGTGTACAGCATTGACCCGCTTCGGCGGCCGTTTAAAGTCGGGATACCAGGCATATTAATCACCTCCTTTACTCAAAATCAACTCATTCATTCATTTTCAGGTGGTAATGGTATATGGCCGATAGTACTTGGGATATGTGTCAATGTCACAGAGGATGGAGAATTGGTCTTCAAACAGGAATATTTTTCGATCGGAACTATAAAGATGACATACCAATCGCAAGGTAATTAAAAAATAAATATAATGACGGCTTTTTCTATAAATAATAAGATAAGCCTGGTGGGACTTGAGTGCAGTTGTAAAGAGTGGGAAGTGATGTGAAAGTGTTCTCATTTTCACTTTCTCCAGATTTCTTTTCATTAAAAGATTTTAAGGTTTGGAAGATTGATTTAAAAATTGTTTCGTAGATTGATACGAAGTAGTATTGTTACAGTAGATATTTAGATAATTATATAAGTGGTTCTCAGGATTACAGAGATAGTACTTATAAATATATATTAAGGGATAAGATATAAACACACATGTGTTATTGAATGAATGATCCAGCAAATGCGTACGTGCCTGTACAAGTGGCTCTTGGATGACATTGCAGTTCAGATCGCTCTGGACTATGACGACATTTCAACAGCTATTGGCATCGTTATCGTAGTTGGTATTGTTTACCGATTGTCCATCGAATCGGTTGTAAATTAAGTATAGACCTAATATCGTAATCGCCATGGAGAAGGTCTAAAAGTAGGGAGTCTATCCGTGTATCGAACATTTTCCAACTGATTTACAGGCGATTGGGTCCAGAGGAGTTATTATTAGAATGATAAGCGGTTTCGACCCAGTTTTAATTACAAATGTTTTTGTTTTTTGTTTTTGGTTTTTGTACGGTGAAGAAACAGAATTATTCAATGGAAGTTGCCAGCAAGTATGTGTTGGATGTTAGATAAGTTTTGTGTGTTTCGGTAGTGCGCAAACTTTGATTGTCTTGTTCCGTTTGGAATGGCAATTACGTCCCGATATCGTTACCGCCCCATCCAATTCGACCAAGTTCTGCACCGAAAGTGAGTTACCAAATACCAAATACAAAATGCGAAATACCAAGCAAATTGCTCACTAATTGCTAGCAGTTGCATTAAGTATAGGCATTCTCCAGCTCTCCCAGCGCTTTGACAGCAATCGTTCGCGTGGGGAATACCAAACAAAATCGCAGTCACAGTTTTGAACGCCCGCAATGGCAGTTGTCTATGAATATGCAAATGATACCGGCGACTGACATTGAAATGCAAGCACACAAATATACAAAATTAGAAAATATATATATATATATATATACAATGTAGGCAAGTCGAGTTTTTACTTTTGTGATATAGGCAAGGTCTGTCTGTGCCAATTGCCTAAGTTTGGCAGTTCTTTTTCATGGGCCTGCCAAAAGCGAAACCGCATTTGGACCTGGTTGATGTGGTAAAGCCGCTCAAGTGGCTAAGACCCGGGGCAAACCACTTGAGGTCCCTTATCGGAGCGATTAGATTTGCGGGTTGCACACGCTGCCAAGAGAATCGACAACTGCTAACCAAGAGTTCTTGGTATAGTTCCTCACTTTTGTTCCTAATGCCAATAAGTGTCCCCAGATATTCAGCTAATCTTTACAGCTTGAATGTTACCCAACGGACTATATTTAATATGGGTGACGGTTTGGGAAAAAAGGCCCGCAATAAATTAAATAGAAGTTTCAGCACAATCTAGAGGCTATGGGGAATTTTCATTAGTCTAAATGGCATATTAAGGAAACGGAACAATGATTCAAGACCTAAATTCAAGTGCATATAAAAACGATTCTTTTCGATAAGGAATGTTTATAAAGATATTGAAAGATGCATTTATATAAATCAAAAATATCAAAGTTATTCAATCTAAAATTCAGGCTTTATTTTCAAATTATGACCCACAAATCTCGGTTCAGTGATCTGTGTAATTACTACCCCACTGTAAAAACTATAATTAGTGATGATTAGTTTATGATTAGTAATACCATTTTCTTTATCCGTCATGTTGGGAATCCGTAGATCGTTTTACATCCGTTACGCGTCACTTGAAATCGAAGAGAAATATGACATTTATTTAAAAAGCATTACGTTGTACGAGTACATGTATAATATGTAGGACGGTTGCATAAACTTAAGCTTTCTTTTTTATTTACAAAAAAATAAACACATTTGTTGTATTTTTTGTATTGAGAAAAAAACAGAAACATGCAATAAAAAACAGAAATAATCCTCTTCTTTAATAAGCTCATAAGCTGGTAAAAATAGAGGGTAACCATAAATATAATGGCAATTTGAAAGTATTGAATATTTTTCATTTGATATAAGAGAATTCTTATCATGTAGAAAAATTATGATCTCAATTGATGTGTAATGGATTATTAATTGATTTTAAATGTAAATTGAACTGACTATTTCCGGAGAAATATTAATAAATAATAGATATGTGCATCTTGCTGTTAGAAAAAGGTAGTGTAAATATGAATCATTTAGAAATTAGATAAGAAATTATTCTTCCTAAACCTCAATTCTTGTTTTTGGTCTACACCTTTTTTAAAGGATTTCAAATTATGATAGTGTTTTTTTTATTGCTTGTATAGTTTGTTACTGTGTTTTTTGCTCATGTTCTCTTATTATCGTTGTTGCTTTAATTGTTCGTTGCATTACGCGCACTCGTAACTCACATTAAATCATTTAATAACTGCAAAAAAAAGATCTAAAACGCACGTCGGATCGGTTTTGGGATCGGTTTTGAATCGGTTGTGAATCCAGTAGGGTCGAGCGATCAGACCACGTCCGCCAGCGGCGATCAACAGCCTCAGACTGAAGTCGATTGTCGACGAGTTTTGCTAAGAAGCCGTTAACGTTTTCGTTGGTGCGCTGTTGCGCCTTTTGTGCTGCTCTGCCCGCTGCGACTGCGCGCGTGTTCTGCCTCGGCCGGCGTCGCAGTCGAAGGATGACAAAAAGTGTTAAAACTAGTGATAAGCCTAATCGCAATATTATCGACAGGCCAGTGGAAGTATTTACGGCCCGGTGTTCGCTTACCCACAATGAATGAAGCCGCGCGGTCGCTCTCGTGTTTGTTATTTATGACCCACAACCCATCGAAATAAGCACCCCCCTTTGGTACCTTGTTCTAATCCCCCTCTAACCAACTTGTCATTCTCCGATCATTGTCCATCACAATTGCTATGCTTATCACAAATGCCACGCCCCGTCTGTTACAGGCAAGGTAGGTTGTGCAGATTGCGCTAAGTCATTAACTAAATATTTTCAACGCACTCCGGCTATCTTTCGGCATTACTTGCAGATCTGTGGGATGGGAGCTTCCCACCTTTAACGGCCATAAGTTATGAATTGAAAAGTAGTCTAGTATATATAGTCTAAAGATAATGATAAAAGCAACTACGTTTATACGTTCGCAAAATAGAAAAGATAATGATAATGCAAGTCAAAGAAGTCATAGAGGTTAAAAGAGACAGATTTAGGGGAAATACTTATAATTATTGTAGAATATTAATGCTTTGCAATAAATGAATTCGACTGAGGATTAAATAAATAATATTTATATCGATTTGGTAGAAATGCAAAACAAAAATTGTAAGATATATTTTCCAGGAAAGTTCTTAATACATTATTAAAGCAATTTGTCCAGTATTAAATACAAATAACTTGCCTAATCGAACTAAATGACTTTCTATTTTCACACTTTTCAATGTACACATAAATTACTTACCTAAGACCCACATGATGGGCATTATTTTGATAGCTCTTAAATAATTTATGTATGTTAAACCCTTTTATTGATAACAATGGGAAAATAAACTATTAGAAAGCTATTAAATAGTTTTAAGGTCGATAATTTTATCATAAATAAGTTTTATTAAATATACTCAATACTCTTATACCTATTTTTGGTTGAAAAATTAGTATTCTGCCTATAGCTAAGCCAATAATGGCCCAAAATCAGAATGCAATACCTCGCTAGCTTGTCTTCTTATTCTTATTAAGTCTATATTCAAAGTTGAAAAAGTAAAATTTAAGCCTTTTTTCGAACATTTAGATGATGTTACACCTTACAAAAAATGCAAATTTTGCTCAAAACCAATTAGAAAATTAAAGGGGTCGTTGTTTTTGTTGTTAGCTTCACAAAACAGTCGTTGTTTTACCTGGGCCTCTCATTTTAATTAATAATTATAAGGATCGGAGGATTTGCTTATAAGCTGGAGAAAACGATCAGTATTATAGCTGCGTTTAGTCAAGTTACGATAAAAAATACCAAAAAAAAATATAGGGGTTTAAAGGGTACTGCAAATCCCGCATGAAACGGAAATTCCGACAAGGAACCGTTATAGTTGAACCCCCCTTTGGCCCACCGCCATTGATTGGCATCTAATCGGAGGTGGTCGCAAAACTTGTGGCGTTTTTTTTTATGAACTTAATCGCTGCGTCGATAGCTGCGAATAGTATTTATGGCCACCTATCATTATAGCCATGCCCAGAAACAAGTATAAACATCTATTGGCCATAGCCAATCGACCGATTCCTGATAGTCCATAGACGATATTGTTATTGTTATTGTTAAACATTACGAGAAGCCCTGACTGTACGACAAGTGAACTTTTTGTTTTGCTTCTTGCTTTCGATTTTACGATTGTCATTTGGCTGGAGATTGCATGGTGTCTAGTCTTCATAATATGCGAGCTATGCGATCGATTGAGTAACACTTAATTAAAGCCATCAAGACGATTGGTGTCTGTGTCTGTGTCGATCGATCGGATTGCGTGCTGACAAATATACAAAGAAAGCTAAAATAAAACCCACATATAGCTATTGGATTTCCATGACATTTATAAAGTAGAATCTGAGTAAAGAAACTATTTGTTGATCATGGGGATTACAGTTACGGCGTTATCAATCTGATGGTAAAGTTTCTTCGATTAGATCAGAACTACATACTTAATCGGTGGGCTAATCGCACCAACCAGCACGAGCTTGCCAAATCGCACTTTGTGCCGATTAAGTAAGGGGCCATAAATGCGAAGCGAAAGCAAGATAAAGACGATGTCCTTGTCACAGATAGGCAGATACTCAATCGTAGATACTCGATCGATTTCTTAGGGCAGTGTCTCAATAGGCTGATATGTTCAGATAAAGGCACTTGAGGATCTAGAGTCGAAGGCCCGAACCCTGATATCAATGGTGATAACTTGTGGAGTGTTTGCTTAATTGATTGGGTTTAAACACAGATATAGAAGCTTCACGTGAATTTGTTAAGTTGCTCTTTTTATCGACATTTATTGGTTTTAGAAAAAAAATAATCCCATTGTCGATTTCAATTGTAAAATAAATACTTCTTAGAAAATGAATGAATTCATTGTAAGTAAATGTAATTTAATCAGTACATTTTTTTCTTTGTTTTAGCTGTCAGATATTCTGACTTTATTTCAACGATGTATCACAGGCAACGGAATAAAGAGTTATACGGTAGTTCCAGCTCACTCTGTAGCTTGAGATCTGATTTGAGCCGACTGATAAACGGATCAGAACTCAGAAGTAAGTTGATAACTACCCTGTCTTAAAATATATTTTCATGACTTATTCTATAATACTACAGTTGAGAACTTTAGTCGCATTCGAGAAGAGGACGATCCGTTTCCGCCTTTTTGCTATGAACAAGATACCTACGATTTTAAAAAGGTAAGTCCAGCATGCAATCTAAATGGATATTGGACAAACTTTTATGGGACTGCATATATACATACTTCCGCAATCTTCAAAAACCTAATGATATACCACGGCGCTCCGAAGTACTCTGTTCTCGTGAAAAACCTCAGTAATCTAAAAGTGAAACAATATCTAATGCGGATTGTAAATCTTTACAGCTGGATAGATTTATGGCTACCTGGGAAAGTCCCACAAATTACTCAAAGCCGTAAAGAAAACAAATAGAGATAACAGGCACTTGGTTGGCACTCGACCATTTTGCACGGCCAGGATTCCGATCGCTAGATAGGTATAGGATCGAAACAAGATAAGATCGATGGAATTATCAGTTTATTAGCTTGATCTAAAAGAAAACGACTGGGATAACCATAAGTTCAAATAACTGATAACTATTAGTGCAAGATATTAAAAATCACGAGCATAGCATTAGATTATTATTATTATTTTCACTTAACAACCTTCCTGTATAATAGCTATACAGTTGTCACATCAAAATTCCTATACAAAGAGATAAGGTAACAAACTCCAAGTGTATTGTATCCAAAGATAAGGACACACATTCCGTAAACCTCCTGGAAAAACAGTGAACCACGCTGTTAAATAAGTAAAGAACACAACTGTTCTTCCATACAATGAGGAGACCTCTGCGATAATGCTAATCATTGCTGTATTCAATAGTTCAGAGAGTCGGCACTCTAAATGGTCGTCATTGAACTTGACTATCTAAAGCTTTTCAAAAGAGAAGAGGAGATGGGAATACCCCTATAATAATAATAGGAACGCTGCTGCAATTGCAACGATCTGTGTAAAGAGAGAGAGAAAGAGGGTTGTAGCTACACTGAAAACAAATTGTGTTCCCTTTAGAAATGAAATCAATTTAAAAGTTAACTAAAGTCTTTAACTTTCCAAGGCAATTATTTAGTCTCAAGCTTTTCGTATCTTAGAACCCTAATTCATTTTTGGGAAAAATAAAATAAAGTCATACTTAGTTTTTTGACTGCAAAGAGCACAGCATAAAGCGAGATCAAAGCTTTGTTTGCTCTTGCTCTCCTCCGACACCTCTCCCCTCATCTTATACCCCTTCCACCTGTTTATCTAAAAATTTAATTTGGTTTTTGTTCTTGTTCGACTTGTTTTTATTTTTGTTGGCTACTGACTGCGCAGCTGCTACCTCTGCCAGCTGCGGCTCAAGTTTAAAAGCGCAGCTTGCAAATGGACTGAGCATCATTTATCGTCGGCCAGCGACGACGATCGTTTTATGGCGTCAACGTGGTGAACACCTCCCCACCCAACCCCTCTGTTTCACCTGTTTTTTGTTACAATATTTATTTTACTTTTTTGGCAAAACAAATCAGTGCAAAAAACCTTTTTGTCAAAACGTGTGCGTGTGTTTTCTGTTTCTCATCGCCGTTACTGCTTCTCCGTTTTTCGGGGGGTACTTCGATAAAATTCCAAAGTGAACAGCGATTCGGTGACTTTTGTGCGAACCTCATTAAAGCGCAATTAAAAAGTACCAAAAGCAAACCAAAGCAATGCCAAAATGGCAAAAGAAATAACTAACGGTAAAAACGGACAAAAAGAGGAGCTCAAGTCCCAAATTGCGGTAAGTGGCCCAAAAGGGTTAAGGTTGTTAACGAACTGTAAACGGAATGCCTAATAAGGGCAACGAAAAAAAAAGAATGTACAGAAGTTAAAAAGCAAATCCCTAACGAGTTCTCCAAATATAATCTACATTTGATCATGCAGAGTATCTATATTTCTTTCAGTGGAAAAGAGAATTTGATCATGCAGAGTATCTATATTTCTTTCAGTGGAAAAGAGAATGGGATGAGAGTAGAACAGCTACTTATCACTTTCAGTTGACAATTGAGAAAGTACAGTGCACACAAAGGCACACACATTAGTGTAAGTCCAATGGTTGTCCGAGAAAACGAAGTAAATGAAGATGTAAACTCACCAAGCTCCAATGACTTTTCTTTGGTCGCTTCGTTCTTCTTTTTTTCTCAGTTCTCCGTGTTTTTTACTTTCATCTGCTCCATCAAGGCTATTGATCGCAGTGGCAGCGCAGTCGACCTTGAACGCCCCCCAGCAATCAAGAAATGTGTGTCAACCAAAATCAAATCGATATCCTTTTATTGCCCGCAAATTGATTGAATTAATCGACGAGTGTCAGAATCAAAACAAAAATCAAAGAGATTTGGGTTCTATAGGCCATTGAATACTATTAAAAGAGTGAATATCACCAGCTTGAAATAATAACAAAATAGAATAATATGCAAAGAGATTTTTGGTTAGGCTTTTACCGAAACTAAATTAAATAGTTCTTTGTTGTTCTTTCGTAACTTTATTATAATTATTATCTGTCAACCATAACAATAAGTAACAGTAAACACCATATATCTATCTATGTATCTAGCTTAAATAATTGTTTTTTTTTATATAATATTATTTCAATTATATTTAATTTACTACATGAGCCCTATCATTTAAATTATTAAGTTAAGTTTATTAAAAGAGCTGACTTAACAAATAGTTTAGTTTTAATAATTCAACATATACACATACATACATATAAGGTTAAGACTACATAAGCCTTTTAGGAGTTACTTTGGGTTTTCCAGTTCTTAAAAAGTGAATTAAATGGCTAAAAATTTCAATTAACCCCTTGTAAAAGAGGGTATACTCCATAGTGACCCACTTTGCTGGTCAGGCCACGCAAATGCATTTACCCCGAGGCTTGTGATCACCTCCGACCACACTCCTACTCCAGAATCACCGATGATAAGGTCTAGACAAACCTTAGACTATCAGCTGTAGCTTTGGTCTCACCTTCTTTAGCTCCAGCCCTCTCTGCGGCGATCTTCTATTGTTTGTTAATTTATTAGCCTATGCTCGACAACTGTTACTGGCCAGAGAGGCGTGGCAGAGACTGGGGACAGAAGAAAGGGTGAGAAGAAAGATGTATGGCAAATCGAACTGTAAAGCTTGAAGCAAGCGCTAGAGAACTCTTAGTTCGATACCGAACGTTGTCTCTGACAGACGGCAGATCAAGATATAAGATATAAGATATTAAGCTCTTCGGGGTCCAAATAAAGCGGGCTGTAAAGTGAAGTCTTGGCCAGATTCAAACCGAAGTCTAATTACAGATCGAGCCAAAATAAAATAACTGCCGACTAAAGCAAGTGTTACATAAAGCTAGTTATGGCTTTTGTCGGCAATGCAGTTGTTGGCACGGAAAATTGCAAATCAGCAACGGTGAGTCTGGCGAGGAGTGAGGAGTTCGGTAAGGGTAGGCACTTGGCCTAGGCCGTGGTGTGCGCAGAATTCTCAATCATCAATGGATAACTTACTTAGTAACTAATAGAGGCACTGGTAGCGAAGCTTTTGCCGGAGAAAACCCGTTTGCATGCCGTTGCTCACCTTGGCCAAGAGACGCGGCAAATCAAAACAAAAAACTATAAAGCCAAGCAAAACAAAACAAAGCTAAAGCAACAAAACCGAAAGCCAAAATGAAAACGAGACGTAGTGACGACAAATACCGACATTACCATATGAATAGGCATAGAAATGTCAAAAAGTTAAGGCATATCCGAAGTTTTAAATACCCTAGCCAAATGATCTCATCTTTGAATTTTAATTTACTGGTAAAAAGATGATAAATGAAGAAAAGGTAACCCATAACTAATTTTCCTTGTTCGCTGAATTATCTTCATACATGAACATACAACTCAACCAAGTAATAGGAATGTTCTGTATAATATACGTTTTTTAGTAAAACAATATAAAAAAAAATGTATAACATTTTAGCAAAGCTCAACAATACATTTATTGCAATTGAAAGAACGTTTTTCTTAGTCAAAGTGACTTCGAGACTATTATAAACAGATTAAGGGTTACAAGCTTTAAAAGGCTTAATGAAATAGTTAATTTACGACCCTCCCTTTTGTTAGAACCTACATAAGTTGACACAATGATATTTTGAGCATTGAAACAAAATGAACTCTGTCAGTGGATAGAAAGTTTTTACAACCTCTTCGTCTCGGGGCGATGGAATGCCTGCCATTCATTATGCACTTAAAACTGAAATCTCTTTGACTTTGGGTGATGTATAAATGAAATGGGTCTATAATTTGCCTAGTCAGCCCATGAAACAACATATTCTCAATAATGGGACATCGATAAAGAAAGTCAGCGATAGGGCTCTGGGATCTGATAAGGCAAATGTGCGACAACGTACAATTAGATCGGAATAGTTGAATGACTTTGGTACTTTTCTCATTCAGGCACCCATTCCATATCCAAAATCGGTGGCCTTCATCATCAGTAATGAGTTTTGCGAGCGATTCAATTATTATGGCATGCGAAGTGAGTAATTTCAAGGGGATATCCTGGCTATATAAAACTAATAAATCTATTTTTGGCCAGCCATTCTGGTGTTGTATCTCACAAACAAGCTGGGCTACAATGAGGAGACCGCAACGGTGTTATTCCACACGTTTACCATGCTGGTTTATATCTTTCCCCTGATCGGAGCTCTTATCGCCGATGGCTGGCTGGGAAAATATAAGACCATACTATATCTATCGCTGGTCTACAGCTTGGGAGCCATGGTGGTGTCCTTTGGTGCCATTCCACTCATGGGAATGCCAACCAAGTAAGTAGTCATGACTATATAGTAGTGCAAAATTACTATACCATATTTGAATTCTTTCAGAGCGGTAACCGTGGTGGGTCTCCTGCTAATCGCGATCGGAACTGGTGGGATCAAACCCTGTGTTTCGGCATTTGGTGGCGATCAGTTCTCACTGCCCGATCAAACTCTCCAGCTGGCCAAGTTCTTCTCGCTGTTCTATTTTGCCATTAATGCAGGATCTCTGATCTCGACCACATTTACACCGATCCTGAGGGCAGATGTCCATTGCTTTGGCGATCAGGACTGTTTCTCGTTGGCTTTTGGAGTACCTGCCGTCCTGATGATCATCTCGGTGCTGATCTTTATAGCCGGCAAGCGATTGTATAAATGTCAGCCACCAGCTGGCAATATGATCTTTGGCGTGTCGCGTTGCATTGCCGATTCATTTAAGGGTTGGAAGAAGCGAAGGCACTCGGAGCCGATGGAGAGCTTCCTGGACTATGCCAAACCGACGGTGGGTGCCAAATTGGTGCGGGAGACCAAGTGCTTGGGTAGGATTCTACGGCTTTTCCTACCATTCCCGGTCTTTTGGGCCCTTTTCGATCAACAAGGCTCACGCTGGACATTTCAAGCCACCCGGATGGACGGTATAGTGTGGGGCTATCAGATTAAACCGGATCAAATGCAGGTGGTTAACCCCTTACTCATCCTGGGATTTCTGCCACTTTTTGACTATATAATTTACCCGATTCTGCGACGCTGCGGCATAAGGAGACCTCTACAGAAGCTGACCATTGGACTGCTCCTTGCTGCTTTGGGTTTCTTTCTGTCGGCGGGTCTCGAAATGAAGATGGAGCAGGCCGCCTATGGAGCGACGCCCACGGAACCAGAAACGGCTCATCTGCGAATATACAATGGCATGACCTGTCGTTATGAGTTTACAAGTGATGTCACTAGCAAGATGGAAACTCCACGCTTTATAGAACCACTGGGAATGTGGGAGGATCTGTCGATCCGTGTGCCTAAGTCCAAGGAATACGCTTTTAAAGCACAGTCAGTAGTCGGAAAGTGTCCTGCCGTCACAGGAAAGTTACGTTTGCAGCCGGGCAAATCCATGGGTTACTTCCTCACCAAGGACAAAATGGTGGCGTTTGCCGATGGCCGATTAGAAATAGACGCAAGTGATAGTGGTCACACGTTTGTGCGGGCTTTACTAAATACGCCAGAAAGCGAGGGACCTGTCATTCTATCGACTGAGTCAACTGGAACCCCGGAGTCGCCGATCTCGCTGGACAACCGTAATATGTCGCAGCTGTACAGGATTCAACCTGGATTCTCCCAAATAAACATCAACGGCAATAAGGTTGGCAGCTTCGAGGCCAAAGGAGGTGGACTATATAGCCTTCTAGTGTCTGGAACTACAAACGATGGCTACCAGTACAATTTGGTCGAGGTATTGCCCCCCAGTGCCGTGTCCATTCTCTGGCAACTACCCCAAATTGTCGTCATGACCGCGGCCGAAGTGATGTTCTCGGTCACGGGACTAGAGTTTTCCTATTCCCAATCGCCGCCCAGCATGAAAAGCGTCCTGCAGGCTTGCTGGCTTCTATCGGTGGCCGTTGGCAACATGATCGTCGTGGTGATTGCTGAGTTCAAGTTCACTAGCTCACAGTCCGGGGAGTTCACACTGTTCGCCTGTCTGATGATGATAGACATGCTCATCTTTTTGTGGCTGGCCCGCAGCTATCAGTATAAAGATCAATTAGAGGACTTCGAGGATGACGATGATGCTACAAACAAGGATTTTATGCAGTCAAAGCCACGGGCAGTAACAACTGTAGAAACTCCACAGAGAAGAATCTGCGACTTGGAGGCCGAACCTGGTTACGGGGCCTATCGGAATCACGCCTACGATAACGATTTTTCGGAGGCCTAAGTGTCAGTACTTAATAATCAAACTCCCCTATCCATAATACCTCGTCGTCGCCCGCATTCGCATATAGACGGTTAGTCAAGTCTCTTATTTATTTTATTTGTTCGCATTTATTATTATTTTCGCCTGTAAATACGTATGAGTGTTGTGTAGATGCATATCTTTTACCCAATTGTTTTGTAAATACATTTTATACGTTTTATTATACATAGATGGTTCGTTAAATTATATTTTTGGTCAGTAACAGTTAATCAAAAGAATCAAATGTTAGTACCTCAGCGTTTGAATTTTAATTTTTATCTAACATATTCTGTAAATGTAAAGCAGTCACTGTTAGTTAACAGGATTTTAGTTAAGGCGTGTTGCCACCTCGCGGGAAAAAGGTACAGTGGTGGCCTGCATGTAGTGCGCACTATCCGATAGAACACCTTAATTTTATGTTTAAAATTACATTTTGTGTGAAATGTTAAATGATCCGTTAAATTTAACTATTTAAATAAGTTGTGAATTGTGTTTGTAAGTCAAATTTTAATTAATAGTTAGTAATTTCTATCGCAAACTAGGGATACATTGGTCAAAAAGTTTGCTAATACCAGAAATCAGGGGCGTAGTTTAAATGAATTAGCATCCCCTTCGGCTTCGGACAAGTGGCATCCCCAATTGCCGTCGTTTTTTCGCCGACAAGCATTAAATGCGTAGTCGTTAAAGTTGTAGTTACAGTGCCACTCCTTAGAACTTTAATTTAAACAAAGGAAAATTAATTTAAAATACAAAACCCAGTCAGCTAGTTAGTAAAAATGTGGCTCCAACGAAAGTGATCTGCTAAATTGCATAAGTCGGGTTATTTTACCAAGTAGAAAGCGGCGTGATAATGAAAATTCATGAAACAGCATTGCCAGCATTGCAGAAAATTCCAAAGAAGAAGCCATTTAGAATGCAAGCCTAAGCACATGAGAAAAACGCCTGCAGCTGCTGCATATCAAAAACCAGACCGTAGCCTTGAGGATTACGAACAATAGAACCCCTGGGAACCGAACCCAAATGGCTTATAGGGGTTGGGACTGGACTCAGGTAGGCCAGAAAACCGAAAAACCCAGGAAACCGAACCTACATTCTTGCCTTCGTCGTTAAATCGAAAATCAGTCGTCGGCGGCATGGCCTAGTGTAAACATCAGTAAGAAACTCTTCTCGAAAGAGTTCAAAGTGTATATTCCTTTTTTTTTGTTTTTTTTTTTAAAGTGACAATTTTTTTAAGGTGAAATCAGCTACTGCAGCCAAATAGACCCAACGCAACTGGACTATGATGTCTTCCATCGGGCAGTGACAACTACTGGGCCTCCCCAGCCCCACATTAAAACTCCGGCTTCTCTATAAATATGAGTGACCAGTAACATAGCTTCAAGTCCAGTAACCGCCCCATAGAGCCATCAACCTATAAAGTACCCAAAAGAAATTCTCAAATTCTAAAAGATTCTCCACCTGAGCTGCAATTCTTTCGGGTGGCGTCTTTGAGGCAACAATAAGATGCGGCTGCATTGAAGAACGTGAGTGTGATGCGAGTGGTGTAACATGTGCGGCGTCAAGCGGAGTGGATGATTCCATATAAACCTAACCTTGCAGTCTTAAATAGTCCCTATGGCCCATAAAAAAAGGAGAAGAATTACTTCCCTTGAAAGAAAAGAAACGAAAAACGCTTGCGATGGAAAAGTTTGACCGGTACGAAAGAGCAAAGAAAATCCCCAGAGCGTTCGCTTGGCGCCACTTACGTTCCGAAAAGACGCGTACGCATACCTCTATTGGTCGTAAGTGGCGGTACGCGAATGCGAGCGAGATAACAATACTGTAGACAAGGAGAGACGGCTCCCTCTCTCTATCTCGCTCTGTCGTGCTGGCCAGGCGTTTGCATCGCAAGCGGCTAAGCGAGACGGCTATAGGGCGGATTGCAAGGCCCGAAAGAGAGCAGTGAAGCAATATAAACCCCTATAAGCATTAAATTACGCTTCGAAAGATGCGTATAACACGTGGGCATCCCTCGGCGAGAACAAAGCTCAAACCTCACTCACGAGCAGCATTTCGTTCTGAAAAGGCCAGCCAAATCTGGTGGAATTACTCATCCAGGAGCGTAGAATCGCAATAAATCAGTCGATAACTGCATGGGCAGGTATATTAATGTAACAAAGACGCATGAAAGCAAGAGCTTAGCGCTCTTTTAAAGCATTATAAAGTGTCATCGTAACGTTCAACTTCACAGTCCATAAAAATCCATTTCTGGTCCTTGCAAAACGATATTGTATTGGCCTACATTTGTAGTTATCACTGTCCTAGGAACTCATCAGACTTAAGAGAGATAATACGGACGGCTATTAGTTAGTTTAGGGACCAGTTAAATTAGGAGCCATGCCGCCATTTAATTCAATTATCAAAGCCATGAAGCTTCGCCCAGAAGAAACTGCCGCTGCATAGGTTCTTAAAGTGCAAAAAAAAGCTAAACAGGATCCCCACTGGCTAAGGGATATATAACTTATAAACACTTAAAAATAAAACACTGTTCAAAAACTCAAGCTAGGCAAAAAACGAAGTCATCAAATCAGCCACAATTTAATAACAACTCAAGAATAAGTCGAGTTTGTAAAAACCAATGTTAAACCATTAGACTTGTGGCTAGGAATCTCCTCAAAAGTGCCATTTTAATTTTGTATTTTGGTTCACAACTAACCAAATATTTGCTTACAGCCAATTAATCAGTTTATTAGCTGAAAAAGCCCTTAAATTAACTGCCAGGAGGTGAGTTTTTGTCTTCGATCCTTGGAAAACGTCAAGTAGGTTGCCCAACTAGAGGAGACAGGCAAGGTAAAGCCTGTATAAAAAACCTGTAACAAAAAAAAAGGATAAAAAAAGAATACAATACAAATGCTATACAAGCTAGCTAATCATAAGTTAAGCGAAAAAAAAACAAAACCGTTTAAAAGGTTCATAAAACGCTCATAAAATGGAGCGCTTCGTGACCAAAAAAAAAAAAACAAGGTACAATAAAGCGAATTAATTGCTGATCAATCGTTCGACCAGCAGTTGATTTAAAAATGTATACAAATATTCGCTGAACTTAGGAAAATTGCTTGCTAAAAAAAAATATTAAATTCCTTCTACTGGGCACCGACAAAACGTTTCCACCTGGGAATTAAGCAAAAGCTGAAATGTTATTGGCCTTGATTATTAATGTATTTCTATGCTGTGTTCTTTCAGATGAGTTTTGAAGAGAGACGAAACTTGGAGCCTCGCGGAGCCAAAGTTTTCAATTTCTTTTCTTTTAAATTGCTAATATTCGAGGCGATTTCCAGCACTTTCTTAAAGATTTGTCTTAAACATCTGCTGGCTTATTCTTGAGTTTAACTTCCCATTTAAAAGTCATCTTCATTCCGTTTTTGACATGCTTGAGCTGAAAATTGCGCAGAGTCCTTTCTTATGGTCAGTTGAACCATTTTCATGCCCAATATCCTGCAGTTAAGGGAATACTATTGCAGCATTTGTCACCGTTGAATTTGATATGCAAGCAGGTTTAAATAGAGCCTATGAAATCCAGTCCCTCCCCAATCGTGGCCATAGCCAGGAAGCTCCGCCAAATACAAGAGAAGATTATACTAATAACATTGTGCTTACTTTCAGATCATCCTTGGAGGAGAATATTTTTGTTTTTGTGTGTTTTTTCAGTTTTTTTTTTCTGTCTAATCTACTCTTGTCAATTGTGCTCCCACACCCAATTCTCCCATTGTTCCATTTATACATTTGTGTAATACCCTGTCATTTCTCAAAAACCAATTACATCCTTCACATGATTCCGAAACCAATTTAGATCCGAAATTACCAAAGATAAACTAAATCACATTTCGTGTTTCGGCGAACGAGTCAAAAGCATGTTTTGAAACGTTTTCCGAAACAGAATAAAAAATGAATTGCGTAGAACGACAACAATGAACGGTATTGAAAGCAAGCGCTTTGGACACGGTTCAAAATAAAAAAAAAATAACAAAATTCAGAGAAAAGAAAAAATAAAACACATTTACTAACAATATTATAAGAAAAACACAAAAAATAGTATATGAAAACTTGCTGATAAACGTTATACGCAGTTCTCGAAAAGATGTATTCTAAATAACAAAAACACAAAAAAAAATAAAAATGCAAGTGAAATGAAAAATGTGTTGAAACGTTATACGAATCTTCACGAAGTGCCCAAAGAATATAAAGAATAAAAGAAACGTTTTACGCCTGAGCCGATTTACAAAGAAATAAAGTATGTTTATTCTGCGGAGCACAACAATGTCAATTTTATTTGGATTTCTTTGAGAATCGGCTCGGGAGTAAAGTGCATGATATCAACTTATTAATCTGCTAATAAAAAATTAAATACGATAAAATTAAGTGGAACAATTGTTTTTTATTGGGTTTTGGGATTCTGTTCTCGGATTTCACTTTTATCGACATTGTCTAAAGCTTTCATTAATAATGGAATGCGAAATTTGGTCAAAAAATGTAGTTTATTAATGTATGTATGTAATGTAGTTTAAAAATGTATTATTATTAACATATTAACAAACCTTATGTTAGTTTTTAAGCCGAGTAAAATATTGGGATTGTGTGAAGGTTTGTTTTTGACTTTTCGTTCAAAAAATTGTGAAATTCCCCTGTCGATGGGCTAATATCTGGCCGTTTTTCGTAGAATTTGATGATGTCACGCCTAATTGGCTTCAGCACGGACGAGAGCTGGAAACCCTATAATAATGGGTAAGTACGCAAGGCTCTCCACCTCAGAATCAGAATCTTTAAACTGCTCCACGGTACGTTACAAACTGTGCCATCGAAAAGATTTTTCGACGTGTTTTATTCGTGTCGGACTAAATTAATCTGCAGTCGTTATGCTGACAGAATCGTGGTACACCTAAACTTACTGGCGAGTGACCTAGCTGAGCCGATTTCTCACCGTCGCGACAGCTAGAAGCTACATCCTTCCCATTTCACTAGTCGTAAGTTCACAATCAAGTTATGAGCCATACGAGGTATTACATTCCTCATTTGGACCATTTTTGGCTGTTCTATGGCCGAAAAACTGATTTTTTTATGCCTGAAATTATGCTACGTCTTTTGACAGCAGAGAGCACGGCTTTGTTGCTGTTTCTTAGCTCTAACTTTGTCAAAACAAGCCGCATGGCTTTAACAATGACATTTTTATGCAGCTAACTACCGAAACTCAACACCCCTATACTTACTTTTTACGTTATTGTTCTGATTTGTTGTTGCGAAGGCTGATTTAATAGCTAAAAAACCAGGAAACCGATTTTTAATAGAAATTTGCAACATTCTTTTCGGCTTTTTAGCTCTAGCTCGGTCGAAATAGGACGCACAGCCAAAAGAACGACTGTTTCGTGCTGCTAACGACCAACACTAACTACCCCTATCACTCGTTTTTCGATTTTGAGGAAATCAATTTTGGCCCAAATTTCGCATTTTTGGTAAGGGGTACCATCATCAAAATTTTCGAAAATGGGACAAAAATGAAGTTTCCCAGATTTGAATGCAAACCAATTGGGAATCATGGCAATCAAGTTACGAGCCATGCGAGGTATTACATTCCTAGTTTGGGCCATTTTTGGATGTGCTATGGCCAAAGAACTGATTTTTTATGTCCGAAATTATGCTACGACCTTTGACAGCACAGAGCACGGCCTTGTTGCCGTTTCTTAGCTCTAACATTGTCAAAACAAGCCGCACAGCTAAAACAATGACTGTTTTGTGCAGCTTACTATCGAAGCTTAAAACCCTTATACTTGCTTTTATCATTATTGCTCTGATTTTTTGATGAGAGCTCTAATTTAAGGACTGAAAAATCAGGAAACCCATTTTTAACAGAAATTTGCAGCTTTTATTGCGGGTTTTTAGCTCTAGCTCGGCCAAAACAAGACGCACAGCCAAAAAAACGACTGCTTTGTGCTGCTAACGACCAACACTAACTACCCCTATCACTCGTTTTTCGATTTTGGGAAAGTCAATTTTGGCCCAAATTCGCATTTTTGGTAAGGGGTACCATCATCAAAATTTTCAAAAATGGGGCACAAATGAAGTTACCCAGATTTGAATGCAAACCAATTGGGAATCATGGCAATCAAGTTACGAGCCCTACGAGGTATTACATTCCTCATTTGGACCAGTTTTGGCTGTGCTATGGCCAAAGAACTGATTTTTTATGCCCGAAATTATGCTACGTCCTTTGACAGCACAGAGCACGGCCTTATTGCCGTTTCTTAGCTCTAACATTGTCAAAAAAAGCCGCACAGCTAAAACAATGACTGTTTTGGGCAGCTTACTATCGAAGCTTAAAACCTTTATACTTGCTTTTATCATTATTGCTCTGATTTTTTGATGCGAGCTCTAATTTAAGGACTGAAAAATCAGGAAACCCATTTTTAACAGAAATTTGCAACTTTTATTGCGGGTTTTTAGCTCTAGCTCGGCCAAAACAAGACGCACAGCCAAAAAAACGACTGTTTTGAGCTGCTAACGACCAACACTAACTACCCCTATCACTCGTTTTTCGATTTTGGGAAAGTCAATTTTGGCCAAAATTTGCATTTTTGGTAAGGGGTACCATCATCAAAATTTTCAAAAATGGGACACAAATGAAGTTACCCAGATTTGAATGCAAACCAATTGGGAATCATGGCAATCAAGTTACGAGCCATGCGAGGTATTACATTCCTCTTTTGGACCATTTTTGGCTGTGCTATGGCCAAAAAACTCATTTTTTTATGCCTGAAATTATGCTACGTCCTTTGACAGCAGAGGGCACGGCCTTGTTGCTGTTTCTTAGCTCTAACTTTGTCAAAACAAGCCGCATGGCTTAAACAATGACATTTTTATGCAGCTAACTACCGAAACTCAACACCCCTATACTTACTTTTTACGTTATTGTTCTGATTTGTTGTTGCGAAGGCTGATTTAATAGCTAAAAAACCAGGAAACCGATTTTTAATAGAAATTTGCAACATTCTTTTCGGCTTTTTAGCTCTAGCTCGGTCGAAATAGGACGCACAGCCAAAAGAACGACTGTTTCGTGCTGCTAACGACCAACACTAACTACCCCTATCACTCGTTTTTCGATTTTGAGGAAATCAATTTTGGCCCAAATTTCGCATTTTTGGTAAGGGGTACCATCATCAAAATTTTCGAAAATGGGACAAAAATGAAGTTTCCCAGATTTGAATGCAAACCAATTGGGAATCATGGCAATCAAGTTACGAGCCATGCGAGGTATTACATTCCTAGTTTGGGCCATTTTTGGATGTGCTATGGCCAAAGAACTGATTTTTTATGTCCGAAATTATGCTACGACCTTTGACAGCACAGAGCACGGCCTTGTTGCCGTTTCTTAGCTCTAACATTGTCAAAACAAGCCGCACAGCTAAAACAATGACTGTTTTGTGCAGCTTACTATCAAAGCTTAAAACCCTTATACTTGCTTTTATCATTATTGCTCTGATTTTTTGATGAGAGCTCTAATTTAAGGACTGAAAAATCAGGAAACCCATTTTTAACAGAAATTTGCAGCTTTTATTGCGGGTTTTTAGCTCTAGCTCGGCCAAAACAAGACGCACAGCCAAAAAAACGACTGCTTTGTGCTGCTAACGACCAACACTAACTACCCCTATCACTCGTTTTTCGATTTTGGGAAAGTCAATTTTGGCCCAAATTCGCATTTTTGGTAAGGGGTACCATCATCAAAATTTTCAAAAATGGGACACAAATGAAGTTACCCAGATTTGAATGCAAACCAATTGGGAATCATGGCAATCAAGTTACGAGCCATGCGAGGTATTACATTCCTCTTTTGGACCATTTTTTGGCTGTGCTATGGCCAAAAAACTCATTTTTTATGCCTGAAATTATGCTACGTCCTTTGACAGCAGAGGGCACGGCCTTGTTGCTGTTTCTTAGCTCTAACTTTGTCAAAACAAGCCGCATGGCTTAAACAATGACATTTTTATGCAGCTAACTACCGAAACTCAACACCCCTATACTTACTTTTTACGTTATTGTTCTGATTTGTTGTTGCGAAGGCTGATTTAATAGCTAAAAAACCAGGAAACCGATTTTTAATAGAAATTTGCAACATTCTTTTCGGCTTTTTAGCTCTAGCTCGGTCGAAATAGGACGCACAGCCAAAAGAACGACTGTTTCGTGCTGCTAACGACCAACACTAACTACCCCTATCACTCGTTTTTCGATTTTGAGGAAATCAATTTTGGCCCAAATTTCGCATTTTTGGTAAGGGGTACCATCATCAAAATTTTCGAAAATGGGACAAAAATGAAGTTTCCCAGATTTGAATGCAAACCAATTGGGAATCATGGCAATCAAGTTACGAGCCATGCGAGGTATTACATTCCTAGTTTGGGCCATTTTTGGATGTGCTATGGCCAAAGAACTGATTTTTATGTCCGAAATTATGCTACGACCTTTGACAGCACAGAGCACGGCCTTGTTGCCGTTTCTTAGCTCTAACATTGTCAAAACAAGCCGCACAGCTAAAACAATGACTGTTTTGTGCAGCTTACTATCAAAGCTTAAAACCCTTATACTTGCTTTTATCATTATTGCTCTGATTTTTTGATGAGAGCTCTAATTTAAGGACTGAAAAATCAGGAAACCCATTTTTAACAGAAATTTGCAGCTTTTATTGCGGGTTTTTAGCTCTAGCTCGGCCAAAACAAGACGCACAGCCAAAAAAACGACTGCTTTGTGCTGCTAACGACCAACACTAACTACCCCTATCACTCGTTTTTCGATTTTGGGAAAGTCAATTTTGGCCCAAATTCGCATTTTTGGTAAGGGGTACCATCATCAAAATTTTCAAAAATGGGACACAAATGAAGTTACCCAGATTTGAATGCAAACCAATTGGGAATCATGGCAATCAAGTTACGAGCCATGCGAGGTATTACATTCCTCTTTTGGACCATTTTTGGCTGTGCTATGGCCAAAAAACTCATTTTTTTATGCCTGAAATTATGCTACGTCCTTTGACAGCAGAGGGCACGGCTTTGTTGCTGTTTCTTAGCTCTAACTTTGTCAAAACAAGCCGCATGGCTTAAACAATGACATTTTTATGCAGCTAACTACCGAAACTCAACACCCCTATACTTACTTTTTACGTTATTGTTCTGATTTGTTGTTGCGAAGGCTGATTTAATAGCTAAAAACCAGGAAACCGATTTTTAATAGAAATTTGCAACATTCTTTTCGGCTTTTTAGCTCTAGCTCGGTCGAAATAGGACGCACAGCCAAAAGAACGACTGTTTCGTGCTGCTAACGACCAACACTAACTACCCCTATCACTCGTTTTTCGATTTTGAGGAAATCAATTTTGGCCCAAATTCGCATTTTTGGTAAGGGGTACCATCATCAAAATTTTCGAAAATGGGACAAAAATGAAGTTTCCCAGATTTGAATGCAAACCAATTGGGAATCATGGCAATCAAGTTACAAGCCATGCGAGGTATTACGGTCCTCATTTGGACCAGTTTTGGCTGTGCTATGGCCAAAGAACTGATTTTTTATGCCCGAAATTATGCTACGTCCTTTGACAGCACAGAGCACGGCCTTGTTGCTGTTTCTTAGCTCTAACTTTGTCAAAACAAGCCGCATGGCTTAAGCAATGACTTTTTTATGCAGCTAACTACCGAAACTCAACACCCCTATACTTACTTTTTACGTTATTGTTCTGATTTGTTTTTGCGAAGGCTGATTTAATAGCTATAAAACCAGGAAACCGATTTTTAATAGAAATTTGCAACATTCTTTTCGGCTTTTTAGGTCTAGCTCGGTCGAAATAAGACGCTTTTTTTTTTTTTTTTTTTTTTTTTTTTTTTTTTTTACATATTTACATTTTTATTTCGCCGGAATCGTTCAGGCATTTGAACATAACCGGGCGTTTATCAGGAAATTAGTTATGGTACTATGGGTGTACCTAGAGTATATGTACAAATATTTACAAAACTAAAATAAAACTATTTACGAAATATTACAAGTTTAAGAAATTAAGCGGGATGGCAAGTCGCTGGGGTGGAATCTTCTAAGTCTTCTAGTAGATTGCGGGTCGGCAAGCCTGCTAGCCAGAGGATTTGGGTGACCTATTAGCCTGTCCAAGTATCGGCTGCTGTGTTGGTTTAAGAGATCGCCCACGGGAACAAGCCGTAAGTCGTTCTGGATGGCCTGGTTGGTTACGTACCACGGAAGCCCGGAAGCCCGTCTAGCAGCTCGTGCCTGAACTACCCTCAGCCTGTTTAGCTGGTGCTTAGACGCGGTGCCCCAAACTTGTATCGCATACGTCCAGGTTGGCGTGAGAATTGCATTTATTATCAGAACCTTTGTCGAAAGCTGGAGACTTTTCGCGCTCAGGAGCCAATCGAGCTTCTTAAGTTTGCGGTCGCACTTAGCTCTGATTGCCGTGATGTGGGTGTTCCATATGAGCCGCTGGTCTAGGTGTACACCCAAGTAGCATTGCGATGTGGCGTTCCGGATGGTGTCACCGTTAAAATTTAAGACGATGTCGATCGTAAGCCTTAGTGTAAATGTTACGCTTGCCGACTTGCTGCAGTTTATGGCTATATTCCATTGCTTGGTCCAGCGCTCCATCGCACGCAGCCAGTCCTGAACTGCAGCCGAAGCCGTCAGCTGAGATGTGTGGGACGCAAGCAACGCCGTGTCGTCAGCATATGTAGCCAAAAGCATACGGGCGTCTGTAGTGGGCGACGGAACTGGCATGTCACTTGTGTACATGGTGTAAAGAAATGGACCAAGCACACTTCCTTGGGGCACTCCTGCGTGGATGTGAGCCAAGCTGGATCTTGCGTCCCTTACTGCTACTACAAAGGTTCGATCGGCAAGAAAGGACCTCAGGATGACGAAGTAGGGAGCAGGGAGAAGTTCCTTGATTTTATACAGGAGGCCCTCATGCCACACCTTGTCAAAGGCTTGTTTGACATCCAGGAAGACGCCTACAGTGTGCAGTTTGTCCTCGTAGGGCTCGTAACTTGATTGCCATGATTCCCAATTGGTTTGCATTCAAATCTGGGAAACTTCATTTTTGGCCCATTTTCGAAAATTTTGATGATGGTACCCCTTACCAAAAATGCAAATTTGGGCCAAAATTGACTTTCCCAAAATCGAAAAACGAGTGATAGGGGTAGTTAGTGTTGGTCGTTAGCAGCACGAAACAGTCGTTCTTTTGGCTGTGCGTCCTATTTCGACCGAGCTAGAGCTAAAAAGCCGAAAAGAATGTTGCAAATTTCTATTAAAAATCGGTTTCCTGGTTTTTTAGCTATTAAATCAGCCTTCGCAACAACAAATCAGAACAATAACGTAAAAAGTAAGTATAGGGGTGTTGAGTTTCGGTAGTTAGCTGCATAAAAATGTCATTGTTTAAGCCATGCGGCTTGTTTTGACAAAGTTAGAGCTAAGAAACAGCAACAAGGCCGTGCCCTCTGCTGTCAAAGGACGTAGCATAATTTCAGGCATAAAAAAATGAGTTTTTTGGCCATAGCACAGCCAAAAATGGTCCAAAAGAGGAATGTAATACCTCGCATGGCTCGTAACTTGATTGCCATGATTCCCAATTGGTTTGCATTCAAATCTGGGTAACTTCATTTGTGTCCCATTTTTGAAAATTTTGATGATGGTACCCCTTACCAAAAATGCAAATTTTGGCCAAAATTGACTTTCCCAAAATCGAAAAACGAGTGATAGGGGTGGTTAGTGTTGGTCGTTAGCAACACAAAACAGTCGTTCTTTTGGCTGTGCGTCTTGTTTTGGCCGAGCTAGAGCTAAAAACCCGCAATAAAAGCTGCAAATTTCTGTTAAAAATGGGTTTCCTGATTTTTCAGTCCTTAAATTAGAGCTCGCATCAAAAAATCAGAGCAATAATGATAAAAGCAAGTATAAGGGTTTTAAGCTTCGATAGTAAGCTGCACAAAACAGTCATTGTTTTAGCTGTGCGGCTTGTTTTGACAAAGTTAGAGCTAAAAAACAAACATTGAATTTTGATTATTTTGCGATTAAATCAGCACTCGCAGCAAAAGAGCAGTACACTAATGTAAAAAGTGGGTATAGGGGCTTAAAGTGTTGGTTGTAAGCTGCACAAAACAGTCATTGTTTTAGCTGTGCGGCTTGTTTTGACAAAGTTAGAGCTAAGAAACGGCAACAAGACCGTGCTCTGTGCTGTCAAAGGACGTAGCATAATTTCGGGCATAAAAAATCAGTTCTTTGGCCATAGCACAGCCAAAACTGGTCCAAATGAGGAATGTAATACCTCGTAGGGCTCGTAACTTGATTGCCATGATTCCCAATTGGTTTGCATTCAAATCTGGGAAACTTCATTTTTGGCCCATTTTCGAAAATTTTGATGATGGTACCCCTTACCAAAAATGCGAATTTGGGCCAAAATTGACTTTCTCAAAATCGAAAAACGAGTGATAGGGATAGTTAGTGTTGGTCGTTAGCAGCTCAAAACAGTCGTTTTTTTGGCTGTGCGTCTTGTTTTGGCCGAGCTAGAGCTAAAAACCCGCAATAAAAGTTGAAAATTTCTGTTAAAAATGGGTTTCCTGATTTTTCAGTCCTTAAATTAGAGCTCGCATCAAAAAATCAGAGCAATAATGATAAAAGCAAGTATAAGGGTTTTAAGCTTCGATAGTAAGCTGCACAAAACAGTCATTGTTTTAGCTGTGCGGCTTGTTTTGACAAAGTTAGAGCTAAAAACCCGCAACAAATATTGAATTTTGATTATTTTGCGATTAAATCAGCACTCGCAGCAAAAGAGCAGTACACTAATGTAAAAAGTGGGTATAGGGGCTTAAAGTGTTGGTTGTAAGCTGCACAAAACAGTCATTGTTTTAGCTGTGCGGCTTGTTTTGACAAAGTTAGAGCTAAGAAACGGCAACAAGACCGTGCTCTGTGCTGTCAAAGGACGTAGCATAATTTCGGGCATAAAAAATCAGTTCTTTGGCCATAGCACAGCCAAAACTGGTCCAAATGAGGAATGTAATACCTCGTAGGGCTCGTAACTTGATTGCCATGATTCCCATTTGGCTTGCATTCAAATCTGGGAAACTTAATTTTTGGCCCATTTTTGAAAATTTTGATGATGGTACCCCTTACCAAAAATGCAAATTTGGGCCAAAATTGACTTTCCCAAAATCGAAAAACGAGTGATAGGGGTGGTTAGTGTTGGTCGTTAGCAACACAAAACAGTCGTTCTTTTGGCTGTGCGTCTTGTTTTGGCCGAGCTAGAGCTAAAAACCCGGAATAAAAGCTGCAAATTTCTGTTAAAAATGGGTTTCCTGATTTTTCAGTCCTTAAATTAGAGCTCGCATCAAAAAATCAGAGCAATAATGATAAAAGCAAGTATAAGGGTTTTAAGCTTCGATAGTAAGCTGCACAAAACAGTCATTGTTTTAGCTGTGCGGCTTGTTTTGACAATGTTAGAGCTAAGAAACGGCAACAAGGCCGTGCTCTGTGCTGTCAAAGGACGTAGCATAATTTCGGGCATAAAAAATCAGTTCTTTGGCCATAGCACAGCCAAAACTGGTCCAAATGAGGAATGTAATACCTCGTAGGGCTCGTAACTTGATTGCCATGATTCCCAATTGGTTTGCATTCAAATCTGGGAAACTTCATTTTTGGCCCATTTTCGAAAATTTTGATGATGGTACCCCTTACCAAAAATGCGAATTTGGGCCAAAATTGACTTTCCCAAAATCGAAAAACGAGTGATAGGGGTAGTTAGTGTTGGTCGTTAGCAGCTCAAAACAGTCGTTTTTTTGGCTGTGCGTCTTGTTTTGGCCGAGCTAGAGCTAAAAACCCGCAATAAAAGTTGCAAATTTCTGTTAAAAATGGGTTTCCTGATTTTTCAGTCCTTAAATTAGAGCTCGCATCAAAAAATCAGAGCAATAATGATAAAAGCAAGTATAAGGGTTTTAAGCTTCGATAGTAAGCTGCACAAAACAGTCATTGTTTTAGCTGTGCGGCTTGTTTTGACAATGTTAGAGCTAAGAAAGGGCAACAAGGCCGTGCTCTGTGCTGTCAAAGGACGTAGCATAATTTCGGGCATAAAAAATCAGTTCTTTGGCCATAGCACAGCCAAAACTGGTCCAAATGAGGAATGTAATACCTCGTAGGGCTCGTAACTTGATTGCCATGATTCCCAATTGGTTTGCATTCAAATCTGGGAAACTTCATTTTTGGCCCATTTTCGAAAATTTTGATGATGGTACCCCTTACCAAAAATGCGAATTTGGGCCAAAATTGACTTTCCCAAAATCGAAAAACGAGTGATAGGGGTAGTTAGTGTTGGTCGATAGCAGCACAAAGAAGTCGTTTTTTTGGCTGTGCGTCTTGTTTTGGCCGAGCTAGAGCTAAAAACCCGCAATAAAAGTTGCAAATTTCTGTTAAAAATGGGTTTCCTGATTTTTCAGTCCTTAAATTAGAGCTCGCATCAAAAAATCAGAGCAATAATGATAAAAGCAAGTATAAGGGTTTTAAGCTTCGATAGTAAGCTGCACAAAACAGTCATTGTTTTAGCTGTGCGGCTTTTTTTGACAATGTTAGAGCTAAGAAAGGGCAACAAGGCCGTGCTCTGTGCTGTCAAAGGACGTAGCATAATTTCGGGCATAAAAAATCAGTTCTTTGGCCATAGCACAGCCAAAACTGGTCCAAATGAGGAATGTAATACCTCGTAGGGCTCGTAACTTGATTGCCATGATTCCCAATTGGTTTGCATTCAAATCTGGGAAACTTAATTTTTGGCCCATTTTTGAAAATTTTGATGATGGTACCCCTTACCAAAAATGCGAATTTGGGCCAAAATTGACTTTCCCAAAATCGAAAAACGAGTGATAGGGGTAGTTAGTGTTGGTCGTTAGCAGCACAAAACAGTCGTTTTTTTGGCTGTGCGTCTTGTTTTGGCCGAGCTAGAGCTAAAAACCCGCAATAAAAGCTTCAAATTTCTGTTAAAAATGGGTTTCCTGATTTTTCAGTCCTTAAATTAGAGCTCGCATCAAAAAATCAGAGCAATAATGATAAAAGCAAGTACGAGGTGTGTTCAAAAAGTAAGGTGACTCTTCAAATTTCGCGAATTTCAAATTTTTCGATTATCGAAACCCTTTAGAAGTTATACGAGGTGTGTTCAAAAAGTAAGGTGACTTTTCAAATTTCAAATTTTTCAAATTTTTCGATTATCTTCAGTTTTGGGAACAAGAAAAAGTCACATGGGGCCAAATCCGGTGAATATGGTGGCTGAGGCATTATTGTGGTGTTGTTTTTGGCCAAAAAATCCAAATCCTTTGATCCATATTTTTCGATAGCAAAAAATCGCCGAGCTCGCAAAATAACTTGTAACTTTACGCCTCTCACAACCAAACAAAAGAGGATGTTCCATTGAAACTTGGTACAGATGTTAGGGAAGAGTGTACCAATATAACAAAACAAAAAAATCGATAATCGAAAAATTTGAAATTCGCGAAATTTGAAGAGTCACCTTACTTTTTGAACACACCTCGTATAAGGGTTTTAAGCTTCGATAGTAAGCTGCACAAAACAGTCATTGTTTTAGCTGTGCGGCTTGTTTTGACAATGTTAGAGCTAAGAAACGGCAACAAGGCCGTGCTCTGTGCTGTCAAAGGACGTAGCATAATTTCGGGCATAAAAAATCAGTTCTTTGGCCATAGCACAGCCAAAACTGGTCCAAATGAGGAATGTAATACCTCGTAGGGCTCGTAACTTGATTGCCATGATTCCCAATTGGTTTGCATTCAAATCTGGGAAACTTCATTTTTGGCCCATTTTCGAAAATTTTGATGATGGTACCCCTTACCAAAAATGCGAAATTTGGGCCGAAATTGACTTTCCCAAAATCGAAAAACCAGTGATAGGGGTGGTTAGTGTTGGTCGTTAGCAACACAAAACAGTCGTTCTTTTGGCTGTGCGTCTTGTTTTGGCCGAGCTAGAGCTAAAAACCCGCAATAAAAGTTGCAAATTTCTGTTAAAAATGGGTTTCCTGATTTTTCAGTCCTTAAATTAGAGCTCGCATCAAAAAATCAGAGCAATAATGATAAAAGCAAGTATAAAGGTTTTAAGCTTCGATAGTAAGCTGCACAAAACAGTCATTGTTTTAGCTGTGCGGCTTTTTTTGACAATGTTAGAGCTAAGAAAGGGCAACAAGGCCGTGCTCTGTGCTGTCAAAGGACGTAGCATAATTTCGGGCATAAAAAATCAGTTCTTTGGCCATAGCACAGCCAAAACTGGTCCAAATGAGGAATGTAATACCTCGTAGGGCTCGTAACTTGATTGCCATGATTCCCAATTGGTTTGCATTCAAATCTGGGAAACTTCATTTTTGGCCCATTTTCGAAAATTTTGATGATGGTACCCCTTACCAAAAATGCGAATTTGGGCCAAAATTGACTTTCCCAAAATCGAAAAATCAGTGATAGGGGTGGTTAGTGTTGGTCGTTAGCAGCTCAAAACAGTCGTTTTTTTGGCTGTGCGTCTTGTTTTGGCCGAGCTAGAGCTAAAAACCCGCAATAAAAGTTGCAAATTTCTGTTAAAAATGGGTTTCCTGATTTTTCAGTCCTTAAATTAGAGCTCGCATCAAAAAATCAGAGCAATAATGATAAAAGCAAGTATAAAGGTTTTAAGCTTCGATAGTAAGCTGCACAAAACAGTCATTGTTTTAGCTGTGCGGCTTGTTTTGACAATGTTAGAGCTAAGAAAGGGCAACAAGTCCGTGCTCTGTGCTGTCAAAGGACGTAGTATAATTTCGGGCATAAAAAATCAGTTCTTTGGCCATAGCACAGCCAAAACTGGTCCAAATGAGGAATGTAATACCTCGTAGGGCTCGTAACTTGATTGCCATGATTCCCAATTGGTTTGCATTCAAATCTGGGAAACTTCATTTTTGGCCCATTTTCGAAAATTTTGATGATGGTACCCCTTACCAAAAATGCGAATTTGGGCCAAAATTGACTTTCCCAAAATCGAAAAACGAGTGATAGGGGTAGTTAGTGTTGGTCGTTAGCAGCACAAAACAGTCGTTTTTTTGGCTGTGCGTCTTGTTTTGGCCGAGCTAGAGCTAAAAACCCGCAAAAAAGTTGCAAATTTCTGTTAAAAATGGGTTTCCTGATTTTTCAGTCCTTAAATTAGAGCTCGCATCAAAAAATCAGAGCAATAATGATAAAAGCAAGTATAAAGGTTTTAAGCTTCGATAGTAAGCTGCACAAAACAGTCATTGTTTTAGCTGTGCGGCTTGTTTTGACAATGTTAGAGCTAAGAAAGGGCAACAAGGCCGTGCTCTGTGCTGTCAAAGGACGTAGCATAATTTCGGGCATAAAAAATCAGTTCTTTGGCCATAGCACAGCCAAAACTGGTCCAAATGAGGAATGTAATACCTCGTAGGGCTCGTAACTTGATTGCCATGATTCCCAATTGGTTTGCATTCAAATCTGGGAAACTTCATTTTTGGCCCATTTTCGAAAATTTTGATGAAAAAAAAAAAAAAAATGCGAATTTGGGCCAAAATTGACTTTCCCAAAATCGAAAAACGAGTGATAGGGGTAGTTAGTGTTGGTCGTTAGCAGCACAAAACAGTCGTTTTTTTGGCTGTGCGTCTTGTTTTGGCCGAGCTAGAGCTAAAAACCCGCAAAAAAAGTTGCAAATTTCTGTTAAAAATGGGTTTCCTGATTTTTCAGTCCTTAAATTAGAGCTCGCATCAAAAAATCAGAGCAATAATGATAAAAGCAAGTATAAGGGTTTTAAGCTTCGATAGTAAGCTGCACAAAACAGTCATTGTTTTAGCTGTGCGGCTTTTTTTGACAATGTTAGAGCTAAGAAAGGGCAACAAAGCCGTGCTCTGTGCTGTCAAAGGACGTAGCATAATTTCGGGCATAAAAAATCAGTTCTTTGGCCATAGCACAGCCAAAACTGGTCCAAATGAGGAATGTAATACCTCGTAGGGCTCGTAACTTGATTGCCATGATTCCCAATTGGTTTGCATTCAAATCTGGGAAACTTCATTTTTGGCCCATTTTCGAAAATTTTGATGATGGTACCCCTTACCAAAAATGCGAATTTGGGCCAAAATTGACTTTCCCAAAATCGAAAAACGAGTGATAGGGGTAGTTAGTGTTGGTCGTTAGCAGCACAAAACAGTCGTTTTTTTGGCTGTGCGTCTTGTTTTGGCCGAGCTAGAGCTAAAAACCCGCAAAAAAAGTTGCAAATTTCTGTTAAAAATGGGTTTCCTGATTTTTCAGTCCTTAAATTAGAGCTCGCATCAAAAAATCAGAGCAATAATGATAAAAGCAAGTATAAAGGTTTTAAGCTTCGATAGTAAGCTGCACAAAACAGTCATTGTTTTAGCTGTGCGGCTTTTTTTGACAATGTTAGAGCTAAGAAAGGGCAACAAAGCCGTGCTCTGTGCTGTCAAAGGACGTAGCATAATTTCGGGCATAAAAAATCAGTTCTTTGGCCATAGCACAGCCAAAACTGGTCCAAATGAGGAATGTAATACCTCGTAGGGCTCGTAACTTGATTGCCATGATTCCCAATTGGTTTGCATTCAAATCTGGGAAACTTCATTTTTGGCCCATTTTCGAAAATTTTGATGAAGGTACCCCTTACCAAAAATGCGAATTTGGGCCAAAATTGACTTTCCCAAAATGGAAAAACGAGTGATAGGGGTAGTTAGTGTTGGTCGTTAGCAGCTCAAAACAGTCGTTTTTTTGGCTGTGCGTCTTGTTTTGGCCGAGCTAGAGCTAAAAACCCGAAAAAAAAGTTGCAAATTTCTGTTAAAAATGGGTTTCCTGATTTTTCAGTCCTTAAATTAGAGCTCGCATCAAAAAATCAGAGCAATAATGATAAAAGCAAGTATAAAGGTTTTAAGCTTCGATAGTAAGCTGCACAAAACAGTCATTGTTTTAGCTGTGCGGCTTTTTTTGACAATGTTAGAGCTAAGAAAGGGCAACAAGGCCGTGCTCTGTGCTGTCAAAGGACGTAGCATAATTTCGGGCATAAAAAATCAGTTCTTTGGCCATAGCACAGCCAAAACTGGTCCAAATGAGGAATGTAATACCTCGTAGGGCTCGTAACTTGATTGCCATGATTCCCAATTGGTTTGCATTCAAATCTGGGAAACTTCATTTTTGGCCCATTTTCGAAAATTTTGATGATGGTACCCCTTACCAAAAATGCGAATTTGGGCCAAAATTGACTTTCTCAAAATCGAAAAACGAGTGATAGGGATAGTTAGTGTTGGTCGTTAGCAGCTCAAAACAGTCGTTTTTTTGGCTGTGCGTCTTGTTTTGGCCGAGCTAGAGCTAAAAACCCGCAATAAAAGTTGAAAATTTCTGTTAAAAATGGGTTTCCTGATTTTTCAGTCCTTAAATTAGAGCTCGCATCAAAAAATCAGAGCAATAATGATAAAAGCAAGTATAAGGGTTTTAAGCTTCGATAGTAAGCTGCACAAAACAGTCATTGTTTTAGCTGTGCGGCTTGTTTTGACAAAGTTAGAGCTAAAAACCCGCAACAAATATTGAATTTTGATTATTTTGCGATTAAATCAGCACTCGCAGCAAAAGAGCAGTACACTAATGTAAAAAGTGGGTATAGGGGCTTAAAGTGTTGGTTGTAAGCTGCACAAAACAGTCATTGTTTTAGCTGTGCGGCTTGTTTTGACAAAGTTAGAGCTAAGAAACGGCAACAAGGCCGTGCTCTGTGCTGTCAAAGGACGTAGCATAATTTCGGGCATAAAAAATCAGTTCTTTGGCCATAGCACAGCCAAAACTGGTCCAAATGAGGAATGTAATACCTCGTAGGGCTCGTAACTTGATTGCCATGATTCCCAATTGGTTTGCATTCAAATCTGGGAAACTTCATTTTTGGCCCATTTTCGAAAATTTTGATGATGGTACCCCTTACCAAAAATGCGAATTTGGGCCAAAATTGACTTTCCCAAAATCGAAAAACGAGTGATAGGGATAGTTAGTGTTGGTCGTTAGCAGCTCAAAACAGTCGTTTTTTTGGCTGTGCGTCTTGTTTTGGCCGAGCTAGAGCTAAAAACCCGCAATAAAAGTTGCAAATTTCTGTTAAAAATGGGTTTCCTGATTTTTCAGTCCTTAAATTAGAGCTCGCATCAAAAAATCAGAGCAATAATGATAAAAGCAAGTATAAAGGTTTTAAGCTTCGATAGTGACCTGCATAAAACAGTCATTGTTTTAGCTGTGCAGCTTGTTTTGACAATGTTAGAGCTAAGAAACGGCAACAAGGCCGTGCTCTGTGCTGTCAAAGGACGTAGCATAATTTCGGGCATAAAAAATCAGTTCTTTGGCCATAGCACAGCCAAAACTGGTCCAAATGAGGAATGTAATACCTCGTAGGGCTCGTAACTTGATTGCCATGATTCCCAATTGGCTTGCATTCAAATCTGGGAAACTTAATTTTTGGCCCATTTTTGAAAATTTTGATGATGGTACCCCTTACCAAAAATGCAAATTTGGGCCAAAATTGACTTTCCCAAAATCGAAAAACGAGTGATAGGGGTAGTTAGTGTTGGTCGTTAGCAGCACAAAACAGTCGTTTTTTTGGCTGTGCGTCTTGTTTTGGCCAAACTAGAGCTAAAAACCCGCAATAAAAGTTGCAAATTTCTGTTAAAAATGGGTTTCCTGATTTTTCAGTCCTTAAATTAGAGCTCGCATCAAAAAACCAGAGCAATAATGATAAAAGTAAGTATAAAGGTTTTAAGCTTCGATAGTAAGCTACAAAACAGTCATTGTTTTAGCTGTGCGGCTTGTTTTGACAAAGTTAGAGCTAAAAAACCGCAACAAATATTGAATTTTGATTATTTTGCGATTAAATCAGCACTCGCAGCAAAAGAGCAGTACACTAATGTAAAAAGTGGGTATAGGGGCTTAAAGTGTTGGTTGTAAGCTGCACAAAACAGTCATTGTTTTAGCTGTGCGGCTTGTTTTGACAAAGTTAGAGCTAAGAAACGGCAACAAGGCCGTGCTCTGTGCTGTCAAAGGACGTAGCATAATTTCGGGCATAAAAAATCAGTTCTTTGGCCATAGCACAGCCAAAACTGGTCCAAATGAGGAATGTAATACCTCGTAGGGCTCGTAACTTGATTGCCATGATTCCCAATTGGTTTGCATTCAAATCTGGGAAACTTAATTTTTGGCCCATTTTCGAAAATTTTGATGATGGTACCCCTTACCAAAAATGCAAATTTGGGCCAAAATTGACTTTCCCAAAATCGAAAAACGAGTGATAGGGGTAGTTAGTGTTGGTCGTTAGCAGCTCAAAACAGTCGTTTTTTTGGCTGTGCGTCTTGTTTTGGCCGAGCTAGAGCTAAAAACCCGCAATAAAAGTTGCAAATTTCTGTTAAAAATGGGTTTCCTGATTTTTCAGTCCTTAAATTAGAGCTCGCATCAAAAAACCAGAGCAATAATGATAAAAGTAAGTATAAAGGTTTTAAGCTTCGATAGTAAGCTACAAAACAGTCATTGTTTTAGCTGTGCGGCTTGTTTTGACAAAGTTAGAGCTAAAAAACCGCAACAAATATTGAATTTTGATTATTTTGCGATTAAATCAGCACTCGCAGCAAAAGAGCAGTACACTAATGTAAAAAGTGGGTATAGGGGCTTAAAGTGTTGGTTGTAAGCTGCACAAAACAGTCATTGTTTTAGCTGTGTTTTAGAAACGGCAACAAGGCCGTGCTCTGTGCTGTCAAAGGACGTAGCATAATTTCGGGCATAAAAAATCAGTTCTTTGGCCATAGCACAGCCAAAACTGGTCCAAATGAGGAATGTAATAGCTCGTAGGGCTCGTAACTTGATTGCCATGATTCCCAATTGGTTTGCATTCAAATCTGGGAAACTTAATTTTTGGCCCATTTTTGAAAATTTTGATGATGGTACCCCTTACCAAAAATGCAAATTTGGGCCAAAATTGACTTTCCCAAAATCGAAAAACGAGTGATAGGGGTAGTTAGTGTTGGTCGTTAGCAGCACAAAACAGTCGTTTTTTTGGCTGTGCGTCTTGTTTTGGCCAAACTAGAGCTAAAAACCCGCAATAAAAGTTGCAAATTTCTGTTAAAAATGGGTTTCCTGATTTTTCAGTCCTTAAATTAGAGCTCGCATCAAAAAACCAGAGCAATAATGATAAAAGTAAGTATAAAGGTTTTAAGCTTAGATAGTAAGCTGCACAAAACAGTCATTGTTTTAGCTGTGCGGCTTGTTTTGACAAAGTTAGAGCTAAAAACCCGCAACAAATATTGAATTTTGATTATTTTGCGATTAAATCAGCACTCGCAGCAAAAGAGCAGTACACTAATGTAAAAAGTGGGTATAGGGGCTTAAAGTGTTGGTTGTAAGCTGCACAAAACAGTCATTGTTTTAGCTGTGCGGCTTGTTTTGACAAAGTTAGAGCTAAGAAACGGCAACAAGGCCGTGCTCTGTGCTGTCAAAGGACGTAGCATAATTTCGGGCATAAAAAATCAGTTCTTTGGCCATAGCACAGCCAAAACTGGTCCAAATGAGGAATGTAATACCTCGTAGGGCTCGTAACTTGATTGCCATGATTCCCAATTGGTTTGCATTCAAATCTGGGAAACTTAATTTTTGGCCCATTTTCGAAAATTTTGATGATGGTACCCCTTACCAAAAATGCAAATTTGGGCCAAAATTGACTTTCCCAAAATCGAAAAACGAGTGATAGGGGTAGTTAGTGTTGGTCGTTAGCAGCACAAAACAGTCGTTTTTTTGGCTGTGCGTCTTGTTTTGGCCGAGCTAGAGCTAAAAACCCGCAATAAAAGTTGCAAATTTCTGTTAAAAATGGGTTTCCTGATTTTTCAGTCCTTAAATTAGAGCTCGCATCAAAAAATCAGAGCAATAATGATAAAAGTAAGTATAAAGGTTTTAAGCTTCGATAGTAAGCTGCACAAAACAGTCATTGTTTTAGCTGTGCGGCTTGTTTTGACAAAGTTAGAGCTAAAAACCCGCAACAAATATTGAATTTTGATTATTTTGCGATTAAATCAGCACTCGCAGCAAAAGAGCAGTACACTAATGTAAAAAGTGGGTATAGGGGCTTAAAGTGTTGGTTGTAAGCTGCACAAAACAGTCATTGTTTTAGCTGTGCGGCTTGTTTTGACAAAGTTGACTAAGAAACGGCAACAAGGCCGTGCTCTGTGCTGTCAAAGGACGTAGCATAATTTCGGGCATAAAAAATCAGTTCTTTGGCCATAGCACAGCCAAAACTGGTCCAAATGAGGAATGTAATACCTCGTAGGGCTCGTAACTTGATTGCCATGATTCCCAATTGGTTTGCATTCAAATCTGGGAAACTTAATTTTTGGCCCATTTTTGAAAATTTTGATGATGGTACCCCTTACCAAAAATGCAAATTTGGGCCAAAATTGACTTTCCCAAAATCGAAAAACGAGTGATAGGGGTAGTTAGTGTTGGTCGTTAGCAGCACAAAACAGTCGTTTTTTTGGCTGTGCGTCTTGTTTTGGCCGAGCTAGAGCTAAAAACCCGCAATAAAAGTTGCAAATTTCTGTTAAAAATGGGTTTCCTGATTTTTCAGTCCTTAAATTAGAGCTCGCATCAAAAAATCAGAGCAATAATGATAAAAGTAAGTATAAAGGTTTTAAGCTTCGATAGTAAGCTGCACAAAACAGTCATTGTTTTAGCTGTGCGGCTTGTTTTGACAAAGTTAGAGCTAAAAACCCGCAACAAATATTGAATTTTGATTATTTTGCGATTAAATCAGCACTCGCAGCAAAAGAGCAGTACACTAATGTAAAAAGTGGGTATAGGGGCTTAAAGTGTTGGTTGTAAGCTGCACAAAACAGTCATTGTTTTAGCTGTGCGGCTTGTTTTGACAAAGTTAGAGCTAAGAAACGGCAACAAGGCCGTGCTCTGTGCTGTCAAAGGACGTAGCATAATTTCGGGCATAAAAAATCAGTTCTTTGGCCATAGCACAGCCAAAACTGGTCCAAATGAGGAATGTAATACCTCGTAGGGCTCGTAACTTGATTGCCATGATTCCCAATTGGTTTGCATTCAAATCTGGGAAACTTAATTTTTGGCCCATTTTTGAAAATTTTGATGATGGTACCCCTTACCAAAAATGCAAATTTGGGCCAAAATTGACTTTCCCAAAATCGAAAAACGAGTGATAGGGGTAGTTAGTGTTGGTCGTTAGCAGCACAAAACAGTCGTTTTTTGGCTGTGCGTCTTGTTTTGGCCGAGCTAGAGCTAAAAACCCGCAATAAAAGTTGCAAATTTCTGTTAAAAATGGGTTTCCTGATTTTTCAGTCCTTAAATTAGAGCTCGCATCAAAAAATCAGAGCAATAATGATAAAAGTAAGTATAAGGGTTTTAAGCTTCGATAGTAAGCTGCACAAAACAGTCATTGTTTTAGCTGTGCGGCTTGTTTTGACAAAGTTAGAGCTAAAAACCCGCAACAAATATTGAATTTTGATTATTTTGCGATTAAATCAGCACTCGCAGCAAAAGAGCAGTACACTAATGTAAAAAGTGGGTATAGGGGCTTAAAGTGTTGGTTGTAAGCTGCACAAAACAGTCATTGTTTTAGCTGTGCGGCTTGTTTTGACAAAGTTAGAGCTAAGAAACGGCAACAAGGCCGTGCTCTGTGCTGTCAAAGGACGTAGCATAATTTCGGGCATAAAAAATCAGTTCTTTGGCCATAGCACAGCCAAAACTGGTCCAAATGAGGAATGTAATACCTCGTAGGGCTCGTAACTTGATTGCCATGATTCCCAATTGGTTTGCATTCAAATCTGGGAAACTTAATTTTTGGCCCATTTTCGAAAATTTTGATGATGGTACCCCTTACCAAAAATGCAAATTTGGGCCAAAATTGACTTTCCCAAAATCGAAAAACGAGTGATAGGGGTAGTTAGTGTTGGTCGATAGCAGCACAAAAAGAAGTCGTTTTTTTGGCTGTGCGTCTTGTTTTGGCCGAGCTAGAGCTAAAAACCCGCAATAAAAGTTGCAAATTTCTGTTAAAAATGGGTTTCCTGATTTTTCAGTCCTTAAATTAGAGCTCGCATCAAAAAATCAGAGCAATAATGATAAAAGCAAGTATAAGGGTTTTAAGCTTCGATAGTAAGCTGCACAAAACAGTCATTGTTTTAGCTGTGCGGCTTTTTTGACAAAGTTAGAGCTAAGAAAGGGCAACAAGGCCGTGCTCTGTGCTGTCAAAGGACGTAGCATAATTTCGGGCATAAAAAATCAGTTCTTTGGCCATAGCACAGCCAAAACTGGTCCAAATGAGGAATGTAATACCTCGTAGGGCTCGTAACTTGATTGCCATGATTCCCAATTGGCTTGCATTCAAATCTGGGAAACTTCATTTTTGGCCCATTTTCGAAAATTTTGATGATGGTACCCCTTACCAAAAATGAAAATTTGGGCCAAAATTGACTTTCCCAAAATCGAAAAACGAGTGATAGGGGTAGTTAGTGTTGGTCGTTAGCAGCACAAAACAGTCGTTTTTTTGGCTGTGCGTCTTGTTTTGGCCGAGCTAGAGCTAAAAACCCGCAATAAAAGTTGCAAATTTCTGTTAAAAATGGGTTTCCTGATTTTTCAGTCCTTAAATTAGAGCTCGCATCAAAAAATCAGAGCAATAATGATAAAAGCAAGTATAAAGGTTTTAAGCTTCGATAGTAAGCTGCACAAAACAGTCATTGTTTTAGCTGTGCGGCTTGTTTTGACAAAGTTAGAGCTAAAAAACCGCAACAAATATTGAATTTTGATTATTTTGCGATTAAATCAGCACTCGCAGCAAAAGAACAGTACACTAATGTAAAAAGTGGGTATAGGGGCTTAAAGTGTTGGTTGTAAGCTGCACAAAACAGTCATTGTTTTAGCTGTGCGGCTTGTTTTGACAAAGTTAGAGCTAAGAAACGGCAACAAGGCCGTGCTCTGTGCTGTCAAAGGACGTAGCATAATTTCGGGCATAAAAAATCAGTTCTTTGGCCATAGCACAGCCAAAACTGGTCCAAATGAGGAATGTAATACCTCGTAGGGCTCGTAACTTGATTGCCATGATTCCCAATTGGCTTGCATTCAAATCTGGGAAACTTAATTTTTGGCCCATTTTTGAAAATTTTGATGATGGTACCCCTTACCAAAAATGCAAATTTGGGCCAAAATTGACTTTCCCAAAATCGAAAAACGAGTGATAGGGGTAGTTAGTGTTGGTCGTTAGCAGCACAAAACAGTCGTTTTTTTGGCTGTGCGTCTTGTTTTGGCCGAGCTAGAGCTAAAAACCCGCAATAAAAGCTGCAAATTTCTGTTAAAAATGGGTTTCCTGATTTTTCAGTCCTTAAATTAGAGCTCTCATCAAAAAATCAGAGCAATAATGATAAAAGCAAGTATAAGGGTTTTAAGCTTCGATAGTAAGCTGCACAAAACAGTCATTGTTTTAGCTGTGCGGCTTGTTTTGACAAAGTTAGAGCTAAAAAACCGCAACAAATATTGAATTTTGATTATTTTGCGATTAAATCAGCACTCGCAGCAAAAGAGCAGTACACTAATGTAAAAAGTGGGTATAGGGGCTTAAAGTGTTGGTTGTAAGCTGCACAAAACAGTCATTGTTTTAGCTGTGCGGCTTGTTTTGACAAAGTTAGAGCTAAGAAACGGCAACAAGGCCGTGCTCTGTGCTGTCAAAGGACGTAGCATAATTTCGGGCATAAAAAATCAGTTCTTTGGCCATAGCACAGCCAAAACTGGTCCAAATGAGGAATGTAATACCTCGTAGGGCTCGTAACTTGATTGCCATGATTCCCAATTGGCTTGCATTCAAATCTGGGAAACTTAATTTTTGGCCCATTTTTGAAAATTTTGATGATGGTACCCCTTACCAAAAATGCAAATTTGGGCCAAAATTGACTTTCCAAAAATCGAAAAACGAGTGATAGGGGTAGTTAGTGTTGGTCGTTAGCAGCTCAAAACAGTCGTTTTTTTGGCTGTGCGTCTTGTTTTGGCCGAGCTAGAGCTAAAAACCCGCAATAAAAGTTGCAAATTTCTGTTAAAAATGGGTTTCCTGATTTTTCAGTCCTTAAATTAGAGCTCGCATCAAAAAATCAGAGCAATAATGATAAAAGTAAGTATAAAGGTTTTAAGCTTCGATAGTAAGCTGCACAAAACAGTCATTGTTTTAGCTGTGCGGCTTTTTTTGACAATGTTAGAGCTAAGAAAGGGCAACAAGGCCGTGCTCTGTGCTGTCAAAGGACGTAGCATAATTTCGGGCATAAAAAATCAGTTCTTTGGCCATAGCACAGCCAAAACTGGTCCAAATGAGGAATGTAATACCTCGTAGGGCTCGTAACTTGATTGCCATGATTCCCAATTGGTTTGCATTCAAATCTGGGAAACTTAATTTTTGGCCCATTTTCGAAAATTTTGATGATGGTACCCCTTACCAAAAATGCAAATTTGGGCCAAAATTGACTTTCCCAAAATCGAAAAACGAGTGATAGGGGTAGTTAGTGTTGGTCGATAGCAGCACAAAGAAGTCGTTTTTTTGGCTGTGCGTCTTGTTTTGGCCGAGCTAGAGCTAAAAACCCGCAATAAAAGTTGCAAATTTCTGTTAAAAATGGGTTTCCTGATTTTTCAGTCCTTAAATTAGAGCTCGCATCAAAAAATCAGAGCAATAATGATAAAAGCAAGTATAAGGGTTTTAAGCTTCGATAGTAAGCTGCACAAAACAGTCATTGTTTTAGCTGTGCGGCTTTTTTTGACAATGTTAGAGCTAAGAAAGGGCAACAAGGCCGTGCTCTGTGCTGTCAAAGGACGTAGCATAATTTCGGGCATAAAAAATCAGTTCTTTGGCCATAGCACAGCCAAAACTGGTCCAAATGAGGAATGTAATACCTCGTAGGGCTCGTAACTTGATTGCCATGATTCCCAATTGGCTTGCATTCAAATCTGGGAAACTTCATTTTTGGCCCATTTTCGAAAATTTTGATGATGGTACCCCTTACCAAAAATGAGAATTTTGGCCAAAATTGACTTTCCCAAAATCGAAACGAGTGATAGGGGTAGTTAGTGTTGGTCGTTAGCAGCACAAAGCAGTCGTTTTTTTGGCTGTGCGTCTTGTTTTGGCCGAGCTAGAGCTAAAAACCCGCAATAAAAGTTGCAAATTTCTGTTAAAAATGGGTTTCCTGATTTTTCAGTCCTTAAATTAGAGCTCGCATCAAAAAATCAGAGCAATAATGATAAAAGCAAGTATAAAGGTTTTAAGCTTCGATAGTAAGCTGCACAAAACAGTCATTGTTTTAGCTGTGCGGCTTGTTTTGACAAAGTTAGAGCTAAAAAACCGCAACAAATATTGAATTTTGATTATTTTGCGATTAAATCAGCACTCGCAGCAAAAGAACAGTACACTAATGTAAAAAGTGGGTATAGGGGCTTAAAGTGTTGGTTGTAAGCTGCACAAAACAGTCATTGTTTTAGCTGTGCGGCTTGTTTTGACAAAGTTAGAGCTAAGAAACGGCAACAAGGCCGTGCTCTGTGCTGTCAAAGGACGTAGCATAATTTCGGGCATAAAAAAATCAGTTCTTTGGCCATAGCACAGCCAAAACTGGTCCAAATGAGGAATGTAATACCTCGTAGGGCTCGTAACTTGATTGCCATGATTCCCAATTGGCTTGCATTCAAATCTGGGAAACTTAATTTTGGCCCATTTTTGAAAATTTTGATGATGGTACCCCTTACCAAAATGCAAATTTGGGCCAAAATTGACTTTCCCAAAATCGAAAAACGAGTGATAGGGGTAGTTAGTGTTGGTCGTTAGCAGCACAAAACAGTCGTTTTTTTGGCTGTGCGTCTTGTTTTGGCCGAGCTAGAGCTAAAAACCCGCAATAAAAGCTGCAAATTTCTGTTAAAAATGGGTTTCCTGATTTTTCAGTCCTTAAATTAGAGCTCTCATCAAAAAATCAGAGCAATAATGATAAAAGCAAGTATAAGGGTTTTAAGCTTCGATAGTAAGCTGCACAAAACAGTCATTGTTTTAGCTGTGCGGCTTGTTTTGACAAAGTTAGAGCTAAAAAACCGCAACAAATATTGAATTTTGATTATTTTGCGATTAAATCAGCACTCGCAGCAAAAGAGCAGTACACTAATGTAAAAAGTGGGTATAGGGGCTTAAAGTGTTGGTTGTAAGCTGCACAAAACAGTCATTGTTTTAGCTGTGCGGCTTGTTTTGACAAAGTTAGAGCTAAGAAACGGCAACACGGCCGTGCTCTGTGCTGTCAAAGGACGTAGCATAATTTCGGGCATAAAAAATCAGTTCTTTGGCCATAGCACAGCCAAAACTGGTCCAAATGAGGAATGTAATACCTCGTAGGGCTCGTAACTTGATTGCCATGATTCCCAATTGGCTTGCATTCAAATCTGGGAAACTTTATTTTTGGCCCATTTTCGAAAATTTTGATGATACCAAAAATGCAAATTTGGGCCAAAATTGACTTTCCCAAAATCGAAAAACGAGTGATAGGGGTAGTTAGTGTTGGTCGTTAGCAGCACAAAACAGTCGTTTTTTTGGCTGTGCGTCTTGTTTTGGCCGAGCTAGAGCTAAAAACCCGCAATAAAAGTTGCAAATTTCTGTTAAAAATGGGTTTCCTGATTTTTCAGTCCTTAAATTAGAGCTCGCATCAAAAAATCAGAGCAATAATGATAAAAGCAAGTATTAAGGTTTTAAGCTTCGATAGTAAGCTGCACAAAACAGTCATTGTTTTAGCTGTGCGGCTTTTTTTGACAATGTTAGAGCTAAGAAACGGCAACAAGGCCGTGCTCTGTGCTGTCAAAGGACGTAGCATAATTTCGGGCATAAAAAATCAGTTCTTTGGCCATAGCACAGCCAAAACTGGTCCAAATGAGGAATGTAATAGCTCGTAGGGCTCGTAACTTGATTGCCATGATTCCCAATTGGTTTGCATTCAAATCTGGGAAACTTCATTTTTGGCCCATTTTCGAAAATTTTGATGATGGTACCCCTTACCAAAAATGCAAATTTGGGCCAAAATTGACTTTCCCAAAATCGAAAAACGAGTGATAGGGGTAGTTAGTGTTGGTCGTTAGCAGCACAAAACAGTCGTTTTTTTGGCTGTGCGTCTTGTTTTGGCCGAGCTAGAGCTAAAAACCCGCAATAAAAGTTGCAAATTTCTGTTAAAAATGGGTTTCCTGATTTTTCAGTCCTTAAATTAGAGCTCGCATCAAAAAATCAGAGCAATAATGATAAAAGCAAGTATAAGGGTTTTAAGCTTCGATAGTAAGCTGCACAAAACAGTCATTGTTTTAGCTGTGCGGCTTTTTTTGACAATGTTAGAGCTAAGAAACGGCAACAAGGCCGTGCTCTGTGCTGTCAAAGGACGTAGCATAATTTCGGGCATAAAAAATCAGTTCTTTGGCCATAGCACAGCCAAAACTGGTCCAAATGAGGAATGTAATAGCTCGTAGGGCTCGTAACTTGATTGCCATGATTCCCAATTGGTTTGCATTCAAATCTGGGAAACTTAATTTTTGGCCCATTTTTGAAAATTTTGATGATGGTACCCCTTACCAAAAATGCAAATTTGGGCCAAAATTGACTTTCCCAAAATCGAAAAACGAGTGATAGGGGTAGTTAGTGTTGGTCGTTAGCAGCACAAAACAGTCGTTTTTTTGGCTGTGCGTCTTGTTTTGGCCGAGCTAGAGCTAAAAACCCGCAATAAAAGTTGCAAATTTCTGTTAAAAATGGGTTTCCTGATTTTTCAGTCCTTAAATTAGAGCTCGCATCAAAAAATCAGAGCAATAATGATAAAAGCAAGTATTAAGGTTTTAAGCTTCGATAGTAAGCTGCACAAAACAGTCATTGTTTTAGCTGTGCGGCTTTTTTTGACAATGTTAGAGCTAAGAAACGGCAACAAGGCCGTGCTCTGTGCTGTCAAAGGACGTAGCATAATAAAGCATAAAAATCAGTTCTTTGGCCATAGCACAGCCAAAACTGGTCCAAATGAGGAATGTAATAGCTCGTAGGGCTCGTAACTTGATTGCCATGATTCCCAATTGGGTTGCATTCAAATCTGGGAAACTTCATTTTTGGCCCATTTTCGAAAATTTTGATGATGGTACCCCTTACCAAAAATGCAAATTTGGGCCAAAATTGACTTTCCCAAAATCGAAAAACGAGTGATAGGGGTAGTTAGTGTTGGTCGTTAGCAGCACAAAACAGTCGTTTTTTTGGCTGTGCGTCTTGTTTTGGCCGAGCTAGAGCTAAAAACCCGCAATAAAAGTTGCAAATTTCTGTTAAAAATGGGTTTCCTGATTTTTCAGTCCTTAAATTAGAGCTCGCATCAAAAAATCAGAGCAATAATGATAAAAGCAAGTATTAAGGTTTTAAGCTTCGATAGTAAGCTGCACAAAACAGTCATTGTCTTAGCTGTGCGGCTTGTTTTGACAAAGTTAGAGCTAAGAAACGGCAACAAGGCCGTGCTCTGTGCTGTCAAAGGACGTAGCATAATAAAGCATAAAAATCAGTTCTTTGGCCATAGCACAGCCAAAACTGGTCCAAATGAGGAATGTAATACCTCGTAGGGCTCGTAACTTGATTGCCATGATTCCCAATTGGTTTGCATTCAAATCTGGGAAACTTCATTTTTGGCCCATTTTCGAAAATTTTGATGATGGTACCCCTTACCAAAAATGCAAATTTGGGCCAAAATTGACTTTCCCAAAATCGAAAAACGAGTGATAGGGGTAGTTAGTGTTGGTCGTTAGCAGCACAAAACAGTCGTTTTTTTGGCTGTGCGTCTTGTTTTGGCCGAGCTAGAGCTAAAAACCCGCAATAAAAGCTGCAAATTTCTGTTAAAAATGGGTTTCCTGATTTTTCAGTCCTTAAATTAGAGCTCGCATCAAAAAATCAGAGCAATAATGATAAAAGCAAGTATAAGGGTTTTAAGCTTCGATAGTAAGCTGCACAAAACAGTCATTGTTTTAGCTGTGCGGCTTGTTTTGACAAAGTTAGAGCTAAAAAACCGCAACAAATATTGAATTTTGATTATTTTGCGATTAAATCAGCACTCGCAGCAAAAGAGCAGTACACTAATGTAAAAAGTGGGTATAGGGGCTTAAAGTGTTGGTTGTAAGCTGCACAAAACAGTCATTGTTTTAGCTGTGCGGCTTGTTTTGACAAAGTTAGAGCTAAAAAACCGCAACAAATATTGAATTTTGATTATTTTGCGATTAAATCAGCACTCGCAGCAAAAGAGCAGTACACTAATGTAAAAAGTAGGTATAGGGGCTTAAAGTGTTGGTTGTAAGCTGCACAAAACAGTCATTGTTTTAGCTGTGCGGCTTGTTTTGACAAAGTTAGAGCTAAGAAACGGCAACACGGCCGTGCTCTGTGCTGTCAAAGGACGTAGCATAATTTCGGGCATAAAAAATCAGTTCTTTGGCCATAGCACAGCCAAAACTGGTCCAAATGAGGAATGTAATACCTCGTAGGGCTCGTAACTTGATTACCATGATTCCCAATTGGCTTGCATTCAAATCTGGGAAACTTCATTTTTGGCCCATTTTCGAAAATTTTGATGATGGTACCCCTTATCAAAAATGCGAAATTTGGGCCAAAATGGACTTTCCCAAAATCGAAAAACCAGTGATAGGGGTAGTTAGTGTTGGTCGTTAGCAGCACAAAACAGTCGTTTTTTTGGCTGTGCGTCTTGTTTTGGCCGAGCTAGAGCTAAAAACCCGCAATAAAAGCTGCAAATTTCTGTTAAAAATGGGTTTCCTGATTTTTCAGTCCTTAAATTAGAGCTCGCATCAAAAAATCAGAGCAATAATGATAAAAGCAAGTATGAGGGTTTTAAGCTTCGATAGTAAGCTGCACAAAACAGTCATTGTTTTAGCTTTGCGGCTTGTTTTGACAAAGTTAGAGCTAAGAAACGGCAACAAGGCCGTGCTCTGTGCTGTCAAAGGACGTATCATAATTTCGGGCATAAAAAATCAGTTCTTTGGCCATAGCACAGCCAAAACTGGTCCAAATGAGGAATGTAATACCTCGTAGGGCTCGTAACTTGATTGCCATGATTCCCAATTGGCTTGCATTCAAATCTGGGAAACTTCATTTGTGCCCCATTTTTGAAAATTTTGATGATGGTACCCCTTACCAAAAATGCGAATTTGGGCCAAAATTGACTTTCCCAAAATGGAAAACGAGTGATAGGGGTAGTTAGTGTTGGTCGTTAGCAGCACAAAACAGTCGTTTTTTTGGCTGTGCGTCTTGTTTTGGCCGAGCTAGAGCTAAAAACCCGCAATAAAAGTTGCAAATTGCTTTTAAAAATGGGTTTCCTGATTTTTCAGTCCTTAAATTAGAGCTCTCATCAAAAAATCAGAGCAATAATGATAAAAGCAAGTATAAGGGTTTTAAGCTTCGATAGTAAGCTGCACAAAACAGTCATTGTTTTAGCTGTGCGGCTTGTTTTGACAAAGTAAGATCTAAGAAACGGCAAGAAAGCCGTGTTCTCTGCTGTCAAAGGACGTAGCATAATTTCGGGCATAAAAAATCAGTTCTTTAGCCATAGCACAGCCAAAAATGGTCCAAATGAGGAATGTAATACCTCGTAGGGCTTATAAGTTGATTGCTATGATATTTTAGCTCTAACTTTGTCGAAACAAGACGCTATGCTATGACAAAGAAACTAAGCAATATAAGAGCCTCCTTAAGCTCATTCTGACAATGGTTTCCTCAGCGATTAGCTTTTCATTTAACTTTTTTTAAAGTTTTATGGTAGGATAAATATGTTTTACCACAAACGAATAATTACACTCCTTTTATTGTACATATTTATTAAAAAAATAATATTTTACCATTTTTGCGGATGACACGCATCTCTTTTCTTCATATATTTTCATTTGAATATCTTTATAATTTATATCTTTATAAGTATATATAAACACTATAAATACACGGAATCGTTTAAATGCATAAAACACAAAAAATACTCTTAGATAATCTAAAACTCATTAAGTACGAAAATAGAAAAAAATTATTACTATGGCTATACTAAAACTTATAAAAAAAATATTTAAAAAAAAATGGAAATGCGAGTGTCGTTGGACAACAGCACGCACAAGGAAGCTCAACGACTGAGTTTCAAACTTCTGACGTCACACACATAAAAATATTTATAGTTAACTTGTGAAAAAAAGTAATTCAAATTCGTTGTCAAAAAAAAAAAACATTTGATTGATGGAGGAGAACGGCTGTCCAGGCTTTGGGTGTATTAGTATCTGGGAATGCGTTTAGTCAGGCGATCGATGTCCAATGGGGCGACGGGTGGTGTTGAGGATGCTGCGGCTAGAATTTACTATTCAATTCGCTGCATCGTTCACGAACAACTCAATTCCTAGCAAGTATATATGTAGGTGTGGATGGGCGTGTACAATATGCTTGTGTGCGTGTGCTGGGGGACATTGACACTGATGTGATTAGTGAGTGGTGGTGGCATTGGTGGGTGGGTAATGTATCACAGCGGAAACTTCTCATGTGGAACCATAGAAGGACTGTGTTCCCCCTCCGTTTTTGCGTTCCGCTATTTCTTAAGTCCTGAAATCATTGCTGCGCCTGGCACCTTTCATCCATCCTAATATCATTACATCTATGTATTTATAACCATGCTATGTACATCCTTGGCGGATCCTTATTGGCGACGTGGCAGCATTGCATTGCTTGAGATTAACGGGTTCCATGTACGGCTAGAAAGTTGCACTAGAGATGGTCGGAGGTCGAATCTTCATCATCTGCGCTGATTCAGCATTTGCAGGTAGTACTCGCAGTTCGTGCAATATACCGCCGGAGCGATCACATGGCGCTTGCGGCATAAGTTGCACTCGACGGCTTTGGCCGAGGCCTTGACAATGGCATTGTTGTAGACGCGGGTAGGTATGGCGGTGATAGCAGCCGAGGAAGTGGCCCCCGCTGCCGAGGCTCCAGGTGTGGCTCCCGGAAGTCCTGATCCTGATGACCCTGCCTCGGGCAATCCATTCTTTTGCGGTGGTGGCGGTGGTGGTGGCATGTAATCGGATTCTCCCTTGGTTCCCGGTTCAAAGCTCACCTTTTTTTGCACTGGCTTGGCCATCAGTTGTTGTTGCTGTTGCAGCTGATGCTGCAATTGTTGCTGCTGCTGGGCATTAGGTAATGGATAGTAGGATCCTGCTGCAGCCGGCTGATATCCATGTGGTAGGGGTACACGCTGATAAGGCGAAGGTAGAGGCACTTGCTCGGAATTTCCCGCATTGCCATTGCTAAAGTAACCCAAGCTGAGTTGCTGTGAAGCCTGCTGTTGCTGTTGCTGTTGTTGCTGTAGCTGTTGCTGCTGCAATTGCTGGTGTTTCTGTAATGGACCATAGTAGTTGCCTGGTTGAGGATGATACATAAGGCGCGGCATGGAGGTATACTGAGCATCTAATTGCTGCAAATGCTGCTGGCTCGCAATACCGCTCATACTGGTACGATGTTGCTGCTGCTGGTGATGCAGTTCTTGTTGCTGCTGTTGTTGTTGTTGCTGTTGTTGTTGCTGTTGTTGTTGCTGTTGTTGTTGCTGTTGCTGCTGCTGCTGATAATGCATCCTTTGCACATATCGCTGCATATCTGCTGTGGCTGCCGGTGGTCTGCCCAACATGGGCGATGGCTGCTGCTGCAATTGCTGTTGCTGTTGCAGTTGTTGCAGTTGCTGTTGCCGTGGCTGCGCTTCTGTCTGCAAACGCATCATATTCTGCTGCTGCTGCTGTATCATTTGGGCGGTGACTTTCTCGTTGGGATGCTGAGCAGTCCGTAGCACCCTCTCCAATATGGGATTGGGTATAAAGTCATCATCCTCCTCGTTTCCAGCAGTGGCAACCAGGATTACCTGATCGCAGAAAGAAACACTCTTTTTCTTCACCCTCTTCGGTGGGGCAGCAACTCCATTTTGGTTCAATGTCTGCTGCACCATTGTGTTGAGCAGCTCCACCTCGCGTATCTCCTCGGCAATCTGGGATTGGGTCATTTCGTATTTGGGCTTCGGCAGCAGTTGGTGGGCGCTGACTGCGGTGGGAAGAGAATTTCTCAACGTTGGCATTGAGTCAACCTCATCCACATCTATTTTGGCACTGGGTAGCCCGTTCATCTGAGTACGCAGCTGTCCTGTCTGCTGACCCTGTCCTGGTTGAGACAACAACTCCTGTGAGGCATACGATCGTATGGATGTTTGCTCAAAGCGATGGGCCAAATCCCTCACACTAGATGGCGATGAGGCCTCCAGTTTTCGTTGCATAGCCCTCAGATCACTGGCCTGCTTCGCTTGCAGCTCCTTTAGCCAGGTAGCATCTGCTGTACCTGCTCCTAAATGATTGGCCTGTTCCTTTCTTAACTTCAGAAGATGCTGGCGCTGCTGCAACTGGGCCAAAATGCTGGTGGTGCCCTCCAAGGAATCTAATTGCTGGCGCTGGTGCTTACTGGCTGCCTCCAAGGCCTGTAGCTGACTTAATTGCTGGTTGAGTGGTTCCAGATCCAATTCTGGGGGTGGTGGTGGTGGGAAATCCTCGCTGGCCTGTCGCGAATGACAAGCAGAGTGTGGCGGACTCGGATATGGAGGCAGTTCCATGGGTGGTGGTAGTGGCAACTCTTCCTGGCCAGCCAACATTTGCAGATCCTTAAGAGGGCTTTGCTCCGAATGCACCTGGGCGCAGGTGGTGATGATCGTCTGGCAGGAATCCTCGCTAATCGAGGTGTTCGAGCTCATGGCCGACAGATTGGACAAATTGGCCTCATGGTGGAACTGCTGTTGTTGCTGCTGCGGGGTCAAAGTGGAACTGGTTCTCATAGGCGGCGGTGGTGCCACCTTAGGCACCATAGTCAATTGTCTTCCACTGCCGTGAAAGCTTTTGCGCATCAGCTTGCTTCTCTCCAGGTTTGGATTTGGATTGCTACCAGCTCCTGAATTCGAGCCCGATCCGGATCCTGGATAATCAAAGTGACCCTCAGAGATGTAGCCACTCATGCCGTGCCCGTGCTTACCCAAACCCACGGCACTGTCGTCTACAGAGCTACCCAACAGGGTTCCCGCGGTCGTCACGCCCTGGACAGGATAATGCGGATGATGGGTCATACTAGCATTGGCTGCCACGTCGTCTACCGCCTCGGTGAGATCCGGCATGGAGCGATTCTTCCGACGGATGAGCCCACCCATCAGCAGTTTGCGCCTGATCTTGTGCTGCTTCTTGCCGCTCTTGTCCTTCTCCTTCTTCTCGTCCTTATCCTCTTTATGCTTCTTTAACGTGTCCTTGGCATTAACAAGAAGCGTTTCCGTGAGTGAAAATTCGCGTGTAAGCTTGTTGCGATCCTCGCTGCGACTACGCTTCTCCTTCTCCTTGTCCTTGCGACCGAACAGGGAGCGACTCTCCCTCTCTGGTTTTCCTGGACTGGCGGCCAACTGCTTTTCCTGCTCGTACTCAATGGCATTGTCATCACAGGTGGAAGCTGAGGCCAAGGCCTTCAGGGGACTCTTGCGCTTCGGCAGCGTGGCATAGATCTCGATGCTGGCGGGAATCTGCTGTTGGATCTGCTGGATTTGCTGAATCTGCTGAATTTGCTGGAACTGCATCTGCTGCTCCTTCTCCAGTGTCCGATCCTTACTATTTTGGCGGACGTGCTTCACACTACTCGTGCTACCTTCGCGCATGTGCTTAAGCTCCGGCATGGCCTCGGTTTCGGCGCCCTTCTCCACCAGAATCCGACGGTGCAGACTCCGAGCTCGCATTACGCAAGTATTGTGCTTCATCCGGGCAAAGGTCATCGTGTGGGGATTGCTGTACGGTGCATCCATGGCCGCCCGCGCCCTACCAGCTGCCGCATTGCAAAGCACTAGGGCTGTTTCCAGATCATGCGACTCCTCAACCAACCGCGACTTCTCCAGCAACTGATCCGCTTCGTGGCAGAGTTTTTCGCAATCCCCGGACAGGGCCAACTGTCCATGACCATGTCCGTGGTTTACCACTGCTCCACCGTTTTGAACTACACCCATGGCGGCTTCGGGAATCTTGGCCAACTGGGGATTCAAGGCATGTTTGGGTGGATATGAGTCTGTGGAGCTCAGTGAAAAGGAGTCGTAGCCCGGATCATAGGGCAATCCATGTCGCGTAGGACTCTGAGGCACTGCTGCCACGCCCCTCTTGGCTACCATGTACAGGTAGGGATTATCCAGCGTGGTAGAACTTGCCGAACTGGCGCTATTCCGATCTCCAGACCAATTGCCCGAGTCTCGACGACGTGGCTGATTCAGATGCTCCGGCATGGTGAGACCATCGCTGGGAGGCGAACTGCCGTTGGAGGAGGCGTGTCCCGAGCTTGATTCCGCACTGTGGCTGCGCTGCAGTTGCAAATGTTGCCTTCTTGCTAACTGGGCACTCAACACCGCCTCGATGGGTTTCCGACTTAGAAAGCCTCCATCTTTGTCCGCATTCTGCTGGCTGACGGGTACACCATTGCCTCCTCCAATCTTATCTTGAATCACACTGAGATTCTGGTACTGAGCACTCAGCACATGCTCCACCGTTTTGCGGCTAATATAGGCATCCGTTTCATCGGTGCCCATGGCCAGACTGCCCGAAAATATGTTCTTTTGGATCACACTCAGGTTCTGATAATCATTGGTGGGTGTCCTCAGGGGAGTCGGGGTAATTGCCCTTCTTGTGTTGCCCAAACTAGGCTTCTCTGGGCTCGGGGTCACTGCTCGGCGAACCACAGAAGCACCATTGGCTGGTGCACTGGCCGGCATGGCAACGTCCACGTGATTGACACCACCACCGTTTCCCAACGCAGGCTGCTGTGGAACCGCGTAGAGCAGCAGGAGTGGCTGATATCTTCCACGACTGCACTTGTCCACCACACCCTCCCAGCTGGGACCAACTTCCTTTACGTTCGCATCATCAAAGTAGACCCAAACTTTGAGCTTTGTGTGGAAAAAGAAGGTGGTGTAATGCTTGCCGTAGTAGGACACGATGCCCACCAGTTCGTGTTGGGTCTGCTGCGCCCATCGCTGTTCGCTGACTTGGTGGAAAACATCACCCAGTCTCAAACTGGTGCCCACGGCCTTTAGAACAGCATGAACCTGATCCGCCGCTGGCCGCTCTGAGTCCCAAACAATGCCAATGGACACTACATCCGGGCGATTGAGCAGGGCCCTGCATATCCCAATTTTGGCGCCACATGTGTTCTATTGAAAAATATAAAATATTGGTAAGGCTTGCAGATATACTAACGTTAGTCTGACAACTTACCGGACAATCGCGAATGTCGCCCATGTTGCCGGCGGCCCTTAAAAGTTGGCCAAAACTCAACTGCTGGTGGGATTGCAGAGCCAGACTCTTTTGAGAGGTTAAGGCCGAGGCGGAGACATAGTGCACCATCTGTGGGAGAACAGAGATTAGAAGTCAATTAGCCATCTGCGGAATATGGTCAAGACGGAAGTCCTACGCCCACAAATTTTCAACTGATTCTGCTGGCACGTGCTTACGTCACCCTAAAATGTATACATTTATCGATAATCTTGCCCCTTTTAAGGGACCAACTGGTCCGGTAGCTGATTCTGCAATGATCTGCATGTGCCCGACAATAACCCATAACCTGTTTGCTCAGACCAGATCGCTAATAATCACCCAACTAACTGTTCTCGGACGGAGAGACAAGTGGCAGACAGTTAAGAGATTTAAGAATTTAAAGACACCGTAAGTGCAACATCGAATGTTGCAGGTGTTCTGTGTTCCAAACTGGAACCCACGCCACGAGCTCGAATCTGATTCGATCTCCGATCGTATCTGCTATTAGCGGTCCATAGCATTTGGGCAACAGCAATTGGGGGAACAAACAAACGGGTTGCCTACACTCGCAGAAAAGTTCAAGGATTGTTTTTAAGCTAATGTAATATATATCTTACCTAAAGCTTTTGCATAAACACTTTAGTTAATTTTGGTAACTTTGGAAAAAGGTTAGATCTAAGCTTACTGCCAAAAGTTAATCAGGCTTAATAAGGTGAACTTTAAAGATGCAAATAGTATGCGAAAGTAGAACACAAAACAGAGAAACAAGTCAGGTGGGTATTAACAAATACAAAACAGATCTTAAAATGAGCCATATTTAAGAACTTTCAATCTCTTCCGCTTATAAATTTTTAATCCTTATTACTTCAAATTTTTAATGAGCTCCTCATTGTATTCTAATTATGACTTGATTTCTAAATGAAGTAAATTAACCTTTTGCTGAATTTCGGTCATATTAGCTAGGTGTTTATAAAATCATGCCTAAAACTGGATCAATAACTTACCTGTGTGAAGGGCAGCTGCTCGGAGTTGGCTCCGCACTTGCAGACGCTCTGTTCGATGACACGCATGGCGAATCTTCGGTGGGCGATGCAGGCGGAGGATTCACAGGAATCGCCATCATCTGATGAAATGTGCGAGTGGACGCGGTGTAGCAGAAGTTCAAAGCACTCGGCGGCATCACCCAAACATCCGAGTGGGAATCGTCGTCCTGCTAACGGACCACTTGCCAAGGCCCGGCGCAGTGGCTCCGGACACAAAGCGGGCTCAGAACTGGTCTGCAGCTGTTGGAAGAGTTCCTGTTTTATGATGAAAAAAAAAAATAGTGGTTAGCATTATACTTAAGAAATTTGTATACAAATTTTGTTAACTTTTTTAACTAAAGACATTGCTGAGTAATCTTACAAGCCTACTGCGTTTTAAAAACTAATCAGTGGTTACTGCAGCTGGTAAATATTCAGTACTTCCTGTATTACATAAGTAATGCTTAAAGTGATTACCATATACATAACTAAAACTTGTGAAGAAAATTATAATAATTTAAAAGAAGCATTAATCTAACTAATACTATGCACTTCTATGATTCGTTCATTTATACTCGGTTTCATCTTATTTAGAATTATGATTTCCGTATGTTATAATTTTCCCTGGACTTACAATAACTGCATTAATGCATCGATCCCGTTCTGAGTTTCCCGCGACGCTAATATTGCTGCCATTAATATTGCCATTGCTATTATTGTTATAGCCCAGTACAGCCAATTCCACGCTACTGGCCACTTTGGCCATGGCACTGACCGACTTCTGCTTCGACTGTTGGCGAGTTAAAGTGGCCGACTTGTCGGCTCCATCGAGGATAAGTTTGCGGGGGCTACTCCTTGGCAGAGTGCCGCCATTGTTGCTGATCAGGTGATTCAGTTGGGGGTGAACTATTTGAACAGGAACGGTAACAGGAGATGTCGATGATGTGGTTGTGGTATTTGGTGATCCTGTTCCTCCTCCTAATCCCGTTCCTGAAAGTACTGCTCCTCCAGCTCCTGACGGAGCCACAACTCCCACCAAATTGGTGGGTTCTTTCCTCTTGTAGCGGAACTTGATCATCTTGTTGTAGTCTGGTAATCAGAGCCTTAATGTTGTCTATCAACCAACATGGCACTGTGAAAATTTCGGTAAAAAAAATTGCTTAGCTTTCGCCCTTCCTTTTTGATTTTTTTTTTATAGCTCTCAAGTTTTTGGCCAGGCAGGGTGTTAAGTGTTATATTCTCTAGTCAGCAGGAATAAACCAAAAGGGGAAGTCAGCCAACGGAAGTGCAAACAGAAGTGCAAAGTCAGCCCACAAAAAAACACAAACGTCAAATTACAAACTGCAACCCTCAGCAATTAAAGAGGAAGTTTAATAGCAATACTACCAGGCAATTAAAGGTACTTCTTGGCATGTCGTATGGATCGATAACAGCTGCGACAGGTTTCTCGGACCATCATTTGGCACACCCTAAGCCTGAACTCAACTGGACTGGACTTGACTTTCGCTTTTGGCCTGCTCTCGACCTCATTTGCGGCCAATCGAAAGTTTCGCCAGCCAAACCGGTCCATAATCCAATCCATCGAGACAAAGTTCTCTAGCCCCAGAAAACTCAGGCGATTCAGCGGTTTCTTAAAACTGAAGAAAAAACTGAACAGCAAATTGCATGTGCAGCGTTAAGCAGTAAGCGGTAAGCGCCGAGCGGTAAAGCGGTCTAATGTTGCCGCCTGACAACCGCTGACGCCTTGAAAATAAAGTGCCACTCGATAGAACCCGAGACCCGGGGCTCCAGTCCAACTTAAATGGAGTTCCAGGGGATACGAGGGGCTTTCAGGGGTTACATTATGACGCCATATGCGACATATGGCTGAGATCTGTAAACGCCTTTTGCCGTTTCTGCTGTCAATTACAATTGTTTGGCCCAAAGCAACGGCAATCCGACACGAACAATGAGACGACCAAAAATACAGGCCAATATGCACAGAACACAATATTCGTGACTTTCAAGAACCATGCTTAAAGCTTTTAAAAATGTATTAATTTAATTAGGAAAATATATCAGAAATATAAGTTAATTATTTATATCGTTCTGATAATAACCATTAATGTGCTCTGTATGTAAAATATATAGAAAGATTTAATAAATATTAATTGAATATTCTTCAAGTGCTTATGCATTTACCTGAGTCCCAATAAGTAAATGCAAAAATACACAAAAGATCGGGGTTGCACACGCAATACTTGGAACCGAATTGGGACTAGAATCGGCGCAATTAACACTTGTCAACTGTTTGAGTTTTCGAACGGGAAAAGGGAGAAAGGTTGAGAGGAAGGAGTTTGAGTTGTGAGTTCATCAGTTTGCAGTTGCCTACACTGTGCTGCATGACTAAGTGTTCAAGTTCAAGTAGAGAAAAATGCACACAAAATATACAGCAAACAACAGGCAATAAAGGGTGGCAAGATGAATTTGCATACGAAAACGTTCGAAAAACCTATCCTCAAAATCAATTAATATATGTGTATACGTTTTAAGTTCCATAAACATTGAAAATATTGATGTTTTTTTTTACTCTCGCACAAAATAGAAAATGGAGGCATTCGCCCAGAGGTGACTGCACTTTTGGGTGACAATTTTGGATTTTATGGCCAGCGATCTGGCCCGAAACATAAAAAATGTTTAATAAGCGGAAAAGCCGCCGTTGGCGAGCGGAAGTTGGGACAGGGAAAACTCACTGATTTCCAGTTTTATTTATTTGTTTTTTGTTGTACTTGGGTCGTATCCCCTCCTAATTGTTTTTCCAGGTAGAGTGCAGTGGTTCCTGCCCTCTTCAGTTGTTATATAATTGCCCATTCAATGGACAAAACAGTTGCATGCTAATTAGTCCGGGGGCACAAAAATCAAACGTCACGCTCTTTAATTCCCGCTTTTGGGCCACCAAACAGAAACTGAACCACTGGACCAACATGTTGCCACATAAAAAGTGGAAGTTGGCGAATCATTTAGGCCATGTAATTAGTCGGCAATTGACCAACAATTTGCGCCAAGTGCGCAACTGCAAAAGCCCAAGGGATTGATCGTGAAATGCGATCACTCCGGCTTGCAATAGCAAACTTGAAATGAAGCTGCTTCGGTGTCTTCTACAAATGAAAATGTCTTGCTAAATGTGTGTTAAGTTTAATCTCCCTACTGCAATTTAACTGCTAAATTAAAGTGATGCTATAAATATCAAGAAATACATTAAGAAAATAATGTTTTCTGTGGAACTAAATAATTTGCTAAAAATGTTAGTCTTCTTTTAGTTTAGCCACTATTTGATCTTTAGCTATTTCATTTCTTGTGTTTTATTTGCAAATATAAATTCCAGCAGGGTAATTTCAATTTGCCAGTAGTGCATCGCAATAGTCTGATGTTTTGCCCTCCATTTTGTGGATCATGTCTTCAGACTCGAGTTTGATTTGCTCTTTCGGATTTCGCTCGCCTTTGATTTGTAAGTCGAGTCTCGAGTCTCGGGTCGATTCGATGAGGCGACACTTGGCGGGGAAACTGAACTGGCAGTCCTTGAGACCCCAGCCGACACTATTTATAGATCGGGGGCTTTGGGACTTTAGCTTTGCACACCTCAAAACCGATCGTAGATACACACCAGAGTTAGAGATACAGATACAGAAACAGAAACGTATTGAGAGCTTTGGGGAGCTGTTTCTCAAATGCAAAACAAGTTGGCAACACAAACTGGCCTGCAGCTAAATGTTTCCATTTATTATTATTACTTCTTATTATTGCTGCTGGCTTCTGTTGTTGTTTTATTCGCTCTTTTTTGTTTGTTTTTGTTTTATATTATTTTTCTTTTGCAAACTTGATGATTTATGGACTTTAATTGTTAAGCCACAAGCGGGGGCCTAAACGCTAGCTTTAGCTGAATGTATCTGCTTCCGCAATTACAGAGGCAACAAAGAGCCAGAACTGACCTTTTTCTCAGCCAGATTGAGACAAAGAGCGAGTCTACCTGTAGTCGGTCCAAATGTGGGAACAACACACGTGCAACAACCCACTAGCAACCAGCAACCAGAAAATCAGCAACCTGCAACTAACAACTTGCAACCCGGGTTGCAGATGTCTCAAGCCGAGAATCCAACAGCGAAAACAGCGATGGCAAGCTGATAAATGAGGCATAGAAAAAGGAAGGTACATGGCAAGAAGTATTCCTATGCTTTGTGATTGGGAATAATGGGAAACCAAGCTGGTGAGTTTCTATACAAAACAGGCAGAGATAGCAATAAAAATGGTGTACAATTGCACGGATGTATAGTAAAAGAAAGCCCTTGAAATATATACATTTGATATGTTTGATTTAGTTATTCAAAGTTTATCGTTGTAACGCTTTTAGAATATAAACCATTTTAGCTCTTAAAATATGAATATTTTAAAGTGTATTAAATAGGAAACACTGTCATATACAAAAAAACAAGTGCTATTCGTCTGCATTGAAAGGTGAAAGGGGCAGTGTAACCTGTGCAACCTGTAGCAACCTGTGATTGCCGCACGTGAGGCGACTGCTTAATGGCTGCCTAATGGCTATATTTTTCTCCTCACATATTTACATATGCCAGGCAGGCGTTGGAGGCCCAAGAATTACCCATAAATATACAAATCTGCCGCTTAATATTCGATTGGGGCAAAAAAGTCCAAGAACAAGTTGAAGACGAAGAAGTCGCGGCATTCTGATGGCCATGATAATCACGATGATGATAATGATGGTGGATGGCTGGGCTAGTGACATATGGCTTGGGCCGAAAGAAGGAACCCATGGCATGCATTTCAATTGAGGGAGTGGAGTGTCCATGCAAATTGAAAACTCTAACAGAAACACTCCCCTTTTAAGTCCACAAGCGAAAAAATCGCACTTAAAGATCGCGATCGCGTGATTCCCTGGACTTTCCCTGGGGAAACCCATGGGTCTTGAGAAATAAATATATAGCTTGGCTATGCGAAAAAGAGCCTGCGTGCGGCGCTCAGATTAATTTTTAATAAGCAGCATAAATGCATTAGACGAGTGCCCACTGTACCCGTTCGTAGCAGGTTTCCACGAAGGCTGCGGGCTGCCAGGCATTTACATACCAAAAGATCTTCACAAAAGGTGAGGAAAAAACAAGTTGGCAGTTGGCGGTTGTCGGTCTTAAGCCATTTGGACCGCTATGATTTTTGAAGCGGACCCACCGGACCCACATGCTCGTCGAATATCAAAGAATCAATAATCAGAGAAAAAACACAAAAACTGGTAATTCCATGTGAACAACACCAAACTGAGATCTCAAACTCCTTTGTGTCAATTTATTCTCTTCCAAAAACCAAACCCAAAAAACTGGCCAAAAACTTGAGTTCTGTTTCAACTTTTGTTTGAGTTTTCAACTTACGCAAACATTTGTTTTTTTTTCTTTGTGTATATATATTAATTCCAATGATTTATCTTGACTTTAGCACACAACTCCGAAGCTCTTTATGTTTGCTAAATCTTTTAGGGTAAACTTTTTCAGGCACCAGAAAAAAATATGAGTTTTTTTTAACTTATTAGGGATCAGCGTTTGTTCTTTTTGCCGCGCGCGCAATTCTTCACTCTGGTTTCAAATGATATTCCATTCTGGCTGGGTTCTATGGTTAAAGCGACCGACCGCCGATAAAAACACGTCCGCCGACTGGTAAATTTGCCTCGCAACTGAAACTCGTTTGGTCGCTTGGCTTTTGGCCATCCAAAATGAGAGAGGGCAAGAGATGTATGTATGACCAAGAGAGTGGCCAAAGCAGTGAGTGGCTCTCTGTAGAAACTGGTTTTCCAGGGGAACAAGAACTTCAGTTATATCAACAGCGAACTCACCTGAGCAAGCCCAAAACCCGAACCGTACCCAAGCCGAATCCAAAAACGGGGGAGTTTGTCTTGTAGTAGGGCAAACAGGTAAATGTCTTGGCCGAGCAGGTAAACGGCTCTCTCTCTCTCTCTCTCTCTCTTGTTTTGAGATTTTCAATTCTCCGATTTGATTCTCAGATTTCCACACTCGAAACACCCTGTGGTGTACTGTCTCAGACTTACCTCAATTGGAATGACAAATGCAGGCAACGTTTTGAAGAAAAGTCCAAATCATCTTGCAACTTAGATAATAGACCAGAACATATTTTCATGGCAGACCAAAGACCAGTCTTGGAGTCTGTGGCCATGGTTGTCTTTGGTACGCAGATTGCAAGATCTTCAGTTTTATGAGTCAGATTGTAATAGCGGAAACGCCAAAGAAACGCGTGCGCATGCGCCGACCCTACTAAGCCGAATTCAAAACCGAAAAAACCCCTACGATTCCTCGGAAAACCTTAATAAATTCAATCATCCATAAACCTTGTAGCCCAAATAATGCGATTAAAGACAAAATGAAAGAAAAGACTAGGTTTTTATCTAGCTTGTAGGTGGAGTGGTAAAAGTAAGACACGTTATCGTGCCACGGAAGATGCCACAGTTCCCCTTTAAAAAAAAAGAGGCATAAACAAAAGGCCTCTTTCTTTGCGGAGTTTAAGAGTTTTAGACCATCCACCCGCCAACAAGTTCATGACTCAAAAAGAAGCGAGAGTTCGGTCTTCGAAACTGGAGTCAAAGTGTGACTCATAAAGAGTCTTCGACTGTGCAATGTCTGTTGATTGATTGTGCCCCAAAATCAATGGCACACAAAACTGAGATGCAGCAGTGAAAGGAATTGCATTGGATATGTTTACATAATAGCCAACAGATGCACAAAAATATAGCGAAATATTTGGCAGCTAGAAAATGGCGCGATCATTATTATGTTATTAAAATAATCAACAACTGGTACAAGCTTCATCTACATATAAACATAAAGCTCCTTTTCCTTTAATATTTTCCCCTAAAAACACAGAACTGATCAATCAACTTTGGCTAAAACGTTTTGACCATTTTAGAAATCGGATAGCCCAAAAACAAAATACTAAACAATTTGATGGATTGACACGCTGAGAGTTCTTTCTCTAATATGTCAAATGCAAAACTAGACAATAAAAAAATATCATACAAAAACCCAAGAAAACTATTCAATAATTGATGGATTCTTCGTTGGCGATTGACTGCATTTGTCAAGGCGGTAAATAAAATGTTGTCTTCTTTGTGTACGAATAAAAAAACCTTCATATCGCACGTCGAACGAATAAATTGAAGAAATAATAAAACAAAAAACAAAAAAGCCGAAATACAGCTTAACAAAATTAAAGCTAAAGAGCGACAGCGTACATGGGTTTTTTATATCGCGGGTTGAAGAGTGAATCACGCTGATTGAGATACGGCGATGATGGAAATGGATTTGTCTCCGCAGCTCCGATTAGCACCTGCACTCTGCCACGCTCGTGCCCTACCCATATACTATACACTATATAGTACTACACCCCCAACTCAATCTGTGTTCATGGTAATTTCGTTTTTTTTTTTTATGGCGGCTCTTGGCAAACAATGAAAACAACAAAAAAACGAAACCCGAAAGGCTGTTTGTTTGTACTTACTTTAGATGCTTCCCAGATTAGGGAGTACCCAAAAATCTAAATCTGGAGTATATGCGTATATATTTAAAGGGCAAATAGAGCTTGGCGATAAGTGGATACCCATGGAACTGGCACACGATCAAGGGTCTGCGGTCTGGACTTTCGAAAGATCTGTATAGAGCATTTTCCTGGTAAAGAGGACATTGTCTTCTGGCTCACCTCACACTAATGACTTTGTCCTTTGGTTATGTCTCGGTTTCTGGAAATGCATAATGAAAAGTCAGGAGAAACCCTAAATGGGAATTGTGCATTGAGGCATGGCAATGCCGAGAAAACTGTCCAGACGATTTTTCATCAAGAAGTTCCCGGCCGTCGCGGCAAGTTCTTAACCCTCTTATAGCAACAATCAGCGTGGGGAACGGTCAAAATGCGATCGCAATCGTGGGAGTTTCCCAGCTCTAAAAGGCCAATGTCCTCAGCGACGATTTTCATAATTAAATAGTCTTCTTCCCGCGGGAAAGGTGGACTAAAAATTAATTTAGCTGGGGCTTTGTATAATTAATGCAAAAAAGCAAAGACAAAAAGGGGCAAACCCTCTCGGTTCTGCCCGTTTTTGTTGTTTGTTTCTCGTTTAATATGTGGCAGCAAACAAGTGGGCAAAGTGGCAACCATGGTTACCAGGGCCAAGCCAGGGGTATTCGGGGGACACAACATGGAGGTATGGAGGTGTAGAACAGTCAAAACAAAACAGTCAAACAAAAACAAACCGAAGAAGAGGCACCAACACTTTCCACTTCGTCGTCATCGATGTTTGAGAAGCGAACAAAAAAGACAGTGAAAAATGAAGGGGAAAACGAACTAGAGAGAGAGAGAGAGGGCCCACTGTGCGCACAGTGAGCACCCTGTTTTGTGGCCAGAGCGTCTTGGCCCGAAAAGTACAGTCGCGTATATTCGTTGTTGTCTTTTGTTTGTTGGCGGCCCGAGTTTTTCCCGAACGTCACGAGTTTGTCGCTTGCCCAGGGGTTAGCACGATGGAAGATGCTACTCTGGGTTTGGATTTGAGTTTGGGTCCTCTACTCCTCTTCTGGCTAATGATCACCATGAAGATAATGATAATGACGATCATCGTCCGCTGGTCTGGTTTCTATATTGCACCAGTTGCCTGGAGAGGGTGACTGTTTTCAGTTTTCTCTACTCAGTTTTTCCTCTTTATGGAAATTCTAACTGCAATCGAGTCGTCTCCATGGTTTTTTTTTTTGTTTCGGTTGATCATGATCTCTTTTTGATGACTTGGTGATTCTATTATATTTCTCGTATAATTAAGCATTTTGTTTATTAGGAGCGAGTCAATATAGAAGTCATTTCTGCCGTATCTCGACTGAAATATGACCTGTACTTGTGCAAATAAGATAGCCCTTATTAAGCAGTTTTGGCTAATAATATAGGATTTTGTCATGAATAGAAATTTGGTTACAATTTGAAGATGGATTTATATTGCATGGTGTTATGTTAAGGATTCCTCTAATCACTATCTTACCAAACTTTTTTTAAATGTGTTCTGTTATGTTTTCTCTTGGGAGGGTAGTAAAGTTTATTGACTTCCTTCTATGATTTACAACGGGCATTTGCATAATTGCGCCTGACTCGAGTTTAATTCGTGGTTTAACGAGGTGAGAACAGGACAAACGAGCCGTTGAAAGCCTGTCACGCTAGAGGGTCCAGTAAAAGGGTCCTAAGAGGCGTGACCAGTGGCCCAGGACTACAGGACTCCAGGACTTATCCGGGGCCAGGATCAAAACACCCCTGGACATGCAAGACATGGTGTGGAGGGGGTGTGAACCTGCCTGCCAGGTAGAGTCATTGAATGTTGCACTTTCGGGTATTGCCGATTTAAGGATTTAGTTTTTTCCCTGGATTTCCCCAGGCCATGGGAAAATAAAAATTGGAAAACACGTAGCACAAAGCCTGGGGAAAAAACATAAAACGCACTTGAGCAGCTGAACAGATGAGCAAGGGCCTGCGTGTGAATAAATGATTTTTCCGGAGACAGAGACATGACAGCATGTTGGCAATTAAGGTGCAGCCAAACAGTCGGAAATCGGCTGCGGAAAATCTGGAAATGCCAGACAGGCGATTGGGAAAATTGACCTGACCCTGGCGCTTAATTACTTTATTTTCGGTTTTGTTTTAGCCAGGCCAACAGCAAAAATCGGAGAGAAAAACCTTAAGAGATGGTCGAATAATCGAAGTAAGAAGTAAGAATTTAGTGGCGCCGACAACGGACGATACATTTTTTGTGAGCTTAAAAGTATGCAACAAACGAACTCTGATCACCCTCAACTTCATTTAAGACAAGGCTTTTTAATGCTATAACTTATGCTTAAATTTAAAAGACTATTCGATATGATTATAATGCGTTTCACAGTTGAAAGATAATAAAATATTTCCTTGACGATCTTACTTTTAAACCAACTGTTCTCAGCAATGTCTTACAATTTTCGAATGGTTTGTGTCTTGAATATTCGTTTTCGAACTCACCTTTAGAGCGCAGAAGATACAGTCTTGGCCACCGCATACATGTTGATTTAAACCGCGAAACGATCGTCGAAAGGCGTCCAAGTGCCATAAGACCTGCAAAAGAGAACGGGCGAGCATTATTAACTTGGCTAACAGAGAAGAGAGCAAAGATTGGGGGACTGGGAAGGGGCTTTGCCAGGCTATCTCCATCAAATCTCTGTGTGTATAACAAAAGAGAGGCCCAAACCGGTTAAGACGACGCCATCTTGCCGACGAGATCTTGTGTGTGTGTTTAGACAAAGGCTCAAAGACTCAAGAGAGTTGTCCAAAAGTCGCGCGACAAAATGCTGGCCAAAAACCAGTTTCGTACCCGGCCACAGTCACAGCCACAAAACTGCAAAAGCCAGCCGAAACCCAGCCAAATCTTAGACTTCTCAGACGCGGGTCTTTAGCTTGGGACAGGCTTTTGAGACTGGGTGGCCGAAGCAGACCGATCAAGACTGGAAAACCCGTCTGGAGTTTCTCTCCGATCTCTCGACTTTTTGGCGGCCTTTTCGGTGATTTTCGTTTTCTTCGTTGTTGATTTCGTTTTGAAGTCAGAGTTCACCTGGGATGAATCATGGCCCCCTGCCGCAGATCTATCAATTAAGCCGTCCCAAGGGCTGTAATTAACAATCGGCCAGTGAAAGCCCCGCTCCCTTCTAATGCCAAAAAGTACGATTCAATTTGGAGCAACTCCAAAAATAAAAACCGGTCAGCAAACAGTTAGAAATCTTAGCCACCCATAATGTCCAGTCCAAGCAGCTGCAATACCCACAGGCCCCCAAATCCCCAAGCTCTGGGCACGAGCCTGTTTTTTGGCCAACCAAAAAGAAATGCTTGGTTAACCGAAAAAAAAAATAATGGTATTAGAGACTCAACTGACCACAGATGTGTGTATATTTTGTATGTATACTACATGGGTATAGAGGGATAATAAAAAGTTGGCCGATCAAGCTATAGTAAATAAATCAAATACTGCGCAATGATTCACCAACAATAAACTTTCGGAAATGCCAAAGTATTCATTAAGTTAATAAGTAAAGTGGATGATCTTAAGGGGTTTTGTACTTATAATCATATTCCATGAACATCAAGACATAATAATCATTAATATAAATCCTTCATCTTCTTAAGCGGGCCACTTATCCTAGGCTATAAAATCGAATATTAAAAATCATAAAATATACTTAGCTGGAAAAGAACAGGAAGCCTTAAAACCAAAGCAAAGAGGTGAAAATTAGAAAAATATGGAAACACCATGCACAAAGCAGAGGAAAGGAAATTATTTCCTGTCTTTTTGGGCATTTACAGGCTAATTAATCCCCACATCGATGGCCAATTGACAAGTTCACCAAAATAGGAAGTCATTAGTGGGGCCCCTTCTTCCTCTCTTTCTATTATTTTCTTCCCCTCACCCTCTTTGTCATAGCCGGAAGATGACGATTAGCACGTGCTACCGAATCTACTAAATCTATTGATTAAACTAAAGCTACTACTGACCTACGCCCACTTGCAACCCACACACACACACTCACACATCTGATGTAAAGTGAACCAATTAGGCGGGAAAAACAAAAATCGAATTTAACTTAGTCTATATTGCCTACTATATGTGGGTGGTTCCAGTGGTTAAGTGGTTAAGTCAGTGGTGCAAGCCCACGTGTTTCTCCAGCGGAAGTGGAAAGAAGAGGAGGGCGTTTTATGTTCGACCATTTGACTATGTGGGTGTCCACCGGTCATTCTGGCGGTGATATATAGCCATCTGATGGATCCACGACAAGTGAAAGATGGGAAAAATCGTGACGGGTTATCCTGATGCAAACTAAGAAGACTAATTATAGTTTATTACATTGATACAGTCTACACTTAAAAACTATACAACCCTAACTATGTAGAATATATATTATAAGTAAAATTAGCTAATAAAGTGAACTCTTGCGAGCTCTAATAACATTGAAAATCTCTTACATTTTCTACAAGTTACCATTGTATAATTTTTACCTTTGTCTAACAACCTATTTTTTGATATTTCCAATCTTTGCCCAATCTTTTTCTCCCCCATTTTTATCGAGTCTCCCGCATCTCGGCCATTTTTAAGCGAATCACTTAGTCTTTTGCCATGACTTGACAGTCTGATTTTGGGTTACATAAGAGGCTTTAGTGGGCCAGCAGCCCCGAAAGATGGGAAAGATGAAGATGAAAAAGAACTGGCTAGAGGAAATGCGAAACCAAAAAACGAAAAACCAATGACTTAGGCGACAAACTGCCAGGGAAAACTGGGACTCCCCCTTTGCCGCTGCCCCTGTTTCTGTTTTTCTGGCCAACAAATGAATAAATGTGCTTGTGAAAGTTACCAAACCAAACCAACCAAAAAAAAATGCCCAAAAACAAAATTTCCCTTCAAAGCAACAGTAACAACTATACGGCTATAAGTCGGCCAGAGAAGAAGAAGAGACGGATAAATTGAAAAAATTTTAACTTTGATCATAATTTATGCTCAACCTGTTGTTGTGGCTTCGGATGTTTGTTGCTGGTTAGCAACATTGAGATTTGTTCGATCACCGCAGCTGCGCATACTTGCTGTTGTTGTTAAGGCCCCCCAAACCACTATCGAGTATATTACACGAAGAAAAAAGTTAAAGAACTATGGATTTCTAACCAAATATTTACTAGATATTTATATTATACATAACGTTAGATAAAGTTTGGAAAGCAAAAACAAAAGCATTATTAATTTAACTTTACATTGACCGAAAATCCCGAAAACCTTTACTAAAATTTATAATAATACACATTGTAACATAACGAAAGCCTAATCATTTTGTTCAGTGCTCTTTTATATCATCCCCTTGGCGGATCAATCGCAGCCTCATTCGAATTGATTAGCATACTAGTTTTATTTATGTGGAATTTCTTTATAGATAAATGTGAAATATTTTCAAGAGTGAACTGGCTACAGTGCCTTTGTCTTTACTTATGTTTGTCACTTCCGCACTTTAAAGGAGACACCACCACCACCCTCGCCCACTCCCCCAACAAACAAAAAACTTCCCCCTTAACCCTCCGCCCGTGTGAGTCTCTTACTCGAGCGTAAAACAATTGCGGCACGTTAGGGTTAATGCTTGCAACGCGCTGACTGACATAATTAAGTTAAACAGAAAAAACAACAAGAGCACGTCGGCGGAGGAAATTCAATTAAATTAAAGCGAAATGTTTAACGAGACTTGTGACAACATGGGGCAGGCGAAGGGACTGGGAATGGAGTTCGGAATCGGGCAATGGGTAATAGTTGCACAAGCATTTAGATATTTCCCAGGATAAGAAAGAAACTGTAACCGTGACAGGTAGAAGAGTAGGTAGCAGGTAGTAGATCTCTGTGTCCCTGAACCGCATATCCCTTCCTCCGATCTCCCAGCATTATTGTGTCACGCTCACATAGTGCCACATATAACACACAGAGCTACAGCTAACCAGGAAACAAAGGTTCCTGTAAAGGGATCTCATCTGGGGTTCAGATCTCATCTGAGGCAGGCTCAAGTGCTGCCCCGCTGAGTGAGCCAGGATACAATATATAAACCATCGATCAACCCCCGCCTGACACACATAGAAAAATACTTGAATCCCTTTAGATTTGTTTACTATTCCATATCACCTAGCTGCTACAAATTTTTATGTTTGATATCTAATGTTACAAGCATTTAGAAATGTTTAAATTGAAAGTAAATTGTTGAGATATAAGATGACCGTATAAAGTAAACATTTGCAATGCTAAAACTTGACCGACTCAAATAAATCATAATTTGGTGTATGCTATTACCCGTACCAGTCCATGCATATATACTAGTTACAGTTACAGTTATAAGTAGTTATAATCACTGTACTCGCTTTTTTAGATTATGTAAGGGGCGTAAATGGAACTGGTCGCTTTATAAACGCCCAACTCGTGTTTGTTTTTATTTTTTTTACGGACTGTCAAGTTTTTGGGTGGGGTTGAGTAAGGTCCACCGTTACATGATCGTCTTATGCGACACATTTGCACTTTATGCCAACGATCTACTACCTTTCCCTCCCTGTATATAATCATTCCGTAAAAAGCATGTGATACTTTTCAACGATACTTTGATCATTGCAGATATCATCATTGGCTTAATTTGCATTATAATTGCCAGTGATCATTTCGTTTTGATCTTCCTTCAGCAATCCATTTGACACGTTGTAGATTTAATCATATTTTTATGGCTAAAAAACTTGTGTCTTTCTTTGGGCTTATAACTTTTACCAACTTTCTTTGAATTTCAAATATTCTATAGTCTATATATATTACTTGTATATTTCTTATAAACTTTCTAACAAGTATAGGTGGGTAAACTAACAGTTTAAAGATATTTTCTTTATGATTAATGGATGTCATTGTATACTACGTCTTTACAATACGCTGCTGTAATCCTCGAGATTAGCCTAATCTCTTCTGGAGTTTCCTAGCTGATTTGTTCTTTAAGCTCTTACTCTATTTCAAGAACGTTGTATCCTAAATATAATTCTAGGAACTTGCAAAGCTTATAATAACACAGGTACACCTATCTACCTTTAAACTTGAACCTGTAAGTGTATTTAATAAAATAGAGACCTTTTAATGACTGCAACCTGACTGTGGTGTTCCGTGGTACTAATGCCCAGACATAGTATAATCTTCTTCCTCTACAGAACCTTTCTCTTGTTCTATATCTTCAACCCCTCTTCATCGTTGCATGCCCTGTTGCCCGCCACAATTAAGTTCTTTTTGGAGGAAAGGGAAAAAGAACCATAGAGACAATTAAATGTGCGCCTACAACGAAATTGTTACACTTTTGTGGCTTTTGTCAACTGCAGTCGCGTTTCTATGTAATTTCTTACTTTTCTCAGAAAAAAAATGAAAGAGAAGAGATAGATGGTGAGAGAGATAAAAGTACACAATTTTTTTGGTGGTTTTAAATGGTCAAGTTGACAATTTTTCATAGATGGAAAATGTGTTTTTTATGGCTGGTCGTAGTTCTGGTTTTGTTTTATACTTTTGCTCAGCTGACCCCAAATGACCTCTTTTGTTGATTTAACATTTTTTTTTTAGTTTTTCTTACCTTGCAGGTCTGAAAGAATGCGCCAATGTTGTTTTTGGCATTGATTGCCGATGTTTGGGCATTTGTTGTTGCCGTTGTTGTTATTGCAGTTGCTTGCAGTGGTTGTTGTTGCAGCAGCAATTGCTGTTGTTGTTGCTGCTGACCCGCCAATGGGGCATGTGGCAGTGATGTTTTAATGGCCACCGTATCCATATTGAAGGTTATTTTTTTCGTTTTCCCCTTAAGAAGTTTTCAGCACATTCTGTTGTTTTTGTTTTTGGGTAACTTCCGCAAAATGGGGAAAACAAGAAAAAAAAAGAAGCCAGCAAGGGAAGTTGCCGCAACCCTTTTTAAGTTCTTGAGCAACTTCTTCGTTTTGCAGTTTTTGTACTTTTCGCACCTGTTTGAGTTCACTTAGCTTGGTTTTTTCTATGTTTTTTTTTTGTTTCTTCGCTTTTCCACAGCTTAGCTAGCATTTGTTGTTATTGTGGCTCTTTTGGCTTTAATGTCACGCTCACCAAAAAAACACACACACTCTCACACATCTAGAGACGACTTTAAAGAGCAACTTAGCTCTTAGAGTATTTCGTTTTTGATTTCCCTTGATTAATCCACTATGATCAGAAACCACACAATTCACAAAAAAAAATGTTTTTCTTTCTTTCGGTTACACAAAAAAAAAACTGTTTTGTTTGTTGTTTTTGGACCATCAATTGTTATGTTTTGTTGTTCAGGCCAAGAAAAAAGCTGCGCCGGCGACTGAGCGAACGTCTTGCGAAGTGAAGAGCGCAAACAAGACTAAACACAAATCTCTAGGCGACCACAATTTCCCCTGTTCGAAGTCGGCGGCTCAAAAGGGAAGTTTCCTCTCCCGCTCTTGGGATATTTGTAAGCTGTTGGGTGAAGTTTGAGAAACCTATTGCATACTTTTGGGTGCTGAATTAAAGTAAGGGGATATTTTCCTTTCGATGTTTGACTTAAGCTTAACATTATTTTAACAACTTTTTATATGGAAAAACATTAAAAAGAAAATTTTAAATTCATTGGAAAAGTTTGGTTAGACTTTTGTACATTTTTTAAAATTTAAAATTAAATTTAAATTGTTCTTCCCTATTCAATTCCATACTATCTGGCGAATAGACATTTCCCCAAGCCAAGTTCGAATTTCTAAGTTAAGCTTAAAGTGGAGTTGAGAAAAATTCCCGTGGTAAAAGAAACGTACTTATTCTCTCAAGACAAGTTGAAACTTCTCTCTCAGAAAAAAATCCCCCGGCAGATGAACTTTTAGACCAAGCCAACATGGAGCTTGGGAGACCAAGCTGGTCTTATACGAAAACCAGAAATCTCTCAGCACTGCTTGCTTGGTTGTACAAAATGGCGGCTGTTAAGATCAGCATAGAAAACGAAGAACAACAAAAAACGACAAAAACAGAAAGACAGAAAAATACGTAAATGAGAAAAAGGGTACAGAGCGAACGAGAAGAAAACACGTTTTCAGACTTAACGAGTTTTGTCGCAGTCGTTGTTCCAAAATCAACGTGCAACAAGCAGAAAAAGCAGCCAAAAAGGTAGAAACCCGAGAGAAAACGCAAATAACAACAAAAAATATTGTTATTGAGGTTGCCAAAGTGGGCTGCTGCAGCAACAGCTGAAAAGGGGGGCGTAGCAGTTGCGGGGGCACATGCTTGTTTTGATGGTGATGGTTCCTATATAGAAGGTATATAGTATAGTATGCTCGTGATGCTGCAGACCTGGAGGCTGAGTGTGCTTCTTTATCATCTTCTCTTGTTTTTTCGTACTTCTCCTTCTCCTTTTTGTATTTAAGGTTTTGGTTCATGGCCCATTAGCTTTTGTTTTGGGGGCCAGTTTCTCCGGGGCCTTTCGTCGATTCCGCGGAGAAGCCTTGTTTATGTGGCACTCGGGGCAGTCAGGAGAATATTGCGCGCCAAAAGCCTCGAAATCGAAAATCGAAGCCAAGCCAAGCTGAGCGCGCCTTAAAGATGGAAGCTTATCATTAAACAAAAGACGCAAGATGGCCAAAAGCCGCTTAGGGATTTATCCCCCATCTTCTTTATTTTCTTACATGCAGAGAGTAGAAGCAGTATTTTCTTGAATTTATCACCATCACAGAATTTTTTGGGTGGTATAAGGTTTATGCATATTTGATATTAAAATTCAACAAAGAATTTGTTCAAGCTTCAGAATTTTTTAGCTAATATATGAGATCCATTAATCTTTTTATACTGCATTCATTTTGGACAAGCTAACAACTCTTGTAGAAGTAGTTGACTTCCCTGCGATTTCATAACACTTTAGTTGGCAAGCCCAACTGACAATTGCGAATTCGGCTGGAACGTTGACAATTATCATAATTTTTGTGTATAGCTTTGCTGGTCGTGCAGCAGCCGGCAGCAAATTGTTGCAATTACATTGGCATTCCTTTGGATCACACAAAAACACACAAACACCTGCTGTTTTCTGGGTTGGCTAATTAAATTGAAATTCATTTGCCGATTCGCCAAAATCACTTGTCGCCGTCGATTTTCCCCTTCCCCATCAAACCAAAGATCTCCAGCATTTTCAACTCCTCCCCTGTTGTATAATAATTTGCAATTTTTCATGCTGCCAACCGCTAACGGCCAACATCCATCAGCTCATTATGGCCAGGCCAAAACTGGGCGCAGTGGGGGCGTGGTCGATTGGAAATGGGTGCAAGGTCGCCTCCAGTCACCGCAACTCCGCAATAGTTGATCTAAATTAGTCGGTGGTTTCCCAATCGACTCCGTTTCGCCTGGTTAATGCTAATAAAGCAGGTGGAGTTAGATCCGAATTGTTGGCCAAGAATTGGGTGGGCAGTGAGCCGCCCGGGGATAGACACCCAATCCAATCCACTCCCAGACTAACTAAACATACCCCAAGATGCAATGTTGTAAACTGAAGATTTTTTGGTGGGGAGGTAGCCAGTAGCTAACGATTCTAACCATGTCTTCAATATTTTTGACTTAAAACTTAAGTTCTGCCTACCTTTTTCGAAGTTTATTTAAAAAAAACTTGGCACGTTCTTTGTACATGTTGCAATTTGAAAACCATCTGCATTTTTAGGACTAAAAAGTCCTTGCAGCTGAAAATGAAACTCGAAAAAAATGTTGCAGCTGTGCTGTCACAAAATTTCGAAGATAAGACCTGAGCAGTGATGGGGTAAGCAGGGGGGATATACAAGTACTTACACATATATCGGTTATAGAATTGGCTGCGAGCCAATTTATGTGCACAAATTAACAAGCGAAAAGAGCAGAAAACAGAGAGAGAGAGAGAAAACGGCAGCATAAAGGCAATCAAAAGGCTGCCACATAAATTTATGAGCTGCGTCAAAAGAAATCCCCGCTGTGGCCAAGAAAACTGGCGATAAAAACGCGGGGATATCGGAGATATTGAGCTTATGGACGCGTGCTGCTCCATAAAAGGGGTCTTGAAAGGGGTTCCAAGAGGGGGTTCCAAAAGAGGTTTCAAGGGGTTTTCGAGGGATCAACGCGCGCGCGCTCATAAAACTTGAAACCAGGAAAAGGAGCCAAAGCTGGCCAAACTGGTTCTGACTTCATGGGCAAAGTCCCTTTCCTTTTGCCCCCGGTTTGGAACACTGCAAACAAGCTAACATGTCCTGCTCCTTGGCTAAATTTAGCACGAGCTGGCCATCAAGCTCAGCTGGCTTAAAACATTGGCAAGTTAAGAGAAGTTTTTTGGACTTTGAACGCCAGTTTGTTGTTTGCGCGCCATTTTCCAGCCAAAGAAGAGCTAACAAATAGTAAACAACAGCCAAATGCGATTGTAGTTGGCCATTTAAGTACTGAAGTACATGTGGTGGAGCTATACACATATATATATATGTATATATATATGACCATATGCCCAAAGTTGGACATTGGCCACTGAGGGCACTCACATCGCAGGGATAGAAGAAGTTATCATAAATCAATAAGAACGCATGGTTAGCAATTATAAATAGTAGTAATAGGGGGTTTGCTTGGTGGCGATTTATAAGCAATTGCCTAAAACATGAATTTCTGATGAGAGGGTCTGTTTTGATTACGCTAGAAGTCTTAATCAAAAGAATTAATCATAATTTGTGGTTTGAAATAATAGAAAAAATGGTCCAAATTTAGAATGTCTTACATCGGTGAGTTCGTAATTTAAGTTCCAAAATCACTGCATTCTAGGTTGAAAAAGTCAAATTTTTGTCATTTTTCGTACAATTTTATGATACTCCTTATCGAAAATGCGAAAATTGGTTACTTCTATTTTTCTCCTCAAGGCGCAAATAATGTCAAGTTTCCTCAACTGATTTAATTATTTCTTATTCCCGTAGTTATTGGGCAACCCTCTTGGTAGAAAACTTGACTTAAAGCCGTTTGGGCCTTGTTTGGCCAGTTGTTGTCGCCTTTCGGCCAGGCTCCACTCGATTCGGTTGGGATTGTATGAGTACTAGTACTCGTACCCGCACTCACACTGGATTTGTTTGCGCGTTTGCCTTTTATTTGTTTGTTTGGTTTCGTATCGTTTGGCTGGGTTCCTTCGTTTGTTTGTTTGCTTATTTGTTTTGGTCTGCTTTTGGCGCGTGTGCAACGCGACCAACTGTACCAAGATCAGCAGCAACATCAACAGCACTAACAACTGCAGCATATACTGCAATGCTGCAATGATGCTGCTGTGCAGGCAGCTTAATTGAAACGGCAGCAACATCGTCAGCAACGGCAACAATTAATATTAGCTGCCCGTCTCCCTTTCTCCGCTTTTCTCTGGAGACATTGCCGGTGTCGCCAGTCGAGACATGCAGCATAAATTGCAGTTGCCATTACCAGCAACAGCAGCAGCAGCAGCAGCATCAACAAGTCCACGGCAAATTTATGTTTGACTCGTGCTCAAGTCAACTACTAAAGACTTGCTTCGAATGTAAGATAAGTTGCAGTGAGAAAAAAATCAAGATCGATATTAAGGCATTTAATTAGATTAAAATGATTGCTTAAGAAAATGTCTATTAACCAATCTCCTCATAGAAACATGGAAATCTCTTCTTAGACTTAGAAAAAGATTTAAAAGGTTTTAAATTAAACTCTTAATTATTTTAGTGCTATTTTAGTGATATCGAGAATTTGACCTGCTTGATTGCCTTCTTCTTCGCATTAGCAATCCTCAATTGAAAAAAATTGATTTACCTGAACAAAAGAAGCAGCTAAAGAGGATCAAGAAAATTCTTTAGGAATCATCCTTAGGCTCCCTAATGTTTTTAATGCCTAAACAAAAGGCATCCTCAACTTTAAGATAAGCCTATTAGCCAGTTGTTTAAGTCATTAAGAGATTAAAAAAAGTCCTCACAGTTTTATTTTTTTGAGGATTTCAGACAATAAAGATTTAACAACGAAATTAGAACACAATAAACCTATTAAAGGATTGGTTTCCTAGGCAATCCTTATAGAATTAAGATCTCAGATATAAACTTTATACAATAATATCATTTTCAACTAAATGTTTTATACACAAAAGATGACGTACAAAATATGCAACCGAAACATTTCTCCAATTAGAATGCCTTTCTCTGGATTAGAATGGGTGATCGGAGATCATCTTCAGGTTCATTCTCCTCCTTTCTTGCTGGCTAATTACGAGGCCAATCAAAGCTCGATGCGAGTCAATTAAGAGATTGTCGAACAGCTTGCTCGATGGCGATGGCGATCCGTGATCGGGAGCTCGCCACGAGGATCTCCTCCTCTCTCTACTGCTCCTCTTTTCCAGCAATGACAATTGTTACCTGGCGGGGCGATAATATCTATATATATACACAGACAAATATATATATATATATATATGTAGAAGGGAGTTCGGGGGAGTTACCAGAGGAGTTTTGGGTGCAGCTGGTCAACCGGTTTGGCGCGTGCTCCTCGTGCTCCCTTTCTCCAGTCGCTCTGTCTCCGAGTCTCTCTGCCTTTCTATCTGACTTGTATTTTTGCACAAATGAATTAATTAAAGACGACGACGGACCATTAACGAGGAGATCGGGGTGCACTAAGATCAGAGAGGGAAAATACACATATCCAGCAGCTGCTTTTAGAAGTACTCCTTCCCCAGGCGAATTCGCTCCTTCGATTTACGCCGATTGGACACGCCATCCGACTCGTCCATCAATCGCTCCAGCATTTGCTCCTGGTGAGGATTCAGTGCCGCCAAATGAATGTCCCTTGTGGCCCGAAACTTTCCGCAATTGAACAAATGCTCATTCTCCAGTCGCACATAATTCCAAATGAAGCGTCTGTGGGCAAGGGACAGACTACATACTACACTCAACAAAAGGGGAGTACGATATCATCACCTTAATCCATGAAAAACCTCTTTAAATCATTTATCATTTTTAAGCTTAAAAAGTTTGAAAAAGGCCAAAAGTATTCGAAAACAAAAATGGTCGATAGTCTCAATTTAAGAGCCAATCAATCTGCACTAAAAATTTTTAAAATCGCCCATGCTCTCACCTAGTAATCTCGAGAATACTGCAAATGGTCTTCATATTATAAGGAGTCATCAAGTTATGATACAGAATGGCAAACTCCACGGCCCAAAACAGCCGCAGAACCAGATTCTCAATGATCACAAAGTAGTAGAAGGCCTGTGGGTAGACCAATTGCTTCCTCAGGAATATATGCTCTCCCCGGATAATAGTGAATAACCCAAAGTCCTTCATAACATCCCACAAATAGCAGTAGACGGTGGCCACTAAACAACTTGCAAGGAACAGCCAGGTGTACGGGTTGCTGAACGTATTGAGATACCCACCTGCGGTTGAGGATTATAGCATATATGTTGTTTCAGTTTTAATTTTGATCCCATTGAAGGATTTTGATTACCCTCAGTATCTCGTCGCAGCGTGGCGAACAGCACCACCAGAAACGTTGTGGCATATTTCCCGGCATTGATCAGATAGCTTACTGACTTGGAACCACTATCCCGGAATCGCCTCAAGCACTGGGCAAATCGAAACCAACCTGGCAAGCACATGGTAACCGGGACAATCACATCCGGCTCGAAGCAGTGATGCACCCGCTCAGTTCGCAGCCAACTTATCGCAAAGAACCTTAGTATGTAATAGTAATCCACAATGCAGGTGACTAGTGAATTCAGTTGATCTCCCATCCAGAAGTCGGCGAAACCCACATAATGTAACGGAGCGGTGATAACGCGACCCAACAACTTAATAGTCCACCATCTGGCTGGCCAATTCATGATAGGCAGTGGCAGCACTAAAAGACCCACCATAATCAGGATTAGGGCCAAAGGGAAGACAAAGGGATCCGATATGCCCATCGAGTCGTGGTGCAGGAAGCCCAGCATGGACAAGGACCAAAGAATCCCAAAGGTGCACGCGATCTCCAAAAATGTGGCAGGTTGCAGATGACTTCTGGGATCGATCTCGAAAATCAGGACATGATTGACACCGGCCTGCTGCCATCCGGCCACATTGGCCGCCATGTAGAAGTTAAAGATCACCCAAGTGAAAGGACCACGGAACATGGGCATCAGACCAGGGGTATGATCATCCGATGGCGCTCGTTTCCAGTCTACAAATCGTGATGGGAGCAGGAGGATTTAAAAAATATTCTGAGATGTGTCCTACAAACCCGGCAATGCCCAGTCTCTATCAGGACTTAATATAAATTTAATGTTTATAAATATTTGCAGAAGAGATTAAACAAGGGTTGTCCAAAAACTTATAACTGGGCATTGAGGGATGAGGAGAGCAACTCTAGAACCCTGGAATCAATTCTTTCCCCCAACAACCTACAGCTTATTGCGGTAGCCAGGAGCAGCATGATCAGCGCGCCCAAGGCAATTCCCGCCCGGAATACCATCGCCGGCGGAGTGGGTTCGCCCAGCGGGGGAACTCGTAGCTTTTCCATGGCCAACGATCGATCCCCGTTCGCCAGATGAATAGTATAGAGATCCTCCACCTCGGTGGTCATGCGCTGCAACTGTCGTCCATCCGTAAAGGGAGCATCGACTATATTGTCATCAAACCACTTGCCCGCTGCTCCGGACTTTAGATTTTTGTCATACTTCTTACAGATTTTCCGGAAACCCGTTTCATTTAGAGACTGATAGTTTTGGATGAGAACGAGGCTCAGATAGAACTCGGCATAGGCATATCTCAGCTGCCGAGTAGTCATGGTCTTCTTCTGGATCCTTGAGGAATCAGTTCGTAGAGAATGGATCGAGGAATCACTGGCTGTATGTCCCGGCACCCGGGAATTGGCCAAAAGTTGAAGCTTCAAATGGCCATGCTTTCGCCGAGCTTCCAAAAGTTTCTCCAGAAAGAAGTTATTCACTCCAGTTAGTTCGGTTTGGCATTCCGTAAGGAAGGCCTCTTCAAAGGCCCTGTAATAGGACTGAATCTCGTAATCGGAGGCAGTTAACGGTGAGGGCGCATTCTCAACGCCTTTTTTGATAAGCTCCTTGAGATCCTTTTCATTGTGGGCAGGATTATGACAGGACTACATTTAAAGCTAGCTAACCAGCTTACCGCATATCGCATATACTGCTGGCGCCACTCGATCGTCAGGTGGGACTCGAAGGTCTTACCAAACTTCATCCTTGGCACGGGCAAGAACGCCCCCAAGGCGTGGCTGCTATATAGCTAAAGCTAGCTGGAATCGTCAGGCTCTACAAATTCTGACATCTTTCTCCTGGCAGTACCTACGACTAACACGAATTCCCAACAAAAATAGATGTATTAGCAACGTTTCACAATTAAGAAATAGTACCTCTTTTTTCAAAATCCTAATGCTTGCAACAAATGAGCAGGTGTTGACTTTCTCATTAACTTGTTTAATATTATAAATAATGAAATCTAAAGAGACAGGATACACAATCGTATTAATTTATTTTTAAATAAGTAATTAATTACTGCAGTATTTTCTTCACAAACTGCTGCATGTCTGAGTACACTAATCCAGCCAGCAGACCTTTGTGCAAACACTGGTTCCCCAACTTCCCTTGATTGTGAGTCACTTCCTCGATCTCATTATGCGTTCGCACGCTGTTCCTCGTGGATCGTCTTCCTGTCCATCAGAATGAAAATCCCCAACCAGGTGAGTCAGTTAAGTAAAGAAAATGTACACTCTTTGAAATGCCAAGTTCACGTTGAGCGAACCCGAAATTGCAACTCACCGAAACGGTAATGCCCCCTACACCGATCCCAAACGTGGCTTATCAAGGGTTTTGCAAAATATAAAATTGAGATATAAATAGAATTACGTATTAGATAAGGAAAAAAAATAAGAGTTAACAACTTGGGCTCGTCCGGGAATTGAACCCGGGACCTCTCGCACCCGAAGCGAGAATCATACCTCTAGACCAACGAGCCAAACACCCTATGTGAAAATGAGCGGCGAAGTAGCCCATAGGAAGTCCAGGCTCACAAAGTGGAATTGCGAAATCAACAAGTGCGAACTGCCACAAAGACTAGGAACAATTCTACATTACACTTTCTGCGCGCTTCGTTCTTCATACTCCAATCTTCATTCTTCGGATCTTGTGAGGTTTCTTCTACAGGAGATAGCTCGAGGGTGACGATCCGTCGACGCCTACGACAAAAGTGCCGCTAGAATGACAACCGCAAACGAAAACCGAAAACAAAAGAATAGTTCAAGATTCTCAAGAACTTCTCATTGTTGTTCTACTATTACGCAACTTGCTTTGCCAGATCCAAAGGCAATAGCCGTTAATTTATGGGCGTATAAGAATTAATTGACAAAAAACAAAAAAAAAAACAAAAAAGAAAACATCAAAAACCGGCAGCCACCACAAATCGATTTGTTACTTTAAATCGTATTAGGAGCATTTAACCCGGAGCCATTTAAAGAACGTAAGACATTCTGATTTCTGATTGGGGTCACAGGGTAGCGCCCCTTTTTGCAGCCAATCGGAATTCCAGCTCGAATTCGTAATTAATTAGCCGCCTGGGTGAGGCCTGCAGCTAGACAAATTGTTTAGGGGTTTGGTCTGGGACCCAATCTTATGATATGCGAAATTTTGTACCCTTTTAAGCCTTCTTCTCGAGCTTGGGTAAAAGTGGTAAAAAAAAAGTCTCTGAAGAATCCATTAAAGCTTAGTTTCACACTAAGTTATCTTGAATATATAACTATTAGATAATACAAAGACATACGAGGTGTGTTCAAAAAGTAAGGTGACTCTTCAAATTTCGCGAATTTCAAATTTTTCGATTATCGATTTTTTTGTTTTGTTATATTGGTACACTCTTCCCTAACATCTGTACCAAGTTTCAATGGAACATCCTCTTTTGTTTGGTTGTGAGAGGCGTAAAGTTACAAGTTGTTTTGCGAGCTCGGCGATTTTTTGCTATCGAAAAATATGGATCAAAGGATTTGGATTTTTTGGCCAAAAACAACACCACAATAATGCCTCAGCCACCATATTCACCGGATTTGGCCCCATGTGACTTTTTCTTGTTCCCAAAACTGAAGATAATCGAAAAATTTGAAAAATTTGAAATTTGAAAAGTCACCTTACTTTTTGAACACACCTCGTATAACTTCTAAAAGGTTTCGATAATCGAAAAATTTGAAATTCGCGAAATTTGAAGAGTCACCTTACTTTTTGAACACACCTCGTACATATTACAAGTCCTGACCCCACAAATTTATGAATTATAAAATAAATAATACTTATTATGCAATTAGAAAATTAAATTACACAATAAGTGCAATACGAAATGAGGGAAAACGTATTAAAAAGCATTAAAGTAATGATTTCTTTATATACGTTAAGCATACAATTAGTAATAATATCCATAATATGATATGCGGAAAACAAAAGGAAGCCCATCTTCACGCACTGCCCGGCAGGTTAGGGTCCATGGCTCCTTGCTGCAATTTTCGCAATCAATCAATTAGGGAGGAAGATTGAAGATCCAAGATCGCTTCCTCCGCTTCTCGAATGGCGCCAAAACGGAAGCTGATAGGCCAGCAGTAACATCCGATCGTTGTTGGGAACAGATACAAATACATTTACATAGGTGGACAAGTGTTGGTCATATTATAGGTGGTTTTACCAGGTGCTCTAAGCGGTCCCCACCCAATGCCAACTTCCGTTTTGATTGAGCCCACAATTGGCGAGTGCTGACAGACCATAATAATCTTGACCAGAACTCCGCAACTTGTGCAACTTCCGCGCTCCAATTGTGCAAATTATGGCATCGCTCAGGTGTAATTACAAATGTCAGTGGCTCGCCAATTGCCAATTGCCAATGCGTAATTGGCTAATTGAATTGCCTGCCATTGATCGTTGATCGTTGCATCGTTGGACCGATCGCTGATCGGCTATCTGAAGACCAAGCCCACATCCACATTCACATCCGATCATCCATCTTGCCTATCTGCCAAACATCCCAAAACATCAATCATCCGATTTCCCCTAACCAAAAAAAAAAAAACAAAACTAAGAATCTCAGCCGGAATCTGTATTCCATGTTTTCTGGTCTTATTTTCCGGGTGGTCTGCTCCAATGCCCTCTGATCCCAGATCTCCAACTTAGCTCCATTCTGTGGGTGGCTAATGGCTTAGACAAAAACCCAAAGACCACACATTCTCTCTGCACTATGCACTCTTCTCGCTTTTCCATTTCCCAAGAACAGAAGAAATCACACACACACACGCAATGCGATGCGGGATGTGGAGTTTTGGGGAAACTCAAAAAGTTGCCGAGTTGCCTTAAAGCATAGCCTGAAGCTCGATTTCGCCATTGAATACCGATTTCAGGTGGAATCTAGATCAGGAATCCCGCAGGCTGGCGAATTATTTTATTTTGGCTCACCTGCGGGCTACAGTGGGTTAAGTGATTTGGGAAAATATCAGGCTTTATGTTGATGTCTTACAAAATTAATGGTTAAGGCCTTAATTCAAGGCACAGTTGAATAAGAAAATTAATGGGTAACAGCAAAACAAACATATTTAACTATTTTCAGCCAGAGAATATCACAAATAAACCGTACTTATGTTGTGGGCTTACAGATATGTTTTTAGACAACTATTTATTTAACTTTTTTTTTTAAATATTTATATCAGCCAACTGAAATAAACAAACTGGTTTGACAATAAAAAGAAAGTTTGACTAATGATTTTCTATTCATTAGGTGTGAATTAATTATTAATTGGCCATTAACAAAAACGAAACTAAGTCTTTAGGCTTATATTTTCTTAATATTTCACATTTATGGAAAATTTAATGAACATATTATTTCAAAAATGTTTGGTTAGTCATTTAGGCCAATATTTTCTTAGAAACATAAAAGCATTTTTGCGAATTCAATAAGTGCAATTTATACTTTTCGCTAACACCACTTCAAAATTGGTCATCCCGTTGGACTTGATTATAATTATGTGACCATAAAATTCGACGAAAAGAAAGCAAAACACCATATTAGAAATTGAATTAGAAGTGAAAAACTACCAAAGTAACGAACATGACAGGAAATGGGCATTATTCTGGGCCCGGCAATAACAATTACAACAGCCATGGCCATTACACTTACAATTACCACCGAAAAAACGAGGGAGACATGAAGAAGTATTTCTAATCTTGCCGCCAATGTTGACGCTTTCACCTTTATTTTTATCTCGAAGTCCGTTTTTTTTTCTATTTCGTTTTTTTTTGGCCGAGATTCAATGTCTGACCACGGAAATGTAAATGGAAATGTAAATGCCGTGTAAATACAAAGCGGCGAGCAAGCTAATTGAAAATGCAACAATGGCTCAGCGGAAGTGCAGCGATTCAGGTTGACTTCGAATTGATTTTGGTTGCCTTGTGATTGATTGTGTCTCAATTAGAGCCAAATTGCCCCGGCTGTGACAACTCAGCAGAAAATAGAAAAAACAAACTAATGAGATTCGTTTGATTGGGGTCTGGACCATCAATCGATTAGCTAATGAGATCCCCCATATCCATTCGAATCTTTTTAATGCACCTTGGAAATAACGAAAGATTTGGGTTTAGTATTAGAAAACAAACATGACTGTGTGAATAAAAAAATAAGAAAATAATTATATAATATATAAATAAATAAGACTTTTATAAGTATTACCCAACTCTATCAAAGATTACAAATTCAGGTGCAAAGGTTTATTGATTTCTGTAAATTTTCCCTAGAACTATACTCTACCAAACAAATCGGAGATCTTGAAAGACAATCTAGGAAGTTGCTACGATAAATATGCATGAGATCCCTACAATGTAACCCGAAATGGGATTGCAATCAGAATTAATTTTCCCGTACTGGGCAACTTCATTAGGAGACTAATTGAGACATAAATGTAGGGAGAGAGAGAGAGAGAGAGAGAGAGGGGAGGAAACCCGGAAAACACTTTCCATTTGGGCTACCGTTTTTTGTTACCAATGGGGTATGGGCTATGCCACGCACATATCCAAAGAAAATCAATTCGGAAACAAAAGACTTCGGACACGAACTCGAAACGAGAAATGGTAACAGTTTAAAAGGTTCATTGAACATCGGACAACTCATGGACAACTTTCGAATGGCCAACATGGACGACATGATGTTGCCATGTTGTTGTTGCCACAATTACCGAAACAAGATCGAAGTGCTTGGTTTTCATTCGGAATACGAAATGCGGGTGCTAACCACCACCTCAACATTCGCTTTCTGGCCCTGAAACAACAATGCCGACCATGATGCTGGCCAAAAATAAAACATCGTGCTCATGACTTTACATTTGCTTGCGCACAACGATTACCAAATTTAAATAAAGTTTGTCATTTTCTTGAGGTATTGAAGGGAGGGAGGTTTGCTTTAATGAGCAGTGAACAACAATTAATGAACAGTCTCGTTTCAGGAAAATATACAAAGTTAATTTATGCAGAATACGTCTTCAAGTATTTCTGATGGACTCTTCTGATGGGTAAGGTAAATAACATAATTATTTACAGTGTTTGTATAAATATTATTACAAGTCACTGTTCTATTTATATCTTAAACAAAATGAAATATGTTACCAATTGCTATGCAAATCACATTCATCGGAAAACCAAATACAAAATGCCAATTAAGAAACTAAATCATTTTTTGCGGTTTAATCGTAAAACCACAATTATGCATACCAATCCGACTGTTGATTTTACAAGGCATATTCTGTTTTTTTATAACCAAATTTTAATACCTTTTGAGAGCATTAAAACCCCTATCAAAACAGTTTAATTCGAGCAACCTGTCTTCCATATGTAACCCCTATTCTGGTTGTCAAGTTGCCGTCTTGTTTAAACACATATACCTACATACATGTGTATATATAGGCATAAGCCCGAGCGATCTGGTCAGGGTTTTTAGTCTTTACCAAAAGGGGAAATAGACCCCTTTCCGACTTAACTTTTAAGCCAGACAGGAGTCGAGACAAAGACGCTTCTTTTCGGCCAAAAGAGCTCTTCTTTTCACAGGCAGCGCCTTCGAGCGGAACCGTCTTGGATCAACCTTTTCGCTGTTTTTTTTTTTTTGCAGCTGCCCCAGCGACAGGTGTACCCAAATCCCACATATCTACATACATACAAGTTCAAAATGGCAGTGGAGGTACCAAGTTTATATATTTTTGACTGATATTCTATATGAAGAAAATACTTTTCCGATCACAAAAACCATCTTTTGGTCACCTTTGGCACACGCACTTGCCCTGAAAGTTTTCTCACAATCTTAATGACAGCCAACGGACAAGGCAGCGGGGAAATCATCATTTGCTTTTGGCCATAAATATCAAATTCATATTAGTTGCCAACCAAGTGGAACCCCCTCGATCCGTCGAACCGACCCGTTTGTTTGGCTTATCGTGTGAACTAATCTCGAAGTCGTAGTCGGAGTCTTCAAGTCTCGGAACTGGAGTCGTAGCTGTGAAATGATGTGCGAGTCTATGAGCATAATACTTCCCCCATAATACCCTCCCCCTCTTACCCCTTTTGGTACCCCAATGTATATGTATATCATGGACCGATTGTTGACCGTCTACGCTGAAATTGAAGCCCAGGAAAATGGTGCGACTGGAAGTTGTTTGCAGCTACTTTATTACACTCGGCACCACAAAAGACGTACACCAAGACGTTCGTCTGAAGGTTTCCCTGACTGATATGTATATATATATATATATAGGTATATATATCGTTTTTGTCGCCGAGAGACCCCTCGTTGCAGTTGAGTGCCCCCGACTACGGCAAAAGAAACACATTAAAAGCATATCAAGTGGAATCATCGGTGTGTTCTCAGCGTTTGTCAGTTACAGGTTGCAACTTGCTGCTTGCAACGCGCAGGTTGCCAGTTGCCTGTTGCTAGATCTAGCGGAAGCTACTTCCTAAAAAAAAAAAAAAAACACTGTTGACTTTGACCAGAAAGAAAGCCAAAAACAATCAATTCACTTTGTCTTTGGTGATCTTTCGTAGACAATGGATCTGTAGATGGTAACAAAATCAAAGCTGGCAACTGTCAACAAATGTTTTATTTTTGGGCTTGGCCCACGCGATTTGGCCAGATTTGATTGCCATTGTCTGCATGTTGATTTCTTTCCATTACGTGGCATTGTCTGCTTACGAGTGATTGTCGGGGTGTGTATAGTTTAGAAAAGACTATGTAAAATACACAGAAAAACGCATTTTTATAGGGTATATATGCAAGTCGAGCTACATATAGATTGTAAGTCCCTCGACACATATCGTGTCGCCTTATGCCACGCCTTTGATTTTGTATGTTGCAAAAGCAGCAGCCATGTAAGAGAAATAAAACTAAAAACTGAAATAAGAGCACATGCCGTCCGTGCAATTAGTTTAATGTTAGTGGCCGCACCTAGGCCTCGCCTCGCCTCGCCTCAAGATCTCCGCTCCAGATCTCCGAACCCCAAGCCCCCCAATTCCACAACACTTAACACTTAACACTCTACACTATCCCAACTCTCAGCTTCCAACTCCCATTTCAACTCGAAAAGCTGACGATCCCATTCGAACGGGTCGATTGGATGGGGTTAACTACTGTATCTGGTTGTAAGTGAGTCATGGCGATCGAAATATATCTAATCGATAGTTGAAAAGCAACGCCGAAAGACAGTTACACAAGGGCAGGCCATTATCTGATGCAAATCGGTGTGAGGATGATCAAATACCCAAATATTACTATTTATGGTTAATATGGCAGATTATTCCCTGTCGAAATGGACTATGAAATTGGTTAAGTCTGTGAGAATCGTTGGCATATTCAGACTTTATATTATTATAATCAACAATATACCGAAAAAGGTTAATTTTTGTTGCAAATTTTCTAAGATTAATCTCGATATCAAATGAGAATTGTAAACATGTAATTCTGTCTGATTCCAATCAGAGTAGTTATATTTACAGCAGAGCAAATCGACTTGTACTATCTCTAGAGAGGGATCTTTTTTTTGCAAACGTATTAACGATAAGTGGGAAAGTTTCAACTTGTTCATCTTTCATCTAGATATACCTATGAATAAACTAGAGCTGGAACCCCTTGTCTGACATCCCATTTCTTGTTGCAATCGGACTAATTGTTGTACGAACTTTAATTTTGCATAATTCCCCCGGCATAACCCCATTTTCGAGGAGGGGCCACTGCCAGGGCAATCATTAATATACAGATTTATGTTTATTAAGAGTTGCTCACTAAATTTATGCAACTGGGTGGCGCTCTCGGTTCCTCGAAGACCTAAAAGAACCAAAGAACCACTCCGCTCTGCCCTGGGCCAACCAAACCGACAATTGGCCATGTGAAAAGTTTGCCTTGACTGGGAACTAGCAAACGGAGACAGTGAACTCACTGTTCAAGGGAAGATTGAAAAACTGTTGACTAGAGACTGAGGACGGGAGACCAAAGACCAAAGAGTGGGTGGTGCATCTGTGGCGCCCACATCATTCCAACTTGACTCACAAACTCTCTAGCAGCCAATTAACACAATTTCGACTGTTGATACTGAAGGTTGTCAAATATATCTACTGGAGGCCATCAATAATGGTAGTTGCTGGTTTCAGTTAAATTAAAACTCCATTTCATGGGAATAAAAATCGTAGTCTTTGTCAAATGCAAACACTTCAGGAATAATATTAAATACACGGTCTTGTACCATATTTATGATTTATTTACTTAAAAATATATATAATCAAAAGCCTACCTGCACGGCACAGTTGAGGAAGCAGTTGTTCTGTCCGGGACCATTGAGCAGTCCCTTGGAGGAGGGTTCCAAAGTTGGTGACGTCAAACTATTGGGCGCCCTCAGTAATTCCAGAATGCGATTCCGTTCCGATCCATTTTGTATAGAACCCACGGCATATGGCTTGGGCTGATGGCCATACAGACTGTTTGTGGGCGTTGCGGGTGTGGCAGCTGCGCCACTGGCCAAACGATACAGTGTACCCGGAGTGGTCATTCTGCTTCCACTTCTCGCTGACATCCAAAAATTGAGCTGCAAATGGAAGACAAAGGAAGAAAGGGTTTAGAGACAAGTGTCACTCAAACAATGGATAGATTCCCTCATGACAGCTTAATGTTGACCCAAAACCAAGGTGTCTAAAATGTCCAAACATCACTCCATGTCAGTGGAGAAACCAAGACTCCAGATCTCAGATCTGTGATTTGAGATCCAAGATTCAAGATGATGTGGGTTGGCCCTGACGTGTCGCCGGCAATTAGTCGCAGCTGTGAAAATTCCCTCATGCAAAGCAGAAGCGTGATCACGAAGGTGGAATTCGAGTACTACACGGAAACCCCAGATGTGTTGGGAGGTCACTGATTTTGTAAACTCAAAAAACTACAGCCTAACATGAAAGAAAAACCACCTAGATATTGTATTATTTATAAAAATAGGTAAGGTAAAATTATAGAACTAAGGAAAACAAATATCATTTAACTTATTCCTAAAGAATTAAATTGATAAATATTTTTTGTTCAAAGCCATTAAGAAGTGTGCTAAAATCGTTTAACCCTGGACAATTTGGCATAAATAAATACGAAATCAACCTATCCGATTAGTGATTGTGTTTGTAATTATACATACATGGTTATAAATATTAATGAAGTGAAATCAATGATGGCTTAAATCCTTATCGATTGCCCAAACCGGAATGAAATCTTCTAATCTTCAGCTAAAAAAAAAAAAGAGTTCTGCGAGTGAAAGTCAAGAAAGCCAAGATCGGATCGGATACTATAGATATATTTCTCTTGAAAGCCATGCAGACATCTTGCGTGAAGTGGCGTGTCGTGGTTATTTGTGTCACTTGGCGGAAATGGCCAACTGGGATTATGCAACCGTTAATTGCAGGCCAGCCATCGTCATTCGCAATTCATTCATCAAATTGCACGGCACGGCCGAGACATTTTTTGTTATCTTTGTTTGCCCACATTTTCTGCTTTGCAATGCGAGCAGAAATAGTTGAGCATAGCCCAGATGCCAACGAAACTTTCTCAAAATTATACATATATAGTTTCTTATAAAAAAAAAAACAAAGTAATAAAGTAAAAAAGAAAAGAAAAAAGATTTCTTTAATCAGGTTCCACCGAGATTTGAACTCGGATCGCAGGATTCAGAGTCCTGAGTGCTAACCATTACACCATGGAACCCACATGTCGACCGCCGACCAAAATGTCGTTTATCACTTTCGTCTACGCAATGCCTAGAGCTATTTTTAGCTGCCGATAGCAATAATTAAAAATAGAAATGCTGAATCTGTTTTATTCTGGACTTAGTTGGAATTTTTTCATTTAATATATTCCACCTTTGTTTTAATATATTCTTCCTGGAATATATTAAATTTTTAGAGCTGAGCCCATTTACAAAGATAGCTTATTTTGTGTTAAATATTAACTAAATTCATATGCACTCAAATTTCAAATTCCGAACACAAATCAGTTTGATAAATATGTTTTTGTAATGGCCGAACATTTGAATATTGTATTCCAATCCATTTCGGTATTGCCCTTAATTCCGGGAATTAATTTTTCAAGTGGAAACCCGAGACCTGTATGGGTGCGCATGAAAATGAAAATAAAATATCAAAAAACGAAAATCGAGCCCAGAAGTCGAAAGATTTTCCCAATTCCCAATGGTCAATTTAAGTTTTTATGCGCCGAACGTTGCTAATTGATAAATGCTGCCATAGGGCAACCGTTTCACCTTTCCCGATCCGCTGCACCCTAATTAGCATAATCTTCCCGAGCAACAGTTGCACCTGCAACAAAAACAGTTTTGCATATTAATCGAGTTGGTTGGAAAAAAAAAACAAAACAAAAAGAACAAATAAAGTCACGTGGAATGGGGCAGCGGCATTTCAATTGCTGTTGCGTGAAATGCAACAATTTGTGGCAGCAGCAACAGCCAATCAACATTCGACATCGTCTCGCTGTCAATTCAATTTTAGGATCTATCACTGGGCCATGCAACATCATAAGTGCGGATAAACTTTATAATTTTCCCCTGCTGCTTTTGTTTTTTGTTTTCGGATAATTAAGAAATTCTTGTTAAATTACAAGTGAACCAGACGAAAAAACGTGGCAATGCGAGTCACGCAATCGTAAATGCTGCTTTATGACTTTTTCTCTTTACCTAAATGAATTATTAAATATTTCGCAAAGATATGAGAGATATTTATCGAGAAATAAAAATATTATTGATTGGATAAAGACGTTCATAAAAAAGTGATCTCAATGATGATTGTTAAAAATATAAACTATTTTTCTCATTGAAAATGATTGTAAAACATTTCCCAATTCTATTTCGGATATATCATAAAAGTACTCTGTTTTATTTTTCAAGAATCTTCAAGAGGGCAATTAATAATAAAGTTGTAAGTTTCAGGAATTTTGTGTATAAAAAACAGAATTTCATCACCGAAAAGTGGGCCGTGGATACCTTCTTTCTCATCCCAATGGGCAGGCCACACACATATCTTCGTCTTTTGCTCGGTCACGCACTCAAATTTTCGCGACAATTACGCAGACTTCAGGCTAATGGGTTCTGGCCAATCATTATGTTGTTGCCTTCCGGCTTGGCCCGAGTCTTAACCCATGCTGGCGCCACCAGATCGGTCCATTAGTCATGAGTGGCCACTGGTCAGAGGATAGGATAGGTACATATACTCGTGGATAGTGGAAGTGGATTGACCTCGCCGGGAAAACGTGACATAATGCAAATCACACTGGGGGCAGATAATGGACCAAGTGGCTTGCTGGCCACAATAAAAACTTAAAACAAAATGAATTGGTTAAAATGAAAATGGGCTTGGTATATCACTGGCCGGCAGTTTCTACTGTTTAAATTTAAAAAATTCTTGGAGAAAAATTTGATATCCACAGAGCACGAATTTGTGATTCATTTTAAGGTTTTTTAATACCATTTCCCTTGGGACTTGACCATTTTAAAATGCTACCATTAAACAGCTTATCTTATCTTACCTTTTCTTTTGTAAACAAACATTATGAAAATTGGTAAACTAATTGAAAACGGATTACTGTAAGACGGATTTAGAGTGCAATCCAATCCAAACTGGTGGGGGTCAGGGGAACTTTCTTCACTCTGCCACAGATTCTTGTGGTTCCATTAGACCGGGAATTCAAGCTTCCATGCATTTGCCTCGGATTTTCCCCTGGATTACCTACCTTCAGTCTACATGACTGACAATTACAATAGCTCAATCAAGTACACAGCCACCTGCCTTCGGAAATACTCATGGTACCGAGACCAAGGGGCCTCATCTCAATGCTGCCTTCGTTAGCCCCCATCCCGATGATTAGGCCCCAATTGCTCTAGAAACTATGCCAAGAATGTTGAGCACCTGTTGGCATCATTTCTGCAGCAGGCAAACGAGTGGCTTGTCTCCGACCCTGAGAAATCAATGCAGTTTCTTCTCATTTCGCCTTTGTTTATCGACTCAGCTCGACTTTGCTCCCTCCACTGCAGTGCACTACGAATGAAACGGTTGAACGTGACGGAGTTATGAACTGAAAACTAGCATCTCTTCTACAGCTAAGCTATATATCTTGCTGGACTGGAATATTAAAAAAAAACAAAGAAAAAAAGTGGGAGCTGAATGTGCCCACGTGTTGCTGCTGCCTTCTCCACGTACTTAATTTGACAATTTAACGGCCAGCTTTTCGTTTCGGAACTTACACCCACACAAAACTTACTCTTCAGATAACGCGTTCATCTATTGAATATGCCACCCACACACCGCCCGAGCACCTGAGTGCACTGAAAACTATTTTTCAACTTCTTTGTAGTCCGACCATTAAGCTCAAACTTTGTCAAAACAAGACGCACTGCTAAACGCATTTCCTGTAAGGGGAACATATCATCAAAATCATCTGAGAATACAGATTTATTGGAATTTTAATTAAGATCTCAGGGATGTATAACATTCAAAATTTAGATAATTATTTCCAATTTTATAGGAAATAATCGAATTATTTTTGCTCAGCGAAACTCAACAAAAATGCAACCAAGTTAAGCGAGTTAAATTGAACTCCAGCGGACTGAATCGAAGTCCATTGAAGTTGGCACGAGTTTGGAGCACTGCCAACAAATTGCGGCGCATTCCAGTTGCAAACTCAGGTGCAGACATTAATTTGGCATTCCCAATTGTCGCGCATCAAATCGGTGATCGACTTGCAGCCTAAATGATGGACTTAGTGTTGCTGTTTAATTTAATGGAATATATAACTCAATATTAACAATTCCACATAATTATTCCTACAAAATTTATTGTCTAAATATCAGCATCCCAAATTTGTATTTAATCTTTATGGGAAATCAAATACTTTTTTGGGACAATAAGGGACGTAAGAAATACAAATAAATAATATTTTTTGTAGTATTAATCAGATATCTGTTAAATAGTTAAGCTAAATACATACACACCCTTTAAAAACGAAGAAACCCATATACCCATACTACTCTAAGTAAAAAACACGAAGAAAAATGGATGTCTTTGTGCGGAAAATTTCAGCGCGAAAGCGCTAAAACATAAATGCTCGAGCTGGTCGGATTTGGATTGAGATTGGGATTGGGTGAAAAGGGGATACGGGTACGGGTACGGGTACGAGTATGGGTATGGGTACTTTACTATACTGTCCCATAGCGACCGCGAAATCGAGAACTGCCAAGACAATGGCTGATTGTGACTGACAGTATAATTTATAGTTTTGCGATTTGAACTGCGTCGCAGCCGGGCATTTGACTTTAGTTGCCGACAAAGAGTTTGCCGAGATCTGCGAACCATCTCTTTCAGAGTTCTGCAACTCTTCAGGTCTTCAGCTTCTAGCAGTCCATCTATGGTATGTGTCCACTGTGGCGTGAGGAACCAATCAAATGGAAACGTAGCGAATCGGAACTTTGTGTGTGGCACAACCGCAGATGTCAGTTATGACAGCGGTCATCTCGGATCTCGGATCTCGGATCGTGAAGCTCGAATCTCCATCTCCATACCCATCATCATTACGATCATCATGGAGGTATGCAAATTGGCCATTGTAGAGGCCTATCAGATGTAGGACTCATTAGTGAATCGGTTTGGCACTGGCCATTAGCAACACCTTCAACCAGTTAATTATGGTACTGGCCATAAATCCGCGCTAGCCGCTAGATGGCTAACAAGATCTACCCAGAGATACAGATACATCTATTGATAGACATGGATCGATGTTTCTATGGATAGTGGGTGTGTTATGCAAATGCCACGCATAATAACTTCAGTAAATATACCAGCCAAAAAGCCAACTTACATATACATACAACACACTCATACAACAGCATTTGTTGTCTTAAAAACGTATTTTGTGGCTTTTAGCCACGTGCTGTTCTCTGACATTCTTGCTCTCCATCTCTCTGTAGACGGTTTTTATTTTATGGAAATTAACATTTTTTAATGGGTTTCTGTTTTCAGGCCAGGCCCGACCAGCGCAGACATTAATTGTTCGTCGGAGGAGAGCCGTGTCATGCTGCATGTGAGATTTCCTATAGCGTCCATGTACGTAGATATGTGTGCCGGTGATTTCCCCGGTCAGGCAAACAAAATCAAAAAATAAAGAAAAAAAACAACAACAGAAAATGCTACAAGTTGCGTGTAGCTCTGGGTAAAAATCCATCGCCGATCCATCGATCTGAACGAGTTTTGGCCACCCGATTGCATTTAACGGTGGCCCACTCGATTGGTCTGGGGTGAAAGCGGTCGCATGTTAAGTATAACTTGGGAATGATAAAAAAAAAATACTCTAAAAAGAAGGTGTCCAATTTTTAAAGTCATCTCGTTTTGCAACTTAAGAAGAACTTTAAACATAAGAATAGTATTAAGCAAAATCCACAGACTTAAATCAAACCTTAGACATTTGGAAATACTATACCCACTGGTCCACGGATGCTAAGCAGCGCGTCAAAAGCTGGAAGATAATCAATCAATCAGAAACACAAAGAGCTTTATGAAGCAAATCGGTAATGTGGAAAATTCTTCGAACAGACAGACTGGAAATGATAATAAGGATAATGATAATGATCGCTTCCACATGGAACACACAGCTCGAGGCGTTTCGAATGGGAAAAAAATAACCAATTTGTATGCGATGCGATGGGAAAATGGAACTGCAAACCACTTGAGTTGACTGCATTTTCGGGAAAACGGGAAAATTCATCTCAAATGGAATTGAGTGGAGAGGATAACAAGTGCAGCGATCGCATTACACAAGGACTCACTTTCTGAGTAGAAAATTAAAAACCAGTACCGGCTATCTCAATCTATCAATCGCCAATTTAAAATCGATTAAGAGAAAAGTCAATGGAAAAACAGCAAGGAAAACGGGTCTCCTCTCGACCATCAGATTCCTGTCCACATTTTAGTTAAGACGTTGTTGAAATTTGAATGCCCCAAGCAAAATAACCCCAAAAAAGAAGCAACAGAACACGCAACTTGAACACAGATCGAACTTAATTACAAGCCGGGGCGAGAAGAAGCCCCAAAACTGAAAAACAGAGTTGTCGGGAGTTCTTGAGTTGGGTTCCCTTGTTCCAGTCAGTCCCCATAAGATACACATCCCACTACACAGAGAACCACTTCAGCCTAATTCCGATTCCGAATCGGAATACGACGCCCACAAGATGACAAATGGTCGATGGCAACGCCATCCGCAGATGGATAGATATTTAGATACCGTGGCTGGGTACCATAATATGGCATTGCCATGGGAGATCCGAATGGGATCCGCAGACAATGCCCAACGATGGAACTGAGGGAACCGTGGAGCCACAAAGCAGGTTCAATGACAGCCCCAGCCCGCGATAATTATCATCATCACATAGCCCTGGTACTGTGATAATTCATTAAAATTTTGTCGTTTCACCGACGTCTCTTCTTTTTGAAATCTCTGAAATAATGTCTTGAAAAGCTGTCGAGGGGTTTGTCTATGGCAAAGATACACCCAAAAACTAAGCAACTATCTTAAGGGGAACTTTTCTATACTTGATATATTGATCATACAATAGTGACCTTAAAATTGTATACAGAAAACAAGTTTACAGATAGATTTAAGTAATATCTGAATATTGTTAGATCTTGAGATTACCATGCAGATATTTTATTACCTTCTTAAATCACTACTATTTCTTAATCATTATTTAAAAAAAAATAATAACTCACCCAACCCACCTTATAGTATAGAATTTCCCTTTCTAAACCGTACAAAGTTCCCATGCTACCTAAAAAGATCTCAAATTAAACAAATTTTGTGAACTCCGCGAACTCCAAACTTTGTTCTCGTCATTAGACGAAGAATGAACAACGCCACCAGGGGCCAGTTCGTAAAATAGTTCGTAGATTCTAAGTACATGCTGTGCATACTTAAGCTTAATGCCTGCAGATGGGAGTGTCGGAATATAGATACGCACCTACATACACACACAAGGCTATAGCTTTATATAGTCGAACTATATATCGTTATGCCCTCTGCACATGTGCAGCAGCAATCAAAGATCTGTTTATTGTTTACAATAGCAGGCAGAACCATCAGCATCAGATCCACATCCCTACTCCTCCGCCCGAATAATTTTTAGCTGGCCAGGCACGTGCCCTTCCCCCCAATTCTTCACCACCCTTTAACCTCCTCCCCCTGAAATCCAGCATCCCAGAGTTTCCAAAAGTGCTGATTTGAATTTCATTTGGCTTCCTTGGCATTCGCTGGCACTACAATTTCGAATATAATTTATAGCAACGATAAGTTTTATGCACTGAGAAAAATAACATCTTTTATAATATTGTAGGTAACAATAAAACTTTATTTTAAACTATTTAAGTACCAAAAATCTTTTTACTGCAATAGAAACTTTTAAAGTACTTGATATTTTTAGATATAAAATACTTTTCAGTGAGCTGTGAAAGAGGAGTAAAGGGTGAATAATGTGGCGGGGGTGTAGTTGCACTGCATAATGCTATATGATTTTTATTTATGTTTTATGGACTGTTTACAGTGCAGGAAACCAGACTTCTTAATATTTTTCAGAGTTCTTAAAAGTTTTTGTTCGTTCATTGACATATTTCTCTTTAAAAAAAATATTAATGTTTACATTTTCAAACCCCTTGGCTTTCTTAAGTAGCTTTTTCTGCTTCCCTTTTTTAACTGGCTCTATAATTCTTCAAATTTTGCAATTATTTGAATCAACAATTCCTTTATGCCTCGGTCATAGCTCCTTTGGTTCGGCATTGGGTCAACTGCCTCGACTTCAACTCGTTTGAGTCTCACGCAATTTGCTTTGAACAATTTCTAAATTGACATTTGTTTGCGTGTGCCGGCATGTGTGTCTTTACTTGTTGCTCCAATTCAAATTAGCGAAACTTAAATGATGGTAAATTTTGCCAAAGCAAATTTCTTATCTACGCTCTTGATCTTCTTTGTTTTTGTTACGAACTCTGTAAGGGTATATTTAATGGGCATATCTGTTTCTATGGACAGTTTGTTAACCAGATATTCCTTTATTATAGAGTAGTTTTTTTTAACCATTTGACAGATCTAAGTACTTAAAATTTTTTTGAAAATATCTTGATGACAAAATAAACAGAGCATTGAAAAGTCAGCTATATAAGGAACTTTTGGATGCCAAGCCTTTTTCAATATACAGTTTCGGGTATCCCACAGTCGGACTATATCGTTCTTACTTGATTTCTTTCGTTATTTTCCTAAGACGCATATAAAATTGGTTAGCAACCTACGATGATCGCTGATGGTTTTTAATTACATGGCAGCTTGCAGACAGAGCCTCTTAGCCCCCCTAGAAGCCAACAAAAACTACGGGTTTGGCGACCACAACGGCAATTAACAATCTTTTTGGCGGCGACAACACTTAACGGGACAGCATTTTGCGAAGTCGAACGAACGCATCGATTACCTGAAGGCGTTGCTAAAGCAGGTGAAAATCAAAAAAAAAAAGAGAAAAAAAATTCGACAAACTCACAGGCAGCAGCTACGCAAATTTTACGCAATTGGGGCCAGCAAGAGAAGACAAAAAAAACGAAATGGGAAACTGCCATGGGCGGTTTTCCCAATGTTCGTTCGAATTTTTAATATAAAAAAACAAGATTCCAAAAATGCAATAACTAAAATGAAACCTTTACCATCAATCTGTCGCACTTGAAATATGGCAAGATTTCCAGTACATCACGTATACGACTGCATCGAGAGTGACTGACCCCGAAACCCCAACTACTTGTCCAAATGACTGAATGAATGAAATGACAGCCAAAGAAGCCGGAGCAACAAAATCCAGCTAAGCAAACATTACAATAAACAAAAAAAAGCATTTGCCAAAAATGTGAAACAAGAACAGGCCAAAATAAAAAGTTCCCCAGCGAAAAGTGACGGAGAGAATCGCCGTATAGAGACCTTCGGGCCATGAATCTGTTTTTGGCTTTTTGTGCATGTGAAGGCTTTCATTGCGAATCTTTATTTTTGGTGTCAATATTTGAACAGAGCTTGGAATTCTGTTTTATGTTAAGTTAAACAAGGCGTAACTAATGTAATTCCAGTTTTTAAAACACTATTATATGCGAAAATTAAAGATTTGTCAGTTTTCTAAACATTTTGCTTTCATTATGAAAGAAAACCTTATTCCAAGTTGAAAACCCAACTTTTATCCAAGCAACCAATTAGCCAATTTTCCTAGTTAATCAGAAAATCATGTGAAAACTAATGGGGAACCCTGATCACCAGTCAAATGTTCTTTTGAAACCATTCCCATTCTTTTGTGGTTCTGATTTTCCCTGGCAAACCATAGAAAATCACTTCCCAGGCGGATCAGCAATTGATTGAGGGAATGATTGATGGATGATGCCCAACACACACTATCTCGGATCTCACATATCAACTACTAGCCCCTCAAAAAACCCTAATCAGATTAGCTAGATGTCATAACCCGCTACGGCTATATACGGTATAGGTATAAGTATAGGTATAGGTTTTCACTTACCTGTTTTCCCAACACCTGTGGCTAAAATAACGATGATAATGATAATGACGATAAAGGTTGGAGGCTGGGACGATGCAACAATTGCGGTTGCATGTTGACCGGAAGTTTTCGGCTGGCCACAAGGCAGGATATGGATATCGCTGGATATCGGTGGATGTCCGTGGATGTCGTTGTCTTAAGTTTATTGTGTATACATTCCCTTGCCAAAAGAGAGCCAAAAAGAGAGTGCGAGAGGGCTTTGGCCCCGTGTGTTGGCCACTTTTCACACGCTTTCACTTGAACAAAAACTCAAAAAACTCAACAAACACAAACAAACTGGTCACTATTTGTTTTTCTTTATCATCTTTCTGGTTTTCACTCGCGAATTAGTTGTTGTTTTCTGTTTTGTCAAACCAAAAACAGGCAAAAGCATCCAGCAACAAGTGATATGTGCTCACAAATGCAAACAAACTAGCAAAGACACACGCGCACGTCAACAAAAACAATTGTGTGGCAACGGCGCAAACGCAAATGCAAATGCAAACACACTGCCAAATGTAAACAATGTCAGAGCAACCGTTGGACACGTCCGTTTGCTTCCGAGAGTGAAAAACAACTGAATGTTCGTATTGAGAGAGGCTCTCTCCCGTACGTAAGGCGCTGCGGGCAACAGATCTTTTAGCGTTCTCTCAGTGCGTTCAATTGCGAGAGAGAGTTCGTATTGAGAGAGAGTCTTGTTTTGATATTTAGTTTTCTGTCTCTCCCGACAGATGGCGCTTTTAAATCTTCGGCGGCGCTATTACCTAGCGGAAGTTTTACCAACGTCTAACCGATCTCAAGCAAATAAATAAAATAAAACATTAATAATAAACATAAAACGTTTAAGTAAATACAAGCACCTTAAGCACATCCCGTAATTTAAAACCTTAGTTTTTTAAAACTAAAAGCGTTTTTGCTGTTTATCTTGTTAAACAACCCGCTAAAAATTGGATGATGTCACGACTGATCCTGAAAAGTCCCCTAATACCTTTTCAGGTATCCTGTGGATTGGGGCCGCTTGCACTCCACAAGTGGCCTCGATCTCTTAAACCAAACAAATTTAATAAAAAAAATGTTTATTTTGCCATAATGAATAAAAACCAGTTAGGTGCCATTAGTTCTACGGACATGGGTAAGGGAAACCGTGAACCTTTTCCTCACACACTAATGTTAGTATTAGTTCATCTGCTCTCTAGTCCTAGTTTTGATAACATATAAGAGAAGAGGAGATCATTTTGTCTGGTATTATTTACGGATATTCGGCTAGATGTAAAAACACTTAACTAAATTCGAAGAGGAGCAAGAGCTAAGTATGTTATATCGGCAATTAGATACATAGATATACGGATAAGTACTTAAGGCTAGCAAGCTACTTATCGGCTAGGTATTCAACTAAAGCATAGACAAAAAAAATAAGGGGTTTGGGACATTATTGGTACACTCAAGACTAGACTATACATAGGGTCTAAATGGTAAATGTTAAATGGGGGTTTTGGTTTAGGTGGTTACATGTAAGTGTTGTTCAAGTGTGACTAGTATTCGTTTAGAGTTGGCTTATGGGTACATCGGCTACAATTACGATTGTTGTCATGACATGGAGCAGGATCGAGCAATATATATATTTCAATTGCTTGGCTGAGCGGGAGCTGGCGGAGCTGAAACTGGCGTCTGTTGTCTGCGCGGTCAAGCGACGATATCACTGCCGGGATTATAGCCAAAGTAGTTGAGGTTGAACTCGTCGCTAAAGAGAACTTCTTCCTCGGAAGGTTCAGCCTGGTGTGACATCTGAATGCCCAACTCCATAGGATCGATTTCGGTGATGTAGTACTGGGAGCTACCGCTGCCCATGTGGCCATTACCAGCCAAATGGTTGCTATTGCCGCTACCCAAGTTGCCATGTTGCTGCCGCAGGACACTTTCCGTGACCACCACATCCTTGTGTATGGGATTGAGATAGTCTTCTGTTAAAATAGATTGAAAACAATAAAGTTATTACGGAATGAAATGGAATCCTAAAGCAGTTCCCCATACCATTATCTAGCAGGACATCGTGGTAAGTACTGATGATGGAGTTAACAGACTGCACCTCGACCTCACGATGGATTCCGTTCAGGATCTGACCCGCCGTCTTTCGTAGCTCATCGTCGCTTAGGAGATCATTGAATGGCAACAGTCTTTGGTGGTGATGATTGTGATTGTGATGGTTCTGGTGGCTATGGTGGTGGTGCTGCTGCTGATTGGCCTCACTGCCAGCACTACCGGACGTCTGCATCATTTCCTGGGTAAGAGTTGCCGCTGCCACTGCCGCTTCATCGTACAGGCAACTACTGGCCTGTGTTGTATGTTGATGTGTCGTCTGATGTTGCTGTTGCGGCGAGTGTTGTTGCTGCTGCTGTTGCTGCTGATGTTGCTGCTGTTGCTGCAGCTGCTGCTGTTGCTGATGCTGCTGTATGCGCTCACGGTTGATGGACTCCATTTTGAAGAACAAATCCAGGCGTTGTTTTTTCTACAATTGAATTCGAATTAATAAGAGATTACTGAAAGTGTTTAACGGCTTTAAAAGCAACACTTACATGCTCCCAGGCCAGAACATTCTCTGCCGAATCACCGCTGGATATGGCCCACAGGTGACCAGCTCCTTGGGGAGCCTTAACGCCCTTGCGAAAATGTGGATTAATTGAGAGATTGTGTCGCACAGAGTTCTTCCAGCGATCATCGTTGGATTTGTAATATGGAAAGCGGTCACTGAAATATCGAAAATATGTTGGATCACTAAAAATATTGAAATATCTTTGATAAAGAGATAATGTATTTGAGTATTGTTTTCCTAGCCATACAGTTTAAGATTCAAGATTTCCTTTTGTTCTTGGTTTAAGAAATCTTAACTTTTTTCTTTATATTAATTTATATAGTAAATAAGCTCACTCCACTTTTTTATAAAGCTCCTTCAGGATTGGCTCTTCTATGAGAATACTCACCACTGGCCAGTTGACCAATTGCAATTAAAGTTTCAGCCCCTATTTCGACCAGCCAATCCGGAACGGAAACGAGGCAGTTTCCATGAAAACACGTCATCGCACAGCACTGCGGCAGACCCATACAAATCCGTAGTGAAATACTTGAATAGGGCCATACGGACATGGACATGGACACGGACATGGAAAACGGAAAAGGACATGGACAGGGACACTGGCACAAATTATGCGTCGTTTCTTTTCTTTTTGCCCTGGGTTCTCTAGCTCGTTTTTATTAGTCAGTCACGAACAGGCGATTTCGGTAGGTGGATGGTAGAAATAAGTACAAAAAAAAAAAGTGGAGTATGCCCCATGTCTAGCAGGTGGAAGAACCCGCAATCAGACCACTCCGACTCCCACTTTTCAGATGTAAAGAGGAAACAACGACGACCGGAAAGGACATCGCGTGCCAGGATTCTTCGCTGGGTTTTGGGTTTTTGGCTTGGGCTTTGGCTTCGGCTTGGGTGGGGCTTTTGGCGGACAACAAAATGGAAAGTATTTCAAATTACGACACACAGAGGATTGGAGTGGGCGGGCGGCACGCGCCGAGGTGGAAAAACTACCCCCGAATGGGTCAGGCTATGTCATTGGTTAACTACCACTGCCCCCGGGATTTTTCTCTCTCTACTATTTCCTACGCCCACATTTCAGCTCGAAAGCAATCCAAAAAATTTCAGCACGCGAACGAGAAAAGAGGAGTTCAGTTTTTGGGGGTTAGGCCATCCAACCCCCTAACCCCCAGCACCCACAATTTCTTTCGCTTTTCCGTATTTTCCTTTTCGGATTTTCCCTCATTCGGGAGAGAGAAATGACGACTCATAAATGTAGAAATGAACTGAAATATGGAAATCCACGGCATTTTCCCTCCAACCCTTTCCCGCTGCCAAAACGAAGTCCTTAATGATCCCTCGGCAATGTCCTGATAACTGCGATATGTGGGGAATGTGTGGATCTCCCCTTAAGTAACCGGGATATACTCTATACATATATATTTATATGGACTCTTGCGGGGATTTGGCACGCAGCCCGTCATGACGCATCAACCCATGATATGGCACTTGAAATTGCCTTCTCCAGAGTTGGGATCCAATATCCCGATGAATGAAATGAACTCTATTTGCCAGTGACTTGGCTGCTTTTACTTTTTGTTTTTAGCTTCATTTGTTTATGGATAAAGTTTTAAGATGTTCCAATGATAGTTCCCTAATTGCCAGATGTTTCCATATACAATTGGAATTTCATAAATCTCTGTGCTTTTAGTTAAGTACACAGTTCAGAAAGTATCTTATTAATCTAATCTTTTCCTAATATTTGTTCTATTTCAGAAATTTTCTTATAGATAATATTAGTTTGCTTTGCTATTCGCAACTACAAATGCATTTCCCTTCAGACCAAGCTCAACGAAATGCAAAGACTTAAGCTCATTCAAGTCCAAACTCTGACAATTTCGATTTAAGCCCTTCAACTCCCCCAAAAAAAACCTTTCAACTTTTTGATTTGCCGCATGCACTTGTAAATTTCAAAATCTTAAGTCAGCCATTGATAGTCCGGATGGAATGGTTTATGTTTATGGGCGCTGCATGACTGTCTGGTCTTAATCATGTACCCAGGCAATCGATACTAAGGCCTGTATATATATACGCATATATATATATATATATATATATAGCGGAAAAGGTAAATTATATATGCAAGTACAAGTTTGTATATCATGTTTTGGCTGCCGCACTTGTCGAATTGTCAACGTGGCTTCAAGCTCGTAGTTCTCCACTCGAAGGGGAAAAGCCACCCATTTTCTTTTTTTTTTTTTGATGGTAGGTGGTTGGATTGCCTGAGTGGATTCGGTAAGTTTGGTAAAAAAAAAAAATCAAATACCCTCTATCAGTGTCGTCATCGTTGTCAATGAATTTGACTGACTGACTTCGCCTCGGATTTGAATTCGGGTGACTACGTGAAAAAGGAAAATAAAGAGAAGGGCAGGTGGGTTTTACTATGAAATTGTCGAAGTACACGGAATGCCCGCCCACTTTCAACCCATCCAGTCCGCTGATAATAACTACATCATACTATATTATATATCCGCTTAAAATTAGTGCCAAGTCATGTATTTTAAACATGGTAATTTACTTTGCCAAGTCAGTTATTAGTAAACTTAAACAGAAAGATATTAAAATAAGTTTATGATAAGTTAAGGTTTGCCAGATATTCTGTAACTGGAAAATGATGTCCTGTACAAGCTAACGTTGAATTTAAATCACTGACTCTGCATCAAATAGGGGTTGTCCAGCCCTGATGAGAATTGCTATGTAATTGACTATCCAATACCAGACCCATTCCTATCGCCTCGCCACCAAGGCAGCCATTCCGAGCCATGATGAGGTCTGATAGGCTGTGATGGTCGCTCGGACTAGTTAGTTGGCTAGGGAGGATAGAGGCTAGAGGCTAGAGGCTTAAAGACCTGGAAGCCCAAAGGCCCAAATGGGCCGGGCCGTGTCTGGAAGTGCCTGGCACGCAAACCACCTCAAACACACTCTGGCGCTTCATTTTTTTTGACATGGCAGCAAGGACCGGGCCACCAGACTGGGCAACTACTTCTGCCCCTGGATCCGTATTTATATATATATATATATATATATATATACATATATGCGAATTTATAGTATATATCTGAATGGCTGTGGGGCCCACACATATATTTATTGCAATGCGCTAGTCAGTTCATAAATTGTTGCGGCTCGTTGGCTCTCCCCGGCCAATAAAAGAAATTGCCTGGATTTATGGCCAGGAGGAGAGTCGAAAGTAGAAGTTGCCTCATTTCGGTTGTGCAAAATGAAAAACTTTTTAATGGCAATTGCCAAATTCATTTTTTTTTTACTTTTTTTTGCACTCGCTGGGCGTAACTGTGGCCAGCCACGCCCTCCCGAAAAAAAGCTGGTAAATCGAAATCCAAAGTTATCCCAAGAACATCGGACTCGATCATGGTTGGCGGTTAGGAAAATCAAGAAAAAAAATATCCTTGAAGATTTTTTTTATTGTGGGTGGAGAGCCCTTGGTCTCAAGGAAATAATCTCCTGCTTTTCCACAATAAAATAAGCTAAGGACAAATCGAAATTAACCTTGATATTGTGTAACTTTTGATTCAGAAGAAAAACCATGATAGTCTTTTGTTTTTAGACTGATAGTTTTCCATGAGTTGAATGATTAAGAAAAAGTAATAAAAGTTTAATAATTATATTATAAGTCGTTGCAAGATGGACTGCTTTACTGCGAATGAATGCTAAACTTCGGCTTACCAAGTATCTACCTTCGGCTTCTTAATATAACTCTAAGTATTTTCTGAAATTCAAAGTAACAGCAATTTATGCCTACGTTTTAATGCCCTTCAAGAGTTACGAAATGCATTTCATATATCAAAAGGTTATCTTTTATAAGGGTCAGCCATTAATATTGATAGTTCTCCTAGTTGCGGTTGTTGAACGGATCCTGCCACATGTCCTGGCCGATCAAGCATGATCCGCATCCCATAAACACTCAATATGCTGTGGAAATTGACCGGAAGAAGAGGCGGAGGCATTTGCAACCCCCGCTTAACCCACTTAACCCCTTAACGCCGAACGCCGAACCCCGATCCAGGTAATTGCTCTCTACTATTTGAACATGAGCATAGGCAGTGGCATGGGCATGGGCATGAGCACGTCAAACACCTGATCCACGGGATGCAATGATGCATGTAAAAGGTGTAGAAAAGCCGGAAGGACCCCGACTTGCGCCTTCAACCCCCACAATTAATAATTATTGTGAGCATTGGAAATTTCATGGGCAATAGCCAGGGCGAAACGATTAAGAATTGAAAGGAAGGCGGAGAAGGCTCTACGGGTCGCGTGGGCGCGCAAAGTTCCGTAGATTGCCATTGGAAAACAGGAGGGGGCTTTAATAGGTGGGATGGGTGTCAAAACCCTGCGCAGGCGCCATTTTTGCCTTGACTGCGCGAGGACACGGCCCTGGAAAGACCACCCCAGTTCTCCCAGTGAAAAAGAAAAACCTCATGGCTATCACCCAACTGGGAGCCACAAAGTAAATTTGTGAATGGTTAATGAAAAGTTGCCCAAACTCCGACTAAACCGAAACTTCTTGGACTGTCGGTTCATTACATTAAATGCAAGGGGAGGTGAGCAGGTGATGGGCAAATGTCATAAATTATTTGCCTTCCACCCACTAACCCCTGCCCCTTCAAATGGGGTGGTTTTATATGTAAATTTATATAGGATATTTACACGCAACATTCTCGGCTGCGGCTTCAAATATTTACACTGATTCCGGAGCCCCAAAGTACAGAACTAAAACATACAAAACAGGTGAGGAATACGGGGGGGGTTCAGAATGCCAAATTAATGAACCTTGAAAAATGTGTTAAAAGATTTTCGTTTTCTTCGTTTACGATTCTTGTCGAATTGATATTTTCAAACTTAACTTGGATGGCATGGCGGGGGGAAATATGACAGGAAAATGGGTGGTAGTCTGCGGAAAGTAGGTAATAACTAAAACCAAAACTGAGAATGCATAAAAAAGGGTAAACTCGAATAAGTCTATAAATTTTCAGCATTAACTTTTATAGACTTATTTGGCTGGAGAATGATTTCTTCCACTTGACATCTTGACGTTGTATTGATTATATTTTTAATGTAAAATAGTCATTACTTCCAAATGCTTAAATATTATATATAAAATATATATATTTTCATGGGATTAATAAAAAAGAGAGATTATATTTCATAGAACTAAATTTAGTAAAGATGAACTAACTATCACTTGAAATATAATTTTCCTAAATAATTCAGATTAACAATGTCCCCAGTAAAATAATATCCAGCAATAATATCTGATATATAAAGATATATCAACTTAGTGTAAACAACTTGTTGAGCAACCCGCAAATAGTTTGTGTTACAACATTTTTGCTTTTCACCTTACGAGTATGTAATGGGCAGGAAAATGCAATTTTCCAGCCCATAAATTTTGTTTTGAGCTGCTAACTTTTGGCACTTTCATTGTTGCCATTGTTGGTGTTGGATTTTGTGTTTGTTTGGTTAACAACCAAGGAGCAACAACACAACAAACAACAACAATAAACACACACGAGGAAATCAAATGGCCAACGGGAATGCCCAAGAAAAATGCTTGAGATTTGTTTAATTACATCCGGCTGGCAGTTTTTGCCCTCAACAATAATAAAAGGAAAACACTCAAACACACAAAATGGCGTCCATCAAAATGGGCGATGGGTGGTAGGTAGTGGGTGGTGGGTGATGGGTGGTCTCAGTGGGTAGTACTTACGATATCCATTGGTATATGCCCGACACAGTCAGCTCACCCTTATCCTCGAGGGCGTATTCGATGAGCTCCGTGTAGGTGAACGGTGGTTTCTTTGGCCTGCTTGTTTTGCGGTGGTTGGTTTCGGATTTCCAGTAGCCAAGTTGGTGGGTGGGTGGTTCAGTGATTGGGTGGTCGTATAGTATAGATGGTTGGTAGTTCGTAGATGGGGGAATTCGTCAATTCGTCGGTGGCATCGATTGGAGAACGGCGGCAAAAGCAAATGGTAAACGCGTAAATTGGGAAAATGGATTTATAAAATATTAGAAAATGCATAAGAGATACTAATTTTAAAAAGATTATGACTGCTTTTGAATGGATAACGGTTTGTAGGAATGCTATTGGTAAGATTGATATCTTCGAAAAAATAATAAAGCTGTACTCACGCCTTGGAAGATGTATCTTCGACGACGACGTGCTCGGCTACGATCATGTCATTGCCGTCTAGCTCCGAGGTGACCTCCATTACCAGCTCCTCAAATTTTCGTCCCGTTTTGGTGGTGCCCACTCCAGCCATACATCCACTTGCAGGAACACTAGAAACGCCGCCGGTTCCAGCACTCGTTGGCATCGCCGAATTGGGCGATCGGGCTCGTTGATCCATAATCCCGGAACCCAGAGATGGATTCGAGTTGGTGGCAGATACGGCGGATACAGCGGAGGCGGATGTGGGCGAGGCGGAACTGCAAGGCGATGTACTGATCGCCACCGCCGTTGTAGGAGGTGGATGCGGATGAGGAGTACTTCCTTCTGGCAGATTCACTGCCTGTCCATGAACCTGATTGTGCGGCGACAGATGCGGAAACTCATCGAACTTAAAGTTAAGCAGCCAGGACAGGTTCTTATCCTCAAAATCAGCCTCGGTGGCTTCATTGGCACCATTTGCCGAACCAGATGAAGTGCGTCGACCTGCCGATAATATTCGCTGCTTCTGCGGCACTAAAAAGTTTGGGTTTTGATTGGAATTCTGGCCAGGATTCTGAGGATTCTGTTGTGCAGTCTGCTGTATGTGATTCGATTGTATGTGATTCGATGAGTTCTGTGACGATGATGATGATGATGATTGTTGTGGTGGCGGTAGAGTGGCATTCAGTTGTCCCAGATCCGCCTGCAAACCGGAATTATAGCGATGATCCAGCTCTAGGAGTTCGCCACCCGTCCATCCGCCATTGTCCTCAAGAGGAGCACTCGATGGTGGACAATGGGAATAGGCGGCGGCGGGCACAAGAAGACTGCTATCGTAGGCAAAGAGATCATTGATGAAAGAAGTTGAAGATTGGGCGGGTGCAGCATTGGTTGGATTGCTAGGTGGCTGTTCCAACTGCAAATGGAATTGCAGATCACCGGCATCGTAGTCCAAGTGCCGCTTCTTCCATGGATTCACTTCGATGGGCTCGTAATCCTGACCCAATGTTAACTCATCCTGATCGTCGTATTTGCGCTTCAGGAAATTGTAATCACCGGGAAGATTACTGGTATTATTAGTATTACTATTTTGATTGGTGGTGTTACTATTATTGTTGTTGTTGTTGTTGTTGTTGCTGGGATTCGATGTGGGGCTTGATGCACTGCCCGTGCCATTGACGGGCATGTTGACAATCATGATGTCCTGGTTGTCTCAATTTCAATCACGTAAGCCAAACTAAACACACAACGTTCACACAGTGAAAAAAGGGGCAAAGAAAGCACGGGAAAAAAATTGACGTGTATTTGTTGAGAGGATATGGTATAGGTTTTTCTTTTCTATTTTAATAACTTTTTTTTAGTTTAGTTAAGAGAGAAACAGTGAGAAATGTTTGGTCCGACTTGGCTAACCGTCTCGCGCTGCGACTGGCCACGGAATGCGATGGGCCGTCAGGAGTTGAGACCAACTTGACTGAGCTGTGAGCTGCGCTTGCGCCCTCCTTCGCCTCCTGCCGCTCATCCACATCTACAGCCATATCCATATCCACCACCCCCGGACACTCAGTCATGCACATAGGCGGTACGTCTACGAGGCGATTTGAGAGAGGACCTGTACCCGCGCCCATACCACTACCCTATCCCGTACCCCCAACCCCTTCCAATTCGATCGAACCCAAAGTCCAGGCAGTGATGACACAGGTATAAATGGTTTTACCTACACAAATTCTATACAATTTGTACACGTAGTGGTATTAAAATAATTGCATTTGAAATAGAAATAGAAAGAACGCATTGATAATCCTCTGATTTTACATTATTTCATTCTCGTGATATTTTATCATCATAATTATTTATATATTTGCAGAAATGATTATTAAATCTTGTAAACTTTATCTATCGCTTTATCAAATGTACTCTTATTCCAATTGTATTTTGTATACTCAGTTGAATTAAAGCCATGTACCTTAGGTACACTTACCTAAATACTTGCCACCACCGAGTCCAGGTCATGTGCCGCTGGTTCTGCTTGGTCGCTCGATTCGGCCATAATCGAACATGTGCGCCAAGCTGTCCGTTAGCCAATTTCGCGCTGACAGAGAACAGGGTGCGGGGTGATAGGTTCTGAGTTTTGGGTTCTGGGTGCACGGTAGACCCATTCAAGCGTCTAATCGACGACGCTTTTATGCACTCCATGTACCCAATGGACTCTATGCGCCCGTTTACTGCACAGGTGTTGCACCGGCTGGTTTTCAGGGAAGTGCGTCCCCATCTGTGCGACCTGGTCAAAAATAAAGCAAAAGTTATTGCATAATTGTACCAACAAACTTATTTCTATAAGGTCAACATCAACTCAGAAAGACTTTTAGCTGTGTAACCATTAAGATAAGTTTTTTGTTTGTCCAAATATCTGATTTCCGACAAAAATGGTGCAAATATAGAATGTAATACCTCGTTAAGTTTGTTTTTTAAATCCTTGCCGACCTGCATTCACACTTAAAAATGTCACAATTTTTTCTTTTTCGCCAAAATGGATGATTTTACCCCTTATCAAAAATGCGGAAATCGGCTTGTTCCAATGTACGCCTCAACATGAAAGTATTTTGCTCATAACTTGGCCGATAATGGCCCAAATATGGTATGTAATACCTCGCTGAGCTTGTTTTCTTATTCTTATCAAAACTGCATTCACAGTTTGAAATGTCGAATTTGGGCCATTTTTCGAAAATTTGGATGATGGTACCCTTTATCGAAAATTCGAAAATTGGTTACTCTGGTTTTTCTCCCCAAGACGCCAGTATTTTGCTCATAACTTGGCCGATAATGGCCCAAATATGGTATGTAATACCTCGCTGAGCTTGTTTTCTTATTCTTATCAAAACTGCATTCACAGTTTGAAATGTCGAATTTGGGCCATTTTTCGAAAATTTGGATGATGGTACCCCTTATTGAAAATGCGAAAATTGGTTACGACTGTTTTTCTCCCCAAGACGCCAGTATTTTGCTCATAACTTGGCCGATAATGGCCCAAATATGGTATGTAATACCTCGCTGAGCTTGTTTTCTTATTCTTATCAAAACTGCATTCACAGTTTGAAATGTCGAATTTGGGCCATTTTTCGAAAATTTGGATGATGGTACCCCTTATCGAAAATCCGAAAATTGGTTACTCCTGTTTTTCTCCCCCAAGTCGCCAGTATTTTGCTCATAACTTGGCCGATAATGGCCCAAATATGGTATGTAATACCTCGCTGAGCTTGTTTTCTTATTCTTATCAAAACTGCATTCACAGTTTGGAATGTCGAATTTGGGCCATTTTTCGAAAATTTGGATGATGGTACCCCTTATCGAAAATCCGAATATTGGTTACTCCTGTTTTTCTCCCCAAGTCGCCAGTATTTTGCTCATAACTTGGCCGATAATGGCCCAAATATGGTATGTAATACCTCGCTGAGCTTGTTTTCTTATTCTTATCAAAACTGCATTCACAGTTTGAAATGTCGAATTTGGGCCATTTTTCGAAAATTTGGATGATGGTACCCCTTATCGAAAATCCGAAAATTGGTTACTCCTGTTTTTCTCCCCAAGTCGCCAGTATTTTGCTCATAACTTGGCCGATAATGGCCCAAATATGGTATGTAATACCTCGCTGAGCTTGTTTTCTTATTCTTATCAAAACTGCATTCACAGTTTGAAATGTCGAATTTGGGCCATTTTTCGAAAATTTGTATGATGGTACCCCTTATCGAACATGCGAAAATTGGTACTCCCATTTTATTTCGCAAGACGCCAGTATTGTGTTCATAACCAATAAGCCAATAATGGTCCAAATATGGAATTAAGATAATTCCTAGTATATCCCTCGTTATGCAAGGGAAACGACAAAGGAGCAGAAAAGTTCGTAATTTACTAACCTTTTCTAATCCGGATCTAAAAAAAGCAGTTAGCACTTCGGATTCTCGTTTATTTAATTCCATTGATCACTGGTTGAATGAATGTTTGACATGTCGGCATGCAGGCCGTGAATAAATGTGTGTATGTGTTGATGAGTGTTGAATATGAGTGGGCGAGTGTTTTCTTTTCGGGTGGCTAAATGCATTTGCTTAGTACAATATGGTATTATTCAAATCCTACTCAGTACATTTTGTTTGACAAAATGGGTGATTAGTTCTTTGTTTCCGTTTATCGATTTGTTATTCTGATGTCTCCGAGAGTATCGTTAATTAAGGCTAATATTATTTAATATATTTCTTTTTATTTTGTTTTGGTTCCTTATCGAGCTTTAGTTCAACTAGATCGATCGACAGACTTGAGAATATGACTTAATTTTGAAATGTTAATAAGGAAACATTCGTTTTGTATTTTTGTATATCAGAACATTTGTTCGATCTTCCTGTGAACTGAGAATGGAATAGGCATAGGTGTGGAATCCTTTCTGATGTGAAAATTGAAAATAGCTCTTTAACGTATTCTTTAATTTAGTAGCTTATGGCCAAGGAAAAGCTTTTCCACTCTACCTTCTTACACCCTCATCTGAGTTTTTTGAATAAAAGATACACAAATTCCTCTGACTTCTTGCGTTATTTTGTGTATATATGTATATATAATTATATGTGTGTATATCTTTCCCGCTTTGCTGACCTTTCTTTTACGTGTGGTTTAATATAAAGCTTAGAGAAATGTTCAAGTTATTTCTGAGCTGGAAAATGTGTAAGGCAGCAGCTTTTCCCCTTCTCTTAGTAATCCTCCTTCCTCCTCTTTCATTCTATTCATCCAATATTTCCCCCTCTCTCTATTTTGCTTTGCCGTTTCTTCATCTCGCTCTAGTTCGTGTGTCTATGTTATTTGTTAACTTATTTTCATCGCCGTGTCATTCTTATTGATTCATAATCCCTAATCTTTAGTCCAAGCCATCGTCTACGAAATCGGCTGAGCCCTTCTTGGTTTTAGGCTCGCTCGGCTCTCCGGCCTTTTCTTCCGCTTGGGCAAAGGCAGCACCCACATCTCCGCCGGGCACAAACTTCTTGATTAGGTTGAAAATCTTTGGATTTGACACGTACTTCGAAATATTGGCTGGATTTCCAAGGATGTCCTGGAATAAAAAAGATATTAATATTTAAACAGTAAGTGTAGCATCTCAGAAAAACGTACCTGCATGGCGGCTGCTACTTCTGGATCTTTCATTGCGCCCATCAAATCAGCCATGTTTACGCCGCCGGGCATTCCCGGCATGCCACCAGCGCCAGCACCGCCGCCAGCTGCACCTGGGAATCCGCCTGGGAAACCGCCGGGGAATCCACCTGGGAAGCCACCAGGGAATCCCCCAGGGAATCCACCGGATGACCCACCAGAGTTGGCACTCTGCTTGGCCTGCTCCTTACGGGCACGGTTCTGAGCTCGTTGACGTTCCTTGATCTTGCGCTCTGCCTGGCGACGCTCTTGCTTGACGCGATGCTGCTCAATCTTCTTGGCATTCGGTGTGACCTCCTTGAGCCACTCGTCTGTCTCCTCGTCAAAGTCCAGCTTGCACGCCTGCCGCAGATCCTTGGCTGCCAGCTCAAATTCACCCAGAAGGCGACGGGCACGTCCTCTAAACTTATAGGCAGCTGCCGAATCGCAGTTGAGTTCTAACGCCTTGTCGCAATCCCGAATGCAGGCATTTGGTTTCTTCAGCTTTAGGAAGGCCTGACCACGCTTAGCATGGAACAGGGCATTGCCTGGATTCAGTTCAATGGCCTTGGTATAGAAAGCAATAGCCTCGTCGAACTTTTGCTGGCCATATGCAGAGGCCGCCTGGGCACGCAGATCGCCCGCTTGGTCCACCTCCTCCTCGGTGGGCTCTTTGGCGGAGTCACCCATTGGCTGGGCAGGATCGTTGTCTGCCTCGATCACCCCTAAAAAAAATATAATCGAGGCTTATTAATGAGAAGAGCACTAATATAAAATCTTATAGTTGATATCGTCATTGACCTAAAAATCTCTATACACCGCTTAACATGTACATATATTGGAAAGGTTATCAAATTTAGATTGCCTTTATATTTTATATGTGGTAATAAAGTTACATAGATTTTATTGATTGATTGCATCGACCGTTCGGTATATATTGATTGGAAAGCCCTAAATGGGCTTTATGTTATTTAAATGTTATTCGCAAAGTATAAAGTGTAATGTTTTCCAAGCTTTAAATATATATTATATGCTTTTTTGGTATAATATAAGGAAAAATGTTTTAATATCAACATATTTGATCCTAAGGGTTGCCAACAACACATCGGAATATTCGTACGCCAAGGGTGGTGACCCCTTAATGAGCACGTGACTCGGCAAAAATTAGTAAAAAAAATGAAATGGTTACCCCTACAGTTTTTTCCCTTCTGATTTTGCACACACACACTTACCTTCCATATCCAATTCGACGTCCGATTCGGGCTCGGAAAGAGACTCTTCATCCTCGCTATCATCGGATGCATTATCGGCAGGATCGGCGGACCCAGATGCCGGCTTGTTGCCCTTTGCACCAGCGTCGCCACCAAATGGACATTTGCTAATTAATATAAACGAATAAGAAAATCAGTATCGAATGGTTTTCCATGCTATATGTTTATATGATAATATTTAAATATTTTCGGGAAAAACTTACCCTCCGGCCGAGGCGTCGGGCATCTTGAAATCACCAGCCGGCACCTTGCCCCCGAACTTCTCCACAAAATCTTTGACGAACTGCAGCTGCGGCATGTTCAAGACCGTGGGATTTGAGTCCACAAACTCGATGAAGCTCTTTAGCTTCAGCAGATCCTCGTGTTGCATCGGCGCTGCCATTTCTATATCTCACTATATATCTCGGTATATATATACGTTCTGGTCTGACAACCTATTAAATTTGCACTTGCTTTGCTTTTTAACGTTACCAAATTGTTGAACGACAAAAATACCGCACGCATAAGAAAAATACGGCACCCTAAAATAATAGTATTACCATAAATCCAAAATCACAACGAAAGCTAACAAATACACCGATAACGATACTAAGAAACTTAAAATTTTAAAACCATTGTTTTTGACCCTTCCTGTTGTAAAAAATGTTTAAGTGATTAATAGTATTTTTTCACTTTAAAATACTAATAATAAGCACAAGCTTAATAGTTACATTATAAAAATGTTACACATGATATACACTATATACCTAGTAAACAAAACTAAAATTAATCCAACAAATGATACCCCATTAAATTCACTCTGAAAAGATGAAAACTCTACCGGTAAACCCCAAAAACAGTGGGTATCGATATTAAGTAGTTTTCACACTGTCAAATTTTAAAAGCAATTTCTAATTTTTATTTAAATATTTTTCAATTAAGAGCTCCAAAAAACATTAAAAATAAACTGTTACATTTTCCCCTCAATATACTGAAAGCAAATGCATACATAAACTTATTAATTAAAATATTAATACTCACTGAATTAGTTGAGAGGAACTGAATGCTTTAAAGGGTGTCACCATAATATATTGAACCTGAAAACAAAAAAAATTTATGAACTAAGAAAACAATTAAAAACAAAGATTATAATTAGATAAGCCAAAAATTAGAAAAAAAAAAGAAAATTGAGATTGAAACATGAGCTTTAAAATCTTATCCCAAATTAAAAGCCGTTTTTTTTTTTAATCATTTTAGTATTTTTTATTTTCAATGTTTCGTCTTGTTTTTTTCCTTTTCGTCTGCTTTTTGTCTTTTTTGTTTTTATTTTTTTTTTTAGCTTTTTTCGTTTTTGTTTTGGAATTAATTTATTAATTAATCTTTATGTTTACTTATTGATTTAGTATCTTCTTCGCGCTTTTTCCTCTCAGTTAGCCGCCCCCGTCTTTCGCTTTTGCTTCATTTACTCTTCGCTTTCTCCGCCTTTTTCATTCTGGGGGTGGTGGTGGATGGTCGGTTGGTTGAATGGTCAAGGGATATAAAATGGGGGGAAAATTTTGGGGTGGGGTTCGGGTTTCGGTGAGGGGCGGTGGCCTATTCTGAGTGCCCTTTACCTCTTGCTCTCTCGCTCGCATGCAAATATTTTTATATCCTTTCACTTTAAATAATTTTTTAGCATAACTATTAAATAATTTGTTTATATATAATATATATATATATATATTTATATATATGTATATTCAGTTTTTTGTTTTTTGCATTTTGTTCAATTTAAATTTTATAATTATTATCGTAATTATTATTTAATAAAATACTCAACAAATAATTTAATGGGTTTTGTTTTTCTCGCTTTTCCTCGTTTTTTATGCTGCTGCTGCTGTTGGTTTTCATTCTTATTTTTTTTAAATTTTTTGTTTTTTTTTTGTTTTTTCTTTTTAAGTATTTATATTTTGATTCGTTTAGTACTATTTAAACACTTAGTAGGTATTAATTTGTTTAGCTTTATACGCTTGTGTGTTTGTGTTTGTATGTGTGTGTTCTTGAGTGTGACAACTTCCCTCTATGAAAAACTGAATAAAATCGAATAAAAGTCACAAATAAATAAAAACATCTCTTTGTGGTTTTTTTTTATCAAACATTTTGCTTGTTTATTTTGTTTCTCTTGTTGTTTCTGTTTCTTGGTTGTTGTTGTTGGTTTCGCTGTGGATCAAACCGAAACCGTTAAGTGGTAATAAAAATAATGATAATCGTAATCAAAATAATAATAATAATAGTTTTGTTTTAAATATGTATACGTTATAATTTAAGGATGTGCATTTTACATAATTATATAATAGATAGATTCGCTCTCATACTTCTTTCATCATCTTCCTACTTTCATCTTCATCTTTTTATCAAATTAACTCAACACACGCTCGCATTCGATCGTTATCGACAATCGATGACATCACATCGATATACACACACATTTAGATATCGACCATTATGTTATGGACTAATCCTAACGGTTTACATAAAACGGAAAAACGGAATCATTATCCTCATATTATCGTTAGTTATTTAAAGAGATGCAAAAAAAAAAAGTAATCTTACAAACTGATTGGCTAAAATTAAAGGAAAGTACGTACATATACAAATTTGCATACAAAACTGAAATGGTTATTTCTGGTTTTGATGTTTGTTTTGTTTTCTTTTTTGTGTTTACGGATTTTCTTCTTTAATTTTAATTAGGCATAAATTATTTATATAAATATTTACAAGTTTCTTTGCTATTTTTAGGGAGTTGTTGCCGCTGCTTACTTCTTCTTGTTCTGCTCTGCCGTCCTTTTCTAGCGCCCATTCTCCTTCTCTTTCGCGCGCTCTATTTTTTTGTTTGTTTTTGTTTTCACACTCTAAAAACTAATTTCGGTTTAATCTTCATGCTTTTTGTTTTCTGTATAGACTAAAGAAAAAAATGTTTTTCGCTGAATGTTGCGTCCGTCCTTCCTCTTTTTTCCTTCCCGGTCATTCTTTCTCTTTTACTCTTCGGAGTTTTCTTATAGGTTTTTCTTTTTGTCTGGCTTTAGGCAGATTTCAAATCGGTTTTACATACATATAGATCTATATATTATTGAAACATTTAGCTTGGTAGTTCATGTTTTTTTTTGCAGTTTTATATAGTTTATATATATATATATATATTTCTATTAATATGCCTTGGATATTAATATTTAATACAATGTTACGCATAGTGCATTACAAATATAGTTTTAAAATTAAAAAAAAAAAAAATGTATGTATATATATATATATATATCGGTACATATATATATAATTTTAATAAAAACTATTACATTAGTTTACTATGTAATTAGAAGTAAATTACTTCAAATGGGTTCACTTTTGTTTTTTTTTTTTTTCTGATCCTAACTGAGAATCCGATCTCAAGATTTCCTTTTCTTTTTTCTCATTTTCTTTGCATTTTTTATGTGGCATAAAAAAACGGCTATCTGATTCTTTTTCTCGTGGATATTATGGAATTGCATCATTTGATTCTATGAAGTTTTTAGTTCTTATCGCTTCGGTTTTTTGTTTGCGGTTCAGATGAGAGTATATACATAAATCTGTATATGTACGTGTGTGTGTGTGTACGTGTGCGGTGGTGTGTGTGTTTTAAGGTATTTTTATTCTTAAATCAAATTTCTTTTGGATTTTGATACAAAACAAACAAAGAATGATTTCCTTTCCAATTTCAATATTATAATAAAATATACGTTGGTTGGTATCTTCCTTTTAAAAGCGTTAAAATTAAATGTTTGTGGGTGTGTAACATTAAAAAAAAAATAAACATTCGTGATATATTTATATATATATATATATGCGTGTGTATATATGTGAATACATAATATTAAATATGCATGTATACAAAATGGAAATTGGCAATTAAAATTAGTTTCTCTTTCTTGTAAGGCAAAATTAGTAGTCTGCAGTGTATGTGTACTGTGTTGTGTGTATGAGTGAGTGTTGTTTTCATGTTTGAACTACAAACAAACATAACCCAAAAAAAAAAAAGACGTGCAACAATTTGTAATTTCCCATTGCAAATGTTTTCCTTTTATCTGTGTCTTAATAATCCGTTCTGTGATTTTTTGCTGTTTTCTGCTCATTTTCCAGGTTCAGTTTTTTATACTGTGTGCTTTTTTAGCCTACGCTAATTTGCTACGTTTTTGTTTATGTTACCCTTATTATTTTTTAATACAAAGAAAAAATATTATGTACCTTCTCTCTTGTTACGCGTTTTCTTGGGAATCGGTTTCTTTTTTTTTTGCAGTTTTGTTTTGTTTTTAGATGCCACCCTACTTACTAATTTACATTTAGCATTTAATTATATTAATTATTTTAGATTAATTATTCTGGTTGGTATTTATAGTTAACAAAAAAAAAGTGTGTGTTTATAGCAGCCTTTATAAACAATTTCTCAAGCTTTCCCCTCTGCGATTATTCTCAAGCTTTCAACATTCTGTTCTTCCTATACCGTCCTCTACTCTTCCCACATTCTTTGCATTACTTTACTTTTCTCTTTTAATTTCCTCTGGGTTTCTGCTGCAGCTTTGCTTTTTCCCTATCTTCCGGGTTTTGCCCCCTTGGTTGTTCGTCTTTCTCCTGCTGATTTTGCTGCTTTTTCCTTTCTTGTTTTTGTTTTTTTTTTTTACGCTTTACGCTTGTTTATCACATTTAATATATATATGCAAATATATATTTATATATAGTTTCATTATTTTAAGTTTTTGTTTTTGTTGTTGTTTGCGACTGTCTCTGGAAATTCTTGGGGTGTTCCTGTTGGTGGTGGTGATGGTGTTGCTGTTACAGCAGCAACATTAGCTTGGCTTGGCGGCAGTGTTGCAGGCAGCTCTTCGTCGTTTCCTAAACTCCCCTGTCATCATTCCTCTTAAATCGTCGTTGCTTCCATCCTCCTTTCCTAATTTTACAACAGCTCTTGATGCAGAAGCAACTTGTGCTGTTGCTGCTGAAGTTGCGCCTGCTGTTGCAACTGTTGCTGCTGCCAGCGCTTGTATTTCCCCTGATAGGCCGGTGTTCCCCCAGCTCCCCCTACTCCTCCTGCGGCAGCACCAGCATTACCAGCATTTGCCGTCATTGCTTGCATATTGTTGTTAATTATGGAGCTGTTGTTATTATTATTGTGGAAGTGGGCTGCATCCATTACCGTTTCATAGCAAAAGGCTGCAGCATCGAGAAGCGTTGCAGCATAGTTGCTGCTACTGTTTTGCAAATGTAGTTGCTGATTCTGCTGGTACTGTTGTTGGAGTTGAAGTTGCTGTTGTTGTTGCAGGAGTTGTTGTTGGCTGGCAGCTAAAGTAGCTGCTGCTACTGCGGCGGCGGCGAATTATGAATTGGAATTGCGCTTGGTTGGCAGCTAGGACGAACTTGACTGATTCATATTGCCAAACATGTGGGCAGAGAACGATGTCTGGCCAGTGGAATTGGCCTGCGACGTTGACGACTGTTGCTGCTGCTGTTGTTGTTGTTGCTGCTGCTGTTGTTGCGCCTGCTGCTGTTGGTTCAGCGAGCCACGCCCATGTTTCGGTATAGGCGGCTGAATGTACTCGTGCCTGGCCAGCGCAAATACATCCATGCGATCCTCTTTCCGATATGCCAAACATCCTCGGATGAAACTCTGTTTTAATATAATAATATACAAATTATTTGAGATTAGCAAATATTTCAAAAAAGCTACGAATTGTCAGTTAGATTACCCACCTTGGCCTCATTTGAAACGGTTGGCTTGTTGGAAAACTGCACTTCGGTGGCCTTAAGGATCGTATTCTCCTCGAGGATCGTAGCCTGCGACTGATTGTGACCGAAGGGCTTCTTGCCGTACAGACACTGGTAGAAGATCACGCCCACACTCCACACATCTACCTTGGAGGAGATCTTCGGCGGATTCTTGCCCACCACAAAGCACTCTGGTGGCAGATACCTAAAAAGATCGAAGAATAAATAAATAAATATTAGTACATGTTTAATTTATGAACTAGTTCTCAACGCTTAGAATTTAAATCTCTGTTGTATATCAATACCCACCAGTAAGTGCCCGCTCCCTGGGAAGTTAGATCCATGCCGTGATCGGGATTGTAGTTCTCGTCGTCCATCACCTTCGACAGACCGAAGTCGGTGATCTTGATCTCGCCGCAAACATTGCCCTCGGTGAGCAGAATGTTGCCGGGCTTCAGATCGTAGTGGATAACTGGAGGCTTAATCTCATTTAGATACTTGAGTGCAGATACAACCTAATAAAAAAAAATACAATTATTAACAAATCGACCGATAATTTGTAGTTGCAATAACATACCTGCATTATTATCGAGCGCGCTTCACGCTCGGGTATAGTCTTATGTTGCTTCAAATAGAAGTCCAGATCGTGGCCATCACAGTATTCGAGCACTGTGCAAAATGAATTTGCATCGATCTCGAAGACGTCATAGAGCTTGACGACCCGCGGATGATCCAGCGCCTTGTGGATGTTGTATTCCCGCAAAGCGTGTCTGAATTTGGGTAATTAGCAAGGATTTCAAAGAGACTTTAGTAAATTGTTTTCATTGATTGCTACCCCAACCCCATATTACTAAGCTTATATCTCCTATATATTTCATATTTATAGTGCAAATATATAAAAAGAAAGGTGTCCTGCAAATAAATGTATCCCTTTTTCATTTAATCTGATCTAATAAGGAGAAGAATATTCAACCCATTTAGCACTTGCTTTTTAAAGTATTAGTAAATAGCTACTAACTTTATCTGCAAAAACCGCAAAACCTCTAATCAAATGGCATTTCCCCCACTTGACTTTTCCTGCTTCTCTGTTTTACTACTCACTTGATATAATTAGCTTTCTTATCCTCCTTCCAATCCTTGTTTAATTGGTGCACCTTACATGCGACATAGCGTTGCTCCTTGAGGTCGAAGGCCTTGTGAACCTCTGAGAAGCCGCCCTTGCCCAGCAACATCAGCAGAAGATAGCGATCGTTCAGCACGGGATGGTTGTTGAAGCGGGACTAAAAGAAATATATACCATTTTTATGTTGGAAATGCGAATTATAAACAGTTGGAATATTTTATGACGTACCTGATCCTCGTTGAGTATCCGCTTGAGCTCTCGGATGTGCAAATTGCGCTCACGTTCTAACTTTTCCATCTCCAGCTGCAGGTCCGCGTCCTCCTTCTTGAGAGCATTTTGGCGCAGCTTGAGGATCTCATCGTACTCGTAGTACTCCTGCGCAGTATACGCCCCTGATACGGGATCTGGCTTAAGGAACGTGCCCGAGTCCGAACAGCTGCCGCTATCGTTGCCGCCAATACCACCGCCTCCTCCTCGATCTGATAATCTGTCGCCAACGCCTCCCGAGTTGCCAACATTACCACCCGAGCCGCCGCCGCCATTGTGTAGCAATTGAGCCTGATTAGCCTGCGTCGAATTACTGCGCGATAGACCACGTCCGCCGCCGCCTCCGACACCGCCAACACCACCGCTGCCAACGCCGCCGCCACCAACACCACCGCCAACGGCACCGCCACCAATTGCGCCGGCATTATTGCCACCCAATCCGCTATCGACGCTAACGCCACCGGCTGTACCTCCCAGGCGATCACTCCCCGGTCCGGTGACAACGCCGCCCGTCAGCTGCGAGGAATCGTTCGAGTTGGAATTCTGCTGCTGCTGCTGATGTTGCTGTTGCTGCTGCTGCTGCTGGTTGTTCTGATTGCTGTTGTTGTTGCGCTTGCGTCCGGACTCCGCCGGACGCTTCTTCATCAGCTGCTTTTTCTGCCGGTCAATTTCTTCGCGCTCGGCGGTTATCTCCTCCTGCCGCCGGCTCAGCTCCTGGAACGCATAGCCGTCCGTCCAGTTCTCCTGAAAAATGTAATAAATACATACATTTGGTTAACAAAGTGTACTAATCCCATTGTTTCTTTAATAGATGAAGGAATTTATTTTAATCAATTTGCTTACCTGGAATGTGGCGCCCACTCGCTGGGTAACGAACTGCCCGAGTCTCAGGCGATTCTGCATGCACTTCTGCCGCGCTTCCTTCTTCTCGATGCTACTTTTCTCCTTCAGCAGCTTTTTTACAACATCAATGCATTTGGCAATGTGCGACTTGTGCTGATCGATCGTCTTTTGATTGCCAACAATCTGGCACTTTTGCTCATCGGAAAGACGAGTCATTTCATCCAATTTCACCTTGCCGGATTCGTGTTCCGCCTCTCGCTCCTGCAGCTCATGCAGCGACACCTCCGTTTGGGTGGCCTTACTGTATGTGATAATAGCCGCAGGCATGGCCATCGGTGGTGGCGGTGGCAGTGGTGGTCCAACGCCAACATTAACTCCAACGCCAACGCCCACACCGACCATGCCAACAACTCCCAGGGAGCCAAGTTGATGCGGATGAGTGGGCACTACGGATGCCGTCGATGTAGTCGGCGGTCCTAATTGCTGTTGTTGCTGCTGTTGTTGTTGCTGCTGCTGTTGCTGCTGCTGAGACAGGGGCGTCTGTTGCTGTTGCTGGATGGACGCAAGGCTTAGGGAATGACCACCCAGGCCGACGACCACGTGTGGAGGAACCATTTGATTGGAAGTCTGTTGCTGTTGGCGCTGCTGCTGCTGTTGCGCCTTGCTGGAGTTGACATAGTGGAAGTCAGCTCCTGGTTGCTGCTGCTGTTGTTGCTGCGGCGTCTGTGTTTGGGGACTAGCTGGTGGATACAGAGCGTAGGCGCTGCTTGTTTGCACTTGCACCTGGTTACCAGCGGCTCCTCCTGCACCACCTCCCGTCGCAACACCGCTTGCCTGCTGCTGTTGCCCCGTTTGCTGCTGCTGTTGCTGCTGCTGGGCGGATGATGGTGACTTGCTACCGCCTCCCGTATGCGACCCTCGGAGACCAGCTGTGTTACCTCCCGCACCACCTGGCACACCAACGCCCACGCCCGTTTGCTGCTTATTGAAGTAGTCGTTGATCTTTTTGTTATCGCTGACGGGTAGCATAAGACGGGCGCTCTTGCCACCGCCACTTCCAGAACCTGAGCCGGCACCACTTCCGCTTCCGGCGCCACCAGCTCCACCGCCACTTCCGGCCGAACCGCCAAGACGATCACCCAGATTTAGGCTCATGTTCACCTTGGGCATATCACGAAAGGCCAGAGATTTGCCCTTCAGGCTGCTGTTATTAACAACGGTTGCTCCTGCTCCGCCGGAACCACCGCCACTCCCCGCCTCATCCGAACTGGTGTGCGGCATTTTCCGCTTTCGTTTTCGCTCCGCTGGCGTCCGGGGCTTTCCCACCGCCGTCACTGATGTCGTCGTGGTCGTACCCGCCGTCAAATAGGCCATCTCGCCCCCATTATTGGAGTGCTGAGGCGGCGGTGGCGGTGGCTGTTGCATTCCTAAGGCGGGCGCAAAGGCGGGATGTTGCTGCTGAATGGCTGCTACTGCAGCTCCTGGCGTAGCACCACCGCTACTCAGCATATCATTGACATCCTTCTCGCTGTGCGAGGAGCCAGTGCTCATATTCGAATCCGGATTGCTGCTACCCTGATGCAGCCCTTGCAGCGATTGTTGCTGCTGCTGGTGGAAGTGTTGCTGCTGCTGGTGTAGTTGTTGCTGCTGTTGCTGATGCAATTGCAGTTGATGCGGATGTTTATGCAGATGCTGCAGATGTTGATGCGGGAGTATCTGCTGTTGCGCCTGCTGTTGTTGCTGCTGAGGATTCTGTTGCTCCTGTTGCTGCTGCGGCTGTTGTTGGGCGCTGTGATGATTAGCAAAGTGCTGTTGCTGCTGCTGCTGTTGTGGGGGCGGGGGCTGTGGATGCTGCTGCTGTGGCGGTTGCAACTGCTGCTGCTGATTGGGATGGTGGTGACTTAGGGCCGAAGTGGTCTGCGGGGCCATCTGCAACTGAGCGCCAGCGGACATCTGCAAGAATTAAAAAATTACACAATTATTATTGAATTACACCGTTCTATACAGTTATATTTCTCAATTTTGTTATATTCTATATTATGACTTTTCTCAAGGATTTAATTTTTTTTTAATGTATTAGTGTGGTAAATATTCAAAGAAATTTCTAAGCAATTAATATCACATCTAATTTTCATATTGTTTTTTTAATGGGTAATTTGATTTGTTTTTTTTTTAAGCATTTATTTTACTTTTCCCATTCCCGTCAACCCTCCCTCTCTCTTTCTCTCACTGACTGCTTTATGCACTTTGCAACACTGACGCCGCTTTTGTTTTGCTCCGCTGCTTCTTTCATTTTGCAGTTTATTTTACGCTTCTCTTTCGCTTGGGCAAGAGAGTGCTGCCACATGCGCGGTGTTTGAACATCATAACTAGGTGGCAACCCCGGGGCGGTGGCAACAAAATGGGCAGCAAAGGGGAATGTGCAAAATATGTCCGCGGGTGTGAGCGAGACGAAGACAAAGCGGCGGCGGCATGCGTTTGCGTGTGCTAGAGAGCGCGAGTGCAAAGGAGATAGCAATAGGGACAGAGAGCGAGAATGCAGTGGCATGTGTATGTGTGTGTAATGTTTTATCAAAAAGCAAAGCGTAAAGACAATGAAATAAAAATGTTGAAAAATTTAACTAGAAATGAAAATGGCTACTTCATAGCCACCTCATTTTTTTGCACACTTCTTTGCTTTCACAGTTTTTTTTTTTTTTTAACTTTTACACTTTACACTTTTGAAACTTTTATTTTATTTTATATTAAAAAATTTGTTGAAATATGATGATCACAAAATGCCGTTCACCTTTTTTAAGCGCCGCATATTTTTCTGCACACACATACGTGGCTGCGTGCTCCCTTGTGTGTGTGCGGATGTGTATGTGTGTGTGCGTGTATTTGTGTGTGTTTGGTTTTTCACATTCTATTACAATATTATCACATTCGGTATTCCATTTTTTTTTCCTTTTTTGCTCTATCGTTTAGTTTGCACTAATTTTCACATTTGCCTTGATTTTTTTTCTATATATATACATATATATTTGTTAATTTGTATGTATATATAATATAACCGTGTTTATTCCGATTTTTTTGCAGTCGCTCTCATCGTTCGCGTGTGTTTGTAAAATGGTAACGAGCGGAGCGAAAGAAAGAAGGTGCAAACACACAGAGAGTTAGCAAGCCAAGAGAAGAAGGAAGAACAAGAACGGCGAGAGGAAGAGAGCGAGCAAGAGCGAGTGTAACTATTCGCTCATTTGCAAAATCGAAAAAAAAACCGAAACGAAAACGGGCTAAAGTACACTAAAAATTAATCCAATTAATTCTGGTTGAGCCGTCCACTCTTTAACTTTACACTTTATTTAATGTTTTAGTTTTTTTCTTTTGTTTTCTTTTTGTATTTAAAATATTTTTGTGCGCAACTTCCGCACGCGCGTTCGTTTAAAAACAACAGCGAAAGCAAACTACACACGCCGCCAACTACAACTACAACTACAAATACAAATACAAGCTGCGCTGCCAGCGTCGCGGCATTGCAGCTTCTTCTTCTTTCGCGGCTGCCTTCCATTCCACCGAACTTCCAATCCAAAACGGAAAGCAGCTGCTGCTTTCCGAGTGAACATAAAAGAGGGGGGGGAATGTGGGGAGTGGAAAGCGAAGAGACAAAGCAGAGAGAGGGAGAGGATAGCCGGCGTCTTTGTCAATTCGCGAGCGACGACGCCGGCAGAGGGCGCCATTGCCACAACACCACAAACACAGAGGCAACAAAAACAAGAAGGTAACAGAGCTGCCACCCGACGACCATAGAATAAAAAAATTAAACGGCTGGAAAAAGGTCAATAACAGAACCTGAGAATTTTTTCAATTCAAGTGTTAATTAAAAAAAATGTAATAACTTTATACATAAAATCCAAATTAATTTCATTACATTAAATATATTTTTCCTAGTTATTCTATAAAAACAGCTATAAAAGAGCCATTTTATCAACACTAGAGAAACATAAAATATCAAAAAGAATTAATTTCGAGTGGAATGGGCAACAAAAAAAGTAGTGCAATGCGTTCCAATGGGCAGTTAATTGGTTAGCAGAATAATTCAAAGTACAGAATAGGAATATTGTATTTTGAAGGAGGTCGATGGGAAAAGGGGAATAAGTAAATAGAACGTGCTTTATTCAATTTGAAGAATATGCGTACGATTTTGTAAACACAAATTTGATCGGGACAGAAATTTGATACTGTGTTTGCAGAAACAGAAATTAGGAGACAAAGGAAATATGCAAATTTTCAGTTTGGAAAATCTTTAAGAACAACAGAAATGTATAAGTTAACATTTACGAATTTCAAAACGCTATTATCAATAGAATTTGATAATAAACTATGTACACTATTCCATAGACTTTATATGATAAAACTATTTTTAAATAATAACCTTCCTCCCTTAATAATATGTTTATTTTGAGAGTGTGATTATTTCAATATTTTTATTTTTTTCCAATTAAACGTTAACATGCGTAATAATGTTTATTGTTTCCCTCTCCCAACAAGTTAGTTTTTAGACAACAGCTGTCGCATGGTTTCCGTTTATTCCTGAATGCATAAAAAGGAACACAAAAAAAGGAGGAGGCAGCAGGGAACAGAAGCATTAGGAAAAGCTATTGGGCGAATAAAAGAAAAAAGTGTTGCCAAACATGGCTAAAGCATGAAAATTGTAACGGCCAGCGAAACACGAAATTGGCAACACCGAGAAACTGAGAAAACGGAAAAGACGAAGACGAAAGAGGGAGGGCGAGAAAACGAGACGAGCGAAAGGCCAGACAATAAAATGAGCTGATGATAACGAAGGGGGAGAAAGGGGGGAATTGGGGCGAAGAAAGAGGACGATGGGGAGCAGAAGGAGAAGCGCAAAACGCAAAGCGAAAAGCGACAAACGACGACGACTTAATTTTTGGGCCGTGCCTTTGCCTCACGTGCGCGTGAATGAGATAAATCTATGATGATGATTATGCTGCTGCAGTGCGAAAGGGAGAAGATGAGGGGCAAGTGAGAAAGGGAGCGGCAGAGAGGTGCATGCGAAAAGAGCAGAGGAGCAAATGTGGAATGGAAATGCGAGCCGAGGTGGAATGGAATGGCACACAGAAACAAATTTGGTTGCTCTACATAAAATTCAAATGAATTTCTAAATGCACCTCAAAATATGTGATTTGAAATGTAACTAATTTTTTTTAAGTCTGATTAATAATATTTATTCCACATTAAATTTTAAAGACTAATGTCATTAAAACATTTTTTAACGTAAAATTCAAATTAAATTTTTGTTATTTAATGAATGAACAACTCTCTCAGTGCACAACATGAATAGGGATAGTGGAATAGGGGTCTGGAAGGATGACAAACGGAAAAGAAACGAGGAAGAGGGAAAGGAAAGCGGAAGCGGAGAGACGCAAGTGGGTGGTTGGGCGTCGTGTGGGTGTGGCAAAATAAACCAACGGAACTCACATGCATTACGCATATGCATTTCTTATTGAGAGAAAATCTGAGAGCGAGAGAAAGAGAGAATGACGGGAAGGGAGAGAACCCAAAACAGGAGGAAAGATGATTATGGAGAGACACATTCCAATAGTGCTTGAAAAACCAATGTACGCTTTTTTTCTAGCATTGTTCTGTAATTTACAGTGAGTCTTCCCTAATGGTAAAGGTTAATTGTTCAACCTTGTTATTTCTTGTTAAATTATTGATTAAAATATAGCAATATAAAAGCACTAACATATATTTACCTAGAAAAGTCTTTTAATGATGGATAAACAGTCTAAACAGTATTTATGTCTGCCAAAACAAAAAAACCTTTTAACATCCTTCGCGTCTTGCAAATTGAGGAAGTTGAACTTGTATTAAACTATTTTGTTGGAGGAAAAATAAAGCTGCCTAGTTGCAGTTAGCCAAAAAAAAAAAAAAAAAAAAAAAAAGCAAAGCGAACCAGTTTTATATATTTTTTTTTTTTTTTTTGCAATAATGTTGATAAGACAGTGATGTTGTAAAAGTGTGTGTTTTTAAAACTGGTTTAGCTGCTGTCCCGTAAGAGACGTTGACTTCAAGCCAAAGAAAAACAAAAGAAAAGGCAGAAAAAAAAGCACAGCAAAACACATCGAACCGCAACTCGGCTCGACTGCGTCGCTGGCAGCTCTGTTCACGCTCTGCTTTGCCGCTTCTGCTGGCGCAGTTTAACAGTTCACGTCGATGAGTCAAGGTCGAGAGACGTCACGCAAATTTTCGTTTTCATTGCCTTTTGCCCACAGACAAAAAATACAGCAAACAAGCTAGCAAGCAACCGAGGCAACGATCACACACACTCGTATACATTCGTACACATGCAATCGCACATGCTGTTTTATTTTTAGACACGAATAACGAGCCGAAGAGGAAACGAACTTGCACGAGAGAGATAAAGCCGGGCAAGAGAGCCAAGAGAACCGCGCAACAAACATCGCTCCTTTAAAAAAATGAATGAATCAAACAAATATCGTTGTTGTTGCTTTAAATTTAGGCTATTGAAATTTTTTTTTTGTCAATTTTAATAAGTATCTAAAAAAGACGATTTATAATCATTAATAAAACAAAAAAAGCTTTCAGAATTTATATAATAGTTATTTTATCAGGTTAATCTTTAAAAAATTCTAAAGTATATAAATAAATAACGGAAACATTTATAAATAATTTACATGCTCAATTACTATCTGTTTAGCTAGAATTTTACTATTATAGGAAAACATTTGGTTAACTCAATTATATTTTAATTTGCCCCACTGTTGTCTTATCGGCGTTTCTATTTTGATTTTGCATTACCCCTAACACTGCGATATTTTCTATTGCTTAACTTATTAAATCCCATTGGGTTTAACATTAACATAGTTTTCGTTTTTGTTTTCTTGTGGCCCAATTTTCTGAGCGCCGCTGTTAACGCTGGCGTCGCAGCTGACGCAGGCTGGGCGCTCAGTATAAAACGCTGTTATTGTTATTCGTTCTCTCTCCCTCTCTCACTTAGCACGTGCACGACCGACACCGCTTAATGTAAACAGAGAGAGAGAGAGAGCTAAAGAGAGAAGAAACAAATAAAAAAACACACCTCACGCTTTTGGTAAATTTGCGGCCACTGGCAGTTTTGTTGTTGCTTTTGCTGCCGTTACTCGCGCTGCGACTGCGTTTTCGAGCGGCGGCAGAGGCGCTGGCAGAGGCTAACATTATGTAGCCGCTGCTGTTGCTGTTATTATTGTTGTTAATGTTATAGTAGTTATTGCTATTGCTGCTACTGTTGTTGCTATTGCTATTGCTGGTATACGATGTTATCGTGGTTTTTGTTGTTGGCGTTGTTGCTTTTGCACCTCGCTTTTTTGTTTGCTTTTGCGCTATTTCAAATTGCTGTATTTGGAGTATTTCTGGTATCTGCGGTATATCTGGTATTTTTGGTAAACGATGCGTTTGCTTTGTTTTAAACTGTTGTTGCAATTCTGGTATTTCGTATTGACTTTGCAATGTTATTTCCAAAGTTTGCGTATGCGGTGTATCATTGATTTTCTGAAAATCAACCAATTGCCCATTTTGTTGTGGATGGATTATTTGCTGTATTTCATAATTCTGTAGATGTTGTTCTTGTTCTTTTATTATTATTGGTATCTTGTGTATTTCAGATGATTGCTGTTGTATATCATGGCTGTTATTTTGTATTTGATTTTGATGATGATGGGTGAAATCTGGAATAATATGTTGTGGTTGTAGTAACTGCGATAGATTTTCGTCGATCCTTCTATATTGTTGTTGTTGTATTTGCAAATGCTGCCTTTGCCGTTGTATTTCCAGTAGTTCTTGCTGCTGCTGCGTTAGTTGTTGTTGTTGGTGCATTGCTAAAGCAAATGCAGCACAAAGAGGAGACGGAGTGCAAGACATAACATGTTCGCCCCACCGAACTAGCGCTATTTCGCTCTGGCGCGAAACAGCTGACACTTGCCGGCTAAAATCAGCTGCTCGTACTCTTTCTCTCACGCGTTGTGGCGCTCTCCCTCTATCTTTGTTTCTCTTTATATTTTACACACTCACAAACACAAACAGAGATGCACAAGAAAAAAAAACAAGTCTCGGTTTTATTCTTATTTTTTTTTTTTTTCGTGTCTTTAGGTTTTTTGTTTGTGTAGTAGGAAGTTCTGTGCGCGAATTTTTAGCGACACGACGCGACACGTCACGTTGCTTGCTCTTTAAGTTAAGTTCCACACTGAGAGCCAGTCGGCTAAAATTGGCAAATCCAAAGCACACACACAGAAAAACAAATAAAAAAAAAACTGAACGCGACTCAACGAACGTTGTATTTTTCCTTTTTTCTGGTTTCTTGCATACACACACAAGCCTTATACATATATATGTGTGTATATATATTTATGTGGGCAGTGTGTAATGTCTGGTAACCGAGTGAACTTAAATTGTGTTTAGCAACCGCCGACAAAACCAAAACGACACCGACACCACCGCCGTCTGCACTCGAAATGCCGCTCTGCTCTCTGCCCGCTCACTGCTCTCAGCGGCGCTCCTCTCGTTTCTGCTCTGTCTCTGCCTTCCTTGCCTCTTTTGTAGCTCCTCCTGCTTTCGTTGCTTCGCGATGCTTCGCATTTGTTCTTGTTGGCAAGGCCGCCGGCAGCGCTGCCGACGTCAACAGCGACGGCGACTGAGGCGTTAGAAAGCTTGCACATTTTTTCACTGCATTGTTTGTTTTTACAACTTTTGCCATTCTCCCATTTTCCCGAACAGTTTTTTTAAGTGTGTTCTTATAAGGTAGCAATTTCTATTAATTTGTTTTATTTTAACATTTTCTTATTGGTCCTTGATTCAAAATCCTTTTAAATTTGCTTGCCAATTTTTTTTTCGACTCTGTGTTTTTGTTTTAACATTTTAATTAAGTTTATTTTTAATTTGCAATAATCATTTTTTGCAACGCACAGCAATGAACATTAAGATGCAAATGTTAACACCTTTAATATTTTGAAATCCAAAAGCAACCGCAACAAATGAAACTCGATGACCTCGTATTAATTTGTACAAGTGCTGCTTAATTACAATTATAGCCACCGAAAACAGACAAATAAAAATGGTTGTGTAGTGCTTTATAATCACATCTTAATACATACATATGTATGTATGTATGTAACTTTATGACTTCCTTACAAACAAATCCATAAAAAAATGATTATACTGTGCTTTAAAGAAAGATTTAATAAGAAATATTTTAAACAGAATATCCATTACAAACATTACATTAAAAATATGTAACAATAAAATGATATGTACTATTTTTTCTACCACAATTGTTAATGTTAAAGAGATGACAATATTTATGCCGTTATTCTGCCGATGGAATGCATGCTAACGGTTGCCTTGCCAATGACAGGTGATTAAGAAAGACAGAGAGGTGTAAATGGACAAAAAGAGTGTTTTTTTAATGTGAATTTAGTAAGAACTATTTTCATTTCTATCATAGAACCAAAAATCTTGTTAAATTTGCAAATCCATAGCTGTTTGTTTCAATTTTTGCTTAATAAGGTAAGTCTACTATTATTTTGAGCACAGCTGTATGCAAATGAGGCAAAAACAATTAGGCGCAAGGGAAAAATTAAATGAAATTCAAGACGAAAATAAAATTACGTGCCCATACACAACAAAAGTCATTGGCATATGAGAGAATGACGTGATATATGCTATATACTCACTTTTGCATATTTGGGTTTTCGATATTCGGTATTCAACAACTAACATGAAAATCAATTAACTTTGGGCAGCGATTTTCATTTTGTTTCCAGCGATTTTTCTTGGTTTTTCAATGGATGAGTTGAGTTTGAGTTGCACTTTTTTTGCGATTCGTCGTTGATTTTTCCTCCATTTAATTTGTGAAACTTTCACCCTAAACAAGCCAACAACAAATATGCCAGAGCCAAATGATTAACTTTTTCTATACACCTCTACCTATACTTTTTTTTTTTTTTGCATATGGGTGAGTTAGTAAGAGAGTGATGTGTGTATATTTGGACATATGCTTTCCCAGGTCCCCGAAAAACAAAAACCGAATGTCAGCTGACGTAATCGCGCAGCATAACAAATAATATAAAAACGAAAAAATAAGAGATTCGGTGTATAAAACAAAAGTTTTGTGAATTGGGCGCGCGTGTGTCGTCGTCGTCAAGTTAAGTCAATCAACAAATACACATTGACTCCTATATAGTCGTCAGATGTTCACACTACAGTGAAAACTCTTTAAAAGTGACCAAGTTCTATAAGATATATTAGTACTATTAAATCAAATATATTAAATATCTAATAATTTATATATTTTTTATAAAAGATACCACAAAATTGTTCAAAATTTGTATAACTTGATATTTAAGTTTATTATCCAAGTGTTTACTGTACATTAATACATACATATATGTATATAATTGTAAATTGTTAAGCAGTTGTCGCACAATCAGAAAGAAAAAACACCAAAGAGAGCAAAACAGAGACACTAAAAGATGAAAAGACGACGCGAAAAGAGAACGAGAGAATCACGAACAAACAAACAAAAAGGAAATGTTATCGAAAATGTTATATAGCAAAATCTAGAAAAAGTATTTCCTTACGATTTCAATCAACTAGGTCAAACGAAGAAGATAAGAAAAACAAAAATTAACGACAATTGGTGTACTTTTGTTTGCCTATTGCATTTTTTATTTTTGCGAAACTCCAAATTGGTCTTCAATTCGCTATTTCCGATTAAAAATATTATACAAAACTCGAAATCAATTAGAATGAGAAAGAGACGGGAATCATAACTAATTAAAATGTTTAAGAGCTTTGTAAGATGAAAACAGGCAAAATGCCTAATATGTACATATTATATGCGACAAGCTTTTGACGTTTATCGGTTTGTCTTTGTTTGTCGTTTGCCTTTTGTTGTGTTCCTTTTGATAACGAACGGCGAGTAGAAAAAAATATATGAAATAAAAGAGAGCCTTTACAAAAAAAACATCGAGAACGAGAAACATCAAATTAACATGCCGTGAATGCTAAAACAAAACAATAGCGAAAAAACATAGAGAACTTGAAGTGAGTGAGAAGAAGAGGGCGAAAAACAGAAACTGCACCATGAAAAGAAGAGAGAAACAATCTTGCGTGCTAAACAAGCTATATTTTAGTTTTCTTCTTTTTTTAAATTATATTTAATTTAAAGTTGTATAAGCACCAATTAAGAATTATTTGGACTACATTTAATATATGCACTCGTATGCATGCTTGGATAATCAGTCAAGAAAGTTTCAATTATCAATTGCACCTGCTTTAAAAAAGGCTTGTTCTAGCGGGGAAAACCGCTGAGTGCCCGGCACTGTTTCTCTCGCAAAGTCGAGAGAAATCGACGGCGTCTAATTATGCTGCACCAACAAATACAACTAAAACAAGAACAACCATAGGGAGAGCACGAAGGAGAGACGGAGTGGAAGAGCGCAAAAAAAGATTTGAAGGGGGAGGTAGGGGAACGGAGAGAAAGAGAGCGACCCAGTCAGTGCAAAACAGACGACGACGACCCACGACAACAAAAAATGCAGCGAGTGACTACGACGAACGAGTTGCTCTCGCCCCTCCTCCTCATCACTTTTTCACAACCCCTCTCGATGACACTTTGAAAACAGTTTAATTTACTATTTGAGCAAACGCGAAATGCAAAAACAATCAGCACACACACACACATAAACACTCGGAAATAAACTTGAACGAAAAAAAATATAAAAAAACGAACACAGAGCAAAAAGAGTGTCGAATAAAATAAATAAAAGGCAACTGACGTTTAACGATGTGTCGTCGTTTTTCGTTTTGCGTTTTTTTCGCCGTTTCTTTTTTTTTTTTTGCTTCTTTCGTTTTCCTTTTTGGTTTGCGCTTCGTTTTGGCTGCGCGTGTTTTTCGTTTCAGTTATTATTGAGACTAAAAATGCGGCGTGAGATTTGATTGTGAGTAAGCGCAACGCAAAGCGCAAATCGTCAAAGCGGCGACGCCGGCAGAGACAGCGTTGGCGGCAGTGACGTCGGCAGAGCGCGGCTAACACGACAAAAAAGAAAAAATCAACGTAGTAATAATAATAAAAGGCGACGACATAGAAAATTCACAAAAGTAAAAGCCCACGAATGAGAAACGAAAAGCAAAAGGCGAACAGTTAAATACCACGGAAAAGCATCGAATATTACAGTAAGCACTCTAGAATATTACAGACTCTAATTTTGTAACATTTCAATATCTATAAAAAACTTTATGAAATATTTTTTTAATGTTTGATAACATTATATTAATAACTTATAATCATTAAATAGTCGGTTTAAGCTCTAAACCTATATGATGAAATTAGATGTGGAAGTTTTTCGATCGCGAAAGGTGGTTCCCGGAAAAACTAAAGCTTACCAACCGATATAAAGTCGAGTGGGCGTTCGGGCCAGAGCACAGACAGTAGGGCGTGGCACACAGTCATTGGCAGAAAATTTATGGGGCGAACAAACCGAAAAAAAGAAAAAATTGTCACCAACTCTTTTTTTTAAGCATGTTTCTGTATTTTTTTTTTCTTGCCCATGTCAATGGAAAGTATTTCATATGAGGTAATCGACTTTGTCGATGTGAAACGTTTTTCAGTTTATCAAAAATGTATAAAAATACCCGGCAAAACAAAACAAAATCGAAACCGAAGCCAAATAGCCAGACAAAGAAACAGAAAACATTACCGCATCTGTTGGAATGAATAATATTCCCCAATGTACATTATTTATAGGTGAGAAATCTCTTGACAAAAATTTCACTTCTCAAGCGAATGGAATTTTTGAGGACTATTAAAATGTTTAAAATTAAAATGAAACTGCAAGAGATGGGGAACAATTGGTTTATTTTTAGAACAGTTCAAGTGGGCAGGAAGAAAAGAAAGAAAAACAAATGGTGTTTAGTAATAATATTACTAATAAGAAATATATTATATTAAACATAGTGTATAAAATAGTATACGTATGTATGTGATATATATGGACTCTTGAATCGGAATGGTTCTGAGTTAACTTCATTATTCTTATCAATATATGTATGTATGTATTTACGTACGTACTTATGTATGACAGGGAGTCGTATTTATATGAAAGCAAGTACATTATGTACATGAGTAAAGAGAAAGATAACGAGAATGCAGAGGAAGCGGTGGGAAAATAGGGAGAAATACCACAGAGATTGCGATGGGGCTGGCTACTGTTATACGAATTCTAGGAACCGCATTTCGTATTCCTGTTTTACTGTTAGGTAAAGGCATAAAAAAAAATACACAATATAGAAAACGGTTATACAACTGTTATATGAACTTATAAAACATATTTTTTGACACAATATTAAATGATTTTCTTTAATTTTTCAGAATTTAGATTCCTTATCAACGTATTATGACATTTCACCTAGTAGTAACAATTCAAGTATCAATCAGTTTATGAATATACCCCGAGGAATTTGCAAAACTGATCAACATAATCGATTTGTCATTGAAACTTTGTGTATAAAAATAAGGTACAAATTACTTTGCTGTGAGGATGAGGGTGGCGAACTGTTTAAGAGTATTGAGTATATGGGGAGAATAATGACTCAACTCAACCTCGATTTGTACGTTTCTTCTTTGCCCCTCATCTTTATCGGGAGTTGCGCTTCAATCGCATTTCGCTGTCATCGTGTGACAGTTGGGCACACCAGAAGACCAGAATAAAATCGAGAAAAGACTCGAGAAAACAGGATAGCCTTCGATTTGCCTTTTGGCTGTGGGTTAAACGCAACCCGTTTTCCTGTAAATCGGTTTATAATATATATATATATCACATTATGCATGTATCTATATATTTATAATACGTATACGCATTATTTATTGATCAGTTGTGCTTCGCTTTGCCTTTTTTCTCTTTGAATGCCTATTGAGTTATTGATTTCGATTCCCATTTTTCCCATTTCGAAACCCCCTTTGGATTCTCCTCCCCTTATCTTGCAGTTTTTTATATTTGTTTTTATGTAACCATATACCATATACACTATATATGGGAAAATCTATTGAGGTGTGAGCTTATATAGCCTCTTTGCTTTAGAACATTGCCCTCAAGTTGGCTCAAGTTTGCTCTCTGAGCTTTTTTGTGAATTTTGTTCTACTCTTTTTTTTTTTTTTTTTTGTATTGCCATTGAAATAATTTGTACTTAAAATTGTTTAGATAAGATTTAATTAGAGCAAACAATGCAGTAAAAAAAAAACGGAGAAAGGAAAACCGAAAATACTGTGGAAAAAACTAATGAAAATATAAGTAATAATTTGTATGTTTTACCAATGGAAATCTCGTACGTATTTCATTATAATTTTAAACTTTTGAATTGAATAATTATTTTTAGTCATTAAAAAGTATTGTAAATTCATTTACGGTTCATTTGACTGATAATATTTTTAATTATTCTTCATGTCAATTTCCCCGACTATTTAAATGCGAATTTCAATGCGATTTTCAAGCATTTCTGGTTTCAGTTTCAGTTGAAATTTCAATCAAAAGAGCAACTCGTGAATATTTATCAGCCCGACTAATTGTGACATACTTAGTCGTAAATAAGAGTATGGATGTATGTACATGTACATATATATATATATAAATATATATCGGCGGGCACTATATACAGCGGCAACAACAACAATAAACACAAGTTGAGAGGCAATGGCGCACTTTAATAATAAAAATCATTCATACGTAATTTCATTGGAATTTCACGCTGCTCTTTCTCTTCATTTTTTTTTTTCTGCCGTTGCCTTTGCCTTCTTTTGTGTACGCTTTGGACCCTACTTCTGTTTTTTTTTTTTTCTTCAATTCTGATTGTGCCCCCAGATTCGTTGGCCATTTTTTTTTTTCATGATTTTTATCCAACAAACGAAGCGCACAAGCTTGAAAAGCTTTTTCTTTCCGGAACCATTCAAGCAGCTTCTTTTTGGACGATGAGTAATGAAAATGGTCCCAAAAATGATTGTTTAAAGTAAAATCAAAATAAAAATTTCAATAATGGTTTGTTCATTAAAATATTTTTCAGATTTTAAAAATGATTGCGGGATTCGAACTCTAATTTTAAAGTAAAAATCTGTAATAACCTCAAGAATTTCCATTATTTTCAAATATTTATCAACACGCTTTTGGCCTTTAGTTACTAGTATTACTAAATACAATTGTTATAATAATAACACCCTAAAGTATATATATATATGCTTAATAGCTTTTCAAGGAGTGTTTCCTTTGTTTGCTGAACACATTTGGTCAACGGGGCGTATGCGTGATGCTTATGCTTGCGCTTGGTGGTTTCTGTAGTTTTGATTGGTTTCAGCCATCATCATCGGCAATGGCTAACTGTCTCAGCTGGTACACCACCAGCAGCCCATCCCTAGCAGCACTGCCACGCCACATCCTCTTAACTCTCAACGCATAACAATTTCCTTTTGAATTTTGGTCCAGAGATTTTCCACTCGCCAAAAATTCGCAGCTCACTTTTGGGTTAACGATTAGTGGAAAGGCGGCAGGGGGAGTAGGAGGTTTTGGGTTGGATTGGGGGAGGTTCTTTTGGCTAAAAGCGGGTGGTGGATTTGGATTCCTTTTTGTTGCCAAAACCAGACTGCCACTGGAATTGTTTTGTGTCTCGCTTGCACTTATAGCCAAAACATTGAGAGCAACAGCAACATCTGAGTGCAGAACTAACTAAACAACAACAAAAGTGAAGGCAAAGCAGCGACAGAACTGCAGCAGAGGATGGGCAGAAGCGGCAATACACTTGAAAGAATATTGGTGCCCATTCATTGGAAATTTAAAATTAAATTTTATTTTTTTTGTATTATTTTAAGACCTTTCTGACAAACATTCGAAATATCTTAACAAATATTATGGCTTTCGTATCTCACTAAACACTAGATTTTTTTTTAAAAAAAAAGGTAATAGATTTTGCTCAGTGTATCAGTTGGAGAAAGCAGTGCAATCATCAGCAGAGGCTGAATAACTAGCGGAGAAAGAGCCAAAGGGGAGAGGTGGGCTGGGTGTGCTTTCCCCCATGGGAAGCTGAAGAGGTGAAATAGTGGGTTGTAGTGGTGAGGGGCGCAAAAGAGGAAAGAGGGGGGTGGTAGAATGGCCTGCCAAATACACAGAGGCCAAACCCGAAGCCAAAGCAAATATTTCAAACTCTCCTGGAAATATGGAAAGTTTGTGTGCGTGTGAGCTGCGTGCTTTTGCACTAGTATGCGTGTGGGTCGGTGTATGTAGGTGTGTGTGTGTGAGCTTTGAGAGCATCAACATATGTGTGTGTGGTGTGGTGTGGTGTTCGTGTGCTTTGGGCCAAATGCATTCGGCGTTTCTGCACCTGCTGCACTCTAAAATCCACCTTGCCCCCATCCCTCACAAATTTACCACCCTTTTTTCTACACTTGGAAAAAAGTCGAACTATTAAGATAAGTCCGTTTTTAAAACTATAAGACTATGTTTAGTCAAATTATGACACCAAAAAAACATTAAACATTATATTTTAGCAAAAATTCTGATCCAAATTTTTTGTCAAAAAAATAATCAGAATTTTTCTTACAGAAATGGAACTAATGGGCCGATTATAGAATGTCATACATCCCTGAAATCGTAATTAAAATTCCAAAAAAACTGGATTCACAGATAAAAATGTAAAATTTTGGTTATTTTTTGCAAATTTTGATGATGTTACCCCTAACAGAAAATGCGAAAAATTGCCAAAAATTCAACTTCACAAAATCGTTAAACGAATGATGAGAAAAGTTAGTTTTGGTAGATAGCTTTACAAAACAGTCTTTATTTTAGCTGTACGTCTTGTTTTGGGTAAGTTATAGGTGTAAAACCGATTGAATATATTACAATTTTCTATCCAAAGTCATAGTCCTGATTTCGGCCTCAAAATAATCAGAATTATTCTCATAACAAAGCCAAAAGTTGTCGGAATATAATAAGTTATATATCGCTGAACTCGTAATTAAAATTGGAGACGAACTGTATTCAAAGTTTGAAATAGCAAATTTTGGCAATTTTTCGCAAATTTTGATAATGTTACCCTTTACAGAAAATGTGAAATTTTTGGAAAAATGTATTTTTTGAAAATCAGCTTTCAAATGACGAGAAAAGTTAGCTTAGGTTGTTAGATGTGTATAACACTCACTATTTTTTAGCCTTTTCTATTTTTGACCATTTTTTTAGTTTTCATTTAATAATTTAATTTTTGTCAAAAAGTCAAATTCTGATTTAAAGCATTGAAAAATCCGCAAAAGAACAAGACTTTTCTTTTTGTGTACTTTCACATCCCTTTTCTAACCACCTCCTCTTTGTATTCGCTTTTCTCCTTGGCGTCTTTTTTGGCTGTGTATCAATTTCAAAATGGCGGAGTGAATGTTGCCACGGGGCGAAACAGGGGGTGGGGAAAGTTGGAGGGGGGCGGGGGGTTTGGAAAGTAAAGCCCCCTCCCCCCATCTACCTACCACATCACCCACTCAACATACATGAATGTGTGCGTGTCTCGCGCTATTTGGCGGAAGTCACAAACTTATTGGTTAGCAACGGACCAAAAAGAGGGACAAACAGTGACGTAGGGGGGAGGTGTAGAAATAGAAAGGGGGTGAGGAGGTGCAAAATGGAAAGGGGGAGGTGACGTAGAAAAGCCCGGACAAAATGGCGGACATGGCCTAGAGACGTGTAAACGAAAGCACTAACAACAACACGAACAACAACTACAACCATAAAACCGAGAAATTTCTGCCAACGATTGACATTTTCCAGTTTGCAAGTTTTCCACGAATGTTGCAACGATTTTCCGGCTACCAACGAAATTTCTACTGCATTCCACAATCAATTGAATTTCCCAAAAGGATCGAATAATGAAATTGTATAAAAACTAAAATTAAAAATGTATTCTACTAGATTTTCTCTCCTGTTCTATAAACTTTTTATACATCATTCAAATAGATTAATCCATTTTTAAGAAAAACCTGTGCCCCTTTTTGCTTTCACATAATACTCACGTAGGACAGATACATCGCTTTGCTATATCCATAAAAAGTATTTCAAGACACAAATAATAACAAACTGTTTTATATCCTTACCTGAAAATAAAGAGAAATATAAATAACCATTTAGTTAATTTATAATGAAAATTTACAATCTGTAAAGTTCTTAACACCTTAAGGCTTCTAAATGTTACTCAATTTTCCCAAGGAACAGCTTGGTTTTTCTAAAGACGTGTCCAAAGGCAAAACTGTGTTATTAAATGAAAATTTTTGCAAATTTTCCCTCCTTAGGGTACAAAAAAAAAAAAAAATAACACACACACACAGACAAACATCTCTGAAAGTCTTTGTTAAAGTTCAGGGAAAATGTTGCGCAGCAAAATATGCTTCAAAAACACAACACACACACACACACATTCACTTTTGCGTCTATTTTCCGGCCACACTTTCTCCCCCTTACCCACCCAAACCAAGTAGAAAAACTAACTCAACATGACTCTGATTTCAACACATGGAAAACCACCAACCCACCGAAACCGCCCACTCTTAATTTTTTCCATTCGACACTTGTAATTCACCACAGGCCAAAAAGTGGGTGGCAAAAAATTAAGGGGCGGGGCTAGCGTGTTAAATTATTTAAAGTTTCCCCAACAAGATGATGGAGTCAGCCGAGCACAGACAGCGGAAAAGCGGGGAAAAACGCGAGCGTTAAAACAAAAGGTACGAGTGAGAAAATATGAAAAGAAATATAAAATAAGTGGGTAGAACAAAATAAAAGGAAAATTGAAGGCGAAAAAAACAACAAGAAAATTCAGGACGAAGGACGACACACGCAGGCGTGGGTTAGGGATTTTCCACGGGGGGTTTTCCGGGGGACTTTTCACTGCCTTTTGGACATCGCATCCTTCGTGTCGTCGTTTGTCGGTTTTATGGTCTCGTCTCATCTGCTTTTCCTGCCCATTTTCTCCGCCTTTTTACCATCCCCCCCCCATCCCATTTTCCTCCTCCCATTACTTTTCCTTGCGTTCGCCATGCTTTTCGTTGGTGGTTGGTTAACAATTTTTCTTCAGCTGAATATTATATCATTTTACTTCTCTCATTGGCCCAACACAAATAAAGCAAACAAACAATATAAACAAACAAAAAAGTAGACAGATACAAATATATATATTGCTGACTTGGGAAAAACGTTTTAAAAAATGTTGTTTTGTGTTAGAAATATAATAAAACAAATATAAAACATTAAAGAAACAATCATAGCACCCCTACTTTTCTATGTAATCAGGTTAAACTTTTATACTTTTAGCCTCGAATTAATCAAGTCACGCGATTAAAGTTAATGCAATCGTCAGGAAAAATGGAACAAGTACAAAGTCTTCAAGGACATAAAAACAAATTAAAATACAAGTTTTTCTTTCTTTAAAAAAAATTCAATTTAATTCCTACTTAAGGCTCTGACAAAGTGAAACCAGCAATTAATCCATAATCCTTAAGTCTTATTCTCTGTTTTCATCCCCTAACAATCCTTACATTGTATGTCAATTATCACCACAAGGTTTCGTTGGCCCACGCAGCGTATGAATTACTTATTAAGTATACGCCTTGTTAACCCCCGCAGATAATGTTTTCATTGCGAAAAGGCAAAGCTAAAGAAACGAAATATACTGAAAAGTTAGAAGTATTAAAGAAAGACCTAATCGAATACCATACATAAATTTAAAAAAAATTTTTCTTAAATATTTTTCTTTTTAAGTGAAAAAAAAAATGAAAAATAAGCCAACAAAAATTTCCTTGCATAATATTTAATAACATTTGGAGTGCGTGTATCTCAAATAAATAAAACAATTAAATGAATGAAATTAAACCAAAAATACGATAAGAAATTTTTTAAATGAAAAACTAGAACTCATTTTAGCTGATAAAACTGAAACCGAAGACCCCACCCAAAGTGTAATTCCCAAATCAAAGGTTAAAATAGTAAACTTATCTACGATTTGTTTGCCCAGCAATTATTTCACTTTCCAACTTAACTCGAGTGCAAAAATGAATTTTGAACTTTAAACCAAGAGTGGAATTCAGTTTTTCGATTTGTGAATTATAGACACTTTGACTTTGTGCATTATTTATTTACCCCTCACGTTTTACAATAACACACCAAAAAAGGCAATAAATGAACCCGAAATAAATCGATGTTATGTTTAACTATATATAGATAGACTTTAGCTATATATAAAGCAACCATAAAGAAGTGTTGTTGCTAGGGCCTAAAGTTTTGTTGCTCTGTAAAATAGTCGAATGCCAATAAGACAAAAAATATATATCAAACAAACAGAGACAGGTATAGAGGAGCGAAAAATACAGGTACAAACTGAACAAAAAACTTGAGTAGTTTAGCAACTTTGTCATAGCAATGCACTCCAAATGGAATGGAATTTTTAAAAACTAAGTAAGCTAAAGGAAAAAATGAGTCAAAAAACCAGAGTCAACAAAATGTTTAAGCTTAAAGTAGTTTAAGTTCTTTATGCCTAACAAATAATAGTATTAAAACTATCTAAATTAATATAAATAACAAGTGAAATGAATGTGTTTAATGTTAAAGTAGTTCAAAGATTATTTATTTAATAGAATCCTTTTGGAAAACATTGAAAATTGTTGTTAGCAAACACTTGACAACAAATTAATGGAATGGTAAATTGTGGGTGGGAATGGGAAAGTGGATTTTAACAAGAAATCGATGAAAACAAATTACATTTTGTTTTAGCAGTACAATTTTCTTGTTTTTGTGTTCATTTCGTGTAAAATGCAATTTGTACTTTGTTTTCATGTTTTTTGTTTTTATTTTAAGGGGTGCGAGTGCGAGAGTTCGATTCGATTTGTTTCGCTTTTCGGATTTTCGGTTGCTTTTGTAATTTGTTTTTGGTCATTGATTGCAATTGCAAAAACAGCAACAACAACAACGATCACTTTAGAGAGGCATTTGCAATATACACAAGTCTGTCTGTATGTAAATTGCTTTGTTTATGGGCCAAGCGAACAAAGCAAAAGCGAAAAAATCGGCAACAGAGAAGTATGTATATAGTACATATATTTATATATATATATATGTATATATATATATATAGTAGTATGTAGATGCTGCCGATTGCATAAATACAAAATTCAATTGAAAGTCGTTCAAGTGCAAAATACGAGAAAAGAAACTAAACAACAAAAAATTCAAATAATATTAAAGAAGGGTACAAATTTATATAAAAAACGAATGGGAAATGCTCTAAAATAATGGAACTAATTTAAATTATAGAAGACTGTAATATTCCAAAGAGTTTTATCAAGAAGAAACAGTAATTTAATTTAATTTGTATGCCTCTAACAAATGGTTAGCCATTTAATCCGCTTTTTCTTAGAATTCAGTTTGATCAAAGTCTTACTTAGTAGTAGTAGAGATCTGAGATGCAAAGATCATCGATTTATAGTCACAATGCCTTTATATAGCAATGATTTCTCTGTTTGTTCATTATGAATGGCGTGCAAAACTACAACGAAATGTATACAAAAACAACGAAATGAGCAACAAAAATGAAATGCAGTGAAAATGTGGGGGGGAAATTGGAAAATCTTTGAGTTAGTATTTGATTGGTTTTCAGGGAAAATCTTCAAGTGCATTCAAAAGGTGCACTTGAAATGAAAACTTATATATTCTGAGAAGTATAAAATCAAAATAGTTTAGATTTTCCTTTGCCACATTTTCAGTTTGAAATACTTTTTTGTCTTTCTCTTTGCACATGTGTTTTAGATATTTTTTTTAAATCGAAATTTCGATTCATTGAACTGCACTTACATGGGTGTATAAATATATATACATATATATATAAAGTGAGGGGGGTGTCGTTGGTTAGCGGAAAACCAGTTTTCCGTCTCTCGGCTTCAGTTGAGTTCCAATTGCAATCGCAATTCCACAATTGTCAACTGCCTTTCTAAGCGATTTCTTTGGATTTGAATGCAGTACCGATATAGACACAAAAATGTATATATATATATATCTCACAAATCGATAAACACTTCTGAAAGATACACAGACAATGGGAACCAGATTTGCACTGCTTAAAGAAAAATGTTTTCCCCTGAAGTCTAAAACTCTTTCAATAGCCAATTTGCCTTGACTGTTCCAATCTTCATTTTCTTCAAGATGTTTAATTACTGAAACAGGCATTTATGAACACGAAAAGTCAACAAATTAATATAAATAAAGACAAACACACACACACACACAAGTATGTATATAGAAAGACAAAGTGATAAGGGAAATAAACAAATAGGGAGAAATTAAAAACAGAGAATTGGAGGTGGTGATAGTGCTCATCATTTCGAGAACAGATTGCAAGGCAATGAATGAACGTGAATTTCCAAATGCCACGTTTCAAATCATTTGATTTACAAAATAGTATCGCTTTTCCCCTGGCAGTTTATTCATTTAGTTTTGAAACTATAATTATTTTATTTTTTTTCTATTGTTGAAACTTATTTAACGCCGAGGATGGATCTTGTACTAACAAACTAACGTTCCAATTGCCAACCGTTCTCTCTCTTTTTCAGCTGCCCGCCTCTCTCTCTCGGAAATCTAATTGGAAATTGTGACTAGTTGGGAACTGCTCGCTGGCCGCCTTCTCAATGATAATCCAATTAAATAACAACAGTTATAGATCTACGACTGTGTGTGTGCGTGTGACTGTGTGAATGTAAGGAGGGGGGGGGGGAGAGTGGGTATATAGACGCCATCTCCCTCACACCCCTATACAATCAGATACATTCGATGTATCTGTGTAAATGTATCTGTATCTTTGGGGCTGGGAATCTGTATCTGTGCCTGTATCTATTTGCAGTCCAAGTGCATTTATAAATCAAATAATCTCGGTGCTGACGTCCATCGTTTCTGTTTCCAACTTCGATTTCTTCGCCTTTCACCCCTCTCCTATATCTGCCCCGCATTTTTCACCCTCAGAAACTTCCCAATGACGTCAACATCCGATGGCTTTTCATTTGTGGGTTTTATAAAAATAGCAAATAGTAAATAGTAAATAATACAAAAACAAAAAAATAACAAGAAGTGATAGAAACAAACAACTATTCATAAGGAATGCACTGAAAATAAGGTTTGTTAATCAATTAATATAGGAAAGAGAATGTAGACGTAGGAGATAAGCCTCAAAAAATCATGAAAATTAACAAATTTTAAAGCTAAATATATTCCTAAACTTACATATACTTTAAAGAAATATTTTTGGTCGAAAGCATAGCGAAACTTACCTAGAAAGAAAAGAAATATAAAAAGACAATTAGTTTATGGATTGAATTTTATAAAAAACCTTAAAAAACTTATAGATTTATTAATATTTATATTTCTATTTCATACGATTACGAATTAGTAACAAGTAGAAAGTACAAAACTTGCCAGACATATGCTTTTACATGGGGGACAAAGCACAGACATTGTCCACAAAAATATTTATGAAAAAACCCAACCCTACTGTACAACCACCACAAAACTTTTACTTGCCAACGCATTTATTTCATTCTCAAGGATAAAAGACATTTCCAAAGGGCATAGTTAAAACCCAGAAAAGGATGAAAACAAAAACAGCCGAATCTAAAAGCAAAAATCCAACCCCATGGTCAACCTCACTTAACAACAAATGAATAATAACAGTAATAATAAAGAATCATAAAGAAAATTAAGTTGTAACCATAATTTTTCTTATGTTTTATGTAAAACTTTCATATATCAAAAGGTTTTACTAAAATAACTTTTTGCTGTTTTAACTAAAAGTTCTTAAAGTTGTTATCCCTTCCATATGTATGAATCGTTTGGCAATTGACTGATTTGTCGGGTGTACTGCTAGCCTCTGAATTGAAAGCTCTTTTAATTTCTTTGTTATTATGCTGAACAGTTTTCGAGCAGCAGCTGGTCCTCATTTCTCGATGTATCTCTGTGAGTGTGGTTGTGAATGAGCTTGCAAACTTGCAAAGGTGCCCAAGCAAATAAAATGAAGAAACAAAAAAAAAAAGAGGAACAGTGAAAAAAATACTTTCAAAGATTTCTTTTTTTTTTTCGTATTTAGTTTTTTTGCAATGACAAAAACTCTTAAGAAGAGTCTTATTTTTTTGACCACTGGTGTAGTTGTTCATGTAAATGCCAGCGTTTTTTATGGGTTCCATTCTCCGGCGTTTCTTTTGGGAAACACAACACAACTTACACAAAAGTTCAGCAAAGCAAATTACGTAGTTGATTTCCCTGCGTTCGACAGCAAATTTTAATAATAACAATACTACTACGCATAAATCTGAGCAAACACAAAACTGACGCAATACACTAAGTACACAAAAGACAATGATGCAGTGAGAGAAATTGTTTTTAATTGTTTAAAAATTATAAAATTTGTCAAGCAAATAATGTTAAAACGGACCATCCTTTGGTTTATATTTCTAACATGATTTAATTTGATATTTTATTTAAATTTTATGTTTTTTCTTAAAGTGTAAATCAACAAATACACCACGGATCAAAAAAAGATGCTTAGGAATGAGACAATTGCCGCATCAGTTGGAGTTCAGTTCTTTCTACCACCTCTTTTTCACGACGCATTAAGAAACTGAATGAAGAGCTGGCACTAACTGGGGATTAAAAATAGAGTGGAGGTGGAGGTATCGACAGGCTTATTACCTTTTTTTTTGTTAAATAGTAATCATTATAAAAATACTTTTAAGCTTACTTATTACTTAAAATAAAGAAATAAATAAATTAACTCAAAAGGATACTTAATAAAATCTAAACATTTTGAAGTCTTGAACATAATAATCTTCTTCCCTGTATATTCCTGTCCTATATCCCTACAAAAAAGGGTACTTTTCTTCCTTTTTTTCAAAGGAGGGAGGTTTGTAGGATATATAATAAAAGAGTGGCCACTGTGTGTGTAGGTTCCCCTGACTGGATTCCTATATACTCCGCGCATTGTCTCGCCTTGTTATACATATTCCTATATATATATATATAATGTACCCATATTTGTATCTCAACTCGACAATTGGCCGTTAGTTGTGGGCCGGAACAAGAAAAAAAGAAGAAAAAAAAAACAACAGATTCTCCATATACACACAAAACAAAATAATATAATTTTGTATATACATACATATATATAGACACACACCTCGGACGAGGTCAAATTCACACGAATATTTGTCGAACTAGGGAGGAAAAATAAGTGCCTAAATTGCTTATAGTGGGTGTTGTTTGCACCCACTGTATTTTCGACGATATAAGGGATTTTACATATATATTTATATACATATATATATTCATTCATTAACTCAATCTATTTTTGGAGGCAGTAAATGTAATTGGGCGAAAAATGGCAAAAGGAAAAGGTTAATTTAAGTAGATTTTTCATAACCTAATTTGGTTTTCATTGGGATAGGTGTATGAATAGGTATGAAATTTTATATAATTTTTTACCTTAAATTTAAATGGTATTTTTCGATTTACAAGAAGTTTCTTCAGCTTAAAAAAGAAAATTCATATATTCCTGGCTTTAACCTTTAGCATTTGGTCTGGACTTGTCGTCAGTCGACGTGAGCTCAATGTCATTTCTATCAATGGGCGGCTAGAAGTTTCGGAAAACGACGACTATTTGAATCTGGGGTTGGGAAATGGGAAAAGGGATGGCAAGGGCGGGGATGGAAAAACCACGTGGAAGCAAACAACAACGCAGAAGAAAATTGATTGAAATGCGCAGTTTTTTTTTTTTTTTTTTGTTATATTTTTTGATTGCAAAAATGGAATTAGAACTGGAAATGTAAGCCCTGTCACATTTTAAGGCGTAATTAACATGTTCCCAGACGAAAAACGAAAAGAGATGACAAGACGAGTAAGAGAGAGATAGAGATACCAAAATGTAATACATTTCACTTTTGCCCTTTTTTTTTCGGGGTTGCAAATTTCGCACGATTCTTGTTTCAGAGTTTTAGGGCTCAAACAAAAGCAGAATTGTCGTTCATTCAATTATCTTCAATGCACACAGATACACAGACCGCAAAAGGAACAAAAAAAACAACGAAACACCGATACAAATGAAGATAGAGAGACACAGATTCGTTTTGTATCTAGATACAGAATTTCCATAATGTTCCATGACGTTCCTGAAATGCCATTAGTCTCTCGCTCTCTCTCTTAGAATATCCCCCAGTTCTCTTTGCTAGATAATTGAAAAGGCAGGTGATAGACATTCTATACTAAATATTACATATTCCATAGGTTTTCATTTTGAAATTTGTGAGATTTTCAAATTAAATACACTCCCATTTTTCACTTTGGCAAACATCAATCTTTTACATTTTTGCAGCTATGAAATTCCAGATATTTTCTTTACACTAAAACTACAGGCTCTTCCATTGGTTTGCAATCAAACAAATATGGTAAAAATAAATTCAATTTTTACACCATGAATATCAATTTCATTTTACCAACTACTACTACTACTACTACTAAAATCAAGGTAAACACAACAGACCACAAGACTTAGGCCAACATAGTGTTCTTTCTAACAGATATTCATACATAAACAGAGGTACAAAAACCATTTTGAGTGCATGTGCCAATCTTTCAGCAGAACAAATAGTGTAAAATGAAAATCAAACCAAAAAGAAATGTCTATTGCAAAAGCTTACTGAATGTATGGTACATATGTATATAGATTGTACACACACCGAATAAAACAAAACAATCATATTGAAAAATATCGGCCATCTAGCAGTGTAGTACACATAGTATATATAAAAAGGGGATTCTATTCCTCCACGACCATTTCACACATTATATGGAAGTGAAAAAAAAATGAATGCAACCAAAAAATGACGCATTAGTTTGCCTAAATAAACAACAATAAATGCGATATGAATCGAAGTCGTTATACAATGGTGCTTAGAATAATAGAAGTAATGTATTTATTTAATGAAAACAATACTTTTTTCAATGTTCTTGATAAAGAAATGGATATATCTATTATAAACCTTAAGAACAAAGTTATTTCTGTTTTTATCCTTAAGTTTGTATTACTAAAACCTAAAAGTATCTATTATTCTCACATCCTATGCTTATGGAACCCTCAGATATACTATATTTTATATACACATCTATAGATACACATTCTATAATGCCGCCACAGAGACGATGTATTGGCATTGACATTGAAATGCATTATTTTTTGTGTGAATTCATTTGTGCTACCTCCACAAATTTTGCACTATAAAAATAGACATAAGGGTTATACAGATGGTCAGATATATATATATATATATATCACATAAGGGGTAGATAAAATGGGAGTCCTTCTGGCGTTTTGCCTGATCGAACACGAGGTAAAACTATATGGGGTTGGTTTTTGATGACTCATGGAATGATTACCTTATGTGTGTGTTTCATCATTATGATGAACTCAGTGAAATGATATTTCCTCATTTCCAAACACAACTTGAACTTTAGATTAGCCAGATTAATGAGTAATGGCGAAAGATCAACAAAAGTGATATATGTATGTATTGCAGTTAGATATAGATAAGATTAGATAAGGAAATCATGACTATAATGTATATATCGTGATAATCTATATGGCTGTTAATGGTATCCCTTATTTATTCAACTATTTCCAAATATTCTTTGATATATTTTTATTATTAACATTCGAAACTTACATAAAAATCTTTATAAAACAAATAATAAACATCGTCCTCGAGATTATTGTTATTATTGAGTAATTGTTGTTGTTGTAGCTGCTGCTGCTGCTGGTTGTTGTTTGTGTTATTATTGTTATTGTTATTACTATTATTATTGTTATTGTAACTGTATTGATAATTGTTGTGACAACTATTACTGCTATTATTGTTGTTATTTATTTGATTGTTACACACTAGCAAATGTTGTTGTTGTTGTTGTTGCTGCTGCTGCTGTGGCAATAATAAAAGTTGCTGTTGTTGTTGTTGCTGCTGCTGCTGTTGCACTTGCAATATATGTTGCTGCTGTTGTTGATGGTGAAGATGGTGATGATGGAAATGTTGTTGATAGCTGGGCGCCTGCAATTGCCAATTTTGCATTGCACACACATGTAGATAAAACCGCTACACATGAATATATACACACTCTATATAATATATTTAACTTTTTTTGTATCTTTTTTTTCTGTAACTGCCTGCGTGAAAAAAAATGCACAAGAAAAAAATTAAAACACACAATAAAAAATCGCTTTTTTTTATTATTATTAATATTTTATAATTTGATTTTTTATTATGTTCGATTTAAAATCTTCTTTTTTGTTTAAACATTTATTTATTCTTTTTTTATACTCATTTATTTGATGTTGCCTTTTCTTACTCAATATTTTATTGCCTTCGTTTTTTTTTTTTTACTTTTATTTTTGATTGCCTTTTTATTTTCGATTTTCGCTTCTTATTGTTTCTGGTTTTTATTTATTTTTGTTTGCTTATTTAAACTTGAAATGAGCTCAAGGTAAAAAAATTTGTATCAACGACCGCAGTGACGTCAACGTCAACGTCGACTGCGACAGCGGCGTTGGCAGAGCAAAACACTTGAAAAAAATAACTCGACCAGCTGTTAAACACTGTTATGCCATTTAACAGTTCTTTTTTTTTTGTTTTTTTGTGTTGCTTTTAACCAAAGAAAAAACAGATAAGGAAAATGGCTTTCAGCTATTTTTAAACTAAGTACTTTTATTTCGTTTTCGGTTTTTTCGCTCACTAAGTTAATTAATTTGTATTGCCTTATATATATATATATAAATATATATATTTTGTAATCTTTTGTCAATGCTGTTGTTGTTGTTGTTGTTGTTGTGTTGTTGTATTTATATTTATATTTAGCTCGCGCCGCGTATTTTGTTGTTGGTTAGTTTGTTTTGCTTTTTCGACTGAGGGAAAAAATAAATTAAACGAAACGATGACGCTGCTCTCTGTCGACGTCGACAGAATGCACTCACACACACATTAACAGGCACACAAACGAGAAGAATATATGTATGTACGCAAAAAGGCATTGAAAGCAAAGCTACAAAAATTGTTCGTAGGGCGCAAGCAAATACAAAAAAAAAAAAAAAAAAAAAAAACAAGGAAAAAAACATGAGAACATAAGCCTGTATCTGTGTGCAAAGGCACACACAGATATGGCTCACACACACACACACTCATACAAACGCACACACGCAAGTGCAAAAACTGTAGCAAGGCAAAAACAAAAATGTTCTAGCATAACTGTTCTGGTTACCACCTACCCCACACTACCCCAATCCCCCTACCACTTTGGGCCCCTTTTTCCATTCCACCTCCTCCTCTTCTTTATCCTCTTGTTCGTCTTGGTCTTCTCTTCTACTTCTTTTTTTTCTCTCTCTCTCTCTCTCCTTCTGCTTCGCATTGTTGTTGTTAGGCGGAAATATTGTGTATGCCAAAAAGCAATTGCAATATTTGGACATGGGCAAGGAAAGGGGGGTTCAAAAAGAGGGGTAGAAAATAGGGGGAAAATAGGGGGGAAATAGCGATGACAGTGGTTAAGAACAGAGGGGGGCTCTAGTGTTAAGAATTAAATAAACAACGTAATTTCACACCCCTTGATAAATGCATTTAATTTATAATAAATTTAAAAAAAAAAAAGAAAGGACAATTTTAGATTGTTCCTAAACTATTAATCGGGAGATTTTCAAATTCCAATGATATCATGTCAGAATAAACGGTGTGTATGTGCCATTTATCGAATTATAATTAATGCCCTCGAAATGAGTCAACTTTTAGTGATAAATTCCTCAGACTTCTCGATTCTTCTTCCGCTGTCTCATACACATATTTCTCTGATCTTCTCATCGGTTTTTCTGACTCAACAAAAGACGCCAAATTAATCATTAATCTTTAAAAATTCGAAAATATTTTCGATTTTTCTCAGGATTGTCCTTGGAATGTTTTGGCAAACAAAGTTCTTAGTATTAGATTTATTTTAAAATTTTTAGCTTAACTTAGAGGGTATGTGATATAATTTAAAAACTGTATAAATTTGGTAAGACTAATTATGATTTTTGAAATTTTAAGACCTTTATTTTTTTTAATAGGTATGAATTTGACTGCTATACATTATACAAATTGTTTATTTAATTAAGCAACAAATTAGCAACAGTCCCTGAAAAGTTTTCCCTTTTTTGCCGCCTTCCTCATTTTATTTTTATAAATTAAATGGGGAAAAGTCAGAAGAATAAAACCAAAGAAAACCCCCCCCAAAAAAAAAAAACAGAATAAATGTCAAATGGAATTGGGGAAAAACGGGGAGCATGTGCAAATGAGTGCATGAATAAATGATGCATAATGGAATGAGGGGAAACTGAGTGGGAAGCAAAGTGCCAAAGAAGAAAAACTTTTGCTTCGGTTATAATAATATGAGAAACGGAACGAAAAAAAAAAGAAATATATAAACATATATATATATAGAAATATACAGATATATAGATGTGTGTCTGAAAATGAAATGGTAGGCATAGCACAGTGGCGACTCAAGCCGACTTCAAGACTTGGTCTCTCGGTTATATCGCTCTGTATACATTTATAAATATATAGATATGTATGTACGTATATATATATATATATATCTGTCTGTATTCCCGTATCTGTTTGGCCGCAACAACAACAATCGACTTGTGTACATAATGTGTATCTGTATCTAAACAAGCGACAAGAAAAAAAAAATACAAAAAAAAGCTAGAGGAGGAGGAGGAGGAGGTGAAGAGCTTCAACCATTGAACCGGTTGAAGTCATATTTGCCACTGTACAAGTCGGGGCCTAAGAAGCACAAAAAGAAGAAGAAGACCGACAGCCCAGCTAGCAACACCACTTAAACAAAATACGAAAAAAAAAAAAACAACAAACAAACACCAGCGATAAGCCTCGAAAAAAAAAAAACGTTGACAGCCGAAACCATAACCACGGTGCACACTAGCTTTTCTACTTAGGAAAACTCTAACGGTTTTGCATTTTAGTGAAAACTGTAAGATATCTTTTGTTATAATTCATAAAAAAAACTGATAAAAATGAGGTGCAGAAGCTTTGTAAAATCTTAAGAAAACATATTTAATAGATTCAAATTGAACATAGAAGCTCCACAGCTTATAGTATTTAAATTAATAGACCTTTTATTAAGGAAATTAATACATTTTACTACATTTTAGAGTTGCTTTATATATATGATTTCTTAAAATTTAAGCAAACAGCTATAACCTTACTTCCGTCTTAAAACAGGAAGTCAAATATATTTTAGCGACAAAACCTAAGCAAAATGCCAACCACTACTTGTTTCCATCTGTTAGATAACAATATTAAACTATATATGCCATCTATAACAATAGATAACTCCAATTCCTCAGAAATATATTTACAAAGTTAATTAAATTTAGCTAGACAACACAGTTGTTCTGGGCTTTGACTTCAATAGCAAACAGAGAAAAAAAAAACACAAATTATGTATACACCAGCGAGAATCGGTGGTTTATGCCTGACATATGTGCTATGTACATGGGTGCGTACGTATATATCTATATATATATATTGACGCATAAATATATAATGTAGACCCCCGTATGTATATATCTTTATGGGTTTGTGTAGATGTACTCTGAAGCAGCGACAAATTTCGGTTGTTTGGGTTTTATTATTATTTTTTTTTTTTTTTTTTTTGGTTGTGTCCATCGGTCGCTCGATTAAACCCCTCAAACCTCCTCAACCCCCAACCGCACACCTTTTTCTGATAATTTCTCGCTCATTTTTCGCCGAGTATCGGACTCGAGTCTCGGGAGTTTCGGACTTCGAATTCGGTCTCGGGGCTTCGAATTGGAGTTCGAATCTCGCCACGAAGGCAGCCAAAAAAAAAAAAATGAAATAAAATAAAAAAAAAATACGAGAGAGACAAAGTCGGCGACAGCGGCAAAAAGACCAAGCATTCAATTTAGTTCAAATACCAACGGCACCCCCCCTTTTACCCCTCCCACTTCTCTATTCTTTTTGGAAGCCCCTTTTCAGCCCCGCCTCCTTCCCCTGCCTCAGCCCCCCTTTGTATGTATCTGGAGTTTTGTGTAGTAATTCTAATAAGAAGGAAAAAGCATCTGCAGCAGCAGCTTCGAATGAATGCCTTTAGCACTAAGAACAGTGGTCACTTGATAAAAATGAACTTGCGAAATATTCAGAAAGTGTTTCTAAATGTTGATTTAAGCTGATTCTAAAACTTCTTTGGATTTTGAGGATTTGAGGTAAGCTACATAATTAAATATTTTGTTAAATATACAAATATTTAAGGAAATGTTTTAGCAAAAAGTTAAATAATTTAATAATAAACAACTTAACATTCATTCATTATTCAAAATACATGTTTTCAACTTTTCTCCTTAACAAGTGATCACTGTACCATTGACAGGCCGACTGTGTATTTGTGGCCTAGCGTTTTGCTGTTGTTTTTTTCCTGTTGAAGTTGAGTCGTTGCTTTGGTGGCTATCTCGTTGGGTTTTAGTCGTCTTTTTTTTTCTTCTTTTTCTTTTACCTCGCCTTGTTGTTGTTGTTGTTGTTGCTGGCAGACGGTTGACAACAATGCCAATGCACCAACAACAATAGCAAGAACAACAACAAGTACAAGAATAACAAGAAGAAGTTGGCCCGAGAGCAAAAGCTACTTGGCCATGTTAATTGCGGAGCAATATCAATTTCTGTGTGTGTATCCATCAGATTCGTGATTCGCGAGATACTTTTTTCTTTTCTTTTTATTTTGCGAGTCGAGATCGCCGAACCGTTATCTCTGGCGCCCGAGAGCAGCAACAACAACAACAATAAAAAAAAAAACCGGAGAAAAATACGTGATTTGTTCGAGACATGCTTGCCAGATACAAAGATACAAAAAATAACAGATACTCAGATACGCGAGATACAGATACAATTTACATATAAACAATTTTTTTTTGCGCAAAATAAAATAGCACAAAGTATACACAAAGCACATGATGATGAAGATGTGTAGGAGGCGGGGTAGACGATAAAGAAGAAAAGTAAAGAGGAGACCAAAAAAAAGCAAGCAAAGCTTTGAGACGAAAGAAAAAAAACAATTTCGTTGCCCATTTTTTGTTTTTGTAAATTTTGCCACTTCTTTGGGATTTTCTTTATTCTATGCGGAAAAAAGGGTTTCCTCTTACCCAATGTACAAACAAATTTATTTCATTTTAATTTCCCCCGTTTTGGTTTTATTTGGCCTCCCCGCAGGGTAAGTAGGAAAACAAATTTCCATCCTTTGTTGACAGTAAAAACACACAGATTTTTTCCCTTTTTTTTTTTGCCAACAGCAAAATTTTGTATCTAAATTCGGAAAATATGTTTGCAGGTTGATTTTTTTTGATAAATTCGATTATTTGTTGTGAATGTTTTTATAGGTCTTTATTGGCTTTTAATTTGTATTTAACGCATGTGTTGATTTTTGTATTAGTTTGTTGTATTGGTTATTATTCTTTGATTGATAAACATGTCTTTAATATCCCATTTATGTGATAACATCAATTGGTTTAATAATATAATGTATAATATTAAAAAGGGTGCACCACATATTTTATCTTTTCATTCGGTTTTAAACATCTTTCCGCTAAATACTATTCGCTAGCCCTAATCTGTATTATTAACCCCATATACCTTCGAACAACACTCATAGAAACAACACACACATTAGCAAAAAAATAAGGCGCTCTCGATGTTTACACATGATTATCTTGCCTTTTGGATTTTCTTTTTAGTTTTTTCCTTTAAAATGTTTAAACAACATGCCATATATATAAACACTAGAAGCACTGTAAAAAAAAAATTCACAAGATGATGAGATTTTATTGATGATTTTGTTCGTTGTTTAAATTTGAATTTCTGTTATTTTGTTTTAGCTTTTGTTTATATAGATATTTATAATTTGTTATTACTTTTATTTGTTTTGGTTTTTTGTTATTCTTTTTCTCATGTTTATTACTGATATTTTGTTGTTGTTTTTTCGTTACCGTTTTGATTTTGATGGCGTTTGAATTGCGACTGAAACCGAAACTGAATTGATGCTGCTCGCCTCTCCCTCTCTCGCTCGCTCTCTGCCTTTATCTCTGTCTCGCTTGCTCTCTTTCTTTCGCCCCCCTCCTCAGTCAACGGCAGCGCCGACTGCGATGCCGACGTTCGCTTTGCATGCAGCTAAAATATGGAGTGAGCGAGAGGGGTGAAGTGGAGTGAGAGGTGGGGCTGTGGGCGGTGGGTGGTGGTAGATGTGGGGTGGATATTGGGTAGGTTCCCATTTTGCCTAGCAGCATTTTCAATTTAAACGCACTCTCACACACACCAGCGAACACACACACACACTAGCACACACAAGTGCAGCGACGACGTCAACTTAGCTAAAAACTTCGAAATGCGTAAGCTGCGTCAACAGCGCCGTCAACGTCGACTGCGCTGCCCACGCTGACGTCGTGGCCCATTCGCGCACACACAATTTTTTTCGCAAACTGTTTGTCTTTTTTTTTCGTGTAGGTCCAGGCCAAACAGTAATGGTCACAAAAAGAGGAATACTTACAAAGGCATTTTATGGTTAATATATGGATTTACACTTTTTTTTGGGAATATTCCAGTAAGTTTAAGTAAAGTTTTTGGTTTAATTTTCAAAACGCGTACACATGCCCTTCAAATTGTTTTGATATACTCTAAGCTGACTTAAGCTCTAAGCCTTTCTAATATTCTCATACCATTTAGTAAGCTGTATACTATTTGATTGTCCTTTGGTGTACTAGCAACCTACTCTTCCCCTTCGCGCACACTTTAACCCTCCAAACACGAGGCTTAACTCACTCATTTCGCATCGTTTTCAGTCAGTTTTCGTCGCCAGGTTCGCGGCCTCATCGTGGTTACTCTACCACCATCTCTCCAGCTCTTTACCTGCTCTTTAGCACCCCTTTTTGGCATCCGTCTTGGTCATATACCCAGAGATCCACATCCACATCCACATCCACATCCTCATCCATCCAATCATTTGACTCGCTCTTCAGCGAAGAGGCAGAATAAGGTGGCAACAATTGCGTTGCAAGGACTGCATAGAAACATTCATTTAGTGGGGGTATTTTATAGTCCGAAATATCGTAGAGCTTGATTACCCTACTAAAAGGGAGGAAAACTCATGTTAATAAATGTTAAATTACCCTTGACATCTGTATAAGGATGTAAGTTATAAACACTATAAAACTAAGGATTACCTATTCGTCTGTCATTATAAATATTTCGTTTTTTGTTCAGTTTAATTTATGAAGTAACATGGTAATAAATATAAATATACAAAGGGAATGCTAAGAAACCATGTATCCCTTACAAAAAGTAGGGCATTAAATTGGTCTAGCAATTAGGAGTTATTAGGTTACCCCGAGAATTGAGTTGAGAGTCTCCGGGACCACCCAAGTTTTCATCATGCCATTCCGTCACTTTCGAGGGTAATCAAAGAAGAAGCAGCAGCAGAAGGCTCACTATGGTTGCTGTTATTGTTGTTGTTCTTGTTGTTCGTGTTTGGCCATCAAGAGCAGAGAGACAGACAGAGAAAGGGGAGCCCCACTGCACAGGACACAAGTCGTCCTTTTTGTCGGCCGAGGTCCGGGTCTCCTCTGCTTTGTTTTAGCCAACAGCCTGTGCCTCTGCTCTGCTGCGGCTGCTGTTGCTGCTGTTGATGCTGCTGCTGCTGCTGCTGCTGCTGCTGCTTGTCGATGATGAAGTGGCCGACAACGACAACCACGAGACGACGCAACGACAACAACAACAACAGCAACAGCAACATCATCAGGGGCAGCAGCACGGCAGCAACGTCGTCGCATCGCAATCGCGGTATGCGTCGTTTTATAGATGGGATTGTGTGTATATATCTCGAGAGCCATACCTCCCCTCCTTCTCCACCCACTCCACTTTCCCCTCCACCTTCCCCCAGATATATATATATATATATACACATAGATCTGTGTGTGTTGTGCGCGGCGCATAATATTCCACACGCACATACAACAACAATAACTACAGCTGAAGCAAGATGTTGCTGCTGTGGCAGCAACAACGGCGGCAACAAGCGCACTTTAAGTGTAGCAAAATGGACTGCAAAACTTGTGTACAGTACTCGTGGCATATGTACACAATATACGAGTACATACATACACATATATGCCCCCATACCCATATATATATATACATATATACATATATATGTCTGTATGTATATGCTCTGGGCACATAGACCAAAAACCCAAAGGGGGACGACGTATTGCTCAGATTTTCGGAGGCTGGTGTTTCAGCTAATTATAATGCCAAGACAGTTCAAAAGATGCCAAGAAGAGGCGGTGTTTTAGGCCATATAATTAATGCATTTGCATATATATACATATATATACTGGTAAGTATTAGGATTATGCCACCGGTCATCATCAGATGACCATTGGCTACAATTACTTTGATAACCCAAATAATTTGGTTGATATTTAAGAACTAATAACATCGTTAGACTGCTATGAAAAGTGGAATCTCAATGTACAAAAAATTATTAACTTTTTCAAAACTATGTCAAGCATTAATTATCAAAGACTACTTCAGTTAACCACAATCATCATGACAAAGGATTTCAGGTATACCCCATATATATATTTCATACCAATTTATATTGCACCTGTTTGATATGAAATGATTGCATCTCCTGAAGGCAACGTTCAAAATGTAAAGAAAATATGAAGTGCATGTGTATTTATTATTGGGCAATATAACCAAGGGAGTGCAAAGAGCAAAAAGAAAAAAAGAAAAGGGTTACACCAGCCAGCAGCAGCAGTTTGAGACAGATGCAGGCCAGAGTGAGAGGGCAATAGTTGCCAACTTCAGTCAGCCAGCCATCAGTAACCAGTTTTGCAATGCTGCAGCAGCAACAGCAACAACATCAACGCACAGCAGCAACATCAAGTCGAACAATCGTCAAATACACAAAATCCACTTTGCAAATCATCAGCAATGGCGCTACGGGTCCCGGGTAACAAAATCCGGGTCCGGGGGTTCCAAAGTCCGGGTCAAACATGGATATGGATCGAGCGGAGAGTGGGAGCTCTAAAGGGGTACCGTCCACATACGCGTGCAACATGCAACTTGAGAGCTTTCCAGCTCCACATCAGAGACATTTTCCAGTGCGAAAAATGAAATTGCAGCAAGAAAATCCTACGGTGTGTTTTCCATGTTCCAGCAAAGTACAAAAAAAAAAAAATAAAACACACACACACACACTCACAATACTAGTAAAAAGGAAAGGAAAGCACACAGAAATTATATATACACACACCCACTTAGCCAGCCACCACGCCCACTTTGCAACGCCCACGCCTCTGCACCGAATAAAATTGCATTGGAAAATCGGCAAAGACCCCAGAACTGGAAAATGTCTGCAGCTCTACGTATAGATGTGTGTAGGGGGATTTTTTTTTTCGGAGAGGGGTGAAAGAGGGTTTGAGAGGGTAGGTTAAAAGGTAACAACGCCAAAGCTCAAACCGAAAGTAAAGTGAGGCCGAAAAAAAAATTGACAACAACAACAACTGGCACACACCGAAAAAAGCTTCCAAAATAAAAAAATAAAACGGGCGAGTAAATGTGTCAGTTAATGCAAAAACTCTCATCAAAACAGTGGGAATAATCGTATTAAACTATTAAATTTTAAGGGAAATAGTTACTAATTGACACAAGCTAAAAACTGGTTTCCATCTTCTTATAACGGAATTTACTTAAAATAATATGTGCAGATTACTTAAAGGTTTAACTAATTAACAAAAAGTCTATGTCATAGTACTTTATAAAGGTATGCTAACTTAAAACAAAAAAACTTGAAAAACATGCTTCTTTTCTTGATTAAAACCTTTCTTATCAATATAAAAATCTCCCAAGCCCTGCGTAAGTCCTTAACAAAATTGCTTCTTTTTTTTTTTTAATACATTTGCTGAAAAGGATGATATTTCCAGGGGAAAAAATATATTTAATGGCTTTATTTGGCCCGAGGACTTGTGTATGAATTTTTTATAGGAAAATTTGCGACAACCCTTTATTTAGCGAGAGCCGTCTCATCCAATTGGAATGAGTGTAAAATACCGCCGCCTTCCATTTAATCAGCGAGTGCCATAACAAAAATGATGGGCCCCGAGAGCTTTAATGGCAAGATGGGGGAAAAGTAAAGAAAAGTAAAAAATGGGGGAAACGAGCGAGAGAGAGAAAATAGAAGGAAAGGGGACGAATGGGTATAAGCAAGTCTGATAAAAGAAGTAAAGCAAAGAGAATAAATAGAAATCAAACAAACAAAAAATTAAGCTAAGAAAAAAAAAAAAAAAAAAAACAACAAACAAAGAAGAAGCGTAAAGTTTGCACAGAGTTCGCATATCAAACACGCGAACAACTTGCAACAAGTTTGAAGTCGCTACTAAAAATAAAAACGAAAAAAAAAAACCGAGCAGAAAGAGATGTCTCGATATAGTCCCCTCCTTTTTGCCCTTTTGCTCTCTCAATCTCTCTCTCTTCACTGCTCTCTCGTAAGACGAACACACAAAAAAAAAAAGAAAAAATATGTGATACGACAGTGATTACGCGATTTTCCATAATAAATGTTGTGGTAAAGGCGACCTTCCGGTTATGGCAGCCATACCAACAACAACACAGAAGCTCGAGTCTCAACACACACTTATACAAAAATCCATGCAAAATACGAACACACACACGAACGACGAGCACTTGTTCGGATTGCCGACAACGAAAAATCAACAACAACACGACGACCTTCCTTGCTCTCTCGGTCTTTCTGTCTCTCTTTCTGTAGACTCCCTCTGACACCTTCTTTCCCCAACTGCAGACACTCTCTCTTGCGGAAAATGTCGGTAAACAGTGCAACCGGTTTTTTTTTTGCTCGCACATGGAAAAAAAAGGAAACATCATGATAAGCACAGTGTGGCCAACTTATAGAAATATAGCATACTTATTGGGGTCTTAAGGAAAATGATATATATGATATGTTTTGGAAATACTTATGAAAACCTATGTAGTTTACGTTAAATTTAAATGTAACTAAGCTAAATTTTTAAAGAAAGAAACATTTTTCCCTTTATAACAAACTTTTTTGATTTGCCTTTACGGAAAACCTAAAAAGATCCTTTCTTTATAAATATTTATTACGTGCAAAGTTAAACTACAGCCAATTATTAAAAAAAATCTCATTGCTAAGATATTATGTTTTATATACCAATCACTAAAATACTCTATATAATCCCGAATAGATATATTTTTACCCACTGTGCTGTTCCAGCAATGTCGACGCATTTGTTTTGGCGAGAGTCGAAGTCCAAGCACCCAAAGCTTGGCTGCCTTCCTCTCCCCCACCACTTCTTCTTTCCCACACCTTTTTTCGCCAGTTCCAGCCCCCACATACCCCTCTTGAAAGGTTTTTGGTGGCCGCCTATGGCTCGTTTTACTAGGCTAATCATGTGTTCTGGTTTTCGGATTTGTGTGAGAGTATCTGACTTTGCTGTCAGCTCGTGTCTGTGTGCGGTGGTGTGTGTGTGTTTGTGTGTGTGCTGGCGTGAATGTTTGTTGTAGTGGTGTTGGTGCCTTGTTGCTGCCGTGTGTTTGAGCATTCACATTCATTCAACGCTCAATGGTTGCGTCGCTTTGGGGGCGCGCGCACATTGAATTCAGTTGAGAGCTTTGCAATTTTGTTGGTCCGTTTTACTTTTCGTTTTTATTGCCTTTGCCGTTTATCTAGCCGACTTTGGATACCCCCTAAAAGGGGAACAACGGATGGGGTATAGAAAAGTAATACATTTTCAAATGTATTTTTTTTGCTTTGATTGTAAAAGTTTAAAACTATATGGTTTGAAAATTTATACTTTAAACGCTGAATGAAATTAGAATTATTAACTTGTAAAAAATGATTCAGTAAGAAAATTATTCATTTACAAAATCAAATAGATTATTTAAAAATAAAACATTTCCATAAAAACAAAATTTTTACCAAAAAACAATAAGTAAATTTTGGTAACAAATTTAAATTAGTAAAAAAATCAATACAGGGTATTTTTATATTTGCTACACTTCTAGCTCTTTTGATCTGTGTATAGGAATCATTTCACACGCTGCTTTTTGCCAAGCACTTGACTGTTGAGTGGCGGCTGTTGTTGTTGTCGAAAATGTTGGGGTTCGTTGCCGTTGTCGTCGGTATAGTGTAGTTGTTGCTGTTGTTGTTGTTGTTGTTTTTTTTTTTCTGTGTATAGTGTAGCCCCATTTGGTATTGCTCTGTTGCCAGTTGCTCGCGTGTGTTGTACGTTATCAACTTCAGTTCAGTTCAGTTCAGTTGCTGGCTGCAAGGCGCGACGCTAGCACGTCGTCTGTCTGCCAGAAGTCTGCTGCCCGGGATATAATATCAGGGGTATATAGAGGATGGGTGAGAGGGGGCCTACCTACTATACCTCTCACCGGGGTAATCGGTTTGAGTTCATTTTCATTTAAATGGAATTAAATATGGTAAATGATGAAATCAAGGCGGGCGAGTGAGACAGCTGCTGTCGTGTGTGTGTGGTGAGACTTACAAACATACATATATACATTCCCCCTCCCCATATACATACATATATACATATAATACAAAGAGAAATATAGAGATGTTTTTTTTTTTTTGTTGTTGTGTGTGGTGAAGGTGAGTGCGACGACCGACCGACAGCCGACAACCGACCGATGCGAAGAATTCCAATTCCAGACCCGTCTGAAATTTTTGCACTCTTTTGAAGAGGCACATTTGTAATCCATATAATAAATAAATAATTTTTCAAGGGGCAGGCAAGCAGGCTTTATGGAGATGGGTTTTATGGGTATGGTATGCGAGCGGCAGTATAGTTAGTAACAGAATCTCATCGAAAATCGAGATTCGATATTCGAGGGAAAGAACAGGCGCCCAGAAACTAAAGGCAGCAGCTATTGCAACGAGAAGGGAGAGCAGCGAGAGCGAGCAGTTGAGTCAACGAGAGAGGAATGGTGCGGGATATAATGAAGAGTGGGCAAGACGCAAAGAGAGTGAGAGCTGGAAAAAAAATCGATAAACTTGCCGCTGATAAGCAGACCGACACAAAAAAAAAACCAACAGAAACAGGGAACAAATTAAAACCAGACAAACAACCACCGCTGAGAATAGAAATAGGAAGCGTCGCTGTCGTCGCCGTCGTCCACCCCACGCTGCTGCATCCGTGGCGGATACGTGTTTTCTACCTGACGCGCGCGTCTAACCGCCAATTTAACAGGCAAACAGCGAGAGAGCAGGAGAACCGAAGAGCAAAACGTTGACCGCAGCGAAACACTCGCCGGTTGTGAGATGTGGGCCAATGAGCGAGCAAGACGGACAGAGACTGAAAGAGAAGCATAGTGGATGAGCAAGAATGGCAAAGGGTTGCCAAACGTCATTCCAAACACCTGATAAATTACAAAATATTCTGTTTAATATGAAAAAGAATATTTTGTGTTCATTTCAATTCAAAATATTTAAAAGTTGTTGTTTCTTTTTATAGATTGTAAACATGCTGATTATAACATTTTTAAGCAATGTTATATTAGTCAAAAAAAAAAGGAATTGACAACCCTAAACCGCTTGCACTCACTCCCACGCTTGCACTCTTCGTCGCTATCTCCCCTGCTCTACAAACAAACACTGTTATAATTTGCTCGGCAAGTGGTTAGCCATCTCTCTCGCTCTCTGGCCGGGTTTTTGGGTTCCGTTAGGAGTGCGACGGACGTAAGCTCTCAATGACAAATGTCGGTGGGGAAAATTAAACTCTTTATGTTTCGCCCGATTCGGTATTTTATTTTGTCGGTTTACAACTAATCCCTAGCACGAAAATCAGCTAATATTTGCCTACACCCGATTTATGAGCGATTTCGCATGGTATTTGTTGTATGTCGCAAATGCGAAATACCGGGTGTTAAGAAATCGACAGCAGGCGAATATCTACCGAAAAAATTTCAAAAATTCCACCGAGCAGCGAGTGAAAATAACAAACAAGATGATGATAATCATGATGATGGTGATGGCAATATTTTAAATGGCATTAATGCAACACAAATATTCTCGCCGAACTAAAAATGAGAAATAAGCAACCACGAGAAAATGTGTTGTAATTATGTACATATGTACATATATGCGGGTAGAAAAACTCGGAAAATGAATAAGAACCAAGAGCACGATGGAAATTGTATAAATCATGTTAATTGGCTTGCCAAAAATGACATATTTGTCATCTGTTATGCGGTTAGCTGGCATTTGCTGTCTTTTTCCATAAATCAGACGAGTACAGTGGTAGCTCAATAGGAATTTAGAAAGTCCAACAAACTTAGTATTTATAAACCATTATACAAATACTTCAGGATGTATGTCGTTCTAATGGAATGCATGTTTTCTTTATAGGGAAGATTCCAACGATTTTAATGCAGACAATTCAATATTTTAAAATCATACAAATATTATATTTTCGACGTTAACAATCTTACGTAGTGCCCACTGCACAACGCCTGTTTTATAGACTGTGGGAGCCAGAGTCGCGTTATGCAAATTAGCGCCCCCAGCGGACAGTAAAAACAATCAGCTGCCGCTCTTCTGTGTCTTGCTGTCTCGTTCTAGCGCCAGGTCTTTAACTGTGTGTCTGTGCCTGACTGATGTCGTCCACATTCTTTTTGTTGTTAAAGTCTGTTGCGGTTTTTCGCTTTACGTTTTACTTTTACGTTTTGGCGTGTCGGTGCGCTTCACGTTTTGTGAAATTGGATTCGTAGCTGTGCTGCTGTTAAAAATACCAAAAAGAGATTATTTAAGAAGAAAAAGAAGAGACCAGCGCCGCTGCAATGACGCTGCAGTCTACAGAAAGTAACAGGCGCCCAGCGGCGACAAAAAACGTCAGACAGCAGCAGCAGCTTGAAAAGAAAAAGAGAAGTGCAGAGAGTAGAGAAGTACGAGAGAGTTAGCGACATAGAGAAAAGCAGCGAGTGGGAATCTCTCTCTCACTCTCAGTCTCGGTCTCTTCTCAACTCGCTGACTTGCTCTTGCGCATGTTTTGGCTTATGGGATAAAACTCCGGGGCGGGAAAGAGACGCGAAAAACTCTGTCTAATTATTAATTTCTGGCATAGAAATGAATGGGATTTTTGTTGTTGGCGTCTTGATTTCATTTGTAGATTTGCCAAATGAAAACAAAAAGATATTTGGGCGATTAGTTTTCAACTGAAAATCAATGGGTTTGTTATTATAAAACTTTGTTTGTTTTAGTTCGTTTAAATTTGTGTTCAATTGATTACGAGATGAGAAAAAGTAGGACTACTATTTCAATTCACTAAAGCTGATATTAAATTTCATAATTTAATTAATAAAATTTTAATTTTTTAAGAAAATGATTAGTGATTTCCTAAAAATTTTCAACAATTAAAAAATATGAAAGATTTACATTAATTTACACGTTATATAGCATATTATTTATCCGTCGTAAATAAAAATATGTTAATTCACTAAAATGTTGTAGTTATATACACTAAAATTTTGAAAATACTGGTATTATAATTTATTTAGTCTTAGTTTAGTTTATCAGTCTTGTTTATTTTATATGTTAGCAAAATATAATATCTAGTTTAATAAATTTGACCTAGTTTTCGGATATATAAAAATTGTACACTCAAAGTAAATGACATCTTTAAGTATTTATCGCTTTTTTTTTGTAAAAAGAAAACTTTGTTTTGATAACAACAACCTAAACATCTTGGTGTTTTTTTTTTTGTTAATTTAATTTAATTTTATTGATTGATTTTTGGTAATTGCTTACTTTTACAAATTTGAAAGACTATTTTTTGGATTTTGTTTGGACTAAAATTGGTTTAGTAATCTGCAATTTACCGGACTATAATTTCCCTTTCTATTTTTAGTTTTTCCGTTGAAATGGTCATTAAATGGCCAATAAATAGCCATTCATTTCGATTTTAATTGCCTAATTTGTATAGCTTTTTCTTTTCTCCAAGTTTTTTTTTTTTTTTTGTAGATATTAGCTCACCGATTTTCCGCCAACAATGCAGGTGCGCTGCAATAGGCCCAAATCACTAGTATTTCGTTTGCTGCGCATTCTTCGGCTGCTGATTTTTCCTGGCTTTTGCGTTTGTTTTTTTTTTTTTTTCGTTTTTTTTTCCACAATTTTCAACAATCGTACACACACATAACAAGCTGGTTTTTTTTTTTTTACGAATTTGAAGTATGTATGTATATTCCTTTTCTTGTTTGTTTGAATATTTAATCAGAAAAACTAAGTGAAGTGCACACAGAAAAAAACGAACGAACGATTTGGGCTGGGAGTTATCCCCTTGTTTTCCCTTATTTAATGAATGGCTGGTAACTGCAATAACAAACGAATTCCTCGCTAATACTACTTAATTTTTCACCATTTTTACTCTGGATATTCTTGTACTGAATTTTGTGTTTTTTTCCTGCTTTGTTATTTTTCGCTCTCAAAATTCGCGACGCACCGCCGCAGAGATGAAAACCATCACTTCCGGAGGCGCTTCAAGTACTGAGGAATGTAGTAAATACGTGCGTCGGTATTGGTGAGTATCTGTGTGTGTGTTGCCCCAACCTCTGTGTGTTTGTGTGTGTGTGTGCAGCTCTGCCAACGTCAACAGAGGCGTCAGCAGAACGGCGGCGACAGCAATAGAAAAGAAGCCAAAGCCAAAAGCACAAGAAAGAAAGAAAAAAGCACGCTAAATAAAAGGAAAAGCGGGCAAGGGAAAGGGGAAAAATGAGGAAAATGTAAAGGGGGCGGGCAACAGAGGAGGTTGAGGCGGAGTAAACGTGGAAAATGGGCAGCCAGAGAAGAGGGAAGAAAAGAGAAGGAAAGGACTCTGTTAATACATTTTCCCAACTTTGGTCACAAAATCAGGTTCTAATGTGGGAATAACGCTGCCCAAACAATGGCGGTTAAGAAAATAGGACAAGAATTGAATATCATTAAAAATAATATTGGATTAGATTCTTTTAAAACAGTTTCAGAGGTATTCCTAACACATAATATTTATCGAATTTAATTTTTAATTTAAAATTTCGTAATTTGAAGATAAACTGTAGCACCTATAGCCTAATTTACATTCCAATAGAATTTATTATCCAATTAATTTTCCTGATGTGTCGTTCCTAATATTTTACCCCCTACTGTTGTCAAGTGGTGTATTTTTCTGCGCCCATATCCACAGGCATGTCGTCTCTTGGCAATCCCATCTTTCGGTGCTCCTTTCATAGGAAAGTGCCAAGTGTCTGTCGTCTCTATCTGCAACTCCAGTTTTCTCCCTTTGTTGCTTCTGCTTTTTCCTGAATTTTCCGCCACGCTTTTCGTTTGAGATACCCCCCATAGCCCCCTCCAACTCACAATCGTATCAACCCAACTCGTTCTGTTAGCTACAAGCAGTCAAGGCAAAAGCAACTCTGTGACACAGTTTGCGAAAGCTGGTGTTGCACGTTGCGTGTTGCATGTTGCATGTTGCAAACAAGCAGCACCAATCGAACCGCAATCGAACAACAGTCAATCACGATTTGAAGTGGGGTTAGGTTGAGTTAGGTCATCTTGTAAAACAAATTTACTAAAATATAAATGAACGTACGAGTATACATACACATACGCTAAAGGTTTAAAGGTTAAGAGCTACTTTCAATTAGCATTAATTTGACTTGCAAGTTGTAAGTTCATGCTTATCAATTAACTTTTACTTGTACGCCAGTTGAACTTTCGTTACTAGTTTCGGTTTGATGTTTTCATAAGGTTAATAAATTACATTTTTGTACATTTCCACAATTTACGTTTGTAATAAAATAATTATTAATATAATTACTAGTACAAACATAAGTTTAAGTGCAATATAAAACGATAAAAGAAACAATAATAAGATTTGTAAATATTTTCACAATAATCAAATTAGTTTTAATAGAAAAGCAATTTTACTTTAAACTCTAGACTGTTTACGACTTAGGTAACGATTTTTCTTTCTTTCGATTAATTTGCGGTTAATTATTTTCGATATCATTTAAAGTCTCATCTCTAGCCACAATCTAGATTTTGCCACTTGTTGCTGGACATTCATTTAGTCAATCGTCTATCTATATACACACCACACACACACATATACTCAAACACCCACCGACAAACACACACTCTCACTAAAACTTTACAAGTAAAAGTAAATTTTGGGTCCTTTTTTGTTTGGTTTTCTTTGTTTTTGGTAGATTTTTGGTAATTAATATTTACCAGCAGATTTCTGAGTATCATGTAGCCTCCCTCTTATTTGTTGGCTTTTCTTTTCTTTTCTTTTCTTTTTTTTTTTTTTGTTTTGGGACTTCCTTTGTCTTAAGGCGGCTTTTCCGGCTATTATCTCGGTTGCATTTGTGGGTATGTGGGTGTGTTTTTAAAGTGTGGGTGTGGTATGATAGTGTGTGTGTTTGTGTGTTTCTTTAGGATACCGTTAACCCGACAACGACAAACGACAGCGAACGGTACCAACTTAAAGTGGCAACAACTTCTGGATGCGAGAAAGCCTTTCTCTCTCTCCAGAGACGCCTCTGCTTCTTCATCATCATCTGCCCCTCGATGAAAGAGATGGCAACAGTGGCCGTGCAAAAGAGAGGGGGCTAGCCGTATACTGGCAGCGGTTCGAAAGAGAAGGGTGTAATAGCCCCGGCTGGGTAGTTGCTGAGTTATGGACACACACAAAATAGAATCAGCGCACAATTTTTGGCTCGTGACAACGGTAACGAACGCAAAACCGAAGTGCAATATCCCCCTAAAATCCCCCTCTTTACCCACCACTCTGCGTTGATCCCCTCCCCACACGATGCAAAATGAAGTGCAGGAAAAAAGAGGGTTAAATAAGAGGCGGATAAGCGGGTTAAAGGGTGTTAAGCAAATGTGGAAAAGGAAAAGGGGAAAAAATACATCTGGCCAATATCTCATCAAAAAACATTTTAATAAACTCACCCGAAAATCGGAAAAATAGGTTCCAGAATATATTGGAAATGGGTTTTCCATGTGTGAAAAAGTGGTTGCCAACTTGGGGGGGGTGGAGAAAAAAAAAAGAAGAAGAAAGGATTGCCCGAAGCTGCTGCAACAGCTGACAAAAGCCAAAGGACGGCTGCAAAAACAGGCAAAAAGTGCAGGAAAATTGTGGGCGAAAAATGGGGAGTAAAGGGTGGTTGGTGGGATAAAATGATGAGAATATAGAAAGGAAAACGGGAGGAGAACAGAGAGGAGGTTAAGGGCAGGAAACGTGTGTGGGCAAACAAGAACCATAAAGGCAGGAAAACTCAGCACTGAAAAGTAGGAGAAAAAGGCAAAAATGTGTATGTACGGGGGCTTCAAAGCTGGAGCACAAAATGTTGGTTGAAAAACGCACAGTAAAACACTTTCCAGTACAACACAGAGGAATTTACTCAAAATAAAACTAAACATTTTCCGGAAAATACAGCTTAAAAAGAACAGGGGACAAGTGTCAAAAATTTTGATAACCAAGGTAAAAGACGTCCAGTATACCATACACGTATTACTTAAATCAAAACCAAAATAAGGGACAAAAATCTCGTATGATGCACATAGAGAAAAGAGATCCCAGGCACATATAGACACCAAAATCTACAAAAAAAAATCAAGAAAATCCTCAAAATTCATAAGGTGAAAAGTAGAGAGTAAGCCTCTTAACACACTCATTATGCCACATAAGCGACGACTTATGTTAGTTAGAGTTAATTGCAAAGTGTCAGACTTTTGGACAGGAATATTTGGTCATTGACGTTTTGCCAAAAATGTACAGACCAAGAAATATTTAGTTATGTTATATGTAGATAAAATTATATAAGGTTTTTTTTAATCATTTAAACGACCAAAAGTGCTTCTATTCTTTTCTTTAAACTTAACTGTTAATATGATTTTTCAACACTTTCAAAATTATATTGTAAAAAGTAACAGTAGTTTTATAAAGGTATACATATCCTGCAGATGGTCAAATGCATAGATATGATTACAAACAACATACGAGATTTATTATTCTTTTACACTTGCCATTTTCGAGGACATCAAGGATCTGGTATATAAATAGCAATATGTACATGTATAAGTGAATATTTCGTCTATACTTATACATAGATGTACACATGCAGATGCAGGGGGGTTCTCAGGGTCCAGTTCCAGTGCCTGCCGTAATATTAACACAAAGGCACAGCCCAAAAAGCGACGACAAACAAAACCAGCCAACCGAAGTGGAGTTGCGCTGCTCGTCATATCGTCATCGTCAACGTAGCCATCGTGTTAATGGGTTGGCGGCTGCCGAAAATTTTCCACGATTTTCCACCAATCCTCCAACGATTCGCCATCCGAACACCCTATCACCCCACACCATCGCTATTTTCCCTACCCATTTTCCGCCTAGAAATTCCTGATTGAGGACGCCGCTTGTTCCTTGAGCTTCTCATGTCCATTTGTGCCAGTGTGTGTGGGATGCGTGAGTTGCATGAGTGCAGGATGCGCGCGCTGCACACACACACACACACACACACACCTTTGCCAGGATATACCCACACAGATATGAAACAGAGCCACACACCGATACAAAGATACAAAAGGCCAGAGTGTTCCAACATTTCAATAGTTTGGCTTCAACAGCTGTGCTCAAAGTAATAGCAATAAATGAAAAAGTAAAAAATCATCGATAATTATATTATAACCATCGATATTGTCGATATTGAATATTGATTGTTAAGGGTTTGGTAAATTAATCTTATTATTGCAGATGGAAAGTTAAACGTATTTCAAACATAGATCTTAATAACAATGGAATATTGTAAGCTGAAGCATGAAATATATTTTTATCTATCATATTTAAAGATTATGCGAATGTTTTAAGTAATGTTTGTAACTGCTAATATCTTGACCACAACTGTTTCAAGAGTCGCCATTGTGGAGAGTTATGATTTCTGGATTGCAGCAAATTTGATGGTACCGGGGTGCCACGCCCCCTATTCCCATCAAACAATTATGGATACTTCACTTATTAGCCAAACCTCTCGATGTGTGTGAGTGTTGCCAATTTGCTGGTCTCTCTCCTGATCTATCACTATCTCACTCTCTCATTTTGACCATCTCCCTCGCACTTCTGGGGTCTAAAACAAAAGATTTTGACCAGAAGGAATTATGAGGAGTTACCCAACATCAACGTGTGTTGACTCGGAATCGAGTGATTATGTGATTCCCCCCCTCAACGTTTGGTTAAGTTACGTGAGTAATTCCCAATGTTCACCTAAGGGAAGAAGGACCAACTTGAAAGGGTTAAGGGTGGCCGTGTTAAGACCGAGAATTGGATTACCCAAGTTAAGGGTTAAAGCTGATGTTTGATGGAAAGACAAAGCAATGGCTAGGACAGCTAAATTGCTAGGTGTTTGAAACCTAATTCTTGTTTTCAATCAATTTACACTCGAAAGGGGCAATAAAATTAGATGGTACAGATGGATAGTTTAAGCCAAGACTTATAGAAATATTTTTAAAAATCTTATTATACGAATAATTTTTTCCTTTAAAGTGTTTCAACACTTTTCTTTAACCATTTTCAGCGACTTTGGAATTTTTCCTCCATTTCATTTGCCTGCAAAAAAAATGTTGCAAAATCGCCGATGGACTGCAAGAAGGTTTTGATTTATGTATACCCAAAAACTATACTAAGCTCCCAGGGACGGTGGCGGTGGTGGGTGGGTCAAAGGAGGGGGTCCACAAATCAAAGTGCCCCTAAATGGTGGTGGGAAGAGGGAGTTGGTGGGTGTATGGGGTGGTAGGGGATTTTCTAGGGCGAGGCATTGCCACCGTTAGCTCGTCATCATGGTTGTTTGGTTGCATTTGGCTAACAAAAAGGGTGAACGGGTGGAGGATAGAAGTGGAGGGTTTGGAAAATTCCAAGGGGGGTTTTCAGTAGCAGGAGGCTTACAAGCGGGAGATGGGGAGGTTTTCTCGTGTATGTAATAGACACAAAACCGAGGCACTGAGGCTGTTCGAAAAGCTCTGTGTTGAGTTTTGAGTCCCTTTTGTTGTTGCAGGTTGCAGATTGTTGGTGTTGCAGGTTGTTAGTTTGCTGTTGCTATTGCTGTTGTTGTAGTTGTTGTTGTTGTTGTTGCTGTTGCAGTTGCAGCAGTTGACTGCTGCCTGGAAGTGGGAAAACTAAACTACAACAGCAACAAAACATTTTGCTAAATACACACTGGAAATGGCAGTCTCCACTTTCCACCTCCATTTCTCTTTCTACCTCTCTGTCTCTCTTTTGCTCTCTAAAGCTGGGTCTCTTTCTGCCACAGATGCTGCATGTTGCACATTGGAAAACTAAGCCCGCCGTGAAAAGTGAGAAGGTGGAAAAATCCTAAAAGGGGGGGGAATGTTAGATAGATGAAAAAAGAGCTCTCTTTCTACTAGCTCTTCAATTTTCAGCGAAACATAAAAAAAAATAAACCAAAAATGAAACGACAAAAACAACAATAAAAATTGGTTGAAATTTTCGCCAAAAATTTTTTCTAGCGAATAGAGATTTATACGAGGAGCAAAAGTGAAAAGAAAAAAATGTGATATCATTGGTGAAATGGTGAAAAATAATCAACTTCTAACTCTTATCCAAGTGTATTTTGATGTTCTATGATCTTATTATAAATCAATGAAGACAATTTTATATCATATCCTTAATATCCTTAAAACAAATCTCTTACCAATTGGAAATGAATTGCTTAAAGGTTGGTCCTATATTACGTAAATCGAACAAGGAAACTCACCTGCAAACAAGAGAATCATAGACTTTGTTAGTAATATAAATATAAATAATTAAATAAACAATATTTTGTTAAGGCAATAAAATATATTCTAGGTAACCCAATTTGACTTAATCGTTTTCATTTTCTATAAAGAAGTCCAAATTTTAGTCACAATAATGAAAAGCAGTTTGATTTTATAATTATATACGACTTTTTGTATTTTTCCTAACGAACTTTATGTGAATTTCTAATTTATCTTAAAGGTTTTTAATTATTCTGAACTACTTTTAGCAATTTTAATTATTGTTTAAATACTCGTACATTGAACAATTTGAAATATGTAGATAATAGGCAATTGCAACTCAAATGACTGGAAAAGTATCTGAGAGTTGAAAACCAACTTTGTAGAGTGTTTTTTTTTTTTTTGCACAATCTTTTATTTTTTGTGTTCAGATGAACAATGCGAAACTTTGACTTGAGGAGAGTGTGAGGGTGAAGGCGAGCTGGAGCGGCTACGAGGGGGGCAGAGGTGAGACAGATGACGACGAAGACGACGACAGATGGTCAAGAGGAATGTATCTGTATCTGTTGTATCTGCATTTGCGGCTGCTGCCTCCGGTTCGCGCATATGTGTGTGTGTTTGTACGTGTGTATCTACAACATAACACAAATCAAAACTTGGCTGAAACTGCAGGCGGAGGCTGTCGATGCTGTTGTTGCTGTTGCTTTTGCTATTGCTGTTGCTGCTGTCGATGGGGCAAGCTGCAGCAGCAATGGCAACAGCGACAGCAACAACAAAACTTAACTGAACTGAACTGAAGGCTGTGAGGCACATACATAACTAATAGATACATAAAGCCGTATCTTTTGGGTGAATGAACTGTAATGAGAATGTGAACCTAGGCAGCAGCAGCAGCAACAACAACAACAACTACTAACAGCCAGCCAGCAGCAACTAGCAACCAGCAACCGGCAACTAGCAACCAGCGATGTTGTCGTCGTCTCAGCCGCTGCAACAACAACATCAGCCCATTGCAAATGTTGAAAATCGCAACGCAAAGTGCGCAATTTAAGGTGTTGTTGTTGCTGTTGCCCCTTGTTGTTGTTGTTGTTGCTCCTGTTATTCCTTATGTTGCTGCTGTTGCTGATGCTGATGCTGTTTTTTGTGGTCATTTCTACTCATGTTGCTGCTGTATCGCGTATAGTTACCAACATTACTTATGTTGTTGCTTCTAATGTTCCTTATATTGTGGCTGCTGTTATTTTTTTTTTTATTACTAATACTGCACTTGATATTTAAGCTTTTGCGACTTCAACTCCTAGTAATGTTGCTGCTGTTGCTAACGCATTTTTTCTAGGTAATGCCGCGTTGTTACTTGCAGTTTTTATATATTATTTATGGCTTTTCTTATATATTTGCTGCTAATATTTTTAAAAGTTTCTTTTACTGGTGTCTCATACCTTAACTATTTAATTTTCTGCTGCTGTTGTTGCTGCTGTTGTTGCTGCCATTCGTAATGATGTTGCTGCCGTTGTTGCAGTAGTCTTTGGCAATGTTGCTCTATGGCAACCGAAAACTGACCGACGCAACACAAACGACAAAACAGGCCAATGACCAACAGCAATAGGCAGCAACACCATCACCAAGAGCAACAGCAGCAGCAACAGCAATAGCAACATCAGACAACCGTCGACAGGAAAACTAAGCAAAACGAATTCAGCTGAAATTAGTGAAGGGTTGCACCTGGTCAGAGATGGAGAAACTGATGCAAAAACTGACAAAAAGAAAGGCTTTAAATTTTCCCGAAGATTATAAAATAAAAACCAATCTAAACTGCACTTTTATTAATCATAAATCAAAGGAAGGTTAAATGAAGAAAAGTTGTTTTCCGTGGAAACTTGAAATATTTTAAAATATTTTTAAAAGTCCATACACCATTGTCAGTTGTTTGTTTTATTAGGCTTGCAATTTAGACCTCCCAATTCCGACAACTGAAAACAGAGAGTGCACTTAGGGTTGCCACCCACTACCGAAAATACCAGAAAACTTTTCGCAAAAACAAAATATTGCAGGCGTGGCACGAACACACACACACAGGGATATAGGCAAAGTCCACACTGCAAAGGGTACGAAGAAAGCACAAAGAGAAAGGCCGGAAAAAAAGGGATAACTAAAGGAAGAGAGAATAGAAAAAGGATTTTAAAACCAAGGAAAAGTGTGTGTAAGGGTTATGAGTTGCCATACTCACTCTCTACTATTTAACATATTGCACAAATGCACGCAACATCACAAAATATGTTGTGAAAAGGGGCATAAAGGGGGGCGACAAAAGGGCAGAGGGCAAAGGGCAAGGATAATATAGAGGCGGGTCTTTGCTTATTTCTAGAAGGTAAGTCGCCGTCGGGCAGTTACATTGCAAAGTGCAAAAGTTTCACAACAAAATTGAATTTTTAATTTGCTTTGCACACAAAGGAAATAAAAGAGGACAACACAAAATAAAAGTAGTAAAAGGAAGTTTAAAAGTTTAAAAAACATCAAGAACTGATGGTATATAAGCATGTATATTACACAAAGACAGCTATTGTAAGTCCGATTTTGCAAGAACTAAAAAAACTAAAGGAAAATACAGAGAATAAAAATGAAAAGGCAACGAAAAGCCAGACTTAAATTGTCTTCTTTTATATTTTGTCATTCAAAGAAAATCCCAGTGCTTTTAGTATTAAAAAACATTTTGTTTTGAATTGAAAGCCTTTTTAAAATCAAAACATTTTCAACCCACTCAAAAGCCCTGACAAGGATTCAAATAATTACATAATCGTAATCTGTTTAAATCACTAAGCTATTTAGGTGGAGGTACTTCATTACCAAAGTTATGATACAAAAACACACATGAAATGTTAAATTATTTATCGAAAATATAATCAGTATTTTTCTTACAGAAATGGAAATAATGCTTCGATATTAGAATGTAATATATCCCTGAAATCGTAATTAAAATTCCAATAAAACTGCATTCACAGATAAAAATGTAAAATTTTGGTCGTTTTTTGCAAATTTTGATGATGTTAGCCCTTACATAAAATGCGAAAAATTGAGAAAAATTTAAATTCACAAAATAGTCAAACTAATGATGAGGAAAGTTAGTTTTGGTAGTTAGCTTTACAAAACAGTCTTTATTTTAGCTGTACGTCTTATATTGGGTAAGTTATAGGTATAAAACAGATTAAGTATGTTACCATTTTCTAATCAAAGTCATAGTCCTGATTTTGCCTCAAAATAATCAGAATTATTCTCATAACAAAGCCAAAAATGGTCGGAATACAGAAAATGACATATCGCTGAACTCGTAATTAAAATTGCAAAAAAAAACTGCATTCATATACCATATCTATACTATATAAAAACATGGCCAACGGAAACTAGACTCTATTTAATATTGATTTCGTAATATAATTTAAAACCGCATTTCATATGTTACAAAACCAACCCAATAAGTATGCTCCGAAAAGGCAAAGCCACCAAAATCAGGGAAAGCTTGTCACGGAAAAGTGAAAAAGGAAATGCGATTGAGGGAAAACTAACAAGGAGCTGAGCTGCCGATACATGGCGGATACACACAGAGGAGGCATAGATGTGGCTCTATGTACCAGAAAACATCGCTGCCACCGCCGTCGTTGCCGTCATCACCGGATACATATGTACGTATAAGTATGTATGTATATGTGTATTCCGCTATCCGTATATCTGCATCTGCATCCGCATCTGGAGCCGAGTAGAGTAGTCTGTATCTGTATCTGTATATCTGCATCTGTAGCCGCGTGTATAAGGGGTATAGGGGAAAGGGGGCTTCGGCAGCAAGAGGAGAGAGATCAGGGGGTCGAAAAGCGGGGCTTATAACTATGTGCAAAGTGCCGGGGAAATGGAATAGCCTATAGCCTGATGTAGCCTCTCTGCCTGGGCAATGTTTCGATGGTTTTGGACGCACCCGCACCTATGAATTTTCGCCCACAATCCATCCACATCCATGCTATCCCATCCAAACACCACCCCATCTATCCACGCATTCGTCCTAAGTTCTCTGTGCTCTCAAAACTAACTGGTTGCCACTGGAGGCATCCGGCTGAAATGCGTCGAGTTGCGTTGCCATGCAGCCGGCGAACCACCGAGGCACTAAACCACCCAGCCACAGAGCCACCCACCCACTGAGCTACCCACACGAAACATCTACAGAATACCACACACACACACATACAGGGAGAAGGCAGGACACTCGGAGATGAGCGCGTGAGTTGTGACACAGAGGCCAAAAGCATTAATAAAAACACTGAAACTAAAGACGGAAAGACGGAATGACTTTAAAATTTTAAGAAATATGACATTTATTTGGAAATAACGAAGAGTTTGATTAATTTCTAATTCCTATTTGTTTATATAAACTATTTCTTTATGATAAAAGATATAAATAAAATAACAAATAATAATTCCACTGTAGTCGAAAGATCTAAAGTTTCATAAACAGCATATAAAAAATAAACAGAAAACTAAAATCCATTACGAATCAATTAAATTGTCAATGTACTCGTACATCCATTTAAGGAACATTAAAAGTTCTGTATAATAGATGAGCCCCTTGACCATTATAACATTTTACACATACGCTTGCCAACAACATATCTGCATAACAATGATAACCATTTAACAATAAATACCGCCCCTACATAAAAACCGCAACGTAACCCCTTGAAATCCCCTCGCAGTAGCACAGTGAAGCTTCGCAGTGAAGCATCAGCCCTAATCCGCTAATTTTCAATTGCCAAATCCCTGCGAAAATCGTAATCTCCGTGCTGTGAATATAGCTAATATATGCATGTATGTAATATATGTGCGTCTGTGTGTCGTTCGGAGGGGTTTTATGACTGGCAAATGTTGGGCAAACATTGAAGAGACCACAGAGTTATACACACAGAATGGGTGACAGGCGGCGAGGGGGGCTAAAGGAGTTTATACAGTACTTAAAAGAGTCAAAGCTTAAATTTAACTGTAATATCTGTTAAGAATATTAGCTATACAATGGTAGTTAATATGCTTTAGGTCCTTTTAATAAAATATAATAAAATAATAATAAAAATATTTGAAAATAGTTTGATTAAATTATAACAGAGTCAAATTTCAAGTACCCATTTTCTGCAACTTGAACTCTCTCTAATCCCTTTGCCCAATTATTTTAATTAAGTAAAGAAGGCAAAAGGTTAAAAGACACCCTCGCACTCATTATAAATGTGTGCTTTTGAGTGTGTGCCCACACATGTATGTGGGTGTGTGTACATCCTTTATAAGCAAACAAAATGCAATTATATAAATATGTATAATGCGCTGGCCAACGATTCTCATTATACAAAAGCCACACTTACACACATACACACACTCGCTTGAATTATGGTACTGAAAGTGTATGTGTGCTTTGAGCTGCATATACTTAACGCATATTATATTAGTTCCTGGTCTATATGCCACATTTCCCCCTCCGATTTATGTATATATAATATAAATTATATATATATATATATAAAGCTCAAAATATTGCTGGCAGCTTCTAATCTGGTTGCAAATGCATTTCCTCCTCACCTCCCCTTTTGTGACAAACCAAAAATGCAAATTAACCAAATTAAAAGTCAAATATGTTTCGCAAAGGGTATAACATATTACACGGGGAATTTTCCTGTCAAAATAAGAATATTATTAAAGCAACTAAAAGGACTAACATGATATAAGAATGAGGAGATTAAACTAATTGTTCTTTACTAAACTCTTTTTTTTTTACTTTAAACAACTAAAATGATCTTAATTTGTAAGGATATTCTCTTGATTTCTTGACCATAAATATAATGCAATAATTGCGCATACGCCACGTTTGCAAGCAACTTGGTGTCATTATTAAACATAAGTCTTAGACGAACTCCCACCCCTTTACTCTTCACTTCTTTTAACAACGTTTCTCCACACATTTCTCTATTAAATTCATTTACTTTCCGTGTTTTTCTATAAGCACACACGTCGTATACGTAATAATTATATTACAGCTCCAGAAAGGTCCCCTAGAGGCCGCTTTTTAAGGCTATAGGGCTAACAATTTTTGTTTGGAGCAACACCATAACACCACCTAACGGAGCAAAGCTGCTTTTCCCTTTGTGTGTGTTTGAAACAGTTAAATAAATTACAACAAATATAACCAAAATGGGTGTAAAAAATAATGGAAAACAGAAAGGATAACAAAGACGTATATGTGTGTTTGGCTGCTGGAAAAATGGCTGGGAAAAAAATGGGAAAAATAGGGAAAATAAGGCTAAGGGTGTTATGCGTGGGCAGCCCCGCCTATTTTTTTGTTGTACCCTCGACCCCCTCCCAGCTAACGCCCACTCGAAGTATATAAAAGCGAAACATGCTGAAAATTCTTACATAAGCACGAAGAGGAGACTCTCAAGGGGGCGGAGGGCAACAAAAAAAACCAACGGGGTTTTCACGAGGGGGGCTGCTTTTGCGCACCACCCAAAGCCCCTACCAAAAAAAAAACTTCCTTCCAGTGTATGTGCGAGCTGCATACATTAACAACAACAACAACAGCGACCGTAAATATTGAAAAATTCCATATCCGTTGTGATGTCAACTCATACAAACAAGAAGAAAAAAACGGCAGATGGCGGCACCTACGAATGTAACATCCCCGCACCCCCACCAAAAAAAAAAAAGTACACACACACCTCCCCTGAGAAATCCTCTCTATAAAAACCTTCCATCCATACCCCTCTCTTATCTCCTTTATATCAGGACAAGAATAAGAGAGAATAAATAAAATAAACCGAGAAAAAATACATATACATATATAGAGACACACACACACTCATACATATATATATATATATATATATATATATGGTATTGTCCTCTAGGGGGCGCCAGTGAGCCGCAGTTGTCGTCGCCTTTTGTGGGCATCAAAAGCCTAAAATCTCCCAAAAAACCCAACCCATTTGTAGGATACATATTCCCCCCAACCAACCATCCCATCCAAATATATCCCAAAACCAGAGCTCGTAAAACAAATTTCACTCAGTATGAAACATTTTTCTCAGATCACAAAATTTATACACAAAATCTTTTATGTAATATTCAAGCAGCAAAATATTATTTAAGTGAGTGCCTCATTTTTTTTTTATCAACACATTCAGTTTGTCAAAAAAATATATGCAATTATTAAATGCCACAATAAATATTTAGATTGCTTAAATGCGTGTAAATAAGTGTTGGCCTTGTTTTCCCTTATAGTTTGGTTTAAATAAATAACTGCTTAATTGTTCTTCAAATATTTCATGTTAAGTTGACTAAATAATTGTTTCATTTCGCTTGCCACTTTGGAAAAGGCCTTACTAAACTTTTTTATTAAAAAATGGATTGCTTAATATATTTTAGAATAGGTTTTTTTTACTCTTTCATTTGTTTTTTATGTGTAGAAAAATGTAATCGAAGTCAAATTTCTATTTAGTACATAAATATGTAAATAAATTAAATTAAAAACTGAAGTTACTCATTTTCATATTAATACTTTCATAACATAAATTTGACCCACATTCTCAAATCTTAAGCTTTAAACAAAAACTGCCAAGAGATTTTCATTTCATTTTTTACAGCCCTGTTCCTAAATTCCCCAGCATTTCTTTTGCAATTTTTTCTTTTTTTTTTTTTTAATATTTGAACCCGGTCCCTATTTTTCTCTCTTTCTCTTCTGTTAAGTAACAGTCATTTTTGGAGAGACGACGTGTCGTTTTAACAGCTCAACGAGAGAAGAAAAAAGCACTTTTTGCATTTTAGGTCAGGTCGGAGTAGCAAAATCTATGCAGCAGCAGCGACGCATGACTAGTTTTTTTCTTTGCCTTTCCTTTCTCCTTCCCTGCCTCTTCTGCTTTACCACCATCTTGTTTAGCCTTCTCTTTCCTTTACTTGCCCCTCTTCTTTAGCCTTTTCTTCTGTCATCGTGAGCTGCCAGCGTATAATTTTCATGGCAAGTTCATTGAACTTGCGAATTTTTTTTTTCGCATTTTTTTTTCCACTACAAGTTTTTTCTTTCTGTTGTTGGTGTATTTGATTTTTGTTGTTTTTTACTCATTGGTAGGTCCAAGCATAAAGTGCCCAAAATAAGAAGCATTCGAAGAAGAAGAGGAGCCACTAGACAAAAGAGAAATTAGGTTTTCTAGTTGCGCCATTTTGGCCAACAGAATTGTTTATGTTTAAATTCCAGCTAAATGTACTACATACATACAAACATTATAAACTAATTCGATAAAGTATTTAAATTACAAAAAATACAGACAAAATTAACCACTTTAAAAAAGATCTTTTTCTATTAACACATAATAATATTATGGTATATCTTTTTAAAAGAGAACTGCAAATCTTCAATATTTTAACGAAAAAATGTATTTATTTTATTGTTTTTTTTATTTTGCCACTTTCTCTAACTAAATTTTCTCTTCCTGTTTAGTTAATTTTCATAAAATTTTCCGACCATTTTCCTCTCCAATTTCGCGACTCTCTTTTGATTTGATGAACTAACCTTAAAGCGGCTCATTTTCCGCTGTTTTACCACGGGCATCTCGGCTGTTTCTCTCCCTTTCTATCCGCCTTTCTGCGTCTCTTTCACACGTTTTGTTTTTGTGCTTTTGGCTTTTCTTTGATTTTCTTGCTTGTGCTTGATTTAATTTTAAATATTTTAATGGATTTTCTTAATTTTGTTATATTTAAGCAATTATTGTCTTAGTTTATGCTTATTTTGTAATTAAAAATTTTGTATTTTATTTTACTCATTGCTTTTGGTTTGTATTTTATTGGTTTTCTTTTTATAACTTGTATTCCAATATTTAAAGTTATACGGTATTTTATTTAAATAATGGTTTTTAATTTATGGTTTCGTTCATTTTTTTTACTTCTTTTTAATTCTTGGACATTATTTTAGACTCTTTTTTGTTTTTGTTTTTTTTCTGGCACACAATTTACTGCGTCGCTTTGTTTGTTTTTAAATTTTCCTTTATTTTTAAACTTTATATTTTTTACACTACCTGCACTGCACGTAAAAAAATTGATTCAAAAAAAAAATTATCAAAGAGAAATTGCATTGCGTTTTCTGCAATAAGTTTCCTTTCTCCCTCTATTTTTCTCTTCCGTTAGCTTTTGTCGCTGCCAGCTCTCTTGCTCTCACAGTCGCGCCGATGACAACAACAAGCGGTGATGCGATAACGATAACGATAACAGCGACTGAATCTCCATTGAGGCGTGGAAATGTGTGGAAAAGTCCGCCGCTTTTCCGGCTTTTCTTTGCCTGTTTATCTGCCTGTCCGTTTTGTGGCTCAATCTGGCTATTTTTTTCTGCATACACTTTTTCTCGTGCAACTTCTTTTTCTCTGCGAGCGTCGCTGCCTTTTCTCTGCTTCTTTCACTTCTCCTTTGCCTCCTTCGTTTTCCTCTATTCACCGTTGTTGTTATTGTTTGGGAGGCGAAAAATCGGAAAAGACAAACAGGACAACAAACAGTTGCGATAAACGACAACGACAACGAACCGCTTACAACTGCCGGCGAACGTCGCCAAAAACGCAGCTTCGTCTTCCTCTGCCTCAGTCGCTGTCTCTGCCTCTGCTGCTGTTGAGGCTGGCAGCGACGCCAGCTGAGGCAGCGACGTTAGCCAAGGCAGCAACGATTCGCGAATGCTGCCACCGAAATATTGTTGCTGCTTTTCATTTTTCCCTTTTTATTAGCTTTCCATAGAAAAATCCTTTCAATTATTTTTTAACATATCATCAGTATTTGTAGTATTTTACAAAGTGTTTAGAAGCCATAAATTTGGTTACAAACAAACACATCATTATGAATGTTCATAAAAACGCCGTTAATTTTGCCACAACAAAAACAATGGCTATATAATTGCATTAATAATCCAATTAACCACAAGCACTGAAATGTTTGGCAAACAAAAAGCTGCAAGAAACAGGCAGAGTGTGAGAGAATGAAAGTAAGAGATGCCCAGCTGCTTTTAATTTTAAGTTAATTTTATTATTGGATTTCAAATAAAGATTGTATTACTTCTTGGAAGGTTCCCTATGTTATTTTTTTTATTATTTATATTTTTCTATATTTCGTTTAATTTTTTATAAATTTTCTTCCCTTTAAACTTTTTCTGAAAAGTTAAAAAACAGAAGGAGGCAGCGCTGTTGACGTCGGTAGTGCGAACAGCGCCCGACCTACGACCACATTAAAAGAGAGACAGAAAGAGAGGGCGAAACAGCGCGAAGGAGTGCAAGGCAGATGGCTTAAAAGAAAAAAAGAAATAGCGAGAGAGAAACAGCCGGCGAAACGTCACTGTTAATGTTAATAACATGCAGAAGCACACTGCAAGCTGTAATTTTTGCTTTCTGTTTTCTGCGCTGGTATCATATCATTATGTTATCATTATCCTGTTATGTTATGTTACATATTCAAATCTTAAAATCATAGCAAATTATTTCTTTCTAAAAACAAGGGATATTTAAAGATTCATTCAATTTTTTGCCTCTTTCTTCTCAAATTCGGCTGTTGCTTATCAGTTGTTCTTTTATTTTTACTTTCATTCCATTACACACGAATCACAGAGAAGACGTGGCAAAATGCAAAAAAAGAGAATCAGTAGAGGTACCCACCCAAAAAAAAAAGAAAACCAAATAGACCAAAAATGTTTGTTGGGTGGGTGGTGATGGGGGCATGAAGTGGGTGGTGTATAGGCATTCTGGATGATTTTCAGGTAGGTGGTTTAAATATGCCTATGTATGTGTGTGTGGCCCCATCTTGATGTACTTTTATATATGTACTACGTGTACCGTGCATTAATGTATTTGCTGTATTTTGGTGTGTGTGTGTGTGACGAGATGTTGACAACAACAACAACAACAAGATGAGGGCCATGTGTGCATTTGTGGAAGTGCTGCGATTAAATCTTACACTCGACAAAAATGTAGCAGTCAAGAAAATTGGAACAATAAATATTAATAAAAAATAAGTTTTTTTAAGTATCAAACTATTTATCTAGTTTTTACGGTATTTCTATAAATATTTTCTACTTTTGTATTTCAAAATCTAAAGAATCTCTTCAAATCAAAATAATATCTAATTGTATTCTTACGATTACAATTCTGAAACTGCTAAAGTCTGATATTATTCATAATTGGAAGCATAAATAACTTTCTTTTAAATCATAAACAAATTACGTATACGTATTTTCTGTGTACCAACAAAGAGCATCTCAGAAGTGGGTGGAGAAGGGAGTTGGGGAAATAAGGCATGGATATAGGCACCCACCTTTCCCTTCTTCATTTCCTCCCACTTACACTCCCATATATACATACAGCCTCATCTTCGCATTATCCCCACGATTTTCCCCATTTTCCTCGCAATCTCCCCCCACTTTTCTTGTTCTTCCACTTTTTTTTCTGCCAATGCTAATTTATTTTCGCCTTTTCCACATTTTCATACCTCTTCTTGCGCTTCAACAAAAGCTGAACAAAGCCAAGAAAGAAGTGCAAGAAAAATGAAAATAAAGAAAACATCAGGGGGAAAAAAACTTCGGAAAAGCATCTCCAACAACAACAACAACTGCATCTGCATGTGCATCTCGACGAAACAACAACAAAAGTTCCAAAGTGCAATAACCGTTTGCCATTAACCCTTCGATAGCCCCAGGGGCTAGCCCATTGACAGCCAATCTCCGCGATCTGTGCGAAGCCAATTGCACAGCAAGAAATGAGGGGATATTGATATTAAAATATTTACGAAACCTCAAAAGTATTTCGAAAATGCACTTAAAGAATTTTTTAAGCATAAAAGTAAACTGTTAACTATTAAATTTGTATCTTAAAAGAACTTTGTATCTTTAAGAACTTAAAACCAAAACAAAAAAATTATTAAAAAATGAAATATAAAAGACTTACCCTTACTCCAATAAATCTGGCCTCCAGAAGTTCCTGTTTCCGTGGATTCAGCGACGTTTGAAATTGATCCATTGCTTTATAATTATTTTCTCCGATACGAATGTTTTTTTTTTGTAATTATTTCAGATATGATTGTTTTTTGGACAGAGATTTTTTTTAGTTTTTAAAAGTTTTTCTTATTAACATTTTATTGTTGATTTAATGCGATTGCAAATGTCGGCAATAAATGCGACAAGATTTGTCAGAGCCATGGCAATAAAATGGCAAATTCATCTGAAAAAAAAACAACAATCGCTATTATTCCATATATTTATGACACGCACTGTGTGTGGCTAATATAAAGTCCCTTATCTAAAGAGATTTCCACTTATCAACAGCATTTCGGTTTTATTTATAGCTCCAAACAAAAAATGACCAAAATTATATTATAAATTGTGTTTCAGTTAAACGTTTTCATTAATACTTGTATTTGTAAGATTAGAAGTCAAGAGGAATGCACCAAACAGAGGTTGTTTAGTTCTTATTTTGGCAATTAAGGTTTAGTAAAGCTAAATCCAATGTAACACTGAGGTTCATTTACCATTAAATTTAATAAGAAGCAATAGAAAATTACGTTTTTTTTGATTACACGGTTTTAAATTTAAAACATATCCGAAATTAAAAGTACAAAATTTACATTTTTACAAATAATAGCGATTTTAAAGTTTATAATTTTAAAACTACAACTTAAATGGTTAGCCTATGGGTTAATCTTCCAAGCTGAATTCCCAATAGGTTTTTGTCCGAATCGAATCTTTTGCTGCTGCTGCTGCCTATTTTGTTGTTGTATTACCTACGCTTTTGCGATCGGCATCTCAAATCCTCCAATTGGAGTGAGATTTTTGTTGTCGCTGCTCTTTCTTTTATTTTTGCGCACACGAGAAGAAAATGTAAATCAAAGAGTAGGTCTTGATAGCGGAAAAGACAAAGATAAAACGCCCAACTATGCCTACTAATTGGGATATGTACATATGTATATACATATATGTATATAGCTACGCTTCTAACTGCCCACAAATACAGACACACACACACACGTACGTACATTAAGTAGCTTTCAATGGTTTTCATTTGATTTTGATTTTTTTACCGGTATTTGTTTGCTTTTGTTTTTGCGAGTGTATTTATTTCAATTTACTTTTACTCTTTTGCATTTATGTGTGTGTGTTTGTGTGCGGGAATAAAATCGCCGGTTGTGAAAAAAATAAAAGTCACTACAACAATTACAACACTACGAAACGTTTTTTCTCTTGCTTATCGCTATCTCGCTCACACTCGCTTTTCGTTTTCTTTGCTATGCTTTTTTTTTTTCGTTTTTGCACACAACGCTGCGAGGTTAAGTTTGCAAATTTGGGAATATTTTTCTTTTATAGCGATTTCTACGGCTTTTCCGCCAACCACACAATTCAATGCAACAAGATTGATTTACCATACCATTTAGTATAGATAGCACATAGATTCCGGTGCCGATCGGATCGGAGATTGTCTTAAACTTTAAATTCAAGTCATTTATGTTAGGGTTTTTGTTGTTGTTGTTGCTGCTGCGGGTACTTCTTTTTTTTGAGCTTAATGTGTGGAAATTTTTTGGCGTGGTACTGCCGGCACGGCACTCCAGTGTTAAGGGCCAGTCGCCATGATCACAAAATGTGTTTACTTTGGTTTTTCACCGCCGATTTTTATCTATTTTGTCACAGTAAAAAAATATTCACAAATATTCACACGAACTCACACACGCAGATATGGGCTAAAAATATACTGTAATTAATTATAACAAAAAAATACCAAGAAATAGCGGCAGCACCTAACTTAAAGGTGTGTGTATAATCTACGATAAATAGGTGTCTAGTTTAGGATCGTGTCTTAGCTAAACCACATTGGTTTAAAATGGGCAATGTCGATAATATCGATATGTTGAATGAGCTCTATCGATTTACTGATATTTTTCTGTATTTTTCAACTAGCCAGCTGCGGTCACACTAGTTTCATTCACTTTCAAGTAAAACCATCGGTTTATGCTAGGCGGCGTGCGGCAAAAAAGAAACCGAAAAGCAGCCAATTTATTGTTGTGATCCGATCCTGTTTCTCCAGGCTTCATTTAACATAAGTACGTGTTTTTTGTTTAGTGCTTAAAGTGCGAGGTTACACACATCCAGCCATAGCAACAACAACAAACGAAGAGCGAGCGGACACGCAAAAAACAAAAAAGTAAAAAACCGAAGAAAGAAAACGAAGTACGCAAAAAGGAGAAAAGAGCAGCAGAAGCAGAAGCATTTACAACTACAGCAAAAGCAAGTGATTACGCATATTTCGTATGTTGTTCTGGTTTGCCATCTCTAAAAAATTACTTTCTTTTTCCCATACACAAAATTCGATTAATTGCTGGGAAGAAATATAGTATAACGTTTTTTTTTTTTTGGTTGTTTTATAAACAAAATTTGTAAAAGCCGCCAAAAGGCGCCGCTGCCGTCGTCACAGTCGACGCCAAAGAAAGTGTATGTGTGTGTGCGCAAGCAAAAGGCGAAAAAAAACCAAGCCCAAAAGTGAAATTTCTCTCCGATTTTTTTTTGTATTTTGCCTTGTTAAATATTTAAATCTAAACTAAATAAAAGGCATTCGGCGGCCTGTGTTTGTGTGTGAGTGTGCTTCATTCAGCAAAATAAAGGAATGGAGAGAAAAGCGAGAGAGATGTGTAGAGAGAGCCTTTTATCAACGGCTATCAGCGGAAATATTTGTTGCCGCACCCCGCTTGACCTTATTCTCTCTTGCTCCCTCTCCTGCTTTATCGCCCTCTCTTTTTGCGGGGTGTGCAAGGTGCAGCCGACGTCGACGTCGCCGCCCGCATTTTGCGCGTTGACTCATACGCACACAGAAATGCCGCAAACACATACGAACACGCCCCCACCGCCCCATCTCCTTTTCATCACATTCGTTATCCCCTCTTCCCTTTTGGGATCGTTTACCGTATCGTTAAATACCGTTTACCGTATTTTGCGGTATTTTTGCCAAAAATACTGCAATTCAATTAAAGGAAATGGTAAAAATAGTAATCGGTAAATCGGTTACAAATTGTTAAAATTTCTAAGAAGTTTTGATTGAAAGTAAAGTTTTGTAGAAAAGAGTATTTGTCATTCTATTATCACAATATTTTTTACTGTTGCTAAATTCTAAGAACATTTTGTGGTATTTTTTGTCACTGAAAATTCACGAAAATTCTTAGAAACAGTCTTGTTTTAAACTCAGTTATTTTGTGAGGTCGTTTTTTATGTGATTCGCTTTGGGGCATTTTTTGTATACAATTCTGTTGTGTATTTATCTCACGGTGACCCGTTTTCGGCGTTATTCTTCCCCTTCAAATTTCTTGATCTTTACGAACGTGCCAATTTTTTGGATTCTGCTGCTAATCGGAGAACCACTTTGACATTAGCGTTAGATCATCATGATCGTAATCGTTCTAGCTTCTTCAACTCTATCTGCATCATCATGTTCCATCTTTTCTTTTTGTTCATCACGCCAAATAAGCTAAAAAAAAAAATGTAAAAAATAAAGGAAACTGGAAACGTGACACAGAAAAAATGATTGGAATTCATGTTTTACAGTTTTTAATTAAGCTCAAGTTCAAGATCAATTTGTGCCTCCTGTTTTTTTTTAGTTTAATATTTAGTATTTCTTTATTATTTCTGACTCACCCCTTGATGATTCTCTAACAACTTGTTTTTGATGTGTGTCACACGTACACCGTATGTTTCCCCCATTTTCCCCAACATTTGCTAATTATTATTTCTTAGTTTGGTTACTAAGGGGCGTCAAAAGCTTTCAGCAATAAAACAAAAAGCGAACGAGGCGAAAAAAGAGAATTATGCGAAAAAAATGCGTTCTCAGTTCCTCCAAAAACTTAACCACTGAGCGGTTGACAATTTGTTTGTACAAAAGAGAGGACTTCGTGGTGTGTTTGGCTTATTAAGTTCATTGATTTTTAATTTTCCACTCTGTGCATTTTTACAATTTTGCCGTAGCTTGAAAATAATGTTAATTTTAGGGGTAAGTTATAATCAAAATAAAATAAATATTATGCATTACTTGGTATTTTTCAATAGAACGTAAAAATAAAAGAATAGAAAATGTTAATCAGGGATTCAGAATAAATCTAAAATAAAAATATTTGTTTATACTTTTTAGTAGATCATAAATACGAAATATTTGTAAACTTTTAGGCTATATAATATTTGCGAACAACAAAAGTCTATAAATTTACAGAATTTTGTTTGTAGAAAGTTGATTTATTAGTTCAAGTTCCCTATAAAAGATGTCATGGCAACCGTGGCTACGAAAATTGAGCCACATTTACATTTAGTTTGTTTATTGATATTCCCAGAAATCAAAATGTTATTAAAACTATTAATAGGGTCAGTTGAAATACAGTTATAATCTATAAAAATACAAAATTCTAGAAAATTAACAGTTAACACATTTTGAACTTTTTTTTTACCCTGACCTTTATCTAATATAATTCTCCGACAGGTGAGAATAGATTAACGACAGATGTAGCAAAAAAAAAAAAAAATATCCACTGACTCATGATCTTCACGATCTCTCGCAGAGTGACACAGTTTCTTAACATTTTTCTCATCTTTTGTTTGGCATCTGCGGGCATTTGCTAACTTGGCCCAAAGGCAGAAGATAGCGCAACTCGGAAACTTAGCCTAATTTATAGCCATCAAGCTGTGATTTGCTCTAATTTCACTTCTAATGGGAGTTCGTCAAGGGAGACAAACAAATCAGACAACAAATGCGTTCTTTTTCTTGGCCAAGAAACTTTATTATGCCCAAAGGCTTGTTTAATACGCATTATTGTTGTTGGCCTAATGCAGGGTTGATGTACACTTAATTTGCTTTTTGGGCAAAAACGTAAGAAAAGTTTCATGTAATGTGATTTGCCAAAGTGAAGAGTTCTGATTAATTGGGATTTTATGATGTCTGTCAAATATCTCATTAATACATATTTATGGCATTGATTATCAGTTTTCTGTTTTAATGGCTTTATAAATTCTTAATTAAATGTTAAAACAAAGATTGATCAATATTTTCCCATCGCAAGGCATTTAACTTTTAGAGATCTTCCCAGTTGTTTATCTATTACAAATACAAATCGACAAATTCGCGTAATAATTTATATGTTTGTATACGTTTTCTTCAAGTTTTCTTACATCATCGTATCTAGCATCTTTAGAAGTTCTCTGTTATATATATATATATATATAAACGAGTATATATACCTTATACAGGTTTTATTTAGGTTCTCAAGTGTGTTTCTCCATGGCTTTGTTGTTGCTGTATCGCATTTGAAGATATTTTATCACAGTTGACTATGCCTAGGTTTTAATTATGCTCTCCTCGCTTCAGAAAACACTTCCCACGCATTGTTCGTATATGTACCTATTTTTCTTCTATATATGTATACCTTTCGGTGTGAATTAAGGTTTTTTTTTCTTACTGTGCAGAGCATAAGATATTGCTATCTCCAAAGGCAGATCAAACTTGTTCGTCCAAATAAAACGCTTTGTAAATGGCTCTGAGCCACGCATTTCGCTTGACAAGTTTTCCTCAGCTGTTGTGCAAAGAAAGTTGTAAAAAAAAAAGATGTACAACAAATGAACAAGTTCCCCAACACTTTCTCAGGCTGCGAAAAAAAAGATACTTTGCAATTTCGAGAAGGGGTCAGAAAAAATGTACAATAGTTCAAAGCGACAGGGCCGCAGAGGCAATTAAAAAAAAGCATTAAGCTGGGAAAATCATTCAGAACATTTTCAGTCGTATTAATAGCTGTTGTATTTTAAGGGTCTTAATAGATTCCAAATTGTATAATATATAATGACTATTTACAAATATATTTTCTTTATTTTACAAAATAATTCTTATATTAATTCATAATTGATATATAGATATATAATTTTGTAACAAATTTTTCTTTCTGTGTTGAAGCAAATTTTAAACTTGACATTGAAAGCGTTGCACGCGACTGCGCAGCGGCGTCGAAATGGTTGACTAAATGAAAAAAATTCAAATTTGTGACTCAGCCAGAAAAAATAGCATTCCAATGAGAGTTATTTTCGTAGACAATTCTGACAGAATGCGCCGTAAATAGTAGTAAAATAGCATAGCTTTTTGTATTTGTAAGCTGTTATAACTTGTTTTGAGTATGCGAAATACTATGGGTACTGTTATTGAGTGTAACTTGAATAATATTAAAAAGTCAAAAGCTGAAAGTTAGAGTAGTTATTACAGTATTTCCATAACCAAAAAGTATACGGAATAATAACATTATAAACAATGAGAAGTGCTATCGATAGATATATCAAAGCATCGATAAATCGAATCCTTGTTTATTATGAATCGAATTATGTTATATAGTGTGATTCGCCTTAATAGCACAAGTGCATTGAACTGATCTAACGGAGGAATGGCCATTTCTGCAATGAAATAAGAAAAGTTCACTTGTAGAGATTTTCTTTTCAGCTTGATTAATGCACTCTATATACACCATTTCCGTCTCTTTCTTATGGCTGCAAACCATCTCTTTTCCACTTCTTTCGAGTGTTCAGACCTGCATTTAATGATGTACAAAAAAAAGAAGAATAAAACCCATATTGAAATGCAAAATTCCCACACAAAGTCAAAGAAGTTGTGATGACAAGTTGCAAAAAAGCAATGAGACAATATTATGCGTGCATTTTCCATATTTTTTTTTTTTGCAACACATATGAGTCGGTTTATTGAACTTAATCTTGTGCGGAAGTTTTACAAAATCACGCCTCTTCACTTTGGAGAATGCAATAATAGCAGAAAAAAAAAATACAAACTAAATGAAATGAAAAAAAGAAAAGCGGGGCGACAAGAAATCGGCTGCACTTGTTTTTAAATTCTGCCAATGGCGCAGCAAAATAAATCAAAAAAAAAAAGAGAGGGAAAACGCTGTGGAAATGCGGGGCTAGGCTAAAAACTTGGCAGAAAATTAAACCCAGTCAAATAGCAGACAGAAAACCAAAAAAGAGGCGTGGCATTTAAAGGGATTTTTAGCATTTCAATTGCTCAATTATGCCTGGTATTTTGTTGATCTGATTTTAGTTTGCTTTGTTTTTTTTTTGGTGGGGAGTTCAAGGCAAAGGAATTTTTGCCATAAAATCGTTCCAGTAATTACCATAAACTTATAGGATAGTCTTATAAACATTTTCTGCGGTCTATAAATACGGTTTGTGCTTTTGCCCCGTCTGTGCACATAGAGAAAATTATAGTGATTTTTTTTAATTTGCGACGAAATGTCTGAAAGTTTTCTTAAAAATCAAAGAAGAAGAATAAAGACCAAAGAACTGTATTTAATATTTAAGAAATAATACATATTAATGAACTGGCGATATTTTTTCTGTCTGCATTAACTGTAACTTTGTTAACCACTAAATCGCTCCAAGGTTATAGCCAACAAACCACAACAACACGGGGGCACTCAACCACTAACAATAACAATAATACCATAACAACGCCAACAAGGCCTAAAGTAAACTGAAATCGACTAAAACTATATATATATATATATATATATATTCATTAATTTAACAGTTAGGCTTTGAAATGAAACTAGCAAAACAAAGAGAAAGAAAAAATAAGATATAGCAGAGCAAACATGGAACTCTGACACGAATTTCACGAAGCACACGCAACACGCATCCCCGAAGATGGAAAACTGTTAGCTAAAAGATATAGTAAGCTAAAGATATAGACCCGAGAGATACCCAAGGGATCAGAGTTTTAGAAACATGAAATAAGAAAATATATATTTTTGGTTCTTTTTTTTTTTTACATGATTGACTTGATTTCCAAGTAAAATGAAAGTTAAAGAGAAATGATCTCTTAACAACTTGTAAATCTAGTATAAATCTAGCAGCTAGTAGAGGAATATTAGAAATACCTCAACTGCCTCACCTGATATACATATTTAGTTGTATATACTATACCCCTTTCAGGTGTCATTAGAGCAGACGCTCCACTAATGGTATAATGCCAACATAAAGAGGCGAAGGAAATTAAGGCAATGCCAAAGGCCAGAAACGCGAAGAGGGTGACAAAGAGAAGAAGAAGAAGAAGCAGTGAGAGGATAGGTATGAAGGCACGAAAGGCCCGTTTTTGTGGGAACTGGTAATAGCGGTAAACTCGTAGACTTTCGTGCACTTTAAGCATTAAACTAAACTCTTCGAGTTGCACATGCCACACATCACGCTTGGATAACCACCCACAAAAAAGTCAAAACTATGTACAGTAAAGCATCCATAATATAAAGTGCAAATCGATTATATAGATTGTATCTAAGATTTCGATCTCTAAGTCATCAATAGAATGTAGTAGGATTTATGCAGAAGATTGATACATCGTAGATCATTCAATTTCAAAGTTTAAACTTTAAACTTACCAACTATTCCTTATACCAGAGTCTTTACTGTAATAATAAAAATAAAAGCCAGTCGTGGCTGAAGACCATGAAAAACTAAACTCAAAAAGTAGAAGACGCTAAAAACTGACGTCATTGGTAATCCACCACCAAAAAAAAAAAAAAACAAAAAATTAATAGGGGAATAAACGGAAAAGCTGTGAAGAAGAAGAAAAAAACAAATGAAAACCCAAATTGAAATCGAATGGGAAAACGAGCAAAACCATGATATAGGTAATAAACAAATCGGACGTCCAACGGAGCTGGGAGATTTAAAATATATATCTATATATATATATAGTTTTCTTGTATAGCAGAAAATGTGCAGGAAAATGGCGGATTGTGAAAAACTTCATAAATTCTCTCGATCGGTCGATTCCTACGGTCTGTTCAAAATCACTTGGGACCAAATAAATATCAGCCAAACGGTTCGATTTTTCATACTAAATAATTGCCCAAGTTCTCTTCAAGTGTATCAAAATCGGGAAAGGGTAGTTTATATATATATATATATATATGTTTTTGGTGGAAAAGCGCAAACATTGTTGCCAAATGAATGAAAGTACTTTAGTTTGCGGGCTCGTTCGTGCGAGAAAAGGTGAAAAGAGATTTTTAGTTTCAAAACAAAACTTTTTAGCCTTTGAAGTAGTGAAAGATTAATGTTGAGCTTAGCAAATATTAATAAAAAAAAAAATGCTTCAATAACGATTTTTCATGTCAAGCTAAAGTTGAAATGCAAACAAAAAAACCTTTGAAGGCAAACTGAATGTAAAAAATCTGGGAATAGTTCTACTTATATATGGAAAATATTAGTATTTTAACAGTGTAAATGAATATTTTCAAACAATATATAAAAAGCGTTTTAAATTTTGATAAATATCAGATAAAATAACACACAGACGTTTGTGTTTGAAATACAAATATTTGACAGTGACAAATGAGCATTGAAGAAAATAAACTAATTACTAGCTGATTTCCATTAAAAAATCTTAAAGGAAAAATAATATCTAGTGAAAATCTTTTAAAATTTTTATTATAAACAAATGCTATAGTTTATTAAAGTAAAGTTAATCAACATGAAGATTGCTGGAATCTAAAAATTAATATTTGATGAACATGAAAGAGCAATTAATGTTGACACACCAAATAGAGGAAACGAAATTCCGTTTTTGTTTAAATTGCAAACATGAACTTTGGCTAATTTATGCACAAAGCTGGCTGGTTATTTTTGGCGGGGTGTGAAGGGGTTGTTGGTGGTGCTGATGGTGGGTGGTACTAGGATAAACAACTAGACAATGACGTCATGGCGTCAGGTGAAACGACTTTCTGTTGTATTTTATACACCAAAAAGGTAACAAATGAAATTTCCGCAAAACGCAGAACCACCAAATTCAATGTTTGGATCTTTTCGTTCTCAATATATATATATATATATATATATATTTCTGGTACTTTTATTTACCAAAAGCATTCTATTTTTTGCCCGCCTTTAATTAGAGGGAAATCTTTTTTTTATGCCAGCCATTAAAAACTACAAATTCATTCCTGCTTTGTTTGGTTTTTTTTTATTATAACAATTAAATCGGTTTTTACGATTTCGGTTAAGGAAAAACTTTATCTATATTTCCATAAGGCAAATTCCCAAACGAAAATAATCTAATCATCAGTAATTTTTATTTCATTATTTTCTAGAGAAAGTCGAAAGAAAAAGCTGATTTGCTAATGGTAAATGCACGAAGTCAAATTTCTAGAATAACAAATAACAAAAACTTGATAATGTTTGAGGAAATTATAAAGAAATAATCGTATGTTTGTTGTCTTAAGCTATTAGCGTTTTAGTTTATGTGGTAACTTCAAGTTCTTCAATTTGGTTTTCACAACCAGTACATATTAACTATGGGAGCCATATCTCGTTTAACTCGACGGTTGACTTCCAAGTCAACTTTTTTCAATTACAAAAACGCATAAAAATCGAGTCTTAATCGAACTCGTCGATATTTCAATTGAAAATGGGAAATTCCTTGTCGTATTTGTCCAGTTTTACTAACATTTTTTCTTTTACTTAACTTGTAGAGTCTGTGGAATGCACAAAATGCTGTTGGGACCATATAATCTTGGCCATAATGTTAAATTTAGAATGAAAGAAAAATGCAGATGCGGAAAACTGCAGTCTTCGGGATCGTAAAACGTTTTTTGGAAATATTATTGTGATCATTTTAGTGCTCCATAATTTCTTGCATTCTTGAGTTGCGTTGAAGTTGTGGAATTTTCTGAAAATTGTGTGCAAAAAAGTTTGCCTTTCGGATTTTGAAAGCTAATTTATATTTTATTTCTTATTTTTTTTTTTGTTCACCCGGTTTTTTCCGTATTTTTGCGTTGTCAAGCTCGCGCACCATTGCGTATGAGTAATATGCAATTTAACAAGTTTGCTGCCGCTATTTCCCAGGTGTTGCTGTTAGCAATTGCCCAACAATCCTCCTTGACAATTCAATTGACTCAACATCATGGGTGTGGGAAGTTTTTTTTTTCTTTTTTCTTTTTTGTAGCCTTTTATATTTGCGCTCTCTCGAGTAAAAATTGATTGACGTGCAGCTCTAACGTTGATTACTCATACGCAGTGGTGGCCCAACTGGTTGACTGACTGACAATTGTTTGGCCGTTGTTGTTTCATTTGGCTGACTGACTTGTTGCCTCCGGATTCATTCGACAGCAGCAGCAGCTGCCTTTCCTGCCTGCCTGCGCGCTTTCCATTCAATTTTCCACTTTTCCACAGCCGCGTCAAATTGAAAGGCGGCTAGAAAAAAATAAGTAAACTGAGTAAAAGACGGAAGAAATGGAGATATAGGAAATTGGTCTATTTTTGAAATACCCTTTTATATCTTGGCAGTTTATTTGGATTCGTTTTTTGTGGGGCAACAGAGTAGCTTGTCTATCTAAAGTCTAGACAGAAATTGTGATTAAAGTTTTTTGCTTAACAAAAATATATACTGTAGTTCTTACTCTTTAAAGAAATCTTTTTATAAATACAAAAACCTCAAAACCTCGCTGTATCTTCTCGTGTAGCAAACCATGAACAACGAATTCGAGGCGTTTGCCTTTCAATGCGGTTAATATTTTTCGTATAAACAGTTGAAAATGTATCCAATTTTGTACTTTTTTTTCGGTAATTTAAATACCTTAGTAACCCTGAGCTAGTTGGGAATTAATAACCAAGTTATGGTGGTGGGAAAAAAGCATTCTAAATCCTAAAGTGGAATATCAGCTTGAATGGTTTAACTCTTGAATGAAATTGGCCGATTGCCAAATGGCCACGTGTGTCTCGATTTCTCTTTGGATCATTTATAGAAGGGAATAGCCTCAATGCGTAGTTTTCAATGCCTCAATTTATTGCAATCGATGACGCAGTAAGCAAATATAAAAAGGGACTTGGGCAAGGGGCGGAGGGGGGAAGAGGGAAATGAATGGTCACAAAAGGCTAATTGCAAACGGCAGCAGCGCAAAAACCCCAGAGTCATTTTGGCCCGGTCTGCATTATGCTGCTATATGTTGGCCTTTATGTTGCCGTTGTTGGCCCGGTTCGCCATGTGTAAATAGTTCAATGAACTTTTCATTTTATGCTTCATTTGCGACTCGAACAAAGCAGAGAAACAAGCCACAAAACACGAAACTTGGCAAGTCGAACATGGGAAATACTCTATATAAATTTACATCTGCAATAAATTTCAAATACTATTAGTAGTAAAAAAAAAAACCTTGTTTATTACTCAATAATTGGAATATTCATTGGAAAAACTAATAAAATGTAAATGTAAAATAGTACGATCTCTGCAAAATGAAAAATACCTTTTGTAAGAGCATTGAAAGTGTAAAAAGTACAATGGCGAATCATTGACGGCTTTTCTTATTGCCATCGTTTGTTACGTAACCCCGAGAAAAGCTGAAAAGCCAAGACAAAAAAAACAATCAGTAAACCTGTGAGCTGACTGTTAAGTTGACAGCTGCAATCTTTTTTTGGGTTGTAAAACACAAATACGATCGTGGTTTCCTTTGGCAGTTGACCATTCATAACGGGCTATTTACATTCGCACCTTAAATATTTATATAAAAGTTTAAACAACAAATAAAAAATGATGGCAAGACAACGACAAGAAATATGCGTGTATTTCACTTTTTGGATTTGCTGACTATCCAAACAGGAAGCACTTATTTATTTCTTTAATTATTTATTTATTTGGGTATTTGTTTTTTTTTTTTCTTATTCTTCAGACAGAAAGTTTGAGCGTGTGAGTGAAAAGATCCCGCCATCATGAGCAAGAAGCCGACAGCCGGACCGGCGCTCCACAAGGTCATCATGGTGGGCAGTGGCGGCGTGGGAAAGTCCGCCCTCACATTGCAATTCATGTACGATGAGTTCGTTGAGGACTACGAGCCCACCAAGGCCGATAGCTATAGGAAAAAGGTGAGTATTTCTATGATGGAGGTTCTTGATTCTAGGAAATTAAATGTAATTATGAAGAATTTTTGGACTTTCAAGTTTTTGAATTTTTTAGTGTGAAAAATCAAAAGAAATAAACTAATAAATATAATTTACCAATAGGTTGTGCTGGATGGCGAGGAAGTACAAATAGATATATTAGATACGGCTGGCCAGGAGGATTATGCCGCCATCAGAGACAATTACTTTCGGAGCGGCGAGGGTTTCCTCTGTGTCTTCTCCATCACAGACGACGAAAGCTTCCAGGCAACCCAGGAATTCAGGTGAGTGTGTCAAGCGGCTCTCTCTGGCGTGCATTTTCCACTTGGTTTTTTTCCTCTCTCGCATTTTCCCCCTTTTTCCGCATTTTTTTCTTGAGGTCTTTTGAGAGACTCGCGTTTTGCGTTCATCTCAGGCTGACAAGTGTCGCGGTTTTATTTCTTACATGAGTTTTATTTTGTCTTTTTTTTTTTATTATTATTCTGTGGTGCTAATTAGTAACACAAGATGTTCAGTTGGTTCCCTCTTTTTTTTTCCTGCTTAGAATGTGTAATTAATATTTATTCATTTCTTGGTCTGAGGCTTAAATGAGTGTACATAACAAATTACAAAATAACAATTGTTTTGGGAATTAATGTTTTTTGTTCGAACTTTTTTGTTCTAAATAAATTTGATGAGTAAGTTTGTTATCAATTCTTTACTTCCTGACTCAAAAACTTCATATGTTTGACTCATTTTTCCGTTTAATTAATGATTGCTAGCTTTTCAATGATGAGTAAAATGGCTTTTGGTGATTATTATTTCTATTTTCGTATTGACAACTAGTTATTTCTCTCTCTGTATTTCTCTCCACTCCCTTAAATATTCACTAAAGTCCAAGTTAATTAACCAACCCCTTAATATGCCATACCTATCGCTTTATAATCCCATTTTAAGTATGCCATATCATGTCCTTACAATTCCTAACACTGAATATTCCATGTCGAAGTCATAAAATTTCCACATATAACCCCCTATTTTCTCAATGCCATCGTCATAATTTAGTTATTCAAACTTGGCAGCTTAATAACGCTGCAGGCAGATAAATATGGTTGGAAAATTGATATTAGATGTCAGGGTGTGAATGGCTTGAGATAGGTGTATACATCTATATTCATATATACCCTTATATTTATGCGTTGTCTTGTTCGTTTCAGTGTGTTTACATAAGTACAACCGCTTGTCTCGTTACTTATAAATGGAGTGCCATACACTGAGTCACTTAATTTGATAACTGTTTATCTTTTAGGTCTATTGAGGTTTTCATTTTTACACCAGCAACTGGGATTAAAATTGAAATTGTAGAAGGAAAATTTAATAACTTTCAGTTTGATATGAAACTGAGGGCTTTTGACTTCTCCTTCTCACTTAGCCTTTTCCTTTTATTAACAATTGTTAATATTTTATCTCGTATTAATGTACATTTTTTTTTGCTGAACTTTACAGAGAACAAATATTGCGGGTGAAGAACGATGAGAGCATACCGTTCCTGCTGGTGGGCAACAAGTGCGATCTGAATGACAAGCGCAAGGTGCCGTTGACCGAGTGCCAATCGAGGGCGCAGCAATGGGCGGTGCCCTATGTAGAGACCTCGGCTAAAACCCGCGAAAACGTGGACAAGGTGAGCTTGGGGTTAGATCGTGGCTAGAATATGTCGTATATTTTATCTCGGAGGATCCGTTCGCGAAACAAATTTGAAAAACTTTTTTGGAAATTGGCAAGCTAAAAATGTTTTTTTTTTAAACAAAATAAAAACTGCACTCGGAGTTTTTTTTTGTGTTGTTGCGTTCAACTAGTTTTCCTACTAAATAGTTCATTTGAATGTGATTAGTTTTGCCTTTGTTTCACTTGCAAACAAAAAGCATTCACTGAGTAAATTTAATGTTCTCACAATCAAAACAGTCTTATCAAGTGGTTTAGGTTTTCTATAGAACAGCTAGTTTTTGATTAGAGAATTCAATACACATTCACCAAAAAATCATTCTGATAATTAAGGGCAGAAGTATAATTATTCTTTAGAAATTGATGTTAATTTTAAGAGATTAATTTTGTAATGCTAGTAAAGTAAAGTAGCAAGATCGTTTAGGGACAAGTATGGTATGGAATGCCTTGTGGTTTACATTCCAAATAACATTAAACATATTCCACATTGAAAACAAGTTCAAAGCTCTTTACGTTATTTCCTCTCTAAATATAATCTATCTTTATAGTTCTACACTCCATTCAAGGTTAACATTTTTCAATGATAATGATAAGTGGGGGGGCGTTCAGATAACAACGTAAATACGTCTGAGCTGCTTTTGGTATGCTTTCTAATGAAAGAGGGAAACAAATCTAATCAGGAAGCAAACCATCAAGGGAAAAACCAAATAATAAATTCATTTGTAATGGGGAATTAATCTTGTAAGCTTTCCAAATGAATATATATTTTTAATGTTAGTTAATTAATATAAGATATTGGGGGCCAATTTCATTAAAGTTTGCACATTTTATCAGTAGCAATATTTCGTAGAAATTTGCTTATTTATTTTACTTTTAGAATACAGATACTTTTTTCCAATAGAAAGAAAAACGACTTTAGATTTTAACACTATTTTGTAGCCCCTGCCACACATACACAGCGAGCCACACACAGATACACACACGCACACAGCTACAACAGAAAAGATAAATGCACTGCCAAAAATCGTAGCCTAATTTACCTCGCTTTCAACGTTGTTGCCTTTAACAAATATATTTTATTTCAACTTTAGTTTTTATTCTGTGTTAATAAATGCCAAAAAGCTAATAGAACTCTATCTTAAAAAAGAAAAAAAAAAAAAAAAAAACCAAAATGTGTGTGTGTAATTATGTTGGTTCTCGATTTTAATATATTGACTTTAGCGTTTACTAATTGACTTTCTGATGCTGAATTTGTATATGACTTAATTCCCAATCCACAATTACAGGTATTTTTTGATTTGATGCGCGAAATAAGATCACGAAAAACCGAAGATTCGAAAGCCACGAGCGGGCGTGCTAAAGATAGATGCAAGAAGCGGAGACTTAAGTGTACCCTACTTTAGGCATTAGGTGCATACAACTCTTCCACTATCTCAAATACGATTTATAATATTTGTATCCTATATGAATATACGAGTATATATATATATATATATATACATCCCCACTTAACCTGTAGACAAACACCCTCTAATTCCTTTGCTTTTAACCCCCCAGCTTGTTTGCTTTTGGCACTTTCTCTATTTCTTCTACTAATATTATTTTGGTTGATTTTATTTATATACAATATATTAATGTTATATTTCCGCTTGTTGTATAAATTTATATGATTTTGTATCATATTTGGTTTGCCAAGACTACACATTTGAACTAACTAACACGACTACACTTAATTTAACAAGAAAGCCTAAATCTTTAAGATTAGAGTAGCACTGGATATATATTTGAGATAGGATGCTGGAAAAACATCGATAGTAATGGCAAGAATATCAAATGATCGTTTAAAATTCGATGTTTAAAAGCTTTTTATTATTATAGTTTAATATACTAACAATGGGTTGCCAGCTTCTCTATTTTCAAATCTATAAAAATTTATATAATGGTGAAACAAGAAGTGACAGGTTAGGTGTTGTTCAAGAGATTTTAGTATGGACATTGGAAAAAAAAGTTGTATTACTTTTGAATGACTATTTTATACACTGGGGGATTTTTTTGAAGAAACTCTTTCCACCTACACAAAAAGAAAAACACACACATTTGTACATACACGCTTATACAAACACTTTTCTAAAACAAGATTGATTGATTTTTTAAAGCATTCTCTCCAGTTTACTTGAATTTGCTTTAGAGACATATATGCCTGAAATTTTCACTTCATTTAATTTGGTTTGTTGAATTTCATAAAAACTTTCTTTTGGTGTTCGAAAACAATAAGTTAACTGTACAGAGAACAGTGATTTTACCCAAATACAATACAAAATGAATATTTTGAGATCCATTAAATTGAACTTAACTTATTTCTAACTAAACTTGAATGTTGATAGAAAATCCCTGTTCTCTGGCGAATGATAAAAGTTTAAAACACTATTTAAACTTTTCGTTTGATCTACTTTCTAATTTGGTTTGTTTTTAGCAACTTTTCAAAATTTCTGTACTTATAGAGAAACAAATTAACCCCACCACCTGAAAAATAATAAAAATGAATAAGAAATATAAAGTTTTGTACTAATAAAAGATTTTTATATATCTAGGTATTTTATGATCTAATCAGGGATATTTCATCACGTAAAAAACAACGTCAGACGGACGTGAAACAGCCGCCGAAGCCCAATTCTCATTGCTGCCAACTGCTGTAGGATGAACAACAACAACAACAACAACAACAAGCGACTTTAACAACAACAACAACCATACGATGAACAACAAACAACTGCAGCAGCAACAACTTGAAAAAAAAACAACGGCCACACGGATAACACCAACAAACAAACAGAATAAAAAAAAATGAAGAACAGAAGCGATATGTTAATAAATAATGAACTTAGAAAACACCAGAAAACACACACTTACACAAAAATAAAATAAAAAAAGCAGAGAATATCAAAATTATTTGCCACACTCAAATCCAAGTTAACTTGCATTGTAATATACATAAATATATATTATTTAGGCAACAAATTTTCCCCGTAAAAACATCAAGTTAAAAGCACACAGACAGGCAGCTTAAAAATTCTGTCGTTTAGTTTTTTTCTTTTTGCTTTTTGAATTATTGAGTGATTTTTGTGTTGCCCTCTCCCGTCTCGTACAAGAAAATGTTAAAACTAAAACAAAAAAAACTAAAGCTTAAACGTATTAAATATAACCAATCTTAGACACCTAAAGAAAAGCCGTAATAATTATGCAATTTAATAAATGCTATAGATATTTCTCTTGTTTAATTATACATACATGCATTAATTTTTTGTAATATTTTAAAGTTTAATAGCGAAATGCAAAAACAAAACACAAACCAACAAGAAACCACACAGAAAAGCTTTTTACACATCTAAATATATATATATATATAAATATATATATTTAAATATATATACAAAATAGTTTAAAGTATAAAACACTTAAAATGCTAGAAAAGAAAAGAGAAAACAAAGGAAAAACGAAAACAAAAAATATCTCCAATTATTAATTGTAAACGAAATGAATCGAAACAAATTTTTAATGCAACTTTTGTAATTTTCTAAACCGAAAGCAAATGAGTAGGGATATATAAACAATATAAAAAAAAAGAAATCCAAAATACAAATGAAAAAATGATAAACTAACGTTTTGTGACAAGCTTTGAAAATTTTCCTTTCATTAATATGGTTATATTTTTTTTCACGCTGAAACACATCCAATATATATTTATAAATTTTTCTCCCGATTGAATTGCTCCTTTTATTTACTTTTGTAAAACTGCATTCTGTATTGTAATATTTAAGCTATTATTATTATGATAATTATTATTATTAAATATATAAGTTATATATGCAATCGATTGATTGTTGGTTCAACTTTTGTATCAAGAATTTTCCTAGTTTCCCTCTGTGAAAATTGTTGCAAAAAAACACGGCCACAGCTAAAAGAAAACACTCAACAATTTTTTTTTCTTCTTCACGAACACACGCATATATATTCAAAGCGAAATCAAGCAACAACCCGCATTTTTTTTATATAAATAAATATATATATATAAATTATAATTATGAAAGTTAAAAAGAAATGGCGATTGAAGGAGTGTACGTTTAGCTTGACTCAGAAATAAACCGAAAAATACGAGAAATAAAAACGACGCATTTTCTATTTGGACGTGAAAGTATGAAGTATAAAATTTATAAAATTAAAATATATTGATTTTTCAGGGATAAGATAATCAGGGATAATCAGAACAATAAATAATTTAAATAATAAATGTAAGTATAGGGGTTTTAAGTTTCGGTAGTTAGCTGCATAAAACAGTCAACACCCTGGCTCTCTGCTGTCAACCGACGTACGATTCGTATAAGTGGTTTTGGGCGCAAAAAAATCAGTTTTTTGGCTATAGCACAGCCAAAAATGGTCCAAATGAGGAGTGTAATACCTCGTAGGGCTCGTAACTTGATTGTTATGATTCCCAATTTGTTTGCATTCAAATCTGGGAAACTTAATTTTTGGCCCATTTTTGAAAATTTTGATGATGGTACCCCTTATCAAAAATGCGAAATTTGGGTCAAAATTGATTTTCCTAAAATCGAAAAACGAGTGATAGGGGTAGTTAGTGTTGGTCGTTAGCAGCACAAAACAGTCGTTCTTTTGGCTCTGCGTCTTGTTTTGACCGAGCTAGAGCTAAAAAGCCGAACGTAGTATTGCAAATTTCTATTAAAAATCGGTTTCCTGCTTATTTAGCTATTAAAGCAGCCTTCGCAACTACAAATCAGAACAATAACGCAAAAAGTAAGTATAGGGGTGGTAAGTTTAGGTAGTTATCTGCATTAAACAGTCATTGCTTTAGCCATGCGGCTTGTTTTGACAAAGTTAGAGCTAAGAGACGGCAAAAAAGCCGTGCTCTGCTGTCAAAAGACGTAGCATAATTTTGGGCACAAAAAAAATTAGTTTTTTGTCCATAGCACAGCCAAAAATGGTCCAAATGAGGAGTGTAATACCTCGTAGGGCTCGTTACTTAATGGCCATGATTCCCAATTGGTTTGCATTCAAATTTGGTAAACTTAATTTTTGGACCATTTTTGAAAATTTTGATGATGGTACCCCTTATCAAAAATGCGAAATTTGGGTCAAAATTGATTTTCCTAAAATCGAAAAACGAGTGATAGGGGTAGTTAGTGTTGGTCGTTAGCAGCACAAAACAGTCGTTCTTTTGGCTCTGCGTCTTGTTTTGACCGAGCTAGAGCTAAAAACCCGAACGTAGTATTGCAAATTTCTATTAAAAATCGGTTTCCTGCTTATTTAGCTATTAAAGCAGCCTTCGCAACTACAAATCAGAACAATAACGCAAAAAGTAAGTATAGGGGTGGTAAGTTTCGGCAGTTAGCTGCACAAATCAGTCATTGTTTTAGCCATGCGGCTTGTTTTGACAAAGTTAGAGCTAAGCAACGGCAACAAGGACGTGTTCTGCTGTCAAAAGACGTAGCATAATTTTGGGCACAACAAAAATCAGTTTTTTGTCCATATCACACCCAAAAATGGTCCAAATGAGGAGTGTAATACCTCGTAGGGCTCGTAACTTGATTGTTATGATTCCCAATTTGTTTGCATTCAAATCTGGGAAACTTAATTTTTGGCCCATTTTTGAAAATTTTGATGATGGTACCCCTTATCAAAAATGCGAAATTTGGGTCAAAATTGATTTTCCTAAAATCGAAAAACGAGTGATAGGGGTAGTTAGTGTTGGTCGTTAGCAGCACAAAACAGTCGTTCTTTTGGCTCTGCGTCTTGTTTTGACCGAGCTAGAGCTAAAAACCCGAACGTAGTATTGCAAATTTCTATTAAAAATCGGTTTCCTGCTTATTTAGCTATTAAAGCAGCCTTCGCAACTACAAATCAGAACAATAACGCAAAAAGTAAGTATAGGGGTGGTAAGTTTTGGTAGTAAGCTGCATAAAACAGTCATTGCTTTAGCTATGCGGCTTGTTTTAACGAAGTTAGAGCTAAGCAACGGCAACAAGGCCGTGCTCTGCTGTCAAAAGACGTAGCATAATTTTGGGCAGAAAAAAATTAGTTTTTTGTCCATAGCACAGCCAAAAATGGTCCAAATGAGGAGTGTAATACCTCGTAGGGCTCGTAACTTGATTGCCATGATTCCCAATTTGTTTGCATTCAAATCTGGGAAACTTGATTTTTGGTCCATTTTTGAAAATTTTGATGATGGTACCCCTTATCAAAAATGCAAAATTTGGCTCAAAATTGATTTTTCTAAAATCGAAAAACGAGTGATAGGGGTAGTTAGTGTTGGTCGTTAGCAGCACAAAACAGTCGATCTTTTGGCTGTGCGTCTTATTTCGACCGAGCTAGAGCTAAAAACCCGAACGTAGTATTGCAAATTTCTATTAAAAATCGGTTTCCTGCTTATTTAGCTATTAAAGCAGCCTTCGCCACTACAAATCAGAACAATAACGCAAAAAGTAAGTATAGGGGTGGTAAGTTTCGGTAGTTAGCTGCACAAATCAGTCATTGTTTTAGCCATGCGGCTTGTTTTGACAAAGTTAGAGCTAAGAGACGGCAAAAAAGCCGTGCTCTGCTGTCAAAAGACGTAGCATAATTTTGGGCACAAAAAAACATTAGTTTTTTGTCCATAGCACAGCCAAAAATGGTCCAAATGAGGAGTGTAATACCTCGTAGGGCTCGTAACTTGATTGCCATGATTCCCAATTGGTTTGCATTCAAATCTGGGAAACATAATTTTTGGCCCATTTTTGAAAATTTTGATGATGGTACCCCTTATCAAAAATGCGAAATTTGGGCCAAAATTGATTTTCCTAAAATCGCAAAACGAGTGATAGGGGTAGTTAGTGTTGGTCGTTAGCAGCACAAAACAGTCGTTCTTTTGGCTCTGCGTCTTGTTTTGACCGAGCTAGAGCTAAAAACCCGAACGTAGTATTGCAAATTTCTATTAAAAATCGGTTTCCTGCTTATTTAGCTATTAAAGCAGCCTTCGCCACTACAAATCAGAACAATAACGCAAAAAGTAAGTATAGGGGTGGTAAGTTTCGGCAGTTAGCTGCACAAATCAGTCATTGTTTTAGCCATGCGGCTTGTTTTGACAAAGTTAGAGCTAAGAGACGGCAAAAAAGCCGTGCTCTGCTGTCAAAAGACGTAGCATAATTTTGGGCAGAAAAAAAATCAGTTTTTTGGCCATAGCACAGCCAAAAATGGTCCAAATGAGGAGTGTAATACCTCGTAGGGCTCGTAACTTGATTGTTATGATTCCCAATTTGTTTGCATTCAAATCTGGGAAACTTAATTTTTGGCCCATTTTTGAAAATTTTGATGATGGTACCCCTTATCAAAAATGCGAAATTTGGGTCAAAATTGATTTTCCTAAAATCGAAAAACGAGTGATAGGGGTAGTTAGTGTTGGTCGTTAGCAGCACAAAACAGTCGTTCTTTTGGCTCTGCGTCTTGTTTTGACCGAGCTAGAGCTAAAAAGCCGAACGTAGTATTGCAAATTTCTATTAAAAATCGGTTTCCTGCTTATTTAGCTATTAAAGCAGCCTTCGCAACTACAAATCAGAACAATAACGCAAAAAGTAAGTATAGGGGTGGTAAGTTTAGGTAGTTATCTGCATTAAACAGTCATTGCTTTAGCCATGCGGCTTGTTTTGACAAAGTTAGAGTTAAGAGATGGCAAGAAAGCCGTGCTCTGCTGTCAAAAGACGTAGCATAATTTTGGGCACTAAAAAATCAGTTTTTTGTCCATATCACAGCTAAAAATGGTCCAACTGAGGAGTGTAATACCTCGTAGGGCTCGTTACTTAATGGCCATGATTCCCAATTGGTTTGCATTCAAATTTGGTAAACTTAATTTTTGGACCATTTTTGAAAATTTTGATGATGGTACCCCTTATCAAAAATGCGAAATTTGGGCCAAAATTGATTTTCCTAAAATCGGAAAACGAGTGATAGGGGTAGTTAGTGTTGGTCGTTAGCAGCACAAAACAGTCGTTCTTTTGGCTCTGCGTCTTGTTTTGACCGAGCTAGAGCTAAAAACCCGAACGTAGTATTGCAAATTTCTATTAAAAATCGGTTTCCTGCTTATTTAGCTATTAAAGCAGCCTTCGCCACTACAAATCAGAACAATAACGCAAAAAGTAAGTATAGGGGTGGTAAGTTTCGGTAGTTAGCTGCACAAATCAGTCATTGTTTTAGCCATGCGGCTTGTTTTGACAAAGTTAGAGCTAAGAGACGGCAAAAAAGCCGTGCTCTGCTGTCAAAAGACGTAGCATAATTTTGGGCAGAAAAAAAATCAGTTTTTTGGCCATAGCACACCCAAAAATGGTCCAAATGAGGAGTGTAATACCTCGTAGGGCTCGTAACTTGATTGCCATGATTCCCAATTTGTTTGCATTCAAATCTGGGAAACTTAATTTTTGGCCCATTTTTGAAAATTTTGATGATGGTACCCCTTATCAAAAATGCGAAATTTGGGCCAAAATTGATTTTGCTAAAATCGGAAAACGAGTGATAGGGATAGTTAGTGTTGGTCGTTAGCAGCACAAAACAGTCGTTCTTTTGGCTTTGCGTCTTGTTTTGACCGAGCTAGAGCTAAAAACCCGAACGTAGTATTGCAAATTTCTATTAAAATTCGGTTTTCTGCTTATTTAGCTATTAAAGCAGCCTTCGCCACTACAAATCAGAACAATAACGCAAAAAGTAAGTATAGGGGTGGTAAGTTTCGGTAGTTAGCTGCACAAAACAGTCATTGTTTTAGCCATGCGGCTTGTTTTGACAAAGTTAGAGCTAAGCAACGGCAACAAGGACGTGCTCTGCTGTCAAAAGACGTAGCATAATTTTGGGAACAAAAAAAATTAGTTTTTTGTCCATAGCACAGCCAAAAATGGTCCAAATGAGGAGTGTAATACCTCGTAGGGCTCGTTACTTGATTGCCATGATTCCGAATTGGTTTGCATTCAAATCTGGGAAACTTAATTTTTGGCCCATTTTTGAAAATTTTGATGATGGTACCCCTTATCAAAAATGCGAAATTTGGGCCAAAATTGATTTTCCTAAAATCGAAAAACGAGTGATAGGGGTAGTTAGTGTTGGTTGTTAGCAGCACAAAACAGTCGTTCTTTTCGCTCTGTGTCTTGTTTTGACCGAGCTAGAGCTAAAAGTGTGTATGCAGGTCGGCTAGGATTTAAAAATCAAACTGAACGAGGTATGATATTCCATAATTGGCTAATTGGCGACTTCTCCCCAAAAAGAAGTCGGGGCTTTAGTTTAAAATGGAATATCATGCTGGGCACTTTTCCAAAATTGAACACTCAAATATTTGCTTTGAAATCTCTTTTTTTATTTTTTTTTTGTTTGTCTCATTTTCTGTTTTCTTTACACATTTACATTTATATAATATATATTCTTCATTTATATTATTTTTTTACGCTTTTCGTCTTGCCATAATCTTACGATTTTGTTAATTTTTTTTGTTTATTTTTGTATGCATTTCGTTTAAAATTAATTTTACAAGTTACATTTACAGCTAAAAAGGTTTTCTCTCGTTTTCTTTTTGTTTGAAATTGTTTTTATTGTGTTTTTGTTATAATCTTTTCGTGTTTTTTTTTTTGTTGTCTGCTTTCTCTATAAATAAATTTTTTTGTTGAGTTTTCTGGTTTGTTTTGTTGTTGTGTATATTTAATGATAATTATAATTTGCAATACTCCCGATTTGTTTTCAACTTAAAGAACAAATTTATTTAAACATTAATTAGTTAAGTTAAACTTAAATTTCTAAAATGAAATCGTTTTGTTGTTTGCTGTATTCCTTGTTTGATTTTTGTTTTGTTTTTTTTTTTAATAAAAATTACACAAAAAAAAGTATTATGTTCAATCATTTATTACATGCCTACTTACAAAGGATAGTTTAAAAAAAAATTCAAGAAAAAACATTTTCAAAAAGTGTTTTCCAGTTAATACAACGAACAAAAAAAAAACATAAGTTAAACATAAAACATAAAGGCTAATTTAAGAGTTAAGGTTATTTCTTCAAAAGTGTGTGTTTCTTGGTATTATTATTTTATACATTTTCTTTTATGATTAGTAACAGAAATCGAGTGACAGACACAGGCATATATATGTATATATATATATACGATATAACTCTATATAGTTAATTCAAATTTCTCTTTCAACTTATGTGACTAAAGCATTTTACATTCAAACACATTTACACACACGTTCCATACACATATATATTTTAGTTATTTATTTCTAGTTTATGATTTCGATTTTTATTTTTATATTTATGATTATTTGTTTGCATCTTTAAGTTCGTGTAAAAACTCTCGTGTGAAAATAATTTTTTGATTTGCTGTCCCGTTGGTGAAAAAAAAATCTCTATAAAAAAAACAAAAAAGAGTTCCCCGTGATGATGAAAAAAAAAATTAAAAAGTTTCCCATTTGTTTTTCCTTTTCTTGTTTTTAAAGTATTTACAAAATATATATGGAAAAATTTCACGCTATCTGAATCTGACCTGCTCTCACTTTAGTTCGTGTATACAAATATATATATAGATAGATGATATATAGTTTTATATTCATTGCCCCGACGACGTAAAAAACTTGCAAATATTTAAGGGGACTAGAAAGAGACGACCTGCTCTCTCTCTCTCTCTCTCTCTCTCTCTCTCTCTATCTCTGTCTCGTCTGTCGTTCATTCATTATTGTTCAAGAGATATCTTTTGCTAATACTTTTTTTTATCAATCCTCCTTCGATTTCTTTCTATAGATCTATATATATATATATATATATATATATGTAATATATATGCTAACACATACACATTGAAAAAAATGCTCCAAAATATAACATTCAGTTTGTTTTTGTGTTGCTGCTTTTTGCTAGATTTTTCCCTTATCGTGATAATTGTGTTGTCTAAGCTATTTTCTTATTTTTGTTTTAGTTTTTCCTTTTTGTTTAAACCTTTCCTTGTATATAAATATTTTTATAAGCTTAAGTTTTCTTTTTTTTTTCTTGGGAGGATGGGTTGGTTATTTAAGGGGGGTGTATCAAATTTTAGGGCATTTGCTGTTCTGTTGTTTTACTTTGATTCCGTTTCAATGGCATTTAAGGCAGGAATTTTAGGGGAAGTTATGGTTTTTATGCAATCACTACTACATATATTATTTGATAATGTCTTATATGCGTGGTGGTGTCTTTCCAGAACAAGATCAAAATAAAAATTCATCTAAAAAAAATTGCTTTAAATGAGAGGGGGAGGGGGATGGGGGGGATAGTTAAGGGGTTGTGGCTTTTGTTAGCTTATTGCACTATTAGACATTTTTGCTACGATTTTTTGTTGTTTGCTTGCTACATTAATATCTAATTCAAATGGGTATTACACAGATACAACACTCGCTCGCCAGCTTTTTGTTTTGTTTAGTTTTACATACTATTGGTTAATGTTTTTTCGGTTTGTTTGTTTGTTGGTTTGTTTCGTTTGCGAACTCACACACACATACTTGACATACAAGCACTCTAATTTGATATAATTCTATTGATTTGATTTTTGCTTTGTTTCTGTGTTTTTTGTTTTTGTTTGTTTGTTTGTTTGTTTTTTTTTTGTTTTTGTTTTTTGTTTGTTTTGTGGTTTTGCTTTTGAAAGAAGAAAGTATATCAAAAAAAGAAATGTTTCAGTGTTTTTTGGTCAAGAAAAGAGACAAATCTATCTGTTTTCGTTTTTAGCGTTATTTCTTTTTGCCACATGAATTTTGGAAATTCTGCTTTTACATATTTTTTTTTTAATTTAATAATCTTCTTCTTTTAAGTTTTAGATATACATACACATATATATATATCTAGATATATATATATATATTTATAAAGCGTTACCCATTGGTGGTTTCTGTTTCAACAGCGCATTTTGGTTTTGTTTTTTTTTCTCCTGTTTTACATTTAAGTGTGCTATTCTTGTTGGTGTTTTCTTCTCTTCTTTTCTAGGCTTTACTATAAAGTAGTACAATTAGATATATAATATATATAGAATATATATAGCATGTTGATGGGCCTGTGTGTGTGTGTGTGTATGTTGCGGATTTCTAAGCGGTTCTTGTTCTTGCTGTTGGTTGTTGTTGAATGAATGCTGGTTGCTGCTGCTTTTTTTTTTTTTTACAATTATTTAATTGGTCTTCTCATGTTGATGTTGCTGTTGTTGTTGCTGCTTTCGGTTTATTGTTGGTGTTGTTGTTAGCTTCATCTCCCGCATTTTTGTTGTTTCTTTAAAATTATTTATTAAAAAATAATCTTCCTCTTCGTTTTTTTGCTTGATTTTCAAAATCGATGCTAAGTGTTGGGCGGAACTGTTTGATAGCTTTTGTTTTTTTTTTCTTTTTGTTTTACATAAAAAATTACAGATTTCTTTAAAATGTTTATCTTTTGTTTATTAGCTGTTTGTTGATGCTGCTGCGCTGTTGTTGGTGTTCTTTTTGTTGTTGTTGTTGTTTTCAATGTGTGCTAAAGTGTTGAAAATACGCAATATTTGCTAATTTTGTTTTGTATTTTGTTTTAAGAAAAAAAGAGTTTTTAGAGAACCTTTTTCTAGTTGTTGTTTAATTCTTTATAAGGTGGGAGCTGTTGCACACAATTCAGTTGTTTGGTTGTTGTTTCCATTATTGTTGTAGGTGTTTGTTGTTGATGTTGATTTACTGTGCCGTTGTCCCAGCGCTGAGCATCAGGTAATTGTAATTGCGATCCTTGTCCGCCTGATGGAAACCTAAACGAAAAATATAAAACATTAATAATAATATAAAAATTTAATATATTTATGTGCTAAATCCACTAAATATATATTTTTTAAATATACATCCCGTTTGGTGGATTTTTTTACTGGGACTTTTCACTTTTCACTCACCATTCGCTGATCCACCGCCAGTTGGCACAGCAGCGGCCACGATTGTGGCACCGCCACTCAAAGCGTTAGCCGCACCACCTGCACCGCCATGGAATTTAAGGCCAACATTACGTGTGCCTACCAAATGGGCGGTAGCCGTGGGCGAGGTGCCCTGCTGCTGTTGTTGTTGCGTAGGCGATGACGAACTGGACGTCGAACTAGATGATGACGATGATGAGGAGGAGGACGATGACGATGATGATGAGGAGGAGGACGATGATGAGGAGCCACCGCCCATAAACGAAGCCGACGACGAAACGCCACTGGACGAAGAGCTGGGCGATGGCGATGGTGTTGATGGCGTTGGCGAGCCACGTATAATGGTAGCTCCAGTTGTCGTTCCATTTGCCGATGGACTACCCGCTGGGCTACCATTGTTTAGCTGCTGATGCTGCTGCTGCTGTTGGATTGCAGTTGGTGAGATTGCCAGTATGTTGCTGTTGCCATTCTTAATTGTCATGATGCCCATGGCCGGAGTCAGTGTGGTCGTTGCTCCTCCTGTGTGGTTGCCATTGAGTTTGCTGCTGGCTGATGCGGTTACTCCTGCTGCTGATGTTGCTACGGCTGGTGTGGCATTTTTTTTGTTTATCACAGTTGTTAGGTGCTACAGAATGGTTAAAAAAAATGAAATTCAGTTTATTCAGTTTGTGGTTTTGCTGTGGTTTGTAAAATGAATGGTGAATTTTTGTTTTTTGGAAGGGTTATAGTTTTATTATTTTAGTATTCAAACTATTTTATAGCAATATTGATATTGCTTTGCTTGACCGTTATTATTATATTTAGCTTTTGAAAACCTTTAAAAATCTCCACACATTCAGCTTGCATCCCTTAATTAGAGGAATAATAATAGGGTCTGGTTGACAGACAATCCTTACCCCAGTGGCACAGGCATTGCCTGCATCGAATAGAATTGTGGTTCCATTCCGACCACTGGCCGCCGTTGGTGGTGCTGGTGTGGTTGTTGTTGTTGTTGCCAGGCAAACGGCTGGAAAAAGAGAGAGAAAGCGCGAGATTAGCGTATGCATGTAGCATGTCGACCATCATGAAAAACAAACCAACCTTTGTCAGCCTGTGGAATGCTTTGCTGATCGGTGGGTGGCGTTTCCCTCCTTAAACTCAATAGCTTTAGCCGCTTTTGAAGCTCAATCTTCTGTTTCGCCAGCTTCTCCACCTCCGCCTCCTGTTCGCGATCAAGTTGCGTCAATTGCTGAAATCGAAAAAGAAAATTATTAATACATTTAACTCGATTTATTCGATTATTGTAAAGCCATATTTATTGATTTCTAAGACTAACCTTGACATATTTGTGGGCCGTATCGAGTATTGTCAAGTTGGAGGTCTTCTTACGGTCCTCATCCCGCATGGGCAACTCCTTTTTAAGCAGGTCATAGCACTCCTTCAGCTGGGCTCGCCGCTCCTTTTCCAGCTTATTGTGCACCTCCCGAGTGCCCGCTCTGAAAGTAGGTTTTACATTAGTTATCTTTAGAATTATATAATCTAAATAGTCTTTACTATGCGATTCATGAAGCTATACATTAGCAATCTCACAAAGTGAAAGAAAAGGTGATTAATTCATTGCTTTGAACGTTTTCTTCTGTGTTTATAACTGGCCTAACATTGTTCAACATTTTTTTTATTTCCCTTCATTTATGAACTACTTACCCATTGCTGTTGGAACTGGTGGTGCGCCTGCGACCGCCGTGTCCCGTGTGATGATGCGCTGTCAACTGAGATCCCGCTGCTGGTGCCGAGGAGGCAATATTCATGGACATCGCTCCCGTACCCGTTCCCGATCCACTCGTAGACGCTGCAGTAGCAGAGTCGACAGAGTCCGATGGTAAACCATAGACCACACAACTATTGCCGCCTCTCACAAAGCTAAGTTGCTGCTGGAATGGCAGATGGTTGGCATGGTGATGATGATCCTGTTGATCCCTGGACGCTGAAATGGCATTGGACAGTGAATAGCAGCGTATCCGTGAATTGCCAGTGTCCACTGTTCGTGTGGCTGTTGGAGGTGGTGTTAAAGAAATGTTCGCCGGTTGCAAACTACGAGACTGATGAAGTGACTGCTGTGGCTGCAACTGTCGCTGCTGTGGCAAGCGTCGTTTTTGCATATTCTGCGAACCCAAGAGCAGCGAATCGCCGTTGGCATTATGATTTGCGGGCGTGGGATAAACCCCATTGGCATCCGATACAAATATAAATTTTGGCGATATTTCGGCAACGGGACTTAGTTTGTGCTTGGCAGGATTGGATGCTGTTGCTGATGCTGCTGGCGCAGCAGCAGTAGATGTTGCTGATGCAGGTGTTGCAGATGTTGCAGTTGCAATTGCAGTTGCATTTGTTGATCCTGCTGCCGCTGCCAGCAACATAAAGGCAGAAGGGGCGGGTGAGTGGGTGGTGGTTGTGGGTGAGAATGTTTTGGCGGGTGAGTTTGAATTTCCCATCGATTTTGTTGTTGCTGCTGCCGCTGTTGTTGTTGCTGTCCCCGCTGCATTATGTGGTTGTTGTTGTTGTGGGGATTGGGTATTGTTCTGGTTGTTGTTGTTGTTGATTGAGGACTTATTATCCTCTAAAAGTGGCCGAAAAGTAAAGAAGAAATAGGAGAGAAAACAAACCAAAATAAGAAGACAAATCATAATTAAGAAAAATTAGAGTAGCATCTCGTGGGTAGAAGAATTCAATGAAGAAAATGATAAGAAAAACTATGATAGAACTAAATAATGAAATGAGATGAATGCAACACCAATTAGATATATAAAGAAATTTCTCTTTTATAACAATTTGCTTTATTTGTAATCTAAAATTAAATGAAATTTTATGTTAAATTTCATATAACTTTCTTACACAATCTGAATATAATAAAACTAGTAATGAAAAACTTTTTTAGTACAGTACATAAATAATATCTTATACAACGTTGCCATTTCAAATATAAATTTAAAAAAAATAAACTGAATTTTGACTTTAACATTATTATTTGATCATTTCTTTTACATTTATTTTAGTCTAATAAACAAACTTCACTAGAAAAATGTCAGGTATTAATCTAAATAAAGACTGGCTGAAAATCAGAATCAGAGCACAACAAAAGCGGCGGAAAATAGACAAAAGCAGTGTTTAATGAATGCAAATTAATTCGGGTTAAATACAACAGACAAAATACAACACAGAGCGAACAAGTCGACAATCAACAATCAGTGGGCGATGAAGGTCCTTTGGTGGGTTAATTATATATGATTGAGTGCGGGTGTGCCAGTGTGTGTGGGTGTATGTATGTGTGTTAGTAATGAATTAGTTACGCATTCGTGGAAAACCCGATGCGAATTTCCATCGAATTGCGTCCGAAAAACAGCGCAATTACATCTATTATGCATTATTAACGATTGTTGCTGCGCTGTTTTCTTAGGTAAATCAGATGGGTGGTTGGGTGGTTTTTTTCTCACTGGGGGGTTTTGCTTTGGTGTTTTAATGGGTGCTTAGTGGGTGGTTGGTCGGTTGTTCGGTTGGTTGAAGTAAAGCCGAGACACGTGTCGCATGTTGACAGACCGATAAACCACAGAAACAGATCGAATGTGTGGCTCAAATTGAAATTATAGGCATAATATATAGTAACAACCCCTTGAAAGACCATACCACAAAATATTGTTCAATATTTAATAAATCAATCAAATATTGTTTTCCATTTAACTATAAAACCTGGCCTATAACTAACTTTCTAAGTTGTTAAATTTCAACACAATTCCATTTGGCAAAAGCTAGAATAACATGAATATGAATATGAAATATAACCTTGATATATAATATCTGCTACTCTCTTGCATTGCTTTTATCATTTCAAATTGGGTCATAAAACGCATATGGTGAAATCAGTTTTCAAATACAATATCAAATGACATACGACAAATTATCAAAACTAGAAAAAAAAAAAAGAACTAGAAAAAAAAAACAACTAGAAGAATAAAAACTAGAACGACAAAGAATACAGATCTCGAAAAGGAAAATAGAACAAACTTTTAATTGCTTTTATCATTTGTAAGTAAACTTGTTAATGTATAAACTTCAAATTTATAAATTTTGCATCAAAAAAATAAATAAAATATAACATTTATATTAATCTAAGTATGACTTTCTTTTAATACATATATTTTTGTTTGAAAATCTTCGATAAAAAAAATTAATAGACAGCTCTTTACTTTTACTTTTAGACATTCAAAAAATTTCTGAGGAGATTAACGCCCCTTTTCACACTCTTTCACATTTTCCCCTTCACCCTGTCCCTCTGCATTCTCTGCACATGTATTCTCCACATTTTCCCCCTACTTTTCCATATTATTCAACACCCATATCACGATGCCACGTGACGAAAGCGCACGTGGCTGCAACAACACATCGGTTGCACACTTATTAACCAACGATATCACACATGAGCACTTTGCTTTTATACACTGAAAATTAGTTTTTTTTATTGTGGAAAATAGGAAAATGAATTGCGTTTCATCTCATAAAAACTCTGTATTTATTATATTATTCAATACTTCTTATTTTTAAAGAATCATAAATTCTTTAAGAAAAACATTTTCTATTAAAAAACTTTTTTTTTTCATTATAAAATATTCCTTTCTATGTACCATAACCGTAATGACTATATATCTATTTCTTTTTGGATGGATGATGGTGGTGGTTCACCCAGTCGTGTGTTTGATGATGATGTTGCTCTGCCGTGCAACAGTATGTTGCTGCTGCTGTAACAGCAGTAAGCTTTGCAAAGCACTCAAATGTTCCAGCAACTTGGCAATAAGTTGATTACCCCCCTCTGCTGCTGTTGTTTTGTTGCGGTAAACTTTAAGTTATCGACTAGATGCGACGACATCGCTTCACTAGAAAAGCAAATGTCGCTGGAAAATTCAGTTTTCCGGTCCCAGAATCAACAGCAAATGAGTGGGAGACTTTGAAGAAGAGCACGTCCGGGCATGGGAAAATTAAAGAGACCAAAATCAAAGAATCGCCGGAAATTTCCATTTTCAAGGGAGATAATGCAAATCGGATGAAAAGCAGCCAACATCGTTACATATTACCGTGAATCGTCAGGGAAATTGGGGTCTATTTAGAAATAGTTTTATCTTTGAAGGGGTGTCTTATTCACCATTCACCTTGTTTTTCTATAGCCCACTTTTAGGAGCTTTTTAATAAGATTATTCTTATATTCTAATAGTATTATTAACAAATCATTTTAACAAATTTATTTCATTACTTTTAAGAAGTATTTAAAAAACTGTATCAAAAAGAATTTTCCAATTCAGAGTTATTTCGAAAATCAGCAACTGAACTTTTTCACACACATTTGAGCCAATTATTAGGAAAAGTCTCGATGGCCCTGGATTTTCGGGGAACTTTCACTAAATATAAATAGAATTCCCCCAAAATGAAATTTCTGTGATATTAGGAAAATAACTGAAATGCAATAAAAATTGAAAAGTAAAAGACAGAAACAAAAAACAAAAAAAAAAAGTCAAAACCAGGAAGAGAGTAAGATAAAAACAGGAACTAAATAAAGGAGATGTCGAGAAAAAGAGAGGCAAAACAAAAGAGACAGCTGTCCAAATATTACACATGCAACGGCGAACAAAAAAAAAAAAACAAAAATAACAACAACGGCGAAATAAAAATTTGTAAGTGTGAAGAAAACAAACATAAAACATAAAAGCCTGAAAGAAAGGCCAAATAATAATATGAAATGGGCACGGAAAAAGGCAGGCCGACAACAATAACAAAAAATGCGTACAAAGTTCATTGACTTTGTTTTACACCAGCAGCTTAAGAGAGCGTAACAAAATAAAAGAGAGCGATTAAACAGAAAGAAGCCTTAAGAGAAATGTATAAGAGCTTACGCAAATCGCTCACGTGGAGTTCTCTTTCGTTTTTGCTTTTGTGTGTGCTATGACTAATTTGTTCGAGGAAAAGAGTGCTCAAAAGAAAGAGAGAGCGAGGCAGCACATGACGTGACCCCAAACAACAACAACAGCAACAAGTACAAGCGTACGTGCGAAAAAATACGAACGAAGCGCATGACAAAAGCGAAAAAAAGACAAAGAAAAAACAACGCAAAAAACAACAGACGAAAAGGGGCAGCCAAGATGAACAACAACAAAATCCACAAATGTTGATAAAAAAAAATAAAAAAAACAACGAAAAACCAAAAAATTGAAATGAGCACAGCAAAAGCAAACGAAAACAAAATACACAGTGCCGCTCTCTTAAGAGGGCATATTTTTTAGTTTCGAAAATATAATTTTGCTTTTCTCCTAAGTCTTTCAACGAGATCTAGTATTTTTTTTTAAATTACATTTTTTCTCTGCTTTATAATTTTAAAATAATATTTTTATTTTAAATTGAAAAATATTTTTACAAAAATTTTTTTCTATTGTAATTTGAAAAAATTTGAACATTTAATTTCGATAGGAGTAAAACTACAAGGTTTTTGCTTTTGACGTTGCAAATTTTTGTATACGATAGTCAAGGCAACAAAAACAAAGGTAAACGCCGAAAGAGAGGCTAAAAACAAAAACGCATCATGACAATTTAGCACATGCCAATTGGGCAGCGTCGCCGGCGTCGACGCTTCAGCAAGCAGCGTGCTAAAAATATAACAGTACCTGCTGCTTGCCACGCTTGCAACCTGTGCCAAAAAGAGAGCGGAAGGGAGAGGAAACGACTGAGCGAGCATTGTGTTGTTGTCTTTTGGGGTCTTATTTTATTTGATATTTTTTATTTTATTTTTTTTGTACAGTGCACGCCCACGCAAAGTGCAGTCGACGTCGACGTAGCAAACAAGGTCAAAACAAGTTTAAATGTAGCAGAAGCAATGGGGGGAAAGCAGCAACAGTTTCGTTTTTGGAAAGGCGACGAAAATGTCAATTTTAAAATAAAGCTAAATGTATATGGTAAAAAAAATTGTATATGTTTCTCTTCATTAAATTAAGATTAAAAGAATTTCTTAATAATTAGTCTTGTCTAATGCATTGAAATATAATTCTTAAGTTTCCTGAATATTTTATATTTATTTCCCCTCTTTTCCCAAGTACTTCATGTTAATATATGTACCCTAATTGTTCAGTAGAGGTTATCGCCCACAATCAACCATTTGGCTACACCTTCCAATATTCATCAATCAAAAATAGAGCGACGTTATCTCAGGTGTTTTCTATCACCACCGACACACAACCCACAGGGGACAAATATATGCAGAATATTTTTCCTAGGCAATCGAGTTAAGTTTATCCTAGTTAAAAAAAAAAAATGCCGAAGACAACGCAAGTTTCACCGTCTAAAAAACGAAAACTTGCACTGAAATATTTAACACATTTTTTCTTGTGTACATAATTTGTTTCGAATTCAAAACGCTTGACGCCTGGCGGGAGAGCCCAACAACACTTAACAGTGGAGCAGAGCAGCTGATGTTGTTGCACTAGAAAAGCGTTAGACGACGTATTCACACCGCAGCGGGCAGTAACTTAGCAACACCTTGCCCTAGCACTCAGTAAATGAAATGATTTGAGTGATGGATGAGTGAGTTTTTTTGCAACAATTGTAATGGAAAAATGTGAACTTAAATTCTGAGGGTCAGAAAATCCGGAGGTTCAGAGGACTTACCTGAGATGTGGAGGCGACCTTCGCTGTGTCCGTTAACGACTGCGCTGCCATTATACTCGTAATCGTGGGCAGCGGCTAATTGACTGCGCGGACTGCTGTGGCCATTGCTCACACCGTTACCGTTGTTTCCATTGACGTTAACGTTAGAGTTAGCATTAACGTTAACGTTCACGTTACCAATGCCGACTATCCCGTTACCATTTCCGTTCGTAAACGGTGGCGTTGCAATAATCCCGTTACTGCTGATGCTGCTATTTCTATTGTGCTGGCTGCTATTGTTGTTGTTAATAATGGAGATGCTCTTGCAGTGGAGCAGCGGCTGTTGCTGCTGAGGCAGGGCCACGCCCAAAACGCCAATGCCGCCTCCGCCTCCCGCCAGCGGGAGCTTCTCATGTTGCTCGAGAAATTTAGCCGCCTGGAGGAGCGAATTAATGCCCCCCATCCCTGACATAGCATACACAAACTAGCGTACTCCCTCTTCTCTCGCACACTGACACACGAACACACGAACGTAACAAGGACGAACACGTATCGTAACAAAACTATATATGTTGGAAAAAAAAACACACGCACACTACGTAAATAGGAATATACGCGAGATAGCAGGATAGAGGCAGCTTTATATCGCGACACTTTTACAGTTATTGTGAAAATTGTTGTTGAATATTTTTTGGAATTAATTGTTGTTGAACGTTTTGGATACTATTGTTTACCAAATATTTTATAACAGTTCTTAAAATTTGGTATTATTGTTGAATTTTCAGCTTTCTAAAATTGTTGTTGAAAGGTTTTGTATTGTAGAAAGTATTTTTGAAAATATGTAGTTATGGTTGCAATTGTTGGCGTTTTGGGGGGTGTTCTGTTTTTGATTCTTCTGGTTGTTGAATTTAATTGTTGAAATTGGTGAGTTTTTGCCGCTGTTGATGCTGTTTAGTTTTCGGTGGTTCTTGCTTGCTTATGTTGTTTTATTTAAGGTTACAGTTTTGATTTTGGTGTTTTATGTTTTTAGTTGATGAGGCTGAAATGAAAAAAAAAATTGTTTTTTATATTTAAAAAATATAAATTAAAAATATTACTATAGAATACTTATAGCTAAAATGTGTTGCAACCCAAATGCAATGTAGATTTGTATAGATTTTAAAACCGCATAATTGGAAAGAGAACGAGAACGTTTTCTATGTTTACTAACGATATTAAGCACGCAACGCCACAAATAAAAAGGTCACCAAATCGAGCAATAAATAAGGTTAGTTTGACATCTATAATTGGTAATAAGCCCGAATTGGACGACTGTTAAACTATACATTTTATTTGTTTTTTTTCTGTTCTGCTGCCAGCTGAACAGCGCAGTCAACGCCGACGTCAGCAGCTGTTGCGTTTGCGCTAATTGTGCACAGCTGCGTGGCAGCAACAGAAACAGAAAAGAAAAAAAACAAAAGACAGAAAAATAACAAATAAAAAGAGGAAGCGGGAGAGAGCCCCAAACAACAAGTTGCAGTCAAAGAGAGGAACGGAAACTGAAGGGGCATCAATGTTACAAACAGGTCTGCCTCAATACGATCGACCAACATAAAGTAAATTTGAAAACATTATCTGACACTCTCAATATAGTTTTAATAAGTCTGAATATCTAATATAAATAGTTTTAAATTTTTATATAAATTTTTAGCTTATTCATTATCACCTTAGATATTGATTTAAGCTAAACAAAAGATTAAAAGGATATATTTTTGAATTTAATGATGGATATTTTCGAAAGGTAAAAAAAATATAAATTGCAATTTAAAGAATACTTCTATATAAGAAGCAGTTTACTGTAAAGGCCAAAGAAAATCATAAAGGGGAAACAAGAACAAAGAAAAGGGAATATTGGCGCGTGCGCGCAGGCCTCTTCTCTTTCCGCCCCTTCCTTTGCACCCCATCGTTTCCCCATATCTTTCTCCTTTTTCCATTTCATCTTCCGTCAGCTGCTGGTCTTCAATGTATGTGTGGGGCATTCAACTGAGCGGCAAAAGCATTGAGTGAAAATAATGTTGCATTGTGTTTGTTGTTGCTGTCATAATTCATATAAAAGGTCAAGGGTCGCTCGCGAGAAAGAGAGAGGGCTATAGAGAATTGCAGCCGGCTTTATTACATTATTGCCTCTGCAGCTGCTCTCTATCTACTCTTTTACTTTTGAAGAGAAACACAAATTGGGGGAAAATAATTGAAGAGAGCTTTGTGGATATGGCAAAAAGTCCTTTGAATGACGCTGCCTTGACATTAAACACGCTTTGAATCGCCACCCCCATATTCACCCATACAAATTCACACCCCTCATTATCTGACTACACCCTCACTTTACAGCAATATTCTTGACTATAGAGGGTATTAACTTTTCCAGGGGATTTTTGAAATAGTATCTTAATCCCCTAATTGATTTACTATATACTGATATAAGCATATTATACCTTGATGCATTATCCTAATCAAACCAATAAAAGAAGATACATCTTTAAGATACATTTTCCGTATTGATAGATAGATAGATACTTCTTATATCGAATGCATATTATCATTTAAGATATTTCTGAAGTTTCTCCATCAAAGTAACAAATTTTTGTTAAATGTTACCATTATAAATAGATGGGTAAAATGTACTTTTAGGGGTATAAAAAGCTTCGTTCTACTTTTATTATCGTCATTTGTTTTGTTTTACGGGGTGGCATGTTCGTTGTCAACTAAGGTAAGAGCAAAAACAAAAGACGACGAAGAGAGGATGAGAAATGGGTGAGGAAGCCTGCGGCGCGTGGCAAATTCTATTAAATATTCAAATCGAAATCGCTTTAAATGGCACGAAGAACAAAACAAGTAAAAAAAAATCGCAGTAATTGACTGAGACACCCACGCAACCTCACACTGCATTTGAACATATATATTTTTTTTTTTTTTTGGAAACTCGAGAACCCAATATATGTATAATATATACAAGTATATTGTACCTGAAAACGCAAAACAGAAACCGACCCCAAAAATAAAAGGGAATAAAGAGAACCCAAAGAGAGTGGGTCTAGAAGGTGGGGGAAATTCCACCCCAAAGGTTCGCAGTTTTCAGGACTAGGGCCAAGGGTCGTCATTATATTTTCCAAAATTCCCTATAGGGTATATGTCCCATTGTCAGGTTTTCTTCACCAGCTTTCTTGGCTAGCGTGTGAAAGAAATAAAGGACAGTAGGTCCTACCTACAGCAAACAACAAAAGGATAGAGATAAAACATGAATAAATAATGTACAAATAAATATACAATTTTATACAATATTTAACTTAAAAAAATAAATTTCCAGTTGTTGATAAGAAAGATATAAAGTTACTTGTTTGAGTCTTTCTCGGAAAGAATATATATCTTTAGAAATAGTAATATTCCGAAAGTTCACCATTAAAGAGGTTCTCCTGTGCATGTAAAAATCAAAAGGGAAAATACAAAGGGTAAGCAAATCAAAGGTAAACCTTTATGGGACAAAAACCGGAATAGGACTTGAAAAGAGGGGTTGTTGCACACACGAGAAGTGATTGAGATTCCCCAACCAATAATCACATAAAACGCTCAGCTGAAACTCAAAAGTCAAAATGCAAAAGTTGAAATGGAAAAGAGGACGGGGCGGAAAAATAAAAGGCGAACAATTAATGGAACATTTTGCGGTTGATTTGACCAAAGAAAAAATGAAAGAGAGATCTGTAATCTGAGAAAAAGGAAATTCAATCCTTTTTAAGGTAATTTTTAGAACTCAGATATCAGTTTAATCTTATCACACTTTTCTACTTAAAATTCAGTAAATTAAACATTCAACAAACAATATTTCGGGAAACATTTTTAAAATAAGGCACTTGCGTCAAAGAACAAAAATTATTTTAGTCAAAAAAAAAACAAAACATACAAAATAAAAAGGTCACTTCGAAAGAGCAGGCCAAAAGAAGTGGAAAATCAAAAAGAAGGCAGAACATAAGCAACAGACAACAAAAACAGAAAAAAAAAAAAAGATACGTTCTTATGCCCCGTAATTTCAAAGCTCTCTTTTTTTTCCACACTTCTTCTCTTTTTCTTTATCGCTCTCCCCCACTTTACGCACTTTCTTTGCATTTCCTTTTTGATGGCGATTTTCGTCATGTGTTTTTGTTGCTAATTTTGAAATGAAGAGTGATGAAGCGTGCAAAAAATAAAATCAAGAAAAAAAATCCTTTTTGCCTGTTTAAAAATAGCCGAAAATGAAAAAACGTTTTTTTTTTGTGTGTTTTGCAAATTATGTCTTTAATTTTTTTAGAGGTTCAAATATATTTAATAGAGTAGCTCTTTTTATTTTTTATTTTTCAGTGAATAATAACAGTGAATAATTACAGTAAATGCATATTTTGGTAAAACAATGAGAAATTCCAATAAAATCCAATAAGAATTACAATTTATTCTTTAAATTTCCCCTTTTTTAATATTTAATAATTAACTATAGTTACTTTTAAATACATTTTTTTTTTTGCAATGCATCACAGGTTTATGTTATCCCAAGAGAAATGAATGAATTTCAATGGAAAAATGTTCTTTAAATTATAAAAAATAAAATCAACACACACACAAACAAGGTGACGAGTTAGCACTAATACTCATGCATTTCTTATTTTTTCTCTTGTATTTCCACCTACTTTATAAACTGTTGTCATGCACTTTGAACCAATTTGGTTAAAAACTTGAAAAAAATGTGAGTATATTTTTTTTTTTAAATTTTTTATTTTTTGTTTTAAGGTTTTTTTTGTGAACTGACGCAACTTTCAGAGTGTGACGTCTGCGGCGACGGCGACTGCGACTGCGACGCGCACGCTACGGCTAAACAACGTAAAATGAGAAGAACGGCAAAACGAATGGATGAAAATGCCAAGGCAGCAGATAGAGCGGTCAAAACGCGAGAGTAAGGCGACGTAAGAGAGGCGCCGCAACATTAAGGGAGCCAGTTAAGAGAGTCGTAATTATTGGGTAAGCTTGCGTATGTGGGGGCGAATGGTGTGGTAGAGACGGCAGAAAAAAGCACGCGCTCCACTGTAAAATTGTTCTTGTTTTTGTTATTTGTGTGTGCATGGCAGATGGCGTGGAGAAAAACGAGAAACAACAAAAGCAAAAGAAAACCCCACCCTCTCTCTTTCACTCTCACGAAAAAGGGCACATGCTAAAAACAAAACCAAAGCAAGACAACAAAAAAGCTGAAGAACGGGTCTCTCGACATTGTCGAAATAAATACACTACACGAATAGGAAATAAATGTTTGTTATTTGCAAAAATTTAAATATTTAAGTAATACTAAGTTTAAAAAGATATTTCTTTAAAATAACAAAGTTAAAATGTATATAAATTGAAAAGAAGCAAGGCAAATAAGGGCAAAATGGTATGCACATACTTAAAAGCAAACAAACAAACACACACTATGAAAAGCAGAAAAACAATTTAAACGCAAAGTAAATGAGGGCAAATTCAAAACAAATAAAAACAAACAAAAGTGTAAAATGAGTATTAGCAAATTGGAAAAAATTTCAAAAAATAAGAATAACAACGTCACTCGGAAAAATGTATTAAACATATTATATGTATAGAAAAATTAAAACAGATAGATGAATGCAAGCAAGCTAAAGGCAAAAAAAACACAAAGAGAAACAAAGCCAAAAATACAAATTCAAAAGCAAAAAAAATTCACCATGAAATACAGATGCAAAGTAAATGAAAAAACAACAACTCACATACACACACTTGCAGAAAACTTTTCGTTTTGCACTTTACACCTAGAAATTTTGCTCACTATTTACCGTTAGAAATTATTAAGCACTCCGCTGCTCTTCTTCTTGTTTCTGTTTCTTCTTTATATGATTGCACTTAAACGTGAAAAAAATAAAGGCAAACGTGATATTTTTTGTTAGTTTTTCTAGCTTTTTTTGTTGTACGTTTTGTCTGTTTCGGTTTCTTGTGATTTTTGATGTTTTCTTATTCTCGTTCCTTATTTCTTGTTTCTTGTGATCCTACCCGCCGAATGCAATGACAGAAGCAAACTAAATGCGGCCGCCGCTCAATTTTAACTTTAACTTTGCCAGCCCGACTGCGCTACCTCTGCCACGGTCGATGCCGGCGCCGCAGTCGCAGCATTCGCAAGGCAGCAACAAAACCAATGGAAAAACGCACAGACGACTGCAACCCAAAAGAGACCGAACGAGAGAGGCACTGCTAGGCAGAAGCAGCGCACAGAGAACGACGTGAAGAGAGCGCACGTGACGCGTTGGAAATACAGTAGTTGACAAAATAGTAGCAACACAAATTTTTAATACATTTTTAATATTATATTTAAAATTTGTCACTATTTTAGTGAGCGCAACTATCGGAAAGCACGCCTGTTTGGATGTCTGAATATAGGTGTTGTTGTGCCTGTTTGTCCGTTTGTTCTGTTGATTTTCTTGCGCTTGTGCATAGCGAAACAGGAAGAAAATAACAATAATAACAACAGCACTGTGTAATTGTCGATATGTCTGTACATACCAAAGATACCCAAGAACTTTAGGGCGGACCAATAACTAAAAAAATATAATTATTCAATAAAAACAAATAGGAAATATCGGTACATACATATGTATGCACATATGTTAGTTAATTCTTTTCTTAACAATACTTTATATTAATAAGTATAATAACATCATTACCTAATATTCTTATTTTTTCTAAGGATCACCCCGAGAAGCTGTAGAGGCTTTCTTCTTCTTCATTGCTATCCTGGGCTCCACATTCTCTTTCGCATTCTCATTTTGATTCTCATTCGCATTTTGCCGCTGTTGCTGCGTCATTGTTTCTTCCACGGCAACTTTTCCGCTGCTTCCTACCTCCCCTCCCTTGGCCCATCCCTTTAACACCTCTCCCCCCCATTTTTTTTTAACCCCCTTTTGCTGCAGTCTCTGCCTCAGCCGACTTCGCTGCCACTGGTATTGCACTATTTCATGCACATATACAGTGGACAATGACTAAAAAGAATACCATTACGTTTTTTAATTTACATTTAAATTTAAAATTATTTAATTATATTATAATCCTTTAGGGGTCTTTGATAACTGGGGTCGATATAGCCCCACCGTTCGATAGCATCTTATACAGAATTTATATAGTATTTGTGGGCTTCCAGATTAATTGTTTGCTCGCTTATGCTGCTGCTGGTGTTGCTGTTTCTCCCTCTGCTGCTGCTATTGCTGCTGTCGATGTTGCTGGTGTGTCTGGTTGGGGCTTTTGTTATTGTTATGATGCGTCGACGTCGGCAATTTCGAAACGTGCTGGCATTTGTGTGGAACGGAACTTGTTTTGATATGCATGGCCAGCTCTTGCTGTCCAAAAAACCTGGGCCCCGGGCAAAAGTTGCAGCGTGCCACAGCAGCAACATCATCGCGCACAGCAGCAGCAACATCGCGCACAGCAAATTGTTTGTTTTCATAATTTTCTTTCTTTTTTGTTCCTTCTAGAAGAAGCTATGTGTTAAAGAGAGAGGGGGTGTTGGACAAAGATGTAGGTGGGAGCAGAGAGGACGAGAAAGCAACAATGTTGCCGAGCCAGAAGAAGCTACAATAACAACAACAACGACAGCAATTGTCAAGGGTTCATTGTACTTTTTTGGGTCTCTGCGTTTTGCCTCCATTACCTTTTCCCCCCCCAGTGTACCTTGTTCATCAGCTTCCTCTGCCCCTTCAGCTTTATCTTCAGCGCTTTTTTTTTGGCTTTTGTGCGCTCGCATTTCTAGGTCAAAATTTACAATTTCGGATTTGGTTTTTTGCAGCCTTCGGAAGGAAGAGGTTAAAAAACACTGTTTTTGGAATAACATTAGAATATTAGGTGTTTAATTAATTGCTGAATCTTTTTAACCACAAACGGTTTTGTAAACAACTCATATAAATTGTGTCAAAATGTTAGAGCATTACTTTTAATATTGACCCCTAAAAAATTCTTCCAAAATATGGGAAAAGATATAAATAATATAAAGATGCCATGGTATAATTTCAAAGTTTTAATCGAAACATCCTTTTTACATTTAACAATTTCCCGTGAAACTGTTCATTAACATTAAGTCATGTAATTTAAAAATAAAACATCTCTTTAAACAAAAGGCAATAAAAATAGAACTTACGACGACACGTTTAATATTAAAGGCCAATAGCATACATCTCTCGACTTGACCTGAGCTTATGCAAATGTCTGGACTATTATTAAGCACTGGCTTTCTTTGTACAAGCCAATTTTATTTATATTAGGACACTTGTCGCGTTCCAAAGGGACGCTATATAATGGCATGGGATCGCCAGATAAGTTATCAGTTCTGGCTTAGCACCATCCGGTGACAAGTTATTTAGCTGAAGGAACACCAGGACCAAAATGAGGATCACCATTGGTTTTCTGATTGGTACTTATATTTCGTAATACTATCATTCGTTTTGATTATTTTTGTTTTTTGCTTCGATTAGCGAGCTTCTTGCTAATAGGTTGTTCGTCTTCGCCATGTGAAATAATCATTTCTCCGCCGTGTGGTTGTGGCTGTCAAACGACACCACCACCCTGTGGCTGTCAAACGACAGCACCTCCCTGTGGCTGTCAAACGACAGCACCTCCCTGTGGCTGTCAAACAACAGCACCACCCTGTGGCTGTCAAACAACAGCACCACCCTGTGGCTGTCAAACGACAGCACCACCCTGTGGCTGTTCTTCGACTCCACAGCCCTGTCATGAAAGCACAACCCAAAAAACCACCTCTAAAAAGCCGGCCACAACAGATCAGACCACTAAACAACCTGTAACAACAAAACAGACAACTCATAGAACCTCCGCATCTACACCATGCACTGAAAAGTCCACTACAAGAAAGTCCACCACAAAGAACCCATCCACTCCAAAGCCCACCACTCCTAGAACCACGCAATCGACTCCCTGCACTGAAACAACGAAGTCTACCACAAGGCACCCCACTACCCAGAGCCCAACCAAATCAACACCTTGCACCGAAAAAACCACCACAAGGAAGTCCACCACCAAGAATACCACCACACAAAGACCCACCAAATCAACACCTTGTACCGAAAAAACCACCACAAGGCACCCCACTACCCAAAGCCCAACCAAATCAACACCTTGCACCGAAAAAACCACCACAACGAAGTCCACCACTAAGAATCCCACAACGCAAGGACCAACCAAATCAACACCTTGTACCGAAAAAACCACCACAAGGAGGTCCACCACCAAGAATCCCACCACACAAAGACCGACCAAATCAACACCTTGCACCGAAAAAACCACTACAAGGAAGTCCACCACCAAGAATCCCACCACACAAAGACCCACCAAATCAACACCTTGTACCGAAAAAACCACCACAAGGCACCCCACTACCCAGAGCCCAACCAAATCAACACCTTGCACCGAAAAAACCACCACAAGGAAGTCCACCACCAAGAATCCCACCACACAAAGACCAACCAAATCAACACCTTGTACCGAAAAAACCACCACAAGGAAGTCCACCACCAAGAATCCCACCACTTTAAGACCCACCAAATCAACACCTTGTACCGAAAAAACCACCACAAGGAAGTCCACCACCAAGAATCCCACCACACAAAGACCAACCAAATCAACACCTTGTACCGAAAAAGCCACCACCAGGAAGTCCACCACCGAGAATCCCACCACATTAAGACCAACCAAATCAACACCTTGTACCGAAAAAACCACCACAAGGCACCCCACTACCCAAAGACCAACCAAATCAACACCTTGCACTGAAAAAACCACTACAAGGAGGTCCACCACCAAGAATCCCACCACACAAAGACCAACCAAATCAACACCTTGTACCGAAAAAACCACCACAAGGAAGTCCACCACCAAGAATCCCACCACACTAAGACCCACCAAATCAACACCTTGTACCGAAAAAAACCACCACAAGGCACCCCACTACCCAAAGACCAACCAAATCAACACCTTGCACTGAAAAAACCACCACAAGGAGGTCCACCACCAAGAATCCCACCACACAAAGACCCACCAAATCATCACCTTGTACCGAAAAAACCACCACAAGGAAGTCCACCACCAAGAATCCCACCACGCTAAGACCCACCAAATCAACACCTTGTACCGAAAAAACCACCACAAGGCACCCCACTACCCAAAGACCAACCAAATCAACACCTTGCACTGAAAAAACCACTACAAGGAGGTCCACCACCAAGAATCCCACCACACAAAGACCCACCAAATCAACACCTTGTACCGAAAAAACCACCACAAGGCACCCCACTACCCAAAGCCCAACCAAATCAACACCTTGCACCGAAAAAACCACCACAAGGGAAGTCCACCACCAAAAATCCCACCACACAAAGACCAACCAAATCAACACCTTGTACCGAAAAAACCACCACAAGGAAGTCCACCACCAAGAATCCCACCACATTAAGACCCACCAAATCAACACCTTGTACCGAAAAAACCACCACAAGGCACCCCACTACCCAAAGACCAACCAAATCAACACCTTGCACTGAAAAAACCACTACAAGGAGGTCCACCACCAAGAATCCCACCACACAAAGACCAACCAAATCAACACCTTGTACCGAAAAAACCACCACAAGGCACCCCACTACCCAAAGCCCAACCAAATCAACACCTTGCACCGAAAAAACCACCACCAGGAAGTCCACCACCAAGAATCCCACCACACAAAGACCAACCAAATCAACACCTTGTACCGAAAAAACCACCACAAGGAAGTCCACCACCAAGAATCCCACCACATTAAGACCCACAAAATCAACACCTTGTACCGAAAAAACCACCACAAGGCACCCCACTACCCAAAGACCAACCAAATCAACACCTTGCACTGAAAAAACCACTACAAGGAGGTCCACCACCAAGAATCCCACCACACAAAGACCCACCAGATCAACACCTTGCACTGAAAAAACCACTACAAGGAGGTCCACCACCAAGAATCCCACCACACAAAGACCAACCAAATCAACACCTTGTACCGAAAAAACCACCACAAGGAAGTCCACCACCAAGAATCCCACGACACTAAGACCCACCAAATCAACACCTTGTACCGAAAAAACCACCACAAGGCACCCCACTACCCAAAGACCAACCAAATCAACACCTTGCACTGAAAAAACCACTACAAGGAGGTCCACCACCAAGAATCCCACCACACAAAGACCCACCAGATCAACACCTTGCACTGAAAAAACCACTACAAGGAGGTCCACCACCAAGAATCCCACCACACAAAGACCCACCAGATCAACACCTTGCACTGAAAAAACCACTACAAGGAGGTCCACCACCAAGAATCCCACCACACAAAGACCCACCAAATCAACACCTTGCACTGAAAAAACGACTACAAGAAGGTCCACCACCAAGAACCCCACCACTCTAAGACCCACAACGGAAAGACCAACCAAATCAACACCTTGTACCGAAAAAACCACCACAAGGAAGTCAACCACCAAGAACCCCACCACACAAAGACCAACCAAATCGACACCTTGTACCGAAAAAAGCACCACAAGGAACCCCACCACTCATAGGCCCACCACTCAAGGAACTACGAAATCGACAACCTGCACTGAAAAATCCACCACGAAGAACCCCACCACGAAGAATCCCACAACGAAGAGTCCCACCACTATTAGGCCCACTACTCAAAGACCCACCACAAAGCCTGGCTGTGGTTGCAAGCCATGTGGACCCGGTGGTGAAATTTGCCAAGGATGCCCATCGCATGACAAATTGTGCCAGGAATTGTTGAATGACCTCACGAATCTGGAGGACCAGATCAGGAAATGTGTTTGCGGAGAGCCCCAATGGCTACTGGAATAAAGGACGGAATTGGGCATGACAAAACTATAGCAAAAGACAAGTTCTTAATTCCACTTAGAAAGAATTGATACAAAGTAACATTCTACTCTATAAGAATAGAGAACTTGGCAGATAGACAAGGATAATCTACTGATCACTTCATATATATAATTTTTTGTTTTGTTATTATTTTATATTAAAAAACACTGTTATTGCATTTACGAAATTGCTTTTTTACAATCTTAATATTTCATTAAGGCTTCGACAAAGCTGCCGATGAAGGTTTACTCTGAAAGAATGAATGCGAAGAATTAATGGATGGGAAGAAACAAAAAGAGAATACGAAACCTTGAAGACGCTTATTTTTCTCACTGTTTGTGATTACTTTTAACTGGATTGTCTTGGACTAGGACAAGAAAAGGTCCTAAAACTTGTTTACCCTCATTTTGAGATTCTTCGTTTCTTACACTTCTCTTAGAATTTTTTTACTCATTCCTCTTGAATTCTTTATACCGACAATTCTTCACTCCTTGTTTCGTCCTTCTGATTGTTTCATTAGAAGCTACGAAGACAAGACTATGCAAAAGACAGGAGTAAAGAAGGGTGTGCAAGAGGTTTCTAAAGAAAGAGAAGGGGCAGGTGCAGTACAAAAAGTGAAGAGTTCGAAGTGCATGACGGCGCAAAACGGAAATCAAGGAAATGGAGGAGAGGTAGGCGAGACAAACTCTAATTGGAGTTCGATACACACACACAAACAAGCGACCGCGAAGAGGAAAACAACGTGGGCGATTTTGACATAAAAATAATGAGAAAGAAAGGAGCTAAACAGAAAGAGAGTGAGAGAGAGAGAGGAGGGCTTGCAGAAAACCGGGTGAGCGGAGCAAGTTTTAAAGAGACCGAGTGCGAGAGAAGCACACCACAACCAGGATGACGAAAGAGAGTACAAAGCGAAAGGAAAATGCGACGCAAAAAAATAAGGCGCAGGTGCGTTGCCAGGATGTTAACTTAGCCGGAGAAGATGGGGAAGAAGCTGAGAAACGGCAATAAATAATACATTAACACAAACAAACAACAATGAAAAAAGCTGGTCTAACACATTATTATAATCATGAAGTGCTAACATCATGAAAAAAGTAGAAAACAGGACAACAAATGAATCCATAAAAATAAAATGTTATAATTTTTGATCAATATTATTTACTTATAAAAAAATTCGTCTATATTGTATTTGTTTTCCCACAATACTTTGAATATTATAAATATATAAACATAACTTATAGAAAAGTTGTTGGAAAATTCGAGTTTGCAAATAAATGGAAAGGGTATCAGAAAGAGAGCCAGAAGGAGAGCAAAACAAGCTGCAAGTGGAAAAAACCGGAAGACAAATGGTCAAAAGCGGCGGCGCAGCAAGAAAAGAGAGTGTGCAAGAGCATAATGGAAGCAAAAAGCACAAAGCGGCGAGAAAAACCGGGCTTAAAGGAGAGAAAGAGAAGGCGAGCAAACAAGTGAATGAAAACAGGAGAGCCATAACTAATGAAAACAACAATAACAGTGCAACAATTTGTTGCCGCAACATGTTGACACAAAGGGATGCAGAGCGAGAGAGAGAGAGAAAGAGAAAGCTGTCCTGGATTTCCTTTTCACTCATGACTTTTCCTCCTAAACTTACCACCACCATTTTGAGACCTTCTACCTTCTTGCCGCCTGGGCCATGGGCTAATTAGTTGGTTTCAGTTTAGGGGTTAAGGGATATGGCTAAGAAGAGGACCAAGATGCTGCAACATGCAACTCTGGCAACCAACCACACGTGTTTGTGGGTGAAAGCTCGAATGTGGTCAAAAGGCAATTAGGGACATTGCAAACGGAGATGAGGATGAGCTCATCCGAGAATAACAACATACTCAACGTACACAAATATTAAAGCCAACTTAAAGGCGAACTTATTAACTAACTATACTGAAAAAATTTTACCTATTTTGTGTATTCGAAAATTACAATTCCATTGATTGACAAGCGAAATGCCTCCATTTTCACGATAATTTAAGTTTCCATTACACGTAATTGAAATTTCGACAATTGGACTATTTTTTTTTTTTTGATTATTAGTCAAAGTGCCAGGGCAACTCAAATTTGGTTTTGTTTTTTTCGACCCCCGCAGTCACGTCAATCCCCCTTTTAGCCGTCAATCCCTTTTTATAAGCCCACATAACGACTGACTGACTCAAACAAAAATAAAACAAAAAGAAGCTCACAAAAAACAGTTCAGTTGGCAACAAATCACACAAAAAATGCGTGCCAAAAAGCGGTTGGACTAAAAAAAGGTAAGTAAATAAAGTGAGCGGCTGCACAACGTGGCGTATAAGTAATGCAACCCTTCCTCTCTCTTTTTTTTTTCATTTCGCCCTTTCGTTTTAGTAGATCCCATATTTATGTATACATTTATATATATAATCGAAACAAGTGCCAGGTTACGATGCAAGTGTTTCGACTTCTGGCATTCCAAAGAATTTCAATTAATAAACAAAAAACTAGGGTAAATAATAAACGACATGAAGACTAGAGTGTAAGAAAGGGTAACCCATAAGTTTATAAAATACCCTACTCTATATCAGGGAAAATCGTGGAAATACATCGCAGGATTGTGAAATTCTAATTCTAAAAAATAATAGTTCAGTGAAATCTTATCAGATAAAAAGGATTTTTAAATAAGAATATTTAATGAAAAAAACTTACCCAATCACATTGAATGGCGAAAAACGAAAATAACGCTGGCTAGTGAGAAGAATAGTCTTCAAATTGACTGTTCTTCTGCTTTTGCTTCTTCTTTTTCCTTCTCTGCTTCCTCTTCCGACAGCTGTAATGGGCGGGGGAAGAAACGGAGGATGAGTAAGTGCACATGAAATATTCACAAGTGTAAACAAACACAAAGAACAGGAGTAACCAAACACTTTTGATAACCCCTGAAGGCGACAGCTGGTTTCAAGTCCTAAGCCTAACCCCGCAAAAAAAATAACTTTAAACGGGAAATGAAATTTAAATTGAAGAAGCCAACAAAGATATCCACCCAAAAAAAAAAAAAACAACAACTGAAACCCTGCAAATCCTGCTCGGAAAAAAGTTTTCAAGCAGGACTAAAAAAAAGAATGGGTTGAGGAGGCAACAAGGGTCGTCAAAGAGTTAAACATCAATCAGAAGTGAGAGCTTCGTAATCGCAGACATCAATCAAGAGAAAGGCAAAATTTCTGACAAGTTACTCGATTTAATCTTAAAGGTACTTACAAAATAAGATAAGATATTATGAGATAACTCTGATAAAAATGTTGAAATAAGGTCAATATAATTTATAAATAACATATTATAAAGGTCAATTGGTTTATATGATTATTTATTTATTTATTTGTTTGCTGTTTACTTTTGTATAAATAAAAAGCTACAATGTTGGATTTATTGAAATAAGTTAGTGAAGTAAACGACCAAATTCTGATTTCTGCTGATTCTGAAAAATCCTTTTTTTTAACTATTTCTTTATATTTGGTAACGGGTAAAGATAAAAACCGCCATAATGTGACTTTTTTAATCTTTAAATGCAATAAGTTGACTAAAAAGGGACCTATAGCGAAATAATTGACTGATTTAAACAGCTTACGACCTCACCTTTCCACCCATATCATTTTGTGGTTCATTTTGAGAAATTAATTTTTTGTCAATTTTTCGCATTTTCTGTAAGGGGTAACATCATCAAAATTTCCGAAAAACTGCGAAAATTTTACATTTTTATCCGTGAATGCAGTTTTGTTAGAATTTTTATTACGATTTCAGGGATATATGACATTCTATAATCAGATCATTATTTCCATTTCTGTATGAAATATACAGACAATTTTTTCGACAAAAATTAAGATATGAAATTTTTCCGTAATACAACATTTTATCAACATCTTTAAAATTACAATTTATTTATTTAAGATATCAAAATACAAACAATATTACTGAATAATTTACTGATTTTAATTATTATTAAGAACTTTTTAAGTAAGAAAACGACAAAAAGTAGACATAAAGGTGACTACACTTTTTTATTACTAAACTAAAAAAAAAAAAACAGTTACATTTATTAATTTATGTAGTGTCATTTTTTCCGCAGATTATTCACAAGCAAAAAGCTTCAAATTATTCCTACAATGCGCCTTCAATTGAATGCAATGAATATAGCATGAACTTGACAGGTCAACTTATTCGCCTTCTCTTTTCCACACCCAAAACTAGTCCCGTCTCGCTCTGATACAGTATGTGTCAGTGTGTGGGTGAATGCAGTTTTTGAGACTATATATAGCCGCTTGATTGACGGACTGACTGACTGATTGCCCAGCCACTAAGCCCTGACTCTGACTCTCCCGACTTTGATTATATGGGCTTGCCCCATCATCAATGTCTGATTGTTGTTGCTCACGTGTTGTTGTTTTCAGTACTATACGGACAACGGTACAGTGGGGTAACTAAACTAAAATGGTTTTCAAAAATCTATATATTATGAAACTATGTACATATGTGTATGTTTATTTATGGTACTTATTTTTGTGAGAAAACCAAACCACAAAGATTATGAGTTTTTATAAAATTCTAAAATCAAAAACAAATATTTATAAATTTATTTTGAAAGCATTAAATAAACATATAATGCTATGAACTAAAACTTTTTAAGATTTGTTTTTTAAATATTGTACAATATCTTTACTTTGCTCAACATTTTACACTAGAAATTCCAACGTTTTTCTATCCATTGTACCTGCTATTTTGTTGTTATTGCGTTTACCATTTACATTGTACACAAGTCCACACATGCACATGGGCGAATGTAGTCAGTCATTGTATGAAAGTGTGCGTGTTTGGACATGTTTGTTGCTGCATATGGCAAGAAAGAGATGGTGATATACAGAGAGAATCAGAGAGCAAAAGTGAGATACGGAGAATTGCAGAGGCAACGAAATGCAATTTTTATGCCACTTTTTATGCATAATTTTCGTTTCGTTTTATCCATGTAAGCCCCCTAATTCTCCAAACACCCCAGCCTTCTAGTTTTCTCTCTATTTTTTTTTTTTTTTTTTTCAACGACCCTGCATGTATGCCACCACCACCCCCCCGTATAATTCGAGTACGACTTTTAACATTGAAAACGAACGTTGACATAAATGCAATCAGCACGCGCTGAAAAACGAACGAGAGATAGAAAATGGAGAATTGCGAGAGATAGAAAAATAGAGAACATCGGTGTAAGAAGGAAAAGTTTACTAGCTAGTCTCAATATCATTTTTTTTCTTTCGGATTTTTTATTATAATCATAAAATATATGAAATTAAATAATGAAATAACAATAAAAAAGGACCAAACCCATAAAGTAATCTCAAAAACTCATGTAAAATTACAGAAAAAGTATAATTTATTGATCAATGATCAAGAAAAGATTTCGATTCTCGATAACCAGCTATGCTTTAAAATTCTACTATTAATTAAAATCAATCAGCCAAAGTATTAGGCTAAAACTTTTAGACTCTTACCAAAAAAAAAATCCTAAAATTACTAATTTACAACTTTTTGTATTATCAAGTTCTGATTATCGATAAATATAAAATAAATAGAGAGGCTTGATGCCTGGCAAAGATGAGATGAGCAGTCTTAACTTAATAAAATTACCGGTAAAAATAGCAAAAGTAGCAAAAATAAAATATATAGAGCCGATACAGTTTTCATGCTGACCTTCTCCTGTACTTTTTCTTTATTATTATTTTTTTTTTTTTGTGTTCTTGAAACCTCTTATTCTGGTTCTGCTGCTGTTGCTATTTTTCTCGTAGTTTGCATGCATAAATCAATCAAGCTGAGTGTTTGCACATATATAGCAAAAAAGTATATACAAAAAAATGGAAACCTCTTTTTATATAGAACCTTCGCTTTCTCCACACCCTCCTCATTTTCCGACCACTCTTTACATCCCTCCTTTGCACTTTAACCCGAATGACAAAAGCGTTCAAGTGTAAAATGCAGCGCCCACTTTTTGGTTAGCCAAGTGAACCGACGTCTGATGTCGATGACGATGGGTTCTGTTGATGAGGATGTCACATTGGCATAAAGCAAAAAAACCACCAAAATTTGATGGTGAGATCTTTGTTTACCATCGCTTTTTTTTGCCAACTCATATTATGTATGATAGTACACATATTTACCCAGATTCATATTAATCGGTTGCTTTTGTGTCAATATCATAAAATTTAACTAAAGGGAAATCAATAAAATACTTCAAGTTTTAACTGAAACTTTGAAATTTAAAATGAATGTGCAATTGCAACTCTATCTAAGTATCTTTTTATCTAATTATAAAACACTAATATACTCGTATGTGGAATTATTATATGGGTGGCACAACTCTTACGTGGATCTCTCCTTTTACAGGGCTTAACCCCCTTATGTTTTTTTGCCCTGTTTTTTAATGTATACATGTTGTTTTTTTTTTGTAGCATGACGTGAGCAAACGCTTTTCCCTATTTTTAAGTTGTTCTTGTCGTTTTGTTTTTATCAAACAAAGTATCTTCGTCTTTTTCTACACATTTTCCCTACAAGGTAAACTTATGTGTGTGTGTGTGTGTGTGTGTGTAATCAGAGTGCCGCACTCTAATTAGCAGCAAACAAATTTCCAAAGTGGCAAAACCTTCAAAAGGGGGTGAAAAAGAGGGTTAATTGGGGATGAGGGGGTTGCACTTTGTGCTGTTTTGAACTTTTCACTTTCAAAATGCTGTCTCGGCTGCTTCTTACTCTTACCGAGCACATGATATGGCAGTGTATATCAAAGGTCTATCGGCTTTATAAATCAAATTGAAAACGTTTTTTTTTTTTATTTTCATAATCGCTCAACGATAAATGATAAAGTAAAAACGAAAAGAATTGTATAGTTGTAAGGATATGTACTACGATTTTGATAAATATCTTTTAAATATTAATTTGATCTATCAGATAGCTTAAGTAATATACGAATATATTTTTTATTTGTCCTAATAGATATATTCAAAAAATTCTTTTTAATAAACTGATAATCTGATGACTCACACAAACATAACAGATTGATTATTAAAGTATCTGCATTATAAACTGTATTTGTGAAGTCCACTTTGGGTTTTTTCAATCAGAATGCAATGGGTTTTAGCTGCAGCTGATCCAAACACACACACACACATAGACACACCGATGCCAGAATGCAAATACACACACAAGCAAAACAAAAGCAAAGACAAGAAACAAAATGCAAACACTTATCAGGCAAAAAAAAAAGAGAGATAAAGATAAAGGGAATGAGAGAGTGAAAGAGCTGAATGAGGGCGTATTTTTTTTTCTTCTACTTGAGCTTCTTTTTCTTCTTATTCATCATCGTTTGTATCTTTAGACCCTTCTTGCTTTTTGATTTTATTTTATTATATATTTTATTTTAATTTTCTCTGCTTTTTATGACGGCAGCATAATCAGCAAATGTGTCTAAGATGCTGTAGATGTTATTGTTGTTCTTGTTGACAAGACAGCAAAAACAACAAGAAGGTTGAGGATTAAAGGGGGATGAAGAGAAGGTGGAGGTGGAGACCATTGGAGCATTGGGGATTTCCCCCCCATTTTCTTGCTCTTATTTTTATTGTACTTTTCGTTCCTTTTTCAGGCTTTCAGGGCCAAAAGAGAAAAGATATAAGAAACAGAAAAACAGGAGCTGCAAATGAAGAAGAACAAGAAACAAAAATATATATATGTATGTATATATATATTGAGAAGATAAAGCAGCAACAAAGTAAGGCTACACTGTAATTGCAAAATATAAATACAACGAAAAGCATTGTAAAGATAGTGACAAAAATGATCGTTAAAGCTGAAAATTCAAGACAAAGTTATAGCAAAACAAATTATTTATGCTACAAGAATGCACGTTCTTTAAATATGCTGAATCTATTATCCCTTAAAATGATTGTTTTGATACAAAAAAAATGGAATCAGGATTCTGGCGAAATGCAATATTTTTTGAGTGCCTTTTTATCATAACTTGCCTTAAAATGGTCTTACAGCGAAATAACTGACTGATTTGAACAGCTTACGACCTCATCTTTCCACCCATATCATTTTGTGGTTCATTTTGAGAAATTCATTTTTTGTCAATTTTTCGAATTTTCTGTAAGGGGTAACATCATAAAAATTAACTACGAAAATTTAACATTTTTATCTGTGAATGCAGTTTTGTTAGAATTTTTATTACGATTTCAGGGATATATGACATTCTATCATCGGACCATTATTTCCATTTCTGTAAGAATAATACTGATTATTTTTCCGATAAAAATTGAGATCTAGAATTTTCAGTTTGACTTTGAATATCACCAACTGTATTTTTCTGATCAGATTTTTACACAATATTATTTCGAATATATTGTAAATTGAACAAATAAATCTTTATATAAAAACTTTATGCTCATAAAAACGTACGGTAGTATTTGTAATCCAGTCCAAAACAGAGCAGAAGTTTACAGTAAACTTGGCTTTCTGCCTTTGGGCAATGGTTTTTTTTATAAATGGTTGAAAAGGGGATTTTGTAAGGGGGTTTGAAGGGGTACACCGAGGAGGTAAGGACAGTGGGGAGCCACTAAAGTGGCCAACTAATTGGAATTTGGCACGTTCAACCAGTTTGCCACATTACCGAGTTAATTTTCTTATTTCTGTGCTGTCGTATCTTTATTTTCCGGAACATCTTGTTTATTTTTTTGTTGGCGCAAGTAGAACAAGTTTAAAGATGGTTACGAAATGTAATTTACAATATTTATAATATAATAAAAAAAAATATAATATAAAGATTAATGAATCTTAATCTTTAATCTTATTAAATTTAATTTTCCTTAAACATTTATACGTAAAATCATTTAGAAAACCTTGAGAACAGATTGAAATAAACAAAACTGTAACCTTGAAAATGTGCATTTTTGTATGAATGAAAGAAAGCATTGTATACATACAAATAACCTTATCAAGTCATAAAACGTTTCCTTCTATTACAGCCCGTACAATTTCGTTCGATGCATTTCTTTTACTACTATCAGTAGGTCTTAATTCTATTCAGTTTCTACGATTATCGAAAATTGAAGAGAACAAACATTAATGGGCTACCTCCATTAGTTGACCATTTTTATCAACTTTTCCTATTTCACTTACTTTCTCTACTGTAATTTTTGCACTTCCAATTTATCAGTTTTGTTAAAATATAACAGGAAATGAATGCAGTTCCTTAATTGAAGTTTTAATGAGTTTATGAAGATATGAATATGTAGTACTATTTTAAAGTTTATAAATTGGAGTATGTACATATATATCTAGATTAAAGAAAGTTTTTTTTTTAAATGAAATATAAAAATTAAAAGAAATCAAAACAAGTAAAAATCAAAAACCACAGATTGGGGAAAGAGTTGGGAAAGAAGAAGGAGATGTAAGCAAAGGGGAGAAAGACAGACATTGGCAATGATCCGGCGTAAAATGAAAATTAATTAACTAAGACGCATGAAAAACAATAACAAAGTGCAAAAGCTGTTTTCCTCTCATCATCTTTTGCTTGTTCGTCTCTTTTATTTTTCTCTTATTTTTCGCCCACTGCACCGCACATTGCGCATACGTCACGTTGACACCCCATTCCCAACATTTTTTATTTTTTGTTGATTTTGACTATTTTTATATTTTTGATAATCTGATAATTTCAAAATAAACAATTTTAAAACATGATTTTCTTCGTTATGCTAGGATGCAAAAAAAAAGGAAAGCAAAGTGGAGAAATAAAAAAGTGATTGCATTTGCCATAAAAAGCAATAACAAACGTTTAACGAAAGCCACAAAAGCAAAACAAAAGTCATTTTCCCTCTTTGGCTGCTCTCTGTCTTTCTCTTTCTGTGCCTCTGCTACCCTCTCCCTTCCGGCACCACTCACCCATTTCCATTCACCACTACACAGCCGTTGTTAATTACAGAGCGTTCGCTTTGATTATGACAGAGTTGGAAGAAGAGGAAGCAGCAGGGATAAGTGAAAAAGCAGAGCAGATTGAAACGGACTTAGTAGAATCCAAGGATTCTCTACAACATGATAAATAAATCAAAAATTTTTTAAATTATCTAAAATATTTTGCAAACAAATAAAATATCTGTTTCAGCTTTACTACCCTTTCACCAGCTACCATTAGCGGATGAAAAATCTCTTAATTCCATAGCATTGACTGAAATAAAAACAATTTACATAAAAAGATAAACTATTTGCTGTAATTTTAGTTTTGGTTTACCCCTATCATTTCCCAAAATATAATGTCAAAAATTCCCACAGCACTATACAATTTTATCTGGAATAACTTAATTTTTCATCATCATGATTCATCTGCTGGGTTTGAGAACTCGTAAAAAGCAAAGTAGCGCATTCAAATTGTACACGTAGCCCCAAAACACACACATACTTGTACACATAGGCGCAGCTTCTCTCGCATTCGCCCCCTTTTTCATTCCCTCTCGCTCAACTACAAGTGCAGTCATGTGCATGCATTTATGACCTACAATAATAAGTGGCTGGCGATGATAGCAAGTGCGAGCAGGATAGCTATATAAGCCTGCTCAGACTATGGAAAAATAGAGAGCGAATGAGCGTGCGACGCGAGTGGGTGGTTCAAAAGAAGATTGGAAGGGGGGAAGAGTGTTTTTGTGTTATCGCTGTGTTGTCTTTACCGCTATTTCAGCTTCGCCTCAATCACGCGACACAAAAACAAAAAATAGAGAGTGCGAGCGAGAGAGAGTTTGTATTTTCTGTTTGCGTTTGTATTCGCGTGTGTGCATTTTGGGGTGTTGTCATTGCAAATGCAAAATGCAGATGTGGCTCTCTCTTAAGAAAGGCAACTGATTGTATTATATTTTTATTTAATTGTATTTATTAGCTTCCATGTAATTTTAAATTTTTTAAGAAATTAAAGTAAGTCCATTTCATTTTTTATACGGTATTTCCCCTTTTTATAAAAATTTTCGTTGTTATTTAACCTTTTTTGTCTATATTTTTTAATTTTTTCTCTCATAATTTGATTTTTAGTTTAGGTTGATTTGTTTTTTTTTAAATTTCTTTGTTTGTTTCTCATTTATGGAACATTCATTTAAATACAAATGTTTTGTTTATTATATGAAGTATATGTGGTGATCTCTTTAACTCATTCTCTTAAACTTCGCGCTCTTTAACTCTATATTTTGCTTTTAGGTAAGCTCACGTGTCAGCTTTAGTTTGTTTGCCTTTTCTTTTGCTAAAAGCAAAACCGAAAAGCTGCCACGCAAACGACTCTCCCTCTCTCATGCTCTTTATCGCGCTGTAATTGTTTTGCGCTCTTTTTCACTCGCTCTTTACTTTGCGTGCTCTTTTTGTGTTCAATGACTTGGCTGACGTGTTTACTGGTTTGCCTTTTGTTGTTGTCTTCGTTTGTGTTTCTTCCTTTTCTTTTTCCTTTTTGATTTTGTTTTTGCTTTGCTGGCGCACGTTGCTTTGTTATTGTTGTCGCTGATGTCAGATACGAAACACACATACGCACAGGCTTACAGTAATGGAGACATGTGCAATGTGTGAAAAAATAGACTCTCTTTCCGCTCTCTTTTTGTTTTTCTCTCTCTTAGGGCAACGAACAATGGACGACATTAAGCAGCCACAACAAGTTGATGAAAATAATTGTATAATAAAATTGACGGTAAAAAAATGTAACAAAAAATACAAAATACAATTTTTAAAAATTTACAGAATAAAATATTTTCTAGTTAAAAAAAAACTTAACAAGGAAATAGAACTGAGAAACAAATCACTATAAATTAAAATTAAATACTATAAAACTAAAATCTAAATGGAACAACATAAAAAAGAAAAAAACTAAAATGTTAAAAAAAACCTTTTTTTTAACATACCAAAGGAAAACAAAATAACATGATAAAACATAGGTGACTTAAAAGACAAGAAAGAAAAAAGAAAAAAAAAAAGAGAAAAGACTTTTTTTTTAATTTAACGAAAAACACGTAAATCAGAGTGCAATAGCCGAAAAACAAAAATTCGAATGGAAAACTGAAAAAAAAGAATGCCCAATTTGTGTGCTGAAAATTTTATGAAAACGTTGACATTGAAAATTTGACAAAAATAATTATTTATAATTTTCGATCATTCCTTTTTGTTATTATTATTTCGCTGATGGTTTTTGTTGATTAATATTTAACAAGAGTGTGGAAAAAATTTGGTATTTAGTTTTTGCTTTGAAGATTTGCTAGAACGGAATATATTGTTGATGAATATGTGAGCTCTAGGATATCTCTTTTTAAATTCCGAGAAATAAATAAAAAAAATTTAAAAAATACTGAAATATTTTAAAAAAGATAAAAATATTAAGGGTGGTACATTTGCATGTTTTATAATTTAAAGCATACTTTCTAGCTCTTATATAAATAATTTAGAATCTCATTAAGTTTTTCCGCTTTTTTCTTAAACTGCACCCTTTTTTTATTATTTAAAGACATTGGAAGACCTTTAATTAGGCCAAGTTTTGAATTGCAATTGCAATTTTCCAAGAACACAAACAAATTTATTTGCCTGATATTGCGAAATATATACCCTCTTTTAGTCCCTCTCTATATAGATTTATAAATTACCTACATATGTATTTAAACCGACACCTGCAATTCGTCACTTTTGGATTGTGTGATTATTACTCACTTTTTTTTTAGCTTATCAGCCTTTTGCTTTGCCTTACTTTTGTGTTAGTTAACGTATGGCGGAGTGGGAGGTGGGTGGTAAGAGAGGGGACTTTAAAAACCTCCTGCCCTTACCACAGTATTTCCCTCACTATTTTTCCCATTTTTTTTGTTTGCCTCTACAAACGAACAACAAGTGCCATTTAGTCTGTGACTGACACAAGTGACTAATGCTCCCCTTTTCTACTGAGGCCCCCATCAAATAGAACTCTGTTACAACGCCTCTGCCAACGTTGACGGCAATGCTAGCTTCGCTGACGTCAGCCGCGTAAGAAAAAAAGACGATACATGATGAAATTGCAAGGCTAACTGTAAAAATTAAAGCGGAAATAATTTTAAAAAAAATCTAAGAAAACGGTAAAATTAACCGAGATTTTATAGTTTATTTGTTAAATTTAAATTGATTATGTTAAACGATTTATATTAAATTAGACCAAAAGATAAACAATCTACGTTTAATCTTTTTTCGTACATACAAGTATCTCTTAACTAATTTAAGCTACATAAACGCTGAGTTCTAAAATAAAAAAAAGTTTAAAAATCAAAGAAATTAAACTAAGCATTAAACACACAAAAAACAAATGCGAACAAAGTATTTGTATATATTTGTTGGGTATTTATCTGGTTGACATACATTATTATCTACTTCCTGTATATATATAAATATATATGTATAAGATATATGACCAAAATCGAACAAAGACAAACATCGGAAGGTGTTCTCAAAAGGTGAAAAAGAGATAGCATTATAGACCTATGTTCGCCAAATTAAAAACGAATTAATTTTCGCAGCAACCAAATAACTTTTAATGTGGAAATAATTGTAATTGTTTGCCTGACAACAAAAAACACGAATTCGCTTTATTTGTTATCTTTTTTTTATACTTTTTGTATTTTATTTTTTACGTACTTTTATTATGTTTTTTTTATTTGGGTTGTCTCAAGGTTTTCTGTTTTTCAATTCGTTATATAATAATCCCAAGTGAACTTATTTTGTTTGTTAATTACATTATTGGGTATTAAATATTGTTAATTAATTGATACTTGTGTTGTAAGTACTTTTAATAAGGTAATTCATTTATTATACATTTTAATCAATATTTTTATGTTTATGCATTTTTAATAATATTTTTGAATGTGATTTTAAATACAGTTCTATTGGATATTTAAAGTTAAATATTTTCACTTTCACCGCCCACAAATCCCTATAATTAAGATATTTTTGTAAAATTATTTGTATGGTTTTGATTGTGCCGCATTTGTTGTGATGTTGTTGCTATTGCTATAAATTTTTGCTCATGCTTTTTTGTTGTTGTTGTTTTTTAATTGTTTTTACACATTTATTGGGGTTAAGGCCTTCTTGACTGGCCAGTACCTTTTGTTTTTATTTTTGTTATATTGTTGTTTTTATTTTTTTGTTGGTGCTTCTTGCATATTTATGAACTTTTTTTTTCTTATTTATTGTGTATTTTCGTTTCGTTTTTGCTTGTTTGGATTTTATTTTGAAAACGTGCAAAAAAAAAAAAATGAAATGAGTAAAAAACGATTTCTCTTTTTTGTGCTGATGGGGGCGTGAACATTGCCAAAAGTAAAAGCAAAAAATAAATAAAACAATCATTTTCAAAAACACATGAATTTTTGCGGACCATTTTGCATAAGCAACTAACCGTAAATAAATAAATTTTTTATGACTTCTGACAGTTAGTATAACACCCTCTTTTTTTACCATTCAAAGGAAATATTTGTTTTTTTTATATTATAGTTAATATACGTTTAAACCTACTTATTTATATTTAAAATGTTAACAATATGTATATTATAACAAAAACATTTAGATATTTGTCTTATTTCCAATCGGAAAAAATATACCATCAAATTTATATGTCTGTAAAATTATTCCTAAACAAATTACCAGGTCAGCATATTTAAGGATTAAACATTACATTAAAAAGCTATTGTTATTATTTAACGTTGTACCCATGCTCATATTTTCTGAAGCTTTTACTTATTGCACTTTTGTGTATATTTTTTTTTTTTTGGAATTTTTCTCATTAAAGAAGCAACATTTTCTGTCTTTATTTGTTTTTGTTCTTGAAGAAAAATTTGCTCTTATTCGTGATTTTTTTTTTTTTATTCTTTTGTATATTTTTTTCTTGCTCATTTCGCATTGCAGGCGTCGCAGTCTCGCTTTTCGCGTCTTCTAGAATTTTTCAAGGTCATCCGCGCATGCGAATTATTTATTTTGCACTCGGTTTTTGTTGTTCTTATTTTGTTTGTGAGAGTGTGCGATTTTTTTTCAGACAAAACACGAAAAAAGAATAAATAAATAAAAGCTGGGGGTTCCAATGGTACATGAAAGGGGGTAGGGGAGGAAGAGAATGGGCGATAAAGTTGAGCGACCCTCCTTAGCAACACGTGTGGTCTGCCGTCTCCCTCTAGTTATCTATTTGCCTCTCCCTCTATGTGTTTGCACTCGAATGCATTGAGTATTCAATTGGCATTTGCAATGAGCACACAAATTATATAATTCTAAGAGTATATTTAAACTTATCAAATTTGTATTATAATAGGAATAATGGTACATATATTCATATAAAGATATCCAATATGCACTGTAATTGCGAGGTTTTCTCCATTTTATCTTCCTCTTTTCGTTCATCATCCTCTTCTTTGTTTTGCACTTTGTTTTGCCAACGTGAGCCAAGTCGCGTTGACGAAAACAAAAAAAGAGAAAAAAAAAATAATAAGCGAAACACAAACACGCAAAAACAATTTTATTTATCATTTCAGTTTTTTGTTTTTGGTTTATTTTTATTAAGCAGGCAGGAGCCAATAAAGTGATTTGATAACTTGAAATAAAGAAAAACCAAACAAGAAAAACACCAAAAGATCCTTTTAGATGTTATGACAGTGACAGCTTTTAACCCCAAACATTTGAAACAATTATAGATCACATGATATAACACCCCTTACTATACATAAGCACACACATAAATGCATACAAATGTATTTACATATGTGCATCTATTATATTCACAAACAAATCAACAGTCATCACTTTGTAAAACGAACTTTACGAGTCTGTGGAAATAAAGCTATTATTTTTTACCAATTAAATAAATCAATCTAAGAACTTAACTTTTCTTTATTTCAAAACCTCTGTAAATAAATCTATTTCGACTGTAATTTCGAAAAAAAACCAAGTAATTCCATTTCGAAATTGATTTTTTCGTCTCTTTGTTTTGTTGAACTTTTGAAATTGACTCATAGAACTGCAGCCTTCTTCTTCCAGCTTTTGATTAGTATTAGTTCAAGCTTTTGAGGTGACCTTGAATAAGTTTACTAACTTTTTGCATTTTTTGGGCGTTTTTCATTGTTTGCTTTTTCTATGCGATTATTTGGCTCTATGAAAGTTTGTTGTTGCTTGTTTTTTTTTTTACCACTCCCTCTGGGCAACCTCTCCTCTCTTTCCATTTCTTTTGCACTGACGCAAATTAGAAAAGAGACAGCGCTATTGGTGCAGTGGAGCTTCAAGAATTCGAAATTTAGTTACTGACAAAATATTTGGTTTTTCATTTTTTAAAAATATGTTTAAAAATTAATTCTGAAGTTAATTTGTATCGCTTACAGTTTAGATTTTAAGTAAAATGTTGAATAATAGCTAATTAATATCTATATTAATTATAAGATACAAAATTATTTGTTTTTTCAAGATACTTTTACTTGACTATGTTGCGTGTACAATTTTTATATAATTTTTAAGACAGTTCGATTTATGGAGGCTTTACAGTACTTTTTGGTAAATTTCTAGGTTATGGTCAAGGCGAAATCTAAGCAAATTTGAAGGCTAAACACAAGCACGAAAAAATAAGAAGAGAAGAACGAAGAAGAGAAACGAAGAATTCTTCCGATAATTATTTTTTGTTTTCTATTTTGTTATTGTTTTTTTGCTCCCCTTTTTGAGCTTTTTTTGTTTTTCGTTTGTTTACGCCTCCGCAAAAAGGAGCAAAAGAAATTGGGCGATAGAAATTTCGCGGAGAGATAAAGGTGTGTTGAACTTTAGCAAAAGTACATTCAATAAATTATATTTATTTTGGTTTTTAGCTAGCTGCGAATTTGCTTTTGCTTTTCTTTTTTGTTGCATACGTGTGTGTGTTTGTCGTTTTATTATCTTTTTTATATTGTTTTTGCGACGCTTTCAAATCAAACAAAAGCACTCTTTCTCTCTTTTAAACTCTCTCAGAATTTTTGCACGTGTATGCAGCGGTTTTTCTGCTTCTTTTCAACACGTAAGCTTAAACAAAAGAGAGGTAAAATACAAAAATCACACAAGTGCGAGTGAGAGCGCCATAATTGGGGTTAAAAAATACAAAAAAAAAAAGAAAGAAACCGCGATTTAGTCACTGACGTCAACTAAAATAAAATACACAAATTTGCGTCTAGACAGAAAACTATTTATCTAAATAGTTAGCGACTATTTCCATATTGTTTCTTACCTTTGTGTACTTTTTAGTTTAAATTTCCTAATCGCTGATTTTAGTCGAATTTAACATTATTTTCCTGAGTAAGTGCACTTTTTTCTGTTTACCACGGGGTTACTTTGTATTTCTCCTCACTTTTTGCGCTTATTTTTGGTTTGATTATCGCACTTTTAAAAAAATAGTGAAAATAGTTGACAATTTGCGTGGTGATTTGTTGTTTTAATCTCTGTTTATTTGTTGTTGCTGTTTTCACAACCCGGTTTTTTTTGCAATTCGCATTGCATCGCACGCATTTGGTATTTAATCGGGTTGGTAATTAAGTACGGTAGATAGTGTTGGAAAAATACCAACTAGACCGTCACTTGAGGGCGCTAAATTTAAATCAGAGACTTTTAAAACATAAATCAATGTTCACATATTCTCTAGGGCTAAACCAATATTTATGTAGCATAACAACTGTAAGGTATATATTTATTTATATATTCTTTCAATATAATGCTTATTTTTATGTTGTTATAAATATATTCTGTGAAACTTTAAATCAAATCTAGAACTTATATACAGGCCTTGAAACTGTGTTTTATAGTGAATATAGAAAATATATAAGAGAAATAACAGAGAAGAATTACTCTATGTCTACTCTACTATATATTTTTAAAATCATTAATTTTTAGTATTTTCACGCTGTTTTTTTTATTCGGCAGAACTATCGTTCACCTCTAACAACACCGGCATTACAGCAGTCTGGTCACATTTCGCAATATTGCAATCGGAAAACGGAAAATAATAAAAATTCAATTATTTTCCGAATATTGCAGAGGATCTACCAATCTTCGGCACTTAGCCGTAGAGCAAGTGGATCCCTATTGACCAACCCACTGGTTGAGGTAGTTTGGTTAAATTCCGCCAAGATGTCACAGTCACCGGATGGCGGGATTTCCAAAGTGGAAGCGGTGGAGGAACCGAAAAATCATGTGGATTCTTTAGGTGATTCCTGGCGTGGAGTGCCCATGGAGGCCATACATCGTAATCTCGATCCCTACGAATTGGATAATTTGCCAGATGTCACAGCTGGGAATAATCACCGGGTGATGTATCAACTGCCTATCCGTGATACTCCACCACGCCCACACAAAGCCCCTGGAAAATGGGATTCGGAGCATGTACGTTTGCCTTGTGCGCCGGAGTCGAAATACCCGAGGGAAAACCCAGATGGTAGCACCACTATCGATTCGCGCTGGGGAATGATTGAAAGAGCTCTTCTCCAACCGATCGAAACGAGTGAGGAACTCCAGGCGGCCATATTATCGTATAATAGTACCTATAGAAATCAATGGAACTTTCGTGCCCTTCATCAACTTCTGGAAGAGGAGCTGGACGAGAGTGAATCACGGGTATTCTTTGAAGATCTATTGCCGCGCATAATACGACTGGCATTGCGACTACCGGAGTTGATTCAAGCACCGGTCCCACTTTTAAAGCAGCTAAAGAATGCCTCCTTGACCCTGAGTCAGCAGCAGATCTCCTGTCTTTTGGCCAATGCCTTTCTGTGCACCTTTCCCCGAAGGAACACCCTCAAGAGAAAGTCCGAGTACAGTAGTTTTCCAGATATCAACTTTAACAGGTAATTAATATCAAATATAAGACGTATCAAGATGTATATAAGTATATATCATTCTTAATAGGCTTTACCAATCTTCGGGACCAGCAGTCCTGGAGAAGCTCAAATGCATCATGCATTATTTCCGTCGCGTTTGTCCCACAGAGCGGGATGCTAGCAATGTACCCAATGGTGTGGTAACCTTTGTCCGTCGTAGCGGTTTGCCAGAACATCAGGTCGATTGGAGCCAGAGTGAAGCGTCCCTGGGTGATGTGCCATTGCATGTGGACGCTGAGGGAACAATCGAGGATCATGGGATTGGGCTGCTTCAGGTAGACTTTGCCAACAAATATTTGGGTGGCGGTGTTTTGGGACATGGCTGTGTACAGGAGGAGATACGCTTTGTCATCTGTCCGGAGCTCTTGGCGGGCAAACTCTTTACGGAGAGTCTGCGTCCCTTCGAGGCATTAGTGATGTTGGGGGCTGAAAGATATAGTAACTACACAGGATATGCCGGTAGCTTCGAGTGGTCAGGCAACTGTGAGGATTCCACGCCCAAAGACAGCTCTCATCGTCGTCAAACGGCAATTGTTGCTATTGATGCCCTGCATTTTGTTCAGTCACATCACCAGTATCGTGAGGATCTTATGGAAAGAGAGCTCAACAAGGCGTATATTGGGTTTGCCCACTATATGATTACGCCGCCACCAGGAGTAGCCACTGGCAATTGGGGGTGTGGTGCATTCGGCGGAGATTCCTACCTAAAAGCCTTGCTGCAACTCATGGTATGCGCTCAGGTGGGCAGACCTTTGGCCTACTATACCTTTGGAAATACTGAGTTTAGAAATGATTTCCATGACATGTGGCTCCTATTTCGAAGAGAAGGGACCACAGTGCAGCAGCTTTGGAGTATTTTAAGGTCCTACAGTAGGCTTATGAAAGAAAAGAGCTCCGCGGAGCCGCGTGAGGGTAAGGCAACCAAAAAGAAGCTATATGAATTTATAAAGGAGGAATTGAAAAAGATCAGAGCTGAACCTGGAGAAGGAGCAGCAGCAGAAGTTGGAACATCGAAAGCAGCTGGTTCGGAAGAAGCGAAATCGGAATCAAAACCCTCTACATCAGTGAAATCTTCGCCAGAACAAATCAAAAAAGCAGCCGCTTCAAAATCCATCTCTCAACAAAGTCCCGACCTTTTTCCCTCGCCTTCATCGCAAAATAATTCGAATTCTTCGCCGGAGCAGGCCATTCTTATGCTGTCCGATGATGAGGAAGCTAATGCCATGATGGAGGCGGCCAGTTTGGATGCAAACATCGGCGAGGAAGTCAGTAACAACAGCACACCGGCCAAGAGCAGTAGTTCTGGGTCGAAAGTAGCTGGAACAGGTGGCCGTCAGTTAACCCTGCTCGAGATGTTGGACTCTCATTACGAAAAGGGAAATGCATCGAAGAGACCACGCAAACCGGCCAGTTGCAGCAAAGCTGAGGGTCCAGCTAAGAGTCGGAAGGAGAACGAGGTTGAGGATAAGGAGGATCATGTTGACTAAGTAATATATTTTCGTAGAAGATTCGTACTGCCCGTAAACAAATAGATCTAAAAGGAATTTAATCTTTATGTAAAGCTTAAAACATAGAAATTGCTACATTTTGACTTCTAACGATTTTTACAAACACTCCAAGAGTTTTCTTAATGTATTTAAAGTTATAAAATTTATTCAAGATTATTTGTTCTCCTACTTGCTAACATAAATACTAATTTCCAAATTACCAAATTTTTTTTGGCATGGCAGTTTACAAAAAGGAATTTAAAAAGTTGACTGTTCATTTTTAAATAATAAATAAAATTTCATTGGCAGTTATTGTAATTTTTAAACAAAATACTCTATAAATCCTTACTCTATTTTGTTATTTTAAAATTTAAATTAAACTGTTAAACCAAGATAGGTATTTAAAACTTTAAATAATATATCGCAAGAAAAATTAAGTTTAATATGTTGAATAAAACTATTGTTACTTGTGATGTGAATGAAAAGCTTGACTGATATATTGTATCATATCATGTTATCATAATATTTAACATCGTGTTATATTCCGAGGAATTGATTTAAAGTTGACATATATAATGGTCACGAAATATAAACCAAATGCAAAAAAATATATGTTCCATACCATTTAAAGCCTGAAAGTAGCTTTCTACTTGTCTTTCCATTTTCATATTCTTGTAATTTTTTTTTAGACTAAGCTGACGAAGAGAATCAAAACTGTATATAGGTTCTATTCGTATATATAATGTAAAATATGTAGTAAAGTGTGTTTTTTTTTTAAACCAAAACCTGTTTATTTTCAATAAGACTTTATTTCACCACAACAAGAACATCAACAACAACCACGAAAAAAAAGCGAATATATATAGATGATTTTATATATCTAAGCAGATCCAACGATGCCGCAGATCGCTGGAGAATCAGTAGTGATTGCGTCGTTTGTTAGATGGACAATACTCGGCGTATTCCTCCCAAGTGCAGCCCGCCTTGGTGCAGCATTCATTCGAGATCGATGGAGTATGTCCATCAGATCGGCGACTTCTTAGGAACATATTGGCATAGTTGACATGCAGCCAAGTAGAACCATCAGCTGGAAAAAGGGTCAGAATGTATTTAAAACTTCTATATCTATGTTGGGTTTTTAATAAATATAGTTCTCTATAGACTTACGATCAGTGGCGCTCTTTTTGATCCAAGCCTCGTCATTGCCTGTCCTCTTCTTGTTGCGCCGTGTCAGTCGATAAATATCCTTTTCGCAAGCCCAATAAAGCTGACGGACCAGCTTATCCCGACAGCGGGAGTGCGTCTCCTGGTGCCACACATTCTCCCAGTCCGATTGGGAACTATACAAATATATATATTTTTAATATATTATTTAAAAACTTTCGTATTATTTTTTCGTATCCTAGCACTACGTAAAACTCCGCTAACTCACCGTTCACGGAATAGCATCTCGAGACCCTCCTCCGTGTGCTGCAGTGCCTCCGACGTTGGAATCAACGGCAAGACGAACAAGAGAACAGCACCACAAAGTGTCCAGCTGCCCGAGTTAGGTAATATCATCTTGGACATTACAGGTATTACTGGAGTTCCACTTGATGGTTCTTGGGATTCTGATCCTTGATGTGGCTCACACGGCGGATGCGTGGCAACTGAACGCTCTGGCCGGTGTGTTGTCCGGTTTTGAAATATAACCGGAGCCCGGATTCCACCAGAAAGGTGGCGGCGGCCAAATGTCGGGCGTCGGCGGCATAATTAAATCGGTGGTGCAGCGTTCTATTTGAAGTAATGAGGCCCGGGTCAGGACAGCATTTTTACACACTCGGCCAATTCGATCTAATGAAGAGCAACGGCAGCAATTGTCCGGTTATTGTCTTGTTTATCTCCCGGCTCCATTGGACACCACAAATTGGACCCACTTCTCTAACTCTGTTCACCTGTGATTTTCCACATTTGACCATTCGGCCATTCGGGCCCACCTGCAACCTGTTGCTTAGTTAACAAAACAACATAAAAGCGGGTAAGTTAGCTGTTTGCCTCGTAAAACGAGCCGAATGCCGGGGCACTTGTTTTTATTTCGAAGTTGGCATAAATTTTCCAATATTTGCACGAATTTCAATACGGCCCATGCCAGCGACACAGTGGGCTAAAAAGAAAAAGTATTGGCAAAGTAAAAGAGGATAATGGGATAACATTACTAAAAAATAAATTTAGATCTTATAGCTTAACGTTGAGCCTTATAAATTTAAAATTAACTTTAACTCAGCTAAAATCACAGTTTTCTTTGAAATAATTAAGATTAAATTTTAAAATATATATGTATATCAAATAGTATGAAAAAATTATTAACTCAATTTTGTATATATTTTTTTTAAGTATCATTTTTGTTTTCAAGCCCACTGTAAGCAGCATATAGAAAGCCGCCCACACGAGACAATAGGTTAGCTAAATAATGTCGTTGTTTACACATTCTGTGCGAATTTATGATGCACCTTTCCTGGCCACAATGTTACAACAGTGCCAAGTCCAAGACCAAGTTCCAAGTCCTTTTTTCCTTTGCTCATTTTTTCGAGTTCAGTTCTTGGATGGCTTTGACGGTGGTTGGTTGCCTTTTAGGAGCCTTATTTTTTCTGTTATTTTTTTTTTTTTTTTGGATGTGTTAACAAAACTATAAACTCGAAAAGTTTCTTTAAAGTGTGTTAATATAACCAAGCAGTTATTTTGTATTTCACCTTCGCTAAACAAATATTTACTTTAAATCAACAAACAATCAGTTGAAATCAATGAGTAAATAAATAAAGTGTTAAATTAATGCGAAAATTGTTTGAATATTTTTAAAGCCATTGCAAATAGGCTTCCATTTTGATTAACTTGATTACAAATATATTATGTAATTTAAGAGCCGTAAACGGCTGTTTGTTTTGTCACTTAAAAACCAGAATGGAATTTTGTGTACACAGAGTCATCAATTTTATTTAACACAATGAACAAATTTTTATTGTACATTTACATTCATATACAAATACAATAAGTTCTGCTTTTCATTTCTTATGCTATTCAACTATTTTGCTGCATAACTGATAATCCAAAAAAAAAATATATATATATGTATGTATATATATTTATACTCGTATATATATTTGAGTACATTTCATAATGCATTTTTTACTCGCTAGTTTTCTCAATTTTTTTTTTGTGAGGCTAGGCGGCTAGCGAATACCCTACAGGGCACACAAAAAAAAAAACTTGTTCGGTTTGTAGCTTAAGTTCTAGAATATTTAAATTTTTCCGCTTTTTACGATTTTGGTTTTATTTTTTTTCGGTTGTTTCCTTTTCTAAATTCAAATATTGTTCAATTCCACAACTGTGCTAGGAATGCAGTAGAATACATTTACAAATACAAATATAAACACATAAATCCGCATTTATGTTGCTATATATATTGCTGATATATAGGTTAAATATGGCATTATACTGAAAAGGGAGTAGGTGTTCTTAATAGCAATATATTTATATAAGTTTTTTATTATATTCAAGCAGGATTTTATTATACATTTTGTTTAAGAGCATTGTTTAAATCTATTAATTACTTATTAAATAGAATTCACTAAATAATTTTGGTGTTTATGTGCGAGTGACAAAGGAAAAATAATAAATATTTCATCTAAAAAGTATGCTATAAAAATAAATTGCATCCTTTTATCGTCGGGAAGGAATAACAAAAATATTTTGAATAGGAACACTTACTCCCCTTTATGTATATTCTTAATCTAAATCGTTATTTATTTCTATAGTTTTTGTTTGATTTAAATTCGGCAAGGCCGAAGCCATGCAAAAAAAAAAAAAAAAAACAAATGTCAACCAAACAATCTTTAATCGATTTTCCTTATTTAATAGTCAAAGTTATATAAATATTGTAATGCATATTGTAATTTACATGATTAATTTATGTCATAACGAAAACATTTCGCATGGTCAACAATCGGCTTATTTATGAATTAATTAAAATCTAATAGGAAATGGAAATGGGGACTCATGGCTAATGTTTCTTCTGATTCAAAAGTTTCTATAATTTATGCTGATGAAAATAGTACATATATCTGTGTGTATCTCATTTCTTTACTACTGTATTAAAATTGGATTGACTTAATTTGCATAAGGGAAATGCTTGATGGGATTATTAGTAGAGGCAATCTATATCCAATTGAGCTGTGCTAGCATTAGAAATTATTAGTAGTTCCTATTACCTATGTAGCCCTTAAATCGAGAATGCATTTAGTTTAACATTTATCTGCCTTTAAAATTACAGCTCAGTTAATCTAAAGGTTTTTTTCCTTAAGAGTTCTACAAATTTCAGTTATCATTTGTGCTACTTTTGTCATATAATATATATATATATATATATATAGTATAGGAAACCCAAGAGTCTAATTTGGGTTTCATAAATTGTTTCATTTAAATTCCAATCTTTGCCAGCGTTAAATCTCTTTTGTGGTCATATTAATGGATTTAATATCATCTTTTTTAATTATACATTTTTGCTATTCAACGCTTAATTACTAAATGACACATACGCAAATTACACAGAAATCTACACATTGTTACAGGAATTCCGCCGTTCATTAATTCTACTCATTAATTTTTATGTCACCTCCATCAATTTCTGCCACACGGATTTAACAGCATATCTGTTTCAGTTTTCAGTTTATTTTTTTTTTTTTTTGCCATTTTCAATATTTTAGTTGCAAAAATTTCAACAATTAAATTGTAAGCTTTCGGTTTTTTATAAAATTAAATTTTATATTTTATATACTTAAAACTATTTGCTTAGATTTAAAGTTTTTTTATAAATAAAATTTCTACATCGTCTTTATGCTAAAAATAAAATTTAAATCAATTTAAAAGTTAACAAATTGTTTAAGAAACATTTTTTAATTCGGAAAATTAAATTCTCCTTATAGACATATATTGGTTAGTTAATGTTTTTAGTTAACTTATATGCGCCGTGTTTACAATTTTTTATAATAAACATTTTATTTTTGTATTTCTTGTTAGCTTTAAATTCACATTTTCTGTTTTGAGTTTGAAAGTCGCCTTCAAAAAATGATGGGACGTTTCGCAATTCAAGAGCTGTAAAAAAAGGAATATAAAAAGAAATTATAAGTATTTTAGATTTTTTTATATTTATTATTATTAAACTATATATATTTACCCGCTTAGAGCATTTCAATATTGGACGTTCCGTTGCCGGTTGCAGTTCGCGTCGTCTTGGTCACCTGTTGATTGGTCATCAGAGGCGGTGGGCTGCCACACCAAACCACCTACAGGATATATAAATCTTAAAAAAAACTTAGGAAATCTTTAAGAATCACAAACCTTGCGGAATGCCTTGCGAAAGTTGTCGGACAGGAAGGCATATAGTATGGGATTAATGCAGGAATTTGTGTAGGCCACCACATGCGATATAATCTGGATGATGACCGACAAGTGACTGCCTCCATAAAGATTCAGTGCCTTCAGCACAAGGATAACCTGAAAAAAGGGTATTGTAAATAGGTATTAAACCTCTCTCAAGATAAAATATATGAACTGAAGTTCAGAAACCGAGGAGAGTATATTTTTAAAATTAAGTTTGCAAGCTCTTTTACTTAGTAGACTAAGAAGTTTAAAGTAGAAGAAGTTTAAAATTCATTCAAAATGTACAATTTTTTTTTTGCCATATGCTGCCATTGACAAATGCAATTCACTCATCTTGCACATCGTGAGAATGTCTGTGTAATTGTAATTTCGTTTCGTAAGTTGTGAGGGCATTGATTTTGTGCAAATACTTTGAGTGCTGGCAAACTCAAGGAGGACCAGCTGCTGGCTTATTAAACGTTTCAGCAAATAAATGGGGAGAGATCCCAAAAACCAGGGGGGGCCGGAATATGTATATCGGAAATGTCAATTTATTATCGCCACTACCCAACTTAGTTTGCCAGCAACAGCTGTTGTCGATGCCAATATCAAGCTACTCAAAATGTAAGTTCGAACTTTAAAGTAGGAAAACGATTGCTACTTTTCACTTTTAAGTTGGTTTAAGTTAATAATGTATTTCAGAATATCCCAGTCAACCTTGAACTACTATATCCTCTCGATACTCCAATGTTCAATGTCAATCTTTGTTATTTGTGTAAAAAAAATGTTTGAAATGATTCCCTGGTCGTCTGTCAATCAGTTGACTTTTGACTATTTTTACCCCAAAAATTGTGAAATTGACATTAATGAGCTGATTGCCAGATTTCCATTGCATTTTACAATGTATGCAGGATTTTGTTCTTTTTTATATTTTTTGATTACATTTCTTCAATAATGTTAGTGTGTGTGTGTGTGTGTGTGTGAGTTTTACTTACATGTATGGGCAACCAGCAGATGGCAAATGCCAATACGACAACAACAACCATTCGTGTGACGCGTCGTTTTCCCTTTCTGTAAATACAACAACATACAGCAATATATATACTAGATATCTTTATACAATATACCATATATATATATAGAAAGAGATATGTAGATCTGGGGGTGCATATAAATTATGCCGCAGTTCAGTTTGTGAATTTTGCATTGCCTGCTGCTCGGTGATTTATGAACTTTGCGTGCGAATTGCGAACTCGTCGCAACTTCATTTCCATTCAAATTTAAAACGCAGCCTAAAATGTATACTATATACATATATATGAGTATAAAGATGCAAAAGATTGTGCATATTGCATGAAATATATACCTTTGTGACACCCACTGCATTAAAGTATTTGCATTAAATCTGATTTAAACATCTCAACTTCTTCTTTTATTATTTCATTTTATTTTCTTGCATTTCTTGAGTTTCTTTAACATTTTATTGATTTCATTTTGAAAGTTTTGTTCAACTGAATGTGAGTACAATTTAATAGTATTCGATTTATGATAGAACCAAAGTTCGACCAAGTATTTTTCAAAAGTTTAAAGTTTCTGCAAGTTTAACTTCAAATTGATAGTTGGTGACCCCGATCACGCCTGAGTTATTTGACTAACTTTACTATTTTAGTTTGGTCTTAAAGTATGTTTTTTCTTAGTAACTTGCATTGATGCTTTAGTTACTCTGGTAACTAGCATTTTCTTTTTTTCTTTTATCTAGAATTTATATTTAATTTTTATGATTAGCAGCAAGAAAGAATATCTAACTAGAACTTAAGCTTTGCTTCAATATTTTTAAGTACATTTTCTAGTTTTAGCAAGTTAAACAATAAATAAATATTTTCCTTTTTCTTTATCCTTTAGCCCACTCCTTTAACTCACTTTTTACCTCTCAATTTTTGGCAGAATCCTGCGGGAATATCGCTCACATTTGTACTTATGTTTCGGTTTCGTTGACCACTTAAATATGCATGAGCCAAAGCTCATGAGCTTTCCTCACAGCCTAATAAAAAGGCATTCATCATGGCAGCAGGTGCGTAAGTACTACCAAAAAAAAAAAATAAAAAGAGGAAAAATTCCCATACCCACGGCGTATACGCGATATTTCTGTCTGTGTGTGTGTTTGCTGAAGTGTGTTTGCATTTTTGCTTTTAAGAGCTCTATGCATAGTATATACTCACCGTGACTCTGCGGAAGGCTTGCAGCCGGGAGCACTTTTCCACAGACGAGCCAACATTCCCATATAAAGGAAGCAAATCAGCGTTAAAGGCGCCACATACGATGATAAAAAGAATGAGACCTGAAATAAATGTATTTTAGTTAGGTCTTATGATCACCAAGGTGCCTGATAATTAGATCATAAATGAATGAATATTAAAAAGTCAAACTGAATTTGATTGCTGAGAATATCAATTTATGTACAAAATATATATAATTATGGAAATGGATTTAAGTTTTCACTTATTTTTGTGGCTCTTAAGTTGTGGCTAAATAATTTTCTAGGAAATTGTGACTACAACCTATGGGCTTAAGGCCATATTGTTACCAAAGTTTGTGGTTGGCTTATTTTCTAATATATTTCTCTAAAACTCTAACCCTACGAGCTTGTTAATTTTCCAGCTGATAACTTGCCGGCTCTTATTTAGTCTTAATATATTATATAATATTTATTTGACACATTTTTTTTTGCTCATTTTTTTGTCGACTGCTTGTGGATGAAGGTTTTTCCCTGTGCCATCTGCTGCCACGTCACCTTCTTCTTTTGTTTTTGCATGGAAATTGTCAGAAGCGCTGACCCGTAATGCTGACCAGATACCAGATATGAGTACCAGACACTTGCCAGCCCCAGAAAAAAAAAACCCGGAAACCCCTACTCTTTTTTTTTGCCATTCAGCAGCTGCCGCTTAACCGTATTCCCAACAGACAAAAAGATATATATATATATATATCCATGAAATACGACTCTATATGTGTGTGAGATAGTGTCGTTGGAAAAACGGGCGGAAAATACTCGTAGTTATTCTGGTTTCCGGTTGAATATCCGTGCATTTTTCGTTGAAAAATATACGAAAATGAATCGACTACGGAATTGGCCATAAATTGGAATAATTAATCATTGGTAGATATTTTAAAAGGAATAAAGAGATGCTTTACAGAAAATAATACGTTTTCTAGGATTTTTATATGTTTAGTTTAATTAAAATATGGCAATTAATATTAATATATGATCTACAAATTGATTTTTAACTTAAAACTTTCCTTTTGATGAACTTTAAAATTACTCCAATACAACATCAACTGAATAATTTTCAGTAATTTTTGCCCTTTGGAACAAATTTTATGAATTATTTTGCGCTAGTTATGGACTTTATGCCAAACTTTTGAGAGAAAAGTATTTTGAAGCCCTGAATTGAGTTGAATTCTTTTACGCGGTTTTCCATTCGATTTTTCTGGGGCTATGCATCCATTTTTTTTTTTTTTTTTTTTTTGGATATCCAATGAGCCATAGACTTAAAACTCATTTGGCGGCCCCTTAACTTTCGAGTGGTTACGGTATTTCTTTGTGGGTGGCAGGTGGCAGTCATGTGTAAGTGATTAAGGGGCATACCATTCCCTACATTGGCCGTGGAAAAGCGGAAAACAGGCAATGAGTACCAGCCGAAATATGCACAAAGGTGCAAGTCAAAATATATGTACATATATCAATTGTGGGGCCTCGAATTGGGAGCAATGAAACGGAAAAAGAAGGGGAGCGCGAAAGTTACACATAGAGAAAGGTATGCTAATTATTACAATTTTTTACAAGAATAAGTTTTAAGAAAACGTAGTTTTCAAAGTCTAATAATCTTAAATTATTAAAAATTGTAATTAATTAAAATCATTCTGAAAATTACTGATATATATTTTTTTTTAGCAGTGCATCGATGAAATCGCGCAATACCGCAATTGTTAATAATAATCGTTGCCACGCCTTCGCATTCATATTTCGGTGGGCGGGAAAGAGAGCAGTTATGGCATGGCGAATGCCTGACAGCTATGAAATCGAAATCACTTTGTTGGGATTTACCCATGGCCATGGCCAATGAACATGTCGTTCGTTATCGACAACGAGACAATGACGACGGCAACACAAACAAAGACAACGAGACAACGTCGAGAACGAGTAGTGACATAATCCATGATGACACTTCTCAGATCCGTATCCCCGGAATCCGACTCCAACAACAAATTCTGGATCTGACATAATGATGCCGGATATCTTCTCTTCAACACTCATCAGATTTTACACTCATTATTAAAAAGGTATATTGGGTTTCAAAATGTATAACTTTCTAAAATAAGAAAACTTTGTAATATTACAAATTTGTTTTAGGTCAAATCTCTAATCAAAAGAATGAAAAAAAAATGTCTTTAAAATTAAAATTGTTTTAAGAAGAACTCTCTGTAATTCCAATCATTATAAGTATTGGTTGGTTGGTTGTTATTATTATAATATATTTAAAAAACCTTTTCTGAGATATAAAAACGAAGTATCAGTTGATCGTAACCCATAACATATTTCGTCATATATTCCCTTATTTATTTTCGCTGAGATGAGGGCGGATTACTGATGCATTAATTAAAGTGTTGATTGCAAAGGAAATTGTTTGTAATGCGCGACAATGATGTTAACGATATCTCTGCTGAATTCTGCAATTTATGGCACATTCGCAAGACAATTGAATTTATGTTAAATATTATTTGCTACCCCATTTGTCCTCCTTATTTACTGTCTTCTGTGTGATTGATAAATGCCATAGACCAAGCTGGTGGCTAATTGGCTTTTTTGAACAATGTTATAGTAAACCTTTAATGTGATTGTATTTAAGGTTTGAAGTTTTCTACTTCATAATATCCAGCTAAGACTCAAAATCAGCTCAGGAATGTTCATGGATTTTTAAACCGAAACTTCTGACTTGCAAAATTGTCCTAAATTTCTTGGCTCCCATTTCAAATTAACTAGTTATCAGTAAAAATAAAAAACTTTTGCCAAAAGTGTGCTCAGCTGCTTTTAGCCAAATTGTCATTTTAAGCGGCAAACTGAAAAGAAAAACAAAACAGAAAGTCATTTTCGCGCCAAATGATTAGCAAATGGGGTTTTTATTCCTACATTTTTTTTTTGTTTGTTTTTAGCTGTTCCCCAATTGCATTTTGAAATGGATGGATCCAGTCATTTTGCTTTGTCAATGGACCGAGACAAGTGGCTATAATATATATATATATATATCTAGTTCTGAGGACCGGAAATGAAGTTGAGGAACTATAAACTTTGCATTGGTTGGGGGGGGCTTCATAAAACTTCTACTTAGGAAATGGAAACAAGCAAAATATGCTAGAAACAAAGCTACATAGAAACTCAACTCTCAAATCGATAGATAGATATAAACCATGAAATTTTACAGCACAATCGCCATAAATAAAAGTTGCCAAAACTTGAGCAGTGAATTTGGTTTTTTTTTTAAACTTTATGCTGGTCCTATAAAAAGCCATAAACAGAAGTGTGTGCCATATGATAAATGGTCTGAGGGGCGTATACTTAATATTCGGCATGACCCAAAAAATTGCGCCTGGGATTTGTCCATAAACGCAACTTGACACTCAGCGAAATTAATCAACTTGCCACAGGCACTGATGAGTGTTTTTTTTTTTTTGGTTGCCTCATAAATTTCCTTGATATTATATTTATATTTACCCTTAGGAAATTTAGCAAAAAAAAAAAAAAAAAAAAAAAAGATGATTGAAATTATAAATTGGCTGCGAAATTCAGAGACATCAAATGCTGGCACTTATAATAACAGCTTTAATAAAGTGGATTGATAATCCCAGACGTGTTTTGAGTTTAAATTTATGTTTTTTTTTTATCATTTTTTATTTTCAGAATTTTCACATTCAAAATGGTTATCGTAATGGAAACTGCATTAAATTTAGAAACATTTAAAACTCCTTTCAAACGGCTTTAACTTTCCAAAACAAAAGTCAACTTATGGGCCGTTATGCCTTCCTATTTTTCGGACGGAGAGTATTGAAAGATAAACACTATTTTTCCGCCCACTTTTCCCCATTTCCGCCACCGCCTCTTTCCAGACTATTTGTTTCAGTTTTTTGAGTTCTTTACGATGACAACAATTCGGTCGTTAGTTTGGCTGTTCGTTTTGCTTTGACGGATGCGTCGCACAAGTTTGATCCATTTTTATTTTATTGCCAGACAAGGCTTCAACTAAAACACTATATATATATATATATATATATATATCTATATATATTGACCCTGACAATGACTATTTTCAGGGGCGGAAAATCAAATTCTAACTAAAAATGGAATTTGCGCATTCAAAGGCCGCGATGTGATGCTCTTTCTAATGAAAATTTAAAATTTTAAATATTTTTTTGGATTATTTTGTAATAAATTAGTGAGTAACTTAAACATAAAGATTGTTAATTATTATTATTATTAATTTATAATCGTAAGTAAGCAAAACTATTTCCTATATTTTGCAGTATTTCATAAAATTTACATCTAAATTAAGTTAAAACTTCAAATTAATCAAATTTCTCACTACCAGACTTCTAAACTTCACTTAAAATCTTTAATAATCCACAACTCCTAAAACTTCCATGGTGTCTATGTGAAATTCCCCTTAAAGAGCATCTACACTTTGTAGTCAACATCGAAAGTTGTGGTTTCCTTTTCGTGTTTTCCAAAGCAATTGCGATTTATGTGCACAGTAGTGGGGTAGAAGGGGGATTTTCGATGATGGAAAAGGGGGCGTGTTGCGATGCGGACACAAGGAACGAGGAGGTTTGCCGTTTCCGTAGCCATGTCCCCGTATCCTTATCCGTGTCACTGTCGGAAAACCCGGAGCGTAGCGAGCTGTGCAATTTGCCGTGCCAGTTGATGATTTTGGAGTGGAAAGGTGAGCCGGGGAATTTCTGGGGTGCATATTAGCTGAAGGTACCGAATGGCTCAGGGAGTCAGTCCTGTCAGCCAGTCAGTCAGTCAGTCAGTCAGTAAGTCACCAGGCTACACTGGGGTAAAAATATGTGGCTAGTTATTTTTATAATTATATCCATGGTATTAATGTAATAAAACTATGGTATGGTTATTAAATGAATCTATGTGGTCTGAGCTTCAAGTGACTATCCACAGGGCTTAAATGTGTTTCCCCTTCTAACATTCTTCCCTTTTTGCAGAGCTCTGTTGATTTTCTCAGTGTGGTTAGTCAACGCGTTATTTGTTCGTTCTCTGAATGGAAATAGACGACAAAGCTCGTTCATTCCACTCCCCTTCACAGAGCGCCTTTAGGGTGAAAAAACAAAAAAAAAAAACAACTGTGGCTTTTCCGGTGTAACATCCTTCCGGCATGAAATTACACTCGAAGACCTACGTAGTACCACCGAATTGATTAATAGACAAAAGTTCAAGTAATAAACATAACAAACTCGGAGAGAAAATATGAGCAACTCAAGCGAACGGAAAAACCATTTTGGATAACGCTGATCTATGTGAGGGGGAAATCTACGAGTCGACCATAATGATGATGGAATTGTGCCATCGGTTTAACCCCCCAACCCTTTTCCCGAAAACAGGGTGGATAATTGCAAAATAAGGCGATGGACTCTGCACTCTGTAGTTTCGCCACTTCTACTGAAAGGGGATTTTGGCCAGAAGCAAGCAAAAATGCACTTCCCGCGAATGCACAGAGGTTTTTATTTTAATCTAGTCCTTTTTTTTGTGTAAAACTTTTTATACACATTCTTCTTCGTATATTTTTGTAACTGACCCGCTGTCTTGGAACTTGATATATACCTTCATATGTATATATATATATATATATTTATTCCCTGGCTCTTGTGCTGCGCTGATATGTTACACATCTTGACAAGTTGTCCTCGCATTTCGGAATAAAAAGACTAAATGTGGGCGTGAAGGAAGATATATTGCAGTCTTGCCGCGCAAGCACTGGAAAATAACTTGATTTCAACAATAAGCGATTTGCCGTCATTGCACTCAAGCTTCTTAGACAACAAAGTAGGTGAAATGCACACACACAGAAAAATGTATTAAATATAAAAAGGATTTAGAATGCTTCGAATTTAAAATGTAACACCTTCTTGAACTTGTTCTAATTCTTAACAGATCTCTATACAAAGTTAAAAAGGTAAATGCAAAAAATGATGATGTTAAGATCAAAAAAGCAAAAATTTGATTTCATGATTCTCTCCTCAATATGGCAGTATAAAGAAATGCTGAAATTTATCTTTAAATTTATCTTTAAGCTAAGAAAATGTGTATTCTTTTCTGTGTAGGCGAAGGAACTTACCTGAAAACCGACGAGACTCCAAACCTCCTCTTCCGTGGAAAAGACGCAAGCAGTGCCACCCTGTCCTTTATATTGATAAATTCGCACCGAGTGCGAAAGTGCCACCGGAATCGCAGTGGTAACAATTGTTATCCAGGCGCACATGATGGCCCTAAGGATTTGGAAAATATGATATATTAAATTCGATGTATATAAAATATGTTCAATATATATTTCAAAGGTTCAACAGAAGGTCAACATATTTTTAAATTATTATTAAATAGTAAATAAAACTAATTAAGCGTACCTTTACCCGCATGCTTTTTATTTCATTTCAGAAAATTATGTTGTTTCTCTCTATCTACCTGAACTTCCTTTAGACACGTTTTAAGTTTTTTAATCAAGGAACATGCCAACAAAGTTTGAGCTTGGTTAGGGAAACAAAATTCTACAAAATTTCCAAATGTTTTTTTGTGCTTTTTAATTTCTTGCAAATCTGTTTAAGTTGGCCAAAAAATTTGTTGACGACTTCCATTTTTGGGTTAAAGTTTTTAGTTGCCTGGTTGGTATGCAGTAACATTGGATATTTATGCCACAAATACTAAATGCATAAGACAAAAGGTCACAGGGCACGGAACATTGCTTGCAAGTTAGACGAGCCTACCTATCTTGAAATATTTTACATATATTTTTAATATTTGGCCACTGTTTTGAGTAAGTTCCGCGAGAAATAAGTTGTTTATTAAGAGATGACCGGAGCTGTACTGCCGACCAAATGAAAATCTACCCAAAAGCCAACGGCATTTCGATCGCTCTGCTTACAAAACTAGAAGAAAATAAGAGATAAGAAAGATAAGTAAGCGAGAGTGGATCGAAAGCTCGGACAGGCAAAGCTTTAAAACTCGGTGGTTACCTTTTACACTATCATTTGTTTACAAAGTTTTATCAAAACAAGCAATAGCTAACGGTATTTAATATTAATCAATTTTATTACTGCTGCTCTGAATAGCCACAAATTTAGGCAGATCGTTTTAACTAAATTCGAAAGCGTTGTTTTCAAATTCCCAAAAACTTTCTCCGATTTATTGAAAGAAAGTTGATCCTGATAAGGCTTACTTACAATGTGGCATTCCGCTCTGTTCGCAGGGACATGCTCGTCACGGGATGAACGACGGCCAGAAAGCGATCAAACGACATCAGGACCAGCGTGTAAACACTGCAAGTTGGAAGTAGGAATACAGGTTATATATGGATATGCATACCCCTAACTATATATGGTTTTTGTATATACATATATGGAAGAAGCAACTTACCTGCAATGGCACGTAACCACAATCATGTACTGGACGAACTTGCACCACACATTGCCAAACGGCCACTCGGGCATCACGTAATCGGTGGCCGTGAACGGGACGCAGAAGATGACGAACAGAATATCGGAGACGGCCAGGTTGATAATCAGCAGGTTGGTGGTCGAGCGCATTTGCTGGTTGGCCACAACCACTGCAGGGACATGCAAATTGATATATATTAAGAAGGAAAAATTAAACTTAATATAGTGAATTTAAATGATTAAGAGAGGAGATTTCATATGAAAATGTATGCCATAAATTTGATGGCTATGAAGGTTTCCATAAGTTAATAAGTAACTCGATCCTTCAGATTTTGTATACATTTTTACAAATATTTAAACTTCTTTTGAAGTGCGTTTTAAGCTCATGTAATTGAAATATCATAATAAACCTGCATAACGAGCTACCTTACCATCATTTTGTATATCAAATGTTCTTCATTACAGTCAAAAATTCATATTATTAACAATTTTAAATTGCTTGAAATGCAACATAATTTCATATGTTCTTACATAGTTGACATTTTTGTGCGAGCTATGTATGTTCTCATAGAAAATTGTTAAATAAAATGAAATCTCATAACGTTAAGAATCTTGCTGTCATGGCAATGGTCCAGCTTTCACTTACTGCTGTGGAAGCATATACAACCCTCCCTCATTCTCCTTTACAATTTTCCCTTTGCCTTTCTTGGCTTTGCCTTCCAAGTTTTTCTTTTCCACCAATTACGCGGACAAAAGGCAGCAAACAACGGTATGAGTGTGTGTGTGTGTGTGTGTGACATGGGTGGTGGGACCAAAAAAGGGGAGTCTTTCATTGTTACAATTTTTTGGACTCTTTGTTGTCGCTTTATGCTTTCACTTTTTGACTTGCTTTCCCTCTGAACTCTCTTCATTTTTTCTTTAAAGCAGCCCCCTTTTTTTCCTCTTTAAAGGCCACACCATTTCTTTCTTACATATTTTTTTTCTTTTTAGCCAAAGGAGCTACTTGCAATTAGCCAACAATTTATGTAGCTCCACACAATAGAAGCGTGACAAAGACATCCAAAGATGGTAAAAAATATATATATTTAGAAAAGAAAAAAAAAAACGAAAAGAAAGAGAAACTCTGAAAGGCGGTAAAAACGGTGTTGACCTGTAACAAAATGTTATTTGGGCCAAAACGAAGATGCGATGGATTGATGTGGGCCACGGAGCCAAAGGAAATACAAACTCAAAAGGCCAACAATCATTTAAGAGTAAAAAAAAGAGAGGAAAAGTACAGCAATTTCAGGTAGAAAAGTCAGTGGAAATGGGAAATGTCGTAAAGTGCATTTGGGAAAATGTATTCCTGTAACTTTTTAACATTAAAGTAAACTTAAAAATAATTCTGAAATCATATTTATTATTCTTTTAAATCGTTTTAAGTTTCCTTAGCTTATATTTTAAGCTAACTAATATAAATATTTCTCTTCTTATTTTTGTATATTATTTTTCCAAGTGCAAAAGTGAGAACAACGAGGCGCGCCCGCAAATCAATTTCCTTTTCAAATATATATTTAGCACAGGATGTTTCAAGGTAAACAAAAAGAGCAAAACCCACGCCCCCAAAAACGAAATGGCCGGACAAACAGGCAATAGAGTAATAAGTAGCAGCAGGAACAGAAATATGCGAATCAATAGTAATGGCAACAATAAAAAACCGGTGACGGTAATACAAAAAAATATTATTTGGGTTGCCATGTAAAAAAAATATATATATATTTTATTATTAGAATATATAAACTATATAGACAACAGATGTGCGGATAAGGTGATTCAACTGTAACCCCGTTTAAACCCTTGCCAAAATGTTTCTTCTTCTTGTATTCCATTGTTTATTGCTAAATAGTTTTGGCAACAGATTGGTAGCAAATTTGTGCCATTTTGGCAAGCATAGAATTGCCAAAATATGGCATGCAAATTAAATGATTCGGCATTCTGTTTGGAATTTGGGTCATCATTAGTAAATTAAAGGCTATGAAAATTTATAGAGTATACAAAATTTACTTGCAATAAGTAAAAGTGCTTATAAATATATATATACATTTTCATATTTAATAAACCCAAAATATATATAAATTTTTTGTTCATTCTCCACAATTAACAAAAGAAATACCATATTTTTTTTGTCCTCATTTTCCTACTTTAAAATAGGTTCAGTTGGCAACTTTGTTCTGGGGGCTTTATCAATTAACAAAAGGCGGCGCAGCAGACCACTCGACACCCACTAGTCCCTGTGGTTAACCACCTTTTGCGGGCAATGTTGACACACGAGAAGGATTCGCCAAAAAAAAAAAGGGTCCAAAAAGTGGGATTTTTGTTGGGGCATTAACTTTTTCCCCACCATTAAAGGAAGGCAGTTCTTTTTTTTTTATTATATATACGTTTATATATATATATATATTCTTTTTTTGTTTCTTGTCTGGCTGGCATTTTACAAAATAATAAAGTGTAGCGTAATTTATGGGGCAAGGCAGCAAAAGCGGCAAAAGTTCTTCAAGCGCAAAAAACGCTTGTTATTTAATGCTAGCGCCCGTACGCTCGTACAGGGAAAAAAAATAGGGGGCGTGTCACGTTGGGTCTAGAGCAGCTTACAAATAAACAAATAATCAGGCAACACACACACACACACACACATGTGTGTGTGTATGTGCTTGTGTTCTAGACAGGATTTCCTGTTCACTCGCAGCTGGGGGCATAAATTCACTTTTATTGAACTTTAATGTCACTCTAATGCCCTCCCATTTCCAGATCCCCCATCTTAAGCCCACCCCGCCCCACCTCGTTAGACCACTCTTGTTGCCCCCCCAGTATTCCTTCATGTTTCGTTTCTGTTATTGATGCACTTCAAGTCGACACGGCATATAAGCAATTTGAGCCCTGATTTAGTAGGCAAAAGTGTGTGCGGATAGGTATTAACTTTCAGGCTAAAGTTTAAGTTATAATACCTTCAAATATTGTTCAAATTTGTTTCAATTTAAAGAAAGAAAGAAGATTTATGGCTAATTGTAATGATTTTCTTAACTTAATAGAAATTATTACCATTTTTTAAGTACATTTTAGAGAGCACTTAATTGTTAAGTAACCTTCTTTTCTATGCTTAAAAATGAGCTGCCTTGAACTTTGTAAGTAAAGCAATTGGCCAGCGTTTATTAAGTAATTGAAAATAACAAGCAGCTCAGGAGTTAAGTGGGCAAATTGAATGCCTCAAATGCGCAGCGATTTAATTACTGTGGACTTAAGTTCCTGACTTGAAGGATTTTGCCAGTAAGTAAATAAGAAGTAATCAAAAATTCTGTTGTTATTTTTTTGGACGTAGCCGTAAACTGAACAAAGTAATTTACGAGTTTTAAGCCCATTGTTGGAATCACATTGGCTGATTATTAAGGACACGACTTATTACGAGTGGCATAATTTTAATAGCATTTGAAATTTATACTCAATTAAAATGTTGCTATCTCAAAGTTTAAGAGTTCCGTTCGAGTTTAGATAGATTTTGGCAAAAGGTCCGTTTGTTTTATGATCCAATTAAAGTAGGCCAAGTGTGTGTGTGTGTGTGTGTGTTAGTGTTGTGTGGGTTTAAGGCCATTAAGTGCATAAATGATTGCTGCTCATAGGATATATGCAAGATGTGCAGGAATATTTTGGAGCTCTGCAGTTGCTTGTTGCCATACCGAAAACCCCACCATAAGTACAGTCCTTCCCCCCTTGACTATGGCAATTAATTTAAATTTTAATGCAGAGCACAGACAGAAAGACATCCTGTTTTGGCACATGAATATCCGGTTACAAAAGGACCCCCATCCTCCGTTGTCCTTTTCTTGGCCCATTTTCGTGGGTCCTTCTGCAATCTTCAGACTTTGTCTCTCTGGAATCGGCGGTGTCCAGCCTTCATTATTTCTGTTTTTGTTTTCCCTTCTTTTATTTGCATCATTTGCCAGCCTATACAAATACATATTTAATGCCAGACAAAAGGAAAACCGGTATTCCCTGGAAGGGAGAAAGCAGATAGAAACTTGGATAAATCAAAAAAGGAAGACATTTTCCAGGGAAAACTTGGCTAAAGGCAGATTGGATTGAGTGCAGAGCGATGTCATCTCCTTAACGTGAGTATTTTAAATGTAAGCCATACACAGTTGATAAGAATCTAAAAATTTTCCATTATTTTTCAATTCATATGCAATTTTACTAAAGGTTTCTGGATTTAAGTCTTTATTAACTACGAAATGCTTTGGTCATCACTTTGTGGACTGTTAATTAATTATAAGATGCATTCTAGACACTTACCATCAGAAGTGTCAGTCTCAATTATCAATCAAGACACATTACTAATCCAATCAAAAGCATCTTGATTCTCGAGTTCATTAAAATTGAATTGAACAGCCTTTGGCCAATAAATTAAAATGTCCTTCAAATTCAGCTTCTCAGTTTAGTTTTGTTTAGACAAGCTAAAGTTATTTCAATTAAGCACCATTGTTAAAATATGGCTAAATATTCTTTAAACTGAAAGCAGCTGCAGCATTTTTGATTGATTTAACTAACTTTGCATTTGCATAACTCTATTATTCTGCAGACTATATATTGATATGGTAAATGGACTGTGAAAATGGGATAGACACTTTTTATTTATTGTAACAAAGAGGAATATTCTTTACAATGGCAACAGAATGAGAAGCAGCAACAACGTCGTGAAGGCATCATTACCATTGACAAATGAATGTGAATCAATCAATCTTTCTAGTATTCAATATTCATGCACAGTAAAGTTTTTAAATTTATTATTTAATTTGATTGAAAAAAAATATATTTTTTCTTTAATTGTACTAATAGTGATTTTTTAATGGTTCTGACTGGTTAATTAATAATAAACCAGATTTTAATAAAAATGCAAATAGGGTTGTATTATTATATTATCAAAATAATAAAGTGACAACTCTTTTGAGTTTTTGTAACCCTGGGTAAACTTGACATCTATCAAATAATAAATGACATTTAACAAGTTTTCAATCGAAAATCAAAGCTAATCGTCAATAGAGTTGAGCAGGACATACGCCCAGCATAAAAAACTGACTTTAAAAAACTCAATATGGAAAAAATTGAAGAAATGCCGTTAACAAGCAAGGGCATTACGAAGCCCCAGGAAGGTAGCGACGACAAGGAAACTACTGAAACTTCTTCGGGGACTACTGCTAGTAACTCTTTTTCTGGGTAGGTGCCATCAAAAGCTTATAACTCCTAAAGCTAAAGCGAGTTAGGCAGGGCATGCGCCCGACATAAAGAATTAAAATAATATAAAGCATTTCCCCAGACCACACAATATGGAGCTCATTGACGAAAAGCCGTCGACAAGCAAGGGCATTACGAAGCCCCAGGAAGGTAGCGACGACAAGGAAACTACTGAAACTTCTTCGGGGACTACTGCTAGTAACTCTTCTTCTGGGTAGGTGCCATCAAAAGCTTATAACTCCTAAAGCTAAAGCGAGTTAGGCAGGGCATACGCCCGACATAAAGAACTAAAATAATATTAAGCATTTCCCCAGACCACACAATATGGAGCTCATTGACGAAAAGCCGTCAACAAGCAAGGGTATTAAGAAACGCAAGAAAGACAGCCACGAAAAAAAAAATAAGAGAAAAAAAAATAAAAAAACTTCTTCAGGGAATAAAGTTCGTAAATCAACGTCCAGGTAGGTAACATTAATAAATTAGAAATCCTAAAGCCAAACCATCTTTAGATGGCCTCTCTAAAGCCTAGAAAGGAACAATAAATAAATAATGAAAATTTAAAAAATTGCAGAGCCTCACGGAAAAAGCTGCCGTCCAAGTTTACTTTTGCCGACTTCACTTTGGTTTTCGGCAGTGACGATGAAGAGCCCTATGTGGATCCCGACGTTGACTTGGGGCCAGGTTCATCAAAGACTGCCAAGAAGCAAAGTCAGGGAACAGAGCCCAACGTAGAACAGCAACCGAAAGTACGCAAGGAGGTGGAAAAACCATCGGTCGAAGACGATTCACTGGCACTACAACCAGATCCCTTAAATGCTGGCCGTAGTCCAAATATATCTGATTCCCCAGATAACCAGCAACAAGAACCACAAGACTGAAGCCTCCCTCAACCAGCTGCATTCAAATCCCACATCTTGTGGGTCCTATCCCCATTATAATACTTCTCCAATTTCGTAAACAAAAGATGAAAAGATAATTATCAAATCTCCTTTCTCTATGCTTCGTCAAAGTCCCAGGAAAAAAAATTAGAGAGGCGAAGCAAAACGAAGATCTCTGATGCAAACTCTTTCTCCCGACTGCGTTGTAAAATGAGAGAGGGGAGCAAAACTTATGTACTGTGGATCACATCAATAATCTTTTTTAATTACGTGAATAAAAAAAACTTTGAAAAAAGCTTCTAAATACCATTTTTAAGTTTGTCTGTTTTGTTAGTTTTATATATTTTATTTGAGCTTAAGATAAAACATCCAAAAATTATCGTGGACCACTGTAGATCCGTTGTCATAATTGTCACAAATCAGAGTTACACGCATTTCTTTTCATTCATACTATGATATTGCTTCTAAGACGATAAAATATATTAAATAAATAATAAGGAGATCAGTGGTCGGTGTTTTAAAGTTTATTAAATATACATACATTCGTAAATTTATCTTTTTTTACGCGAAATGCTGCTATAAACAATTTCAAGTATAAGTGTGAATGATCTAAATGCTTGATACAGAAGAAACAAAAATGAGAGAGAAGCAGCAAGGTCCCGTTATTCTTTCTCTGCCGTCAACTTCTTAATCTTCTTGCCGGTAATCAGTTGTACAATTTTCATTCTTAAGCAGTTGCCCTCCTAGACCACACGTGAATATCGTTTGGCTTTTAAAACGTGTTAAAAAGTGATAAATTAATACATAAAAAGTGATCGGAGGACTGTGTTGTGAGTTTGTGGTTTAATATAGAGACAGACAAGTATATTTTTTTAATGGTGAATTTAACTTTTTTAAAGGTGCTCCGCTAGACGGATCTTAACGTACATACATATGCACTTATATATGCATGTACATGTACATACATGTGTATTTTACTATGTGAAGTTTTGTAAATATAATCAAGGTATACTATCTTAATATTTAGGTGATCCCGTTTAGACATTAGAATAATGTTGAAAATCAGATTAAGTGGCCATTGAACATGCAAATGAATTAAATGCTGCGACAAAGAGGAGACGAAAAGTCAGAGGAGAAAAACGCGAAGATCCGTTGTTCTTCATTTTTCTTTTGCTCCAGTTTTGCAGCTTTTCGGGTTTGGCTTGCCAAACGTAACTTAGATTTTGATATAATTATTTGAATAATTCATTTGTGTTTGTAATTCCTTCGAGTAAATAAGCTTGCTCGCCCATAATCTTTGGCTGCTCGAGGCGATATTACACTAACAATTTTTCGTTTTCCTATTGCCGCCTCATTCCGTCGCCAACTGCAAAATAATTTGTTCTCCTTTTGCTGCTGTCCACTGAGAGAAACAAAAACAGTTTTCATTACAAATAGTTACCTTTTTTTTGCTAATTACTTGTTTTTACTGACCCACCAAATATCGAACCGTCAAACTAAAGTCGCATCGATGGTTCAAAATTTGCAAACAGAAGTTGTACAAAATGAATTTCAGTGCACGATGATCCAGGTAAAAACAAAAACAAATGATATTGCAGGTACCGACGAAATGAGGCGGAAAGAGAAAACGAAAATTTTGTACAGGAATGTGCTCGCGGTCGAGCAAGTCCATATGCAGCGCATTTACGAAAACAAATAAGCACCCAGGGCAGGGCCGGATTTCTGTAAAAAGCCGCCCTGTGCGTTGTAGTAAATTCTGCCTTTATTATCTATTTTAAATTATACATAAATGAAATTTTTGATTTTGGTTTCAAATTTCGCCAGCCTTGGGGCCTTTTTTGCCAGAAACCCCATAGTGTAAATCCATCCCTGATTCAGAGCGTAGGCTTTAAGCTTCTCTGTTATATACAAAAAACATTGCATTACTGCATAAAAGACAGGTTTGGTTTTTGAAATTTGTCATACATAGCATTATATATATGTATATTACTTTAAAAGTTCATTTTGATTTTTTATGAGTAGATGCCAATGGCACACGGCGGGACAAATGGAAATAAATTCATTACAAATATTCGGACTCGAAATTGAAATGGAAACGGAAGTAAGATGCTAAATATATAAACAATCCAAGGTAAAACTGCTTAATAATTATTCAATCCTTTATTGGGATTTGAATAGTATCAAAAATTGAGGTATGTGGTATGTTTTATTTAAATATTTTTATTAATATAAATTCTAATAATGATAAATTTTTTTAATTGTGATGCCAAACGAAATGTGGACTCCGCGGGAATAGTGAACGTCTATATATATCCAAGTAGAAATACACGGAAGGAAAATGGAAATGCGATGGTCAATAACAACTGTAAATAATATGGAAATTAAGGTTAGTGTTCTTTTTATAGTCTATTAAATAAGAAAAACTGAAATTAGGTCGCAAAGTAACGGTTATCTTACAGGCGATGTTTCGTCAATATAGGGTTTCTTTTTTTTTTTATATATATAATGTTGGGTTATTGAAGGGATTTGCATTAGTCAGCTGAAGAACAACAAAATCTATGTCCACTTGCTATGGGGTAAAAAATCCCAAGGACGTCCAGGGACGGGTATAAAAACAAAGACGAGGATGTGGCTATGGCTGTGTGATCTGGGGACACCTGGCCATATGCCAGTATGACCATCATGGACGCATATGTGTTGACAAGAGTGCGCCACAAGTGTGTGCGAACGATGGAGGCACCGAATGGTCGAAAGGGGCTAGAAAAAGGGGGAGACAAATAGGATGGAACGATAAGAGGGTTACATGAAGGAAAGGACGCAAGAAAAGACACACAAAAGATTGTCAGCTAAGCCAAAGGAAAGTGTTCCCAAAACGAAAAATCCTTTAAGAGATTTTCATGATTCCAAAATGAAACTTAACTTACTTTTTACTACTACTCTATCCAGTAACAAGTTCAACTCTTTTACATTTTTTTTTTCGATGTTCGAAAATTTTTACCTTATTTTAAAAAGATCTTGTAAGCCGGAAAGTCCTGGCTTTATACAGGTTATGAAGCTGAAAGACAACGGTTGTCTGGCATTTTATACCTGTTTGGCCGCCTTTGTTCGGCAAGCGAAACGAGCTTTCGGGTCCTGAGCTGCACAAGTATTCTGACATTCAGAGGGTATCTATTCTACGTTACAGCTGTGATGATAAATTTAGGGAAATATACCTAATGTTAATGTTTATAAAAAAAAAATGATATTTGACATCTTGGTTATAAATTGCATACTAATTCGAAAGCTTTTTAGGAATTGTCAAATATTCGAGTATTTGTACTATTTTTTTGACCACGATTGTAGATATATATGTACACATATTTGAGTGTGTTTTTGTGTGTGTGTGTGTGTGTGCCAGGCCCCGGCAGCCACTGCATTGAAAAGTAAAACAATAAAATTGTACATGGCCCATAAAAAAGCATAAATATGACGAATGTACAGAGAGTGGAAGGGAGGCAGATAGATATAGGGAGTGAGTAGGACAGAGTGTCCAATTGCCTCAGTATGTGTACTTATGTGCGTTTGTGTATGTGGCCCACTTGGGTATTGTTTGTCTGTCTGTGTGCGGCCGTGTGTTTGTGTTTGTACTGGCCGCTTTTAGGCGCTGTACTCAATGCTGGTTATAAATTTTATCACTATCAACGCTGGATAATAAATTCGTACGCCTTGTGGATTTGTGTAAATTTGCCCAACGCACACACACACACACACACACACACGCATAGTCGTACAGCCGCACCCACACACAAAAACATATATACGACCATATGCTGCTTAAATGCTGTTTTCATTGCATACTTTTGTGCGCACGTTTTTACGGGGCTTCACACTAAAGTACTCACATGTGGTGTTCTCTCAAATTGCAACTACGTGCAGCATGCATATCCACATCCTTCAAAAAAAAAAAAAAAAAACTACAACAAAATATTTATTTGCTTCCTGTACGGAAAATGTGAAGCTCTCGAAAGATTGAGGCTTAGCTGAGGAAGTGAAGTACCCGGCATTTCTCGATAATAAAGTGTTTGAAGCATAGAAACAGGTGTATCCTTTGCATCAGTATTCAGCACCAGGTGAACAAAATATATACATATACATATGTCATCTATGTGTGGCTGTTTTTATGGCCAAATATTTTTCAAAAAATAATCAAACAACAACATAAAACTGTAGCTGCAGAGATGAGTCGAAGGAACTCAGGATATGGGTTAAGATAAAATTTAAAAACACATAAATATTTTCTTACCAATTTTTGACTTTATTCGAACAGATTTAAATATTTTACTAAGAAGAATATCTACAACCATCTTATTAAAGTACAAAAGAGAGAGTAGGGAAAATGAAATTGTCATAATCAAAATTCAGTATTGTTATATTTAAAACTTATATTCTCTGATTGAAAACTCTAGATGGTTGGTAAAGATAATCAAGTTTTTCTTTGTAATCAACTTATACATTTTGTTTAGAAAGTAGTAAACCAATCGAGAATTCCCCTAGTAATGTTTTCATGCAAATCGAGTGGGAAAATGGTAAATGCATTTTCCAGCGAAAAGCCATAATAACAATGGCGGGCAAATAAAGTGCAAACAATTTATGGCTGGTGTCCTTGGCATGGCCTTCACAAGCTCACAGGCTGTCAGGATGCAGGTGGATAATGTTTTCGCAACACCCATGTTCATCTACTCCTCCTAGCCGTGCTATCGTTACCCTTTTCGTTATATATATGTATATATATCTCGCCTGAAATTGTATTACGCTTTCATTTAAGTTTATTTTGCGGTTCCATCTGTCGAAAAAAGATGCGATACGAAACAACAGGAACCAAAAAAAAAAAAAAATGGACGAAAATGGGGGAACTGTGTCGAATGAGAAACATGTTTTGGGTTTGGGACCAAATCAAATTTTGCCAGCCCTGTCAGGAGAATACAAAAAATATGAGTATCAAGGTTCCGCTAGGGTTATTTCAACAGGCAAATATCCTGTATTTTTCAAGGAAAATACCCGTTGAAGTAAGGAAAATATTGTAAGAATATTTTCTGTAAAAAATGTTTTATTTAATTTTAATTTATAATTCAAGTTTAAATTCGTATTTTCTGCTTAAAACAAAATATTTTAGAATTTTTTTTGTATTTACAACACCCATTTAAACTTTTCTTTTATTTCAAATAACCTTTTCTCGAATATAATTTTCTCTTTTAAAACTTTTCAAACCCATTCCGCATCTTTGTGAACCCTAGATACCACCTATTTTAACATATAGTGGGAATCAGAAAGACAGGATTATCTTTTGGGGTGGACAGAGTCACGTTTCTGTTCGTCTAGGCAATTACAATTTTATAACAGAATTTATGTTATCCCTCAATGGGTTTATTTCGACACTCGGCTGGATTTATTCCAGCAGAAATATAAGTCCCCAAAACGCTGTCAAATTGAACCGTTCTTACACTGACAAAGGCCAATGCAAATTGAAGTGACAATGCGGCCCTTTCTCTCTCCTATCCTCTGACAAAAATATTCTTCAAACATAAATTATAATTAAGCATAAAGGATTGTGAGTTTTGGATTCGTGTTGCGGTTTGTTTTCGCTTGGCAGATTTACACAAATTGCTGTTGACAGTTTGTGTCAGAGTTGTGGTAACTTATGCATACATCAGCTAAAAATTTCTAGGGAATTGGCAATGTTTTCGTGACCAAAGCTATGCTTAAATTAAATAGATTTAAACTTAATTCTTGTGGATGGAACGAAATGCCTGCCTTCATCTATCAATATGTCTCTTGGGTGTGTGTGTGTGTGTTTGAGTGTGAAAATTGACTTATCTGCCATAAAATGCAGCACCATAATGTTATAATAATGCCTAAGATGATGATGATGTTAGCTGAGTATCTATCTCCTTTTTTTCAGAACTGGCCATGTGTAATGGCATTTTGACAAATTATCTTTCCATAAGCCACAAATAAACGCTTGCACTTTGCACCGTAGGCTGCTAAATCTTAAGTTGTCACTTCTATATCTTTGGGGTCCATAGACTAAAGTAAAAGATGTGATTATATTTTTTAAAAAAGAAACCCTTTTTAAAAAGTATCATATGATAAAATATGCGAAAGTAATCCCTAATAACTACTATTTATATATACTTTATTAGGCTCTTGAAAACATAGAACCATAAGACCAAAATCATGCAGATTTTTTAGGGTATCCTTAAAGAGATGATATCTTTGCCTCGAACTCGAGTTGTCCTTGCAGCATTAGACAAACTAAGAAGAGACAGTTCTCCCAATCGAGTGGCTCTAATTTTTGCCTTCATAATTTGCCATAAAATCCACACGTTCATTTACAAATCATTTATCATAATGCCGCCGCCAACGCAGCTGACAAAGTGGCTTTTCCATACAGTAGCATCCTAAAAGGAAAATTGAGGAGGATGCTACGGGAAATTGTGGGCGCTTAGTTTGTTGGGCTGATGTGGGGGTGGTTGGTTTGGTTGGTTGTCGTGGGCAATTGGATGCCACTTACGACTTTAATAAAACTTTTCCTTTGGCCTGACAGCGCCGAGAATGCGATAGGAAACCGGTTGGGGGTAGAATATGCGACATGGAAAACACTTTTCACTCGGCCGGAGTGGGCGCGGACAACCTACGCCTGCACTTTGACCCCCTCATTTGTTTCTGAGATAACTTTCAAGGGCTCTGGCTCTGGATATATTTATCTCCGCCCGAGATTCAATTCCAGCTAAGATAACTAAAGAAGAGTACATTAAAAATGTTACTTTAAATATATACACAAAAGTTGTTGATGGTTTGAGATAATTTTTTAAATATATTCGGAAATATTCTGATAATTTCAGTATTAAATCATAAATTTTTTAAGCAATATCGTTTTTATAAAGGAATTTTAAAAGCAAAATTATGAATTAACCCATACTTTTCGATACGAATCACCTTTTGTGGGCATAAAAAATTAATTTAAAATCTTAAAACTGCGCTCTAGAAACGAAGGTTAATTATTAAATCTTTATGTGGGCTTTGTGTGGATGAAAATTAAATTTGTTCTAATTGAATTTTGTTATGTCTTTATTACGGTGAAGTTGTTTTCATTTTCATTTTCACTTTTATTGCGAAACTGAGCTTGAGAGAAAGGCTTGAACGGTAGCTTATAGTCAAGAGGTGGCTCGTGTAAAAACTATATTCTTAGTGCTTGACGGCAGAGGGTTTAGTTTTACCGCTACACTTACAGCAGCCGCCTTTTTTTGCAGTTTTCTTTTTTTTGCCTTGCGATTTTCTTATTTTTAGCTTTTTTCCTTGGGCTGGGTTTGAGCTTGTTTCCCTGTTTGGTTTTTTTTTTTTTGTTCCAACAAACAGTGAGTGGGGAAGTGGGTGTGGCCAACAGACACACACACGCACACCTGTGGAAATTCCAAGGGAGGTAAGATGGCCTCTGAGAATTTCACACCAAGGTTGCAACGAGAAAACAACAAAGGGGAAAAAATAAGAAAAAAAGATTGCATGCAAAATGAGTTTGCCTGTTGAGATTTTGTCTGCTGTGTCGGTGATAGAGCACACACACACACACACACACACACACACACTTGTGCACTTGCATAGACACACGCAAGCACTCAAGTGTTTGAGGTAAAATTCCTTCTTTGTCTTAACCCATTTTTGCCCCCATGACATTCTTTCATTGCCTACATTTTGTGGCTGAGAAATGATTCAATTAAACTAGACAAAAAACCAAAAACTCGGCCAGATTTATTTTAATTCTCTTTAAAAGCAGAAGCTTTCTACCATTTAAGTGCATTGTTGGAAGAAGGTTTTTCGTTAAAGAGTTTAATTTCATTAATTTAATATTTATGGTTAATAAAAAAGTCTTATTTATTAATGACCAAATTAATATCTTTTTATGATTATTAAAGTTTTTCTAATTACAACTGAAACGCACTGCGGATGCGTTTTTTTTGTTTTTTTTTTTTTTGCTAGCCTATTAAATTTTTGCAATACTTGCAAATTGCAATCTTAACGATCTCAACCTCACACCTCTCTCGTTATTCGCCTCGTCCCTTAATGGGATATAAAAAATCAATTAGCTTCCGCGTGAATGCGCAGCTCTTGCAGGCGGTTTTTATGTTTTTATGGCTCTCCAGCACCTCATTCTTATGGCTCCTCGTCCTTTGCAGCTTCATTTGCAATTATTACGCATAATTTGCCAGAGGTTGCTAATGAAAGCGTTTCCCCGGATGCGAATCCGAGTTTTTATAGGGCATGAATGGTGGGAATTACACTGTCAGAAAAGTCACACGAAGTAGATGAACTAGACTAGAATTTTTCTAAGTGATTTTTGAATTTCTAGAATTTTTCATCAGAAAATTATTAGTTAGATAATAATTCATAAAATGTAAAAATATAGATTTATTCTTTAAGATGATGTTTTCACTGCATTACTTTGATACAACTTTGTGAGTAATTTTTGAAACTATTGATATTACACCTCTCGTATGATTATTTGCCATGTTATTAAACCTAAAACTTACCCAGTATAACCAGTCCATTTCCTACGAGTCCTGCAAATCCGATAATACCAAAAAAGACCGGAACTATTGTGGATACGATACGTTCAAGGGAAACACTCTCTGGATCAAATTCCATTGAGTCGTTGGCATTGTGGTCCGATAGATTTGAATCTTCCGCAATGAATGCATAATTGTTGCCACTACTACTGTTGCTATCGTTTATAATACTACCATTACCAGTGGCGCCCAAAGAGGCTTTTGGCCAGTTGCTAATTAGCATGGCCAATAAAAGAACCACCGACCTATGGCCGGCCATCTTGCCAGAGATTCCTTTTCGTAAATTAGTATATATATATATATATATATATCTTGTTATGGCTCGATTCTGAAGTGCCTGTTTTAATTGGATGTCTTTCAATCTATTGTGTATGGCCTTTCAAATTTCCTTGTTACGGTACGCCCACAGCCATGCCCGCCTCGTCATTTGCATATCCGTGAGTTATATCGTCCTGAAAAAGACAAATTGAAGTGGTGTAATAAATATTTTAGATATGAACTGGCAGATGCAGATACGTTGGCCATAGAAAAGTGAATAAATCGACTTGTTCGCCAAATAGATAGACAGTCAAGGATGTCGATGTGTGTGGGTTGTTGTATATAAGTTTCCCTTTTCGATCCCAAAAAAATAAACGAAAAGTGAGTAGTGTGTATCTGCACAGTGGACTATGGTAAGGTATAAGGTATTTAGCTATAGAGATTCCAAAATACTTTATTTCCATGACTGTCATATTTGTCTTCTTGTTGACCCTATTATATTTGTAACTCCCTTGTAATTACTTGAGAAATCTACCATATTTCTCAAACAATTATTGTTATTTCCGAGAATTCAAATTGGTTATTAGAAACTTGCTATACCTTAGGGGGAAATGTGGTATTTATTTTCAGGCTATTTCATAAATTTAAAGCCACTAAAACCACTGTGAATTTCAATATTATATCGATTTTTTTTTTTAAACAAAATTTTAAGAATTGATAGGGACAAGTGTCTCTTGTGAATAATGTAAGCTGACATATTTAATTTTCCGTCAACCCCGTTAATTCAATGCCACTGTTCTGACGACCATCATCTGCATGGCCGTGTACGAATTATGCAAAATTAATTTAATTCCATTACAAGGAAACAAGAGGGAAAATTCTGGAATATAGACAGTGGACCTTGGCAGTCATTCATCACATTTGCATATTTAAATAAATAACATCGAATGCCAACAAAAAAAAAAACAAAATCCTGAATGGGGGATATGCCACGTGCGCAGCATCAATTAGCCGCCTAGGAATAACACTTGTAAACATGATGCTACCTTTTTTTGTTCTCACTTTTTTGTTACAATTTTCGTTTTTATACCGGTTATACTCATAGAGTAGAAGGGTATATTGTATTTGTTGAAAAGTATGTAACAGATAGAAGAAGCAAGCGTTACCGACTCGAAAGGGCTGTATATTCTTGGTCAGGATGAAGAGCTAAGTCGATTAAGAGATAAAGCTTGAAAATACATGCTAGCAAGTTGGGATTAAACTTGGTTTTTGGGAAAATGAAGCGGCGTTGCTTTAATTTCTGCTAGCAAAATTATTAATTTTTCAATTGGAAAAGACAGTAAAGGGTATCTTATAGTCGCGGCACTCGACTATGCCATTTCTTCTTGTTTTTTTCTGTCGCCCAATGGCATTACACTTTAACTACTAATCGAGGAGACATATGTGCTGTCATGTCGTGTCTGAAATGGCACGCACCCTTCGCTGACAGTTGGCTTAAGCTGTCAATTAACATATTATTAAGCGAGTAACACAAAAAATGGAGCACAAAAAAAAAAAAAAATAACAGAATGTGGCAAAAACGTGGGGGATTGACAAACGATGACGACCGAAAAGGACGAAGCGGCATAATTGAGTGCGTCTGAAGAAGAAGGAATTCCGTTCATGGAATTCCAAGAACCTTCTCAGCTGGTAGAATATTTTGTAGGGTTTCCATTGGGTTTTATAAATGAAAATGTGTGGCTAAGAAATTAAGCAGTTAAGTTATAAAATCAAGAAAATAAACCTATTTCTAAGTTTCCTTCTTTTTTTTTTTGGATTTTATTTCATGTGAAAAAGGGGAAAATCTCACATAGAAATTGGCAACCAGAACACCCCACTACATGGGATTAACTTACACACAGACGATTTGCTGACTGAATAAGTGTCAGACAGAAATAAATATGTTTAACAGATCTTCTATCTTATGCATAAGATTTAGGGAATGAAATGCCCAAAAGCCCCAAAAAAAAAAAAAAAAAAATTGCCATCTATAAATTATGCAGATAATATCAAGGGTAATTCTGTGATTGTTGTCACAAATTGCCAGTGATTGGTTTGAATTATTTCCGTAGTAAATTTAATTAAATCAAGTCATAATTATGTACTGTTTGTCTCTCTTCTTATCGTAGATGATATAATTCATTTTTCTTTTCTGGGGGCAATTATTATGGACTGGTAAAAGCGATTTAATGGTTTTTTGTCTTCTAAACTCCACGATTTATGTTGAGCATTTTAAGCTGTTTTGATTTACGGCTTCCCGGCGAAAATTTCGCTTAGCGGCAAACTGTTTATGGATTAAGAGGCAAATAAAAAGGGACCGGAAGTGGCTGTGTCTCAAGTTTGTTTTTTTTTCCTTCTTTTCCTTTAGCTTTTCCACGCTTTCTGGAAATTGTGACACAGTCATCGAGGGCAAGCGGGCATGAAATTGAATTGGTTAGTTTCATGAGTTAAATGTGCCCGTTCATTCATTTGTAGGACAAAATCAAAAAAGAAAAATTATGAAATAAAAATCGTTTTAGTTTGATATTAGAAAATATCTTAATTTAAGGTATATTGAATGTTTTATAGATTTGAATGTCAACTGATTGGGAATTTAATTACGAGTTCAACGAGGTATTACATTACTTTTTTAGACCATTATTCGCTTAGTAAATAGGCGAAGATCGGCATAAACCCTTGTGTTACTACACAATTCGCCTTAAAATTGATTTGATTTGAAAGATAAGAACATAATTGTATTATCCGCAAACTATGAATTGGTGTTTGAAAATGCGATAGTTGCCTTTAATCCACTTATCGCCCATCAGTTGCTAATTAAATTGGCAGCGATTTGGAATCGTCATTCCTTCAATCATCCCTTTTCTGTCGGTTCATGACAGCCTAGTTCCGGCATAAATCGCGACACAATGTAGTTGCTACACAGAAAAATAAATCATATCACTTTGTTAAACCAAAATTTAGTTAAAAAATTGCTTGAACACATATAATTTGATAAAATTCTTTAAGTTTTCAAACACTTCTTTATGATTTTAAAGTAATTATAAAATTAAAACCAAGGTCTTATTGTTCTGTGTGTGTGTGTGGTTCAGAGACAAATGCCATTGGGGCCTGTCATTCAGTTCGTTTGTCAGTCAGTCAGAAAATCATTCAATCAGTCAGTCGACTGGATTACTGGTTCTCAGAGATTACGTATATGCAACGATGCGTAGATTGCGTATACGCAGCGTTGCTATATGCATGTATGTAGACATACAACCATCTCTCTCTAAATGAGTATTCCTCGGCCATGGAATTTCGCAAAATGCGTTTGTGAACCGCAAATGCAAATTCTCCTCGGCCGAAAGGCAATTTCAGTTTGTAGTCAATTATTTGAAGGTTTGATGATTTTTTTTTTACTTTTTTTTTATTATAAGAAACCAAAAAAAAAGGGGAACGAAACACACAACGCTCATGTGGCTTTTATAGACACTTTTGTGTGTGTGTGGCGTTCAATCTAATTGCGTTTTTATGGCCCAAATGCGAATCATAAAAATCAGCCAAGCAAAAACATCTGAGGGCACGGGGCGAAACAATAACATCATCATTAAATTAGAAGCCAAACCAAAGGCAACATCTGCTATAAATTAAATATTAATAATTAATTAACTCCTCTGCCTCTTTCGGGGCAAAAGCGTTGCGGATGAAGCAAGTCAAGTTCAAAACTGAAAAATAAACACAATGAAAAAAAAGGAAAATGTTGTTGGTTGCGCAGACAACGCGGCGTATGAGTAACGCACATGAATCACGGCATTTTTGTTTGTTTTCTTTTTGTGTGTTGTTGTTGTGTTTAGTCCATTAAGGGTTAACAAACAAGTTGAGTGCAAAAGTAGGAAAGTTAAGTGAATAATATTTTCTAGTGAGTTATTTAGTTTTATTTATGAAAAATTTTAAATAATTTGTAATATTTATTTTTATAAATCTGTTAAAAAGTTGAATTTTAATTAAAATAGGCATCGTGGGACAGTCCTCAATATAAATGCCAATGCACAATAAATAAATAAATCGCTTAACCAATATTCTGCACTCAACTTTTGACTGTTTCTGATAAGCTGCATAAAGGGTCAGAAACTACCTCTTCTATTGACATTCCCTGCCGTTATTTGCCTACCATATCGTATATATATGTATATATATATACATACTTTCCACGTACTGCTCATTTCCCTCGCCCTTCAAACAATTTCCAATTTAGAGGAAAATAGCGCTTGTGCAGTGCCGACAGTCTGTATAAATTAAATATGTTTGTCATTGAGCTATTTGCATAGCAGTGGAAAAGAGCAATGAAAATAGCTGGAAGGGAAAATTGAAGTACTTGTAAAAGGCAGTGGCGAATGCAAAGTATTTGTCGAAGGGTGAATATCATACTACTTGTCTATCGTTATTATTGGCCGTATTTAAATTGAGTGATGAGGGAATGGGCTGGGTAAAATACCGCCCTAGGATTTTATTTGCCATACGAATGTCAAAAGGATGCTTCAATCAAATTGCCTACGGAATGGTCAACGGCAAAAAGCCACAAAAATGTAATTACAAATTAAAGTCCAACACTCTGATAGCCATAATATCCGACCACTGAATTCATTAAAATAATAGAACAATTCGTTTTTGGCTTGGTTGCAAGCCATAACATCCAGTTAATAAATGCAGTCCACATTCCGATCAAACAGATTATGTATATATATATATATAGTATATAATTTGCTTTGGTAATGTTCCTCCATAATTAAATGTCACAAAGCCAAAGAGAAAACCGATTTTTCAGTTGCTGGAAATGTATATTTTCTTATTATTAAATAACCTTTAAACTATCTGCCATCAGTGTCATTAATTAACTGCCACAAATCCATGGAGAAAGCAGTTAGCATTTTGAAACTGAACTTAAAGTCACGGTTTTATTTTGTTGGAATTTTATATTTTTAATATTTTAAAAGTACTAAGCAGTTAATATTCTATTTTACTTTATAATTCTATTAGAACTCATTAAAAAAAAACTTACTAATTGTGTGGAAAATGTATTCCTTTTTGGGCGTTTTGCCTCGTTTTTTTCTTTTTTTAATTGAAGAAAACTTTTGACTAGAAGTAATTAAAAGCACATTTGGTGAATACATAATATTATACACTTATATATCCTTAATACCCACTCTTAGTTTAGTGCCCGTCAACAGCGGCTTGGGTTTTTGGCGAGGCACAACTTTTTAATCAAATATGTGTCAACGCGGATTTATGAAACTAATTGACTTTAAAGTCGATTACAAGCCCCCCCCCCCGCATAGTCCCCCACCACCACCATTTGGAAACCCATGAAACCACCGCCCATGCTAGAAAGAATTAATTAAAAAACTTAATCTGCTTCTCGGCTATGGCAACAAATTCCCAACGGTCGTTGGTTTCGCTGGTTTTGATTTTGGTTTTCCATCTTCGTCTTTAAAAATAAACTTTAAGTTTTGCCGTTGGTCGGGGGGTGCTAAAGTTACAGTGGCAGTTAAATTGCAAGGGAGAAAAGTTTGAAAAATTTAACGATTAATAAAAATGGGATGATTAAAATGAGAAAGTGTAATAAAAAATTGAATATAATTAAAACAATGGCTCTAAAATTCATAGATAAATATATATTTTTATATAATTTTCTATAAGTAATATATTTTTACAGAGTTATTGATTAAATTTCAGTTACTTTCAAAGTTTGGTCTAATGACTAAATCACTTAAAATCTGCGATATCTTTACGAAAACTTTCTGGCAAAAAGTTATGCTGCCAACCAGTTTAATTAGCTTTATTGCATTGGCATTTAAAATCTGCAAAATTCCTGCAGCAAAGTAAGCAATTGCGTTCAATAGTTTTCAGTTTAGTTTATTATTTTTTTTTTGTAGTTTTTATTAGTAGTTCTTCTTGTTTTTCAACTGGCGGAAAGTTTGAAGCATTTCCATTGACTTTTTTTTTTCTATTTTTGTGGGGGGGGTGGAGTGAAACGAAAAGACGCTCGAAGCCAACATTGGCTAATGATCGTTGGTTGAACTTTAAGCCCAGGGGTTTTAGACTAGACCAGCCAGCACCAGCACAGAGTTTTGCGTTGGCATTGCGTTGTCGTTTTCCCGGTGGAAAAGGCAAAAGTTCCTATTTGTATTTGTTTTACTGCTGTTGTGGCAAACACTTTACACAAGTAATTTCCTAATTGGTTAAAGCGCAGCACAAACACCCGCCAACCAAAAGCACACTCACCCTCATGTGAATAGGTATCGGGATGGGTGGCGTGGGGTTTTGAATGAAATGTTGTAGGAAAAGCGAAGCGGAAAAGCGGGTCGATGGGTGGGTGGTCGGTCCAGTGGTTGAGGAGTCCATTCATAATGGCAGCCATATGCGCCGCATAGCCACTATGGGCGATAGCCCCTATAAAAGTGCACAAATTTGCAAAGCACTTTGCCTAATTGTTATGATAAAGAGTCGTTGAGGTCCTCAAAGTTATCCACTTCCCATCTGGTTTTCGCATTTTCACGGTTTTACGATATGGAATATGACTTTTGCCATAAAACCATAAAGCCATCGGCAATTGGGGATCAACTTGATGCCGCGTTCGTTGGGTAAATATTCAATGATAATTTTATTTAGAAAATTTAATAAAGTGTATAAATATTCATCGAAGGCAAAACAGTTGTTGATTAAACTTAGAAAACAAGCTAATACAAGTGGATAAAATGTAATGTGGCTTAAATACTACAAAACTGCAGCTGCTTTGTTGTTAACAAATAGATTTTTTTTTTGGTCTTTAACCAAGTCAAGTTGAGCACTAGTTGGCCCGGAAAAGTTAGACGCGATGAGAACGTGTCCTTTTCTCTGGCCAAATTTTCGCTGGCGAGGCTTTGAGGAAAAGTCACTTTTGCTGGCAAACAGAATCGAAAAAGTTGCGAGAAAGCATGAAAAGTGAACGAGCAAGAGAGAGTGAGGAGTGAGTGAGTGAGTGAGTGAAACAGAGCAGTGGGAAAAATCAAAGTGTCTGCCAGGATTGCCCTGCCCCCAGGTTCCAGGGTTGTCGTGTGTGCTCAGTCGTGCGTGAATGGCACTATGAATGGATGCGGTGCTCTTCTTCCATTTGATTTTTTACTCCATATATATATAGAATATATATATATATATACCCATTTTGTGGTTATCGTTCGTCTTGGCAATATCCTTGGCCAGTTCTCTTTTTTATGTGGCTTATTCATATTGAGTGGCCGGGGTCAATAAAAAAGATCCCATTTATTGGGTTGCATTTCAATTGGTTGCATTTCGGTTAATCGATGGCTTTCAATCCGCACAAGATGAGTCAATTGCGGCTTTTATTGTGATGATGCGTTGTGTGGCTTGTGGGCAACTATCTTGGAAACCAAGTTATTATTATCAAGTAGCTCTCAATAAAATTATTTTTGTTATATTTATTTATTGGTTAAAGTAATAAGCAGATTATTTAAAGAATTCTTTAAACAATTTTGTAAGGGTTCATACATTCGAAATACCATTGAAATACATCTCTCTCAGAGTTCTCAGAGTCAATTTGACCTTTGCAATCGTTCGAACAATTCCATCAGGGAATTTTCCCTATCCGAATCGCTCAATAAAATTGGTTTTCCACCGAGTTTGCGGCGGTGTGTTCTATTTTTAATGCATTTCCAAGTGCAGTGATGGACTTGTTTGATTTTTGGGTTATTTCCCACTTTAGTTTCCCTGACTCGAACGCAATTCCCTGGTGAGAAATCTCCGTCTGTCTTTCCTCATCTGTTGTTTGGGAAATCCTGGACATGTCCTGGCAGAAATGTCATCACATGCAGCTCTTTGGTTTTGGCCTGCATTTTAATTTGTTCCTGCCTTTTGTTCCCCTGTTCTCTTCTATTTTTTCATCTAACCAAACAATGGACCACGAAATGTTCAGATAAAATGGCCAAAAAAAAAAAAAAATAGTTTATATGTATATATAGAAGGCGAAGACAAAAATGTGTCCAAAAGGCGAAAACGTGCAAGGAGTTTTGATTCTAAAAAGCCATCACAACGGATATGTATTTTTTGACCATTGTCCTTTTTTGTGAATTACTTTCGCTTTTCGGTGTCTGTGTGCAGGTGCGGTGACTAGAAATTGCTAAATTAACTTGGACAATGGCAAAAGTCGCAAGACAATCAGACTTGACATGAAAATATTTCTTAGGGCTTTGGAAAAATAAAATAATATTTATTAAAGAGAAATGCGAGTAATAGATTTTATTTTAAATGCTTTTTGGTAGCTTCATTTAATGTTATTTTTTAGAATTTCTATTAACTGTCCAAAAGTGTTTTAGTTGTCCGAGCAAGAAAGTTGTCAAAAAAAAACAAAAATCGAAGCCTGAATTTCCTTCTGTTTTTTTTTTTTTTTGGAACTGCAGTTAAACGTTGAATGACGTTCTCAACACTCAATCAATTGCGCCGGAGACGAGAAAAACACGGAAAAACTTTACCGGACAACTAAGAAAAAGGCGGAGATGGAAAAGTTTTCTGTCTGCTGACAGTTTTTTTTTTTTTTTGTGGTTACCTGTTGAGGGAGGACAGGGAGAGGGCCGGAAAAGGTCAGGGAAAACTGGTGAAATGTTTTTCGACTCGAACTGAGGAAATTGTGGGGCTATTGTGCCCTGTCGCTATATTGGAAAAGTTTGTTTTTTTTTTTTGTGTCTGCTCACTTAAATGTTACAAATCAAATAGCAACTAGACGAGCTTCAGGAAAATGTGGGGGTATGCGGTTTTTGTGGTACGATGGGAAAATGTTCCCAAGCTTCGAGCAAGTGGCCAGCGGAAATAACAATCAAAAGGAGGCCACAGGCGGCGATCTTTTTGCCAGACATTTGACCCTTAGCTCAAGAAAAGTAAAAGCTTATTTTAGATTATAATTAGATTATTTATATCTATGACTCATAACCTTTATATAAAGAGAACTTTACATATTTTATTGGAATGTTAAAGTTTAAAATTAACTTAAATTATCTCTCAGTGTAGTGCAATGTCTGCTCTTAGTTCTGGTCCTCTGACTTTGGCGCCACACAATTTTGTGGCCACATTGATGTCGCCCACGAAATGCGAAAGTTTTACTTTCATCGCCCCTCTTTTTTTTGTTGTCCCCCTATCCCTTGGCCAACGCCTGACCTCCCCAGTTCTCCTTTTATTTTTTAGCCCCTCTTTTAACAGCACTCCATCTCTCTTACCAACAAACACTTATCAGCTTTAAACAACTTTGTAGTTCTATGCATATTAACATTACGCATACGACATGAAGTTCATAAGTTCAGGGAGGGACCAGATATCAGTAGGGTAAGGGAAAGAAAGGGGGAAAATGTGTAAAAGCAGGATGAGCAGAAGTGAAAGGGGAATGGAAGTGTATAAAGAATTCTCAACTAGGTGATCTGCCATCAAGCTGATTGAACTTTCGTTTATGTGAAAGGGGTTAAATATGAGTGGTCTAAACTTTTTAGGGTGAAAAAAGTTTTTTTTCTTTTGTTTGGCATAAATATTAGTTGGAAATCCTTAGCTTAATTTAGGTGACTTTTTTTTAGCTAGCCGACAGGAAATATTTGAAATCTGAAACCCACAGCTATTTCGGCTGAGAAAAATATTTCCTTTGTGCTGGTTTCTAATTTTCTGTGTGTTTGTGTTTTTATATAGAATGTGATTTGGTTTAAGATTTTTTTCCTTTTTTTCCCAGTGTGACCACAGCAGGATGTGTCTCCTGCTGAGTGTTTTCACCTTTCCGAGTTCGTGGGCCTTGCGCTCAACTTGTCAACGCATATAAATTTCCCAACGCACTAGAAAATTGTGAAAATTTCGTTCGGTGAAAAGTCGATGGTGGTGATGGTGGTGTTCGTGGTGATGGCAACTGGGTAGCTGGGTAGTTGGCGTTATACACCTACACACTCGCATGTTGAGCAGCTGCAAAAACACAAGTCAAAAGTCGGCCAGGGGCGTTCTTTTCTTGGCAACCCAGAAAAGCTGCCTTACGCCCTCTGCTCTGCCTGAACTGCCGCTTCTGGCTGAGCCCCCAACCACTACCTTCCACCCCTAACTCCTCTCAGGCTCATCTGTCTTTTTGGTTCAACGTAACTTAGTACAGTGACCTGCAGGGGATTAATTAAATAAGCTAGTAAAGAGATGGATAAATATGATTTTTATTATTTAAAATATAAATAAATATGTTATAGAACATAAAAATAATAATATGTTAAAAGAGATTTTAAACAGTTTTGTTGTAACATTTAGTTAAAAAAATATTAGTAAAATTAAATATCGAATATTTAAGAAAAAACCAAACTCTGAACAACAATGAAAAAATTCTGAAAAGTTCAGCAAATATTTTTACAGTATTCTTTTTTTTTTGTGCGCATTTTCCACTGTGCCTTCGAGTGTTTGTTTTCAATTTCAATTTTGCAATAAGCGGGGCGAGGTAAACGTAGGCCAAAACGAGCCAGTTTCCTGGTCTAGGCCAAATGGCCAGCTATGTGAATATGTGTGCTATATATATAAGACTGAACCGACGATATATATATATATATATATGTATGTACATAATGAATAACGGCACAATTTCACACTTCCTTTCATTGGAAAATTACAGAAGAGGCAACGATTTTTGTGCCTTTTGTTTTGGCTGAAAGCTTTTTAATAAGGCTGGCCCAATGTCTCCCCTTATTGGCTGATAATATTGCCCCATATTTTCGTGTATATATATATATATATATATATAACAATTGGATTTATAGATAAGTCGGTCTGGCTTACAGATGACCTTTTTAATTTCTGCTCTCAGTTTATTTTTTTTTTTTTTTTTTTGCACACAAGACACGTTATCATTATGGTCCTGCAATGGCCAATACATTGTTACTTTTATCCTCGCCAAAGTAAAGAAAAAGGGAATAAAGTGATGGCAGATAGCAGAAGTAAGGAACACCAATGACCCATTTGTGTCATCAATAAAAACAAATAGAGAAAGCCAGAGAGAGAGAGAGAGGGGGAAGTTAAAGCGACAAAGACATCCACACATATGAAAAACCCAAATAAATGTCTTTTATTTACTTCGATTGAGTTTTTTTTTTCTGGTCTGTTATTTACTTAGAATAAAGAAAGAAATTTAAGAACAAGAAAAAGACACACACACAAGTCTGGTGATATTTTTTTTGGGTTAAGGCTAAGGCAATATAAAACGAAACTTTATATCAAAGCAAATTAAAAGAGTCAACATCAAAGAAAGTTAAAGAACAATCAAAAGGAAGATTCCATATTATGAAATTAGTTAAGTAAATATTAAATTCCTTTTTGAAAAGAATTTAAATGAATCTTTAAAATGCCGCTGAAATAATTACGCAATTCTTTTGTTAAAAATACAAATTCTTATTTATAAAAAACAATTTCAATTCATTTAAATATTTATCTGCTTGGCATTTTCATCGAATACCCATTTTATTAATTTATTAAGAATAATGAACTGCTTTTTGCAGTTTTCGTTCAAATTCGTTGCCATTCATTTTAAATCAGGTGCATTTAGCTCCTTGAATGATTCGCACACAAAAATGAATAAATCATTGGAATTTCAACGTATTTATCCAATTACCATAAACTGTTGAGTACAAAAAAAAAAAAAAAAAAAGAAAACAGAAAATGCCAAAGCGAAGCGTAAATAATGAATGGGAAAGAAAATCTCTTTTTGAAATGCAAAAATCAAAAAGATTTCACGACCTTTGGCCAGGCGAATAAGAAGGCAAATAATTTCCGTTGCTTGAATGTCGAACCTCAGATTCCCAGGACCTCTCATAACCCCACATGCTCAGATACCCAGATCCACACTTTCGGAACCCCGCCCCCAAAATAGCCTCTATAACATCCCCGGGCAGACAGGACGCGACAGGACAGGATAGGACAGGGCAGGACAGAACAGAACAGTTTCCGTTTTCCGTTTCCTGTGCAAATATGCGAACTGGGAATGGCAAAATCCAGGGGCAGAGGCCAAAAGGATTGCAAAGTAACTGCCAGTGGTAAGAAAAGTGTAACGAAAATTTAAATACTTAGCTTAATGTTTTTTAGAAAATTTATTAAATTTAAAAAGTTAATAGAATTTTTTCGGTTTTTCAAAACATAACCCGAAATCTTAACATTTATATATTTCATATTTTCCATTCACAGAATTCTTTAAGGCTTAGCTAAGGTTTCATTGGAGTTTGATCTGAGCTTTTCTCATTTTCTGATTAAAATTGATTTAAATTGATATCAGTCAAACTAATATACCTCTCTTCCAGGGTACCAAAACATGCGGGCTTGTCCTCGCAATGGTGGCCTAAGTTGACATGATTTGAGCCGGGTTCAGTTACGGTTAGGAACTGGTCTAGGCGGCTTATTGGTCAGAGGTTGTCGATGATGTCGATGGTGTTCATGTGGAATGTCCATGTTCGAGGGTTCCCTTTCCCTTTCCCTTCCCATTTCCATCCTTTTTTTTAACTGTCTGTCTGCGTGGGTGAATTTTGTTTTTTTTTTTCGTGTGAGTACGCCAAAGCTTTTCCAATGTCAGACAGAAGGACTCTTCTCGCCCTAGTACTTCTTCGGCCTTTTGTGTAAACATTTAAAAGCGGGAAATCTGTTTTTAGAATTTTAACAATCAGCGAGGAGATGACAACAGCAGAATTAGGTTCTAAATTTACGGTTTCTATCAGTTTTTTGAGATAATTTTATGTAGGGAATATTTTTGATTGACTTTTGAGTTAAAAGTCGTATTAATTAAAGATTAATTGGATTCAAATATCACTTTATATCTTATCAATATCTAATACATAAAGTTTTTATGACTTACTAATAATGCAATGTAAACTTCATGGCTTTAAAATTAGAATTTGAAATTGAATTTCTTAGTTAAATGAAATCTGTTTTAAAGAGTACATATAAAGTCGGTGTTCATGATATTCAGCACTTTCTCCCATTGGAAAACCAAGCTTTCTGCACGCCCCCTCAGCTTTTCCCGTCTCGTTTTCCCATCTTTTATGGCCTCGTAAACAGCACATAACACTAAAGAGCCTGCTGAGGGCGGGTTCGCTAGGCCAACAAAGAAAAACATACACAAAATATAGAAAAATAAGAAGTTGTCTTCCGGGAAAACTGGCCAGGGAAATGTGCGTGTGTGAATAAAATAGTTTTCGAGTATCCATTTGCATATTTAAACGGGAGAACTAAATGTTTTCCACAGCCTCACAACTCAACTCCTTCCGGTTTTCGTTTTGCCTCTTAGTTAATGGCTTTCCTTTATACAATTTTCCTCGACCACTTGTCGCACATGTCAAGTATTTGTATTTAATTTTTCATGCCCTTTCATTAAATAATAGAGAAACGTAAAAATGTTGGACATGTAGCTGTGCAACAGCTGTTGTGTCCTAGGCCACAGAGAAAATACGAAAAAAAAAAAGAAACTGAAAAAGAAGAAGGACGAATTTAGCCCAAACCATCAACAAGTTTTGGTCCCATCGGTGGCCAAGTTTATTTAGGAAAATTCCTTTATCCGAAATCCAAAGAGGTTTGGGGAATTCCATTGGGGAATTCCAAGGGCTAACAAGAACACCCTGATTTCCATATATATCAAAATATGTATATATATATATATATATGTATATATCTACATAGATTTTCGTATATTGAATTGAGTTTTTAATTAAAACGGCATTTCTGTCGGATCCTTGTCCGCCTTCAATGAGTTATATATATATATTTAAGACGGGTATCCCCATCAGACAGCTTGGAATATTTTTAACATTTTCTATTAGTATCCATTCTAAAGAATGCCAGCTGAGTTCTTTCGCTTTTGGTTATATATTTTCCTTTCATACCATCTATTTATATTTCGTAATCCGTGGTGAAAGGTTTTGACCCTGGCATTGGATTTATTGTGAATGTGGGTGTGTGTTTTGTGGGTACTTGTTGAAAGGAAACTTTTTGCCAGCGGAAAATCTGGAAATGCCATTTAAATATTTTCACAGCTTATTTCTAAGGCAAAAGATTTAAAACTTAAGAAACTATTTATAAATATTTTAATCAATAGGAATAACTAGTAAAAACTAATTTTCAATTTTTATTAAATATAAAGATGCTTTAACCTGGTTACCCAGAAACCAAAATGAGAGGAAATTTAAACATGAGTAAATGTAATTTTGGTTTTAGAGCTGACATTAATGTGGCAACGTTTTTGTGGCAAGAAGTCGTTGAGCTGCCCAACTATATTTGAACAGCTTTTGGCTTTAGTACCAAAAAAAAAAAAAAAAACATTAAAAAGCCAAATACAGCATTGCTGGAAAAATGTGGCGAATATTCGGTTAGTTGGGGGGTTGGGAGCTGGGATTTATGGTGGAAAACCTGGCGGAGGGCCAACCATTTCATATGCAATTCCTGTGTTGATTGCAATTTCTGCGGTCGGGCCAAACGTAATTTGTTTTGATATTTCTATTTGACGGATTTCTGGCTTTTGGGTCTCCCCAAAAATCCGGTTGTTATGACACCACGAAAATACAGCATTTAAGTGGGTTTTAGCTAAAAACAAAACTTACTGTTTAGTAAACTAAATTTAGTGGATAACTACTTAAAAAGGTTAAACAAAAAAGTTAAAATAATATTTTTTTATATCATCACCCCGAGAGCCTGGGCATATTTTTTGTTGGCCTTTTCACCGAAGATGCCACAAGGGGTCATCGTCATTGGGTTTGGCATGATTAAATGGAAATATCTGCTTACATAGTCTTCCGATTTCTATGGGTGGGGCTTCAGGTTGTCGGCCATTGTCATTTATTGTGATTATATGGTGCACATGGTGTCCCTGTCTAATGATGCCACCATGTGGCGGCGTCTGTATGCCCACCATCTCTTTCTACTGACCTAACTCCCTCTTTCTCTCTGCACACTGTTGCTGGTGGCAGGTGTCAATGGACCCTTTGGCCAGATTCTTCCATATTCCTATAGATATATGTATATATAAAAGATCAAGGAGATTCAAAGGGATTAAAGTTTAGCGTTTTGTACCCTGGAAAATGGCCTTTAAATAGTACTTTCTAAGCTAATTAAGATTAAAAATTGTTTAAATTAGCAGCTCTAAAAGTCAAAGAGATAATATATTCTTTCAATTTTAAAAATAATTAAACAAACTTAAGGAAAAATCAAGTTGGTAAAAAATATTTCTTTTTTCCAATTAATTTCAACAACAGATTTTAGATTTAAAACCTTTTTTTTTTGTTATATAAATTAGGACATCTGGTGTTCGAGGCTTAAAAACTGTTTTCCTTCTGGTTATTTTTAATTTTATGATATTTTTCATGGGCCCCAAGGCCGCTTTATTAGCCCTCTCGCCCTTCTGCCACCGTTTCACCGTCCGTCTCTCTCACTCTAACTTCGCGCCCTTCTTCACAGTTAGGGACATTAATTTAATCGGCATGTCATTTCATGTTCAAAGTTTTACACCTTTGCGACAGGAGGCAGGATAACCATAAAATGCCTCTTGGCTTTGTGTCATCCCCCCTACCCCCAACTCAACCAGGATTTTCTCCCCTTTTACCTGCTTTTCCAGCTTAATTCCCTTGTTTTTGGCCGTGTTAAATGAGCTGGGGACAAGAATGGAATCCAGAGAAGTTTTCTCAGGAAAAATGAGTTTAGTTTTCCTTAGCTCTTACCTCTTAATTGGAAATCCGTGATTTGAGACACCAAAATGGGGAAAACGTATCTGCAATCAGAAAATCGAAACAAATTTCCACAATTATAAGCTATTTATTTATTCATAAACGCGGCCAATCAAACATTTACCAGAGATCGCTGATGGAAAAATTTCTGTGAAAAATTGATTTCCGTTTAATTGCGCATAACATTCGCCAATCATAATTGATGGTGCAAATTCGGGGTGGGAAAAGCCATCATCAATAGTTTGTTGGTTACGGTGGGAAAAGTGCAAATGGGAAATGGAAGCGTGGTGGCGTGCTTCGAAAATGGAGTCTGGTAAATGAGTAATGGCCTGGTTTAAATACCAAATCGAATGTGGGAAAACGTTATGGATATTGATCAACTAAATGAACTTCGGAAATTGAGGTGCCACAATGAGGAATATGGTTATAAATTATTACAAAAATCAGTGGGAGGTTTATTGGAAATATTTTATAGGGAAAAATAGGAATATCTAACAAAAATGTAAGCTTCTGGGAATTTTGTATGTTTGTTAAAAAATTATTCAAAGTTAAATAAAGTTACTAAATAATATTGTTGCTCGTCTTAAAGTTGTTACTCATTCGCCCCCAAGGAATATAAGAAAAAAAGAAAAAACAAATTACAATTAAGCAGCGAGTTTAATATTATTATACTGTTTTTTTTTTTATGATTTTCCGCATAAAAATTGGGATTCTTAATTTTGGTTTATCGCATTCTCAGGCATTTTCTTTGGGGGGCAATATAATCGTTAACATTTTTCTTGGCTTTGTTTGGTCATTGCTTGATTTTTATGAGTTTTATTATCCAAAAAGGCACATGGTTGTTGTTTTTGCCAGCCCACCCATTGTTCTTGTTGTTGTTGTTGTTGTTGTTGCTCTGGCTGTTGGCAGCTTGTTGTTTATGTTGTTTTCGCTTATGTTTTTATTGACAGTTATGACAGCCATTTGGGCTCGTTGTCATTGCAGTTTTCTTCGAAATTTAGCAAAAGCGAAAACTGCGAGAAATTCATTTCGATTTTCTTTGTAACAAAACAAAACGCAATTTATTTCATACTCTTTAAAGCATTTCTTATTATAAATAATAATCGAATCTGAAGAGGAATATGTTAAAATAATCAAAATGTAAATAGTATCCATCCCTTAGAATGCAACTGCATTGTTCCTTAAGTTAAACTTTAAAATATTCTGCGGAAAATAGTTTAAGTGGAAAATCCCTGCAGCTAGCTTATCAGTAATTTAGCCTAGCAAGAAGAAAAGCTACTTATATGTTTCCATGGTTTTTATCATTAAAATGCAACCATAATAATATCTAATATTATTATGAAATGCTCAAAAGAGAGTCAGTGGGTGTATGGTATTAAGCGAAACTAAGCCACAATTAACTGTCGTTGTTGCTGCCTTAGAAATGCATGAATATATATATATATATCTACATGTATGGCAACAATCTTGGCCGCATTTTGTGGCTATGGCAACGATTGTGCAGCTCATTAGAATAGAGACTAGTAGTAGGAGGCGGCAACCGCAAAATTCCATCAACAGATGCAAATGAAATGGCAATTTGCAGCGTGTGAGCACAGTTGTGGTCATCAAAATAGCTAACTAAAATGAAATTTTCATAAGTTTCGGTTTAAAAATACTTTGAAATATTTTAAAAAAAGAACTTAAAACTGTCTTTAAAATTTCTTTAATATTTCCTACTGAGCATAATATACAAATTTTTAAAAGAATTTTTAACACAGCTATTATATTGCCTACATCTGTATATGATTGCTGAAGCATTTGTTGCGTTTCATGGGGGCGTGGTTGGTAAGTCGTTACTTCAATTAGGCGGCAAATTCATAATGTACAATCTCCTGTGAAAGGTCCTTGCAGAAAGCCACTCAAACAAAACGAAAAGCAATGGGAAAAGTTGCCTTTTTGGTCAAATATGCTTGGAATTGCCTAAAAATGTGTGTGTGCTTGTGTGTGTGTGTGTGTGTTGGCCATGTCCGTTGAATGACTTGCACACGTCCTGCGTCCTGTGAATTATCCCATATCCTGGCAGGAGGACGTCGTCATGATTAGAATAAAATGTGGCAGCTGTGAGATATGAGTGCACGTACAAACTACAGTCCAGGCCAGCCAGCAGGACAATAATGAAGGCCGCATAAAGTGCAGGGGCGTGGCAACTGCCACACACACGCTTTTACACTGACAAAAAAATTAAATTAAAAAATTCCAAAAAACATAATTAAACTTTTTGGTATTTGACAATTTGCGAATGGATTCCATTTACATGAGCATTACAGTTTGAAATCAGTTAAAATAAACTAGAAAATCAAAAATAAAAATAAATATGAAATTCGATTTCCTTTCTGTGTAGTGTTCTGTGCAGGGATAGTAAAGTTTTTATGCCAGTCACCCAACTCCAACATTTTTCGCCCCTTCCATCTAAAATATTATTAAAATTGCTCGGTCTTTGTTTGCTCACTTGCAAGTTGCTGCTGCCATTGATACCGCTTTTAGACCCCATCGTTTTCAGCTCACTTTAACCTCTTTTTCTGCACTTTCTGAGAGTATTTTCAGGGAGCTTTCTATATATATATATATATATATGTAGATATTTAACAAAATATTTGTGCCTGACGAAAAAGTGACAAACTGCAATTGCCAATACAAATTTTCGCCCAAGAGGGAAAAAGCCAAAGTGCGTCACTTACTAACAGAGTGTTGCCTTTAAAGTTGAATATTTTTTTTGGTTGGCACCGCTTTAGCTTTTTGATGGAAACTTCAATCAATATTTACATTCAATTACTTGGAATACAATATTAAACTGAAAAAAGGAAATGCTCTTTGTTTCTTATTTATAATTTATTGAATATACTCTTTTACCTCAACTAAAATTCAATTTTCGCTTAGGTAATTTTCCGATTTTATGGCTTTGTCCAATAACATCAAGGTAGCAAAATAATGTTTTTTTGCCTATGTCATCAGAAAAACGAGTAGAACCCCAAGAAAATCAGGCCCTTCATCGCCTGTTTCATTATTTTTTATGCTCTCACATTTCGAACAGAGTCCTAGAGTCTGTAGTCTGGACTAATCGAATCAGTCCAACGTATATATACGTTATATATATATATATTTGAATAATCAAAGCGACTACTGCTGCCCATTCTCTATATTTGCCTGATGAGCCCAGGGAGAGCAAGTTGGTTATGGCGTTTGTCGCAGCCAGTGCTGGCAGACAAATACGTATACGTATTTTTGCAATCGAAAAGATTTTTTTGGGCTAAAAATATAAATTTTTTTTCTATGTTCTGATAAGTATCTTAATAAAAACATTTTAAAATTCATAAATATTAGGTAATATTTAAAGGTATTATCCAGAAAAGTTGCTTAAGTTGCTTGGAAACTAGACATATTGCCATCACTGGTCGCATTCGCATTGGCATTTCATTTCGATTCGCCTTTTTCGCACCAAGTGCCACTTGAGCCACTCAAGTGAGGAGGTCTGGGGGACATACTATATACGTATGTGAGAGTGTGTGTGTGTGTGTGTGTGGATAAATGAGTTGGACTCAGATCCCAGGGGTTATCCGTACAACCCAACCCCCATTACATCCCCTCCAAATGATATACCGAAGTGTGAAAAACCGGGGGCCAAAGGCAAATGAGCAATCGATTGAAGGGAAAAAAGGGCTTCAATTGAATATGAATTGACTCTTGGATTAATATCGCTTAGGCCATCCCTCCATCCTGCTTTAATTTGTCGCAACAAACTAAGCAAAAATGGAATGTAAATTGCCTTGACAAAATGACAATCTCTCTATTCTAGTTTTGGGTTCCTAGTAGTGGGGTGGCCCCACATTTTTATGGCCTTCAATATGCGGACATAACCATAAAATACAAATACCCAAACCCAAGTCCCAAACCCTATACCCAAAACCCAAACTACTACAAATCCAATGAAAACAAAAGAAAGCTCCTCTTTGATATGTGGAGAGCATACATATGTGCCGCTAATGCCCCGCAAACGATGACGCGGGCGGATAAGAAAAGTCAACAGAAGTTTTTCCCGGGGAGTCGACGCGCCCGATGACCTCCAACCGATAAACTTAAGTTTAATGGAAATCGAAAAAAAGTGCAAACAGCATAAAAAAGAGGGGAAAACTTTGAACGCTTGTCGTAGGACAAAAGTTTACCGTTTACTTGATGTTGCAAATTAAATGAAAATATTGATTTTATTATATTTAAATAATATCAAAAAATTATATAGATAAATGAGTTCTTTTCTAAGTCCTATATACCCATAATGTAATCCCGTAGTTTATCTTAGCGGACATAAAGACAAAAGCAGAAAAGTCTTAAAAATAGCAAAAATATATTGCCAATGCAGAGAAAAAACTGAAAAAGCAAAGGGCACTGAGAGGGGGGAGGGAGACATTGTTTTGGCACGATAAAAGACGAGGGAAAACGGGTGGCTTTTCTTTTCTGACCACAAATAATTAGAAAAAAAAAAATTGCAGTAGCCTCTGTTATAGGATTTTCAACCGCCCACCAAATCTCTTGGCTTTCCTCTGATTCCCATACAAATGATAAGCCCTGGAAATGAACAAAAAAAATACAATAAAATAAAATAAAATCAAGTAAAATAAAAGCAACCCAAAAATCCAAATGGAAAATTGTCAAAAAAAAGAGATGTAAAACCAAGAAGAAATATGGTCAGACAGGGAGGCGATTTTGGTAACCAATTTAGTGATAAAGTTATTCCCAGTTCCGAAACAACCTAAATTGGCTACCAAAATATAGAAGTATCTTTAATATTCATAAATTAAAAAAACGAAACAAAAAAACACACACACTCTCATTAAAATGATTGAGTTGAATGAACTAGAAAATTGTATTGCTTTTAAGGGTCCTTGTTTTATTTTGTTTTTTCGTCGGGGCCTTAGCTTCACAGAGAAGTCTTTGACTTTGCTCAGCTTCAATTGATTAGCCACTTTGATGGTTTGATTGATGACCAACTTGCAAAGGACACGTGCCGCCAACACAAACACCAATTACTTATATTCGGTATAGTTTAGTTTCCAAACAGATATTTTTTCTACCTTAGGTTTTGTTTGATTTTTTGTCCATTTAATGAAGTTCTTTGTAATTTTCTGTTTTCGAAAGCGGTTAACCATTTTATAAGATTTAATTCCTTAAATGTCGGTTAATCAACGAAGTTTCTTTTAAATTACCAAAAAAAATATATACATGTTATATAAATCTGCTGCCCACTTATTCAATTTAAAAACTTTTGATTGACATAAGCTGCAATCGCAGCAGCAGCAGCAGCCAGTGAAAATATCATTTTTGAAAATGATTTACAAAGTTATCTGCTTTCTCGCTTCTCATCTGCATCCATTAACTCGACAAGTGTCGAAGCGAGAGGGCGGTAGTAAGGTACTCGACGAAAATGGAAGGCTTACAGGCTGCTTAAACCAACTTAAAGAGTGAAGGACACGCAGGCGAAGGGTCCTTTAACCAGGCTGTGAAGCTCAGTCACAAAGATAAACAGGCAACAAATTAAAATGAATTAAAATTGTGTAAAGTTGTGAGCGAGAGTCTCTCGAGTAAAGTGGGTGGGTTAAGCGATGCCATGGTGGCCAGCAAGGGTTTAAGGTCAGGTGGTAGAGCATCCCTTTATATATATATATAGTATATACTATATAGAGTATATAACATCCGGGGCTAACTAAGATTAATGAGCTGGCCACGGACGTCGACAACTTCGAGGCTAATGCCAATAAATGTGAGCAGGCGGCTTTTCCTCCTTTTTTTTTATATATTTTAATCCAATGATTTATAAACGCTTCGTGTTCTTTTTCTCCTTTTTTGTTTTTTTTGTTTTAACAAAGTTCAATCATGAGTAAAAGTCCCCCTTTTCTATAACTTTTCTTTTTAACTAACCGCTGTCAGCAGCAGTTAAACAATTTAAGCCATATTTAGTTAACATTTTGACTAATGTCCCAGACCAAAGCCAAAACTTCACTCAACTAACCTCGTCGACTGACTGATGGACTATTTGATCGATGGGTCAAGGGAAAAATAACAGAAAAAAAGTACAGAAAAAATGTAGATATATGTTTAAGGCAACAGCTTGGAGAAAAACAATAACGACAGGGGACTGACTTAGCTTAAATTGAAGTTTTGCACGAGTAATTAACTTCAACTGAGTGATTTGTAATAATCAGTTAATTGGTTAAAAAAGAAGTTGAAAAAAGATTACAAAAAAGAAACTGTCAACATGAAATATTCTTGGAAGTTTTTGTTTTTTTTTAAATTTATTTTAAATATTAAATCATTGATCTTTCACATTAAAGTATCTACTTAAATCCCTCTACGAGTATAACTTAACCACACTTTAATGGCATTCGCTGTTTTGCATTTTCCTTGGTTTATGACTGTCATTTGGCTGATTATTCAGGTGGGTCCAAAGGATATAAAGCACTAAAAAACATTGATGATCAGCATTATCATTAATGCAGTGCCACAAAAAAAAAAAAAAAAAAAAAGATGAAAACTAAAGTAGGGTGGGAAATGCATAATAATTTAATATGCTGGGGTCATTTATTCATGGTTTTTTCCACGGTTTATATAAAAAAAAAAGTTTTCGAAAGTTGTGAAACTTTTCACGACTCAATTCGTCTCCTTCTGGTCAGTTAGTCTGTCTCTCTCTCTCTCGTTTTGCACTATTTTGCTGTCGGCGAGTCATGAATTTTATTGAGTGAACTGTGAGGAGAAAAATTCTAAAGGACAGCCAGCCAGATGAGATTGTCAATTGTTGTGCAGTCACTTTGTCTTCAGACACTTTCCACGATGCGCCCACCAAAATGCATCTATGTATATAGCCATCTCTTTCGTTTGCTATGGCTTTGTTAGATTCTGAGAGCAGAGTTTACATTTAAATTGTTTCGTTTTGTTAAGAGAGCACGCACACAGCATTTAATGTGCAAAATTCACTGGAATTTTTGCGCACAACGCAAACGGATCTAATACTACAGTATGGGGGAGAGGGGAAAATGAAGGGAACATTGGGGAAAACGGGTGGCTAAGTATGCAACATTTGTATGCAATCCTATTGCCTGGCAAACAAAAAAAGAAAAAACAAAAAAAAAAGAAAAGAAAACTGTATATAAATTCAGAGCAGAAATATCCATTTGTGAATTGAAGAGGCAAACTGAGGCAAATTGAGTGAGGATTTGAGAGGCAAAATGGTTTGCAATAATTCTCAGAAGAGCAAGTGTTGTAAGACTTCAGCCAGTAGTTGCTTTTTTTTCCAAATAAATCCTATTATTGACATTGACTATTTAAAAAAGTACAAGGAAATATTTATAAAACCAATATATAAAGTTTCATCTAATATAAACCTCTTAGTTTTCATGTTTATTTATTATGTTTCCTTAATTTCCTTCCATTTGATTTTCTTTTAGTTTTATTGATATTGATTATCCTGCACAACAGCAAATAAAAATTGAGAAAAAATAAAGAAAAATCGCCTAGGAAATGTTCATTGAAAGCGAAAAGCTTTTAACATTTCGCGTGCGCACCCTTTGCTAAAAGATATGGCCCCACCCCCCCCTCACATTTTTTTATGTCCTTGCCCCTCTTTTGTACGCACGACCCTGTGTGCCCCTCGTGAAAAACCTGGTAAGGATCTGTGGGATGCCACTTCGACGCAGTTGTCAGCCGAGAAGTGAATTTAAGTGACAGCTGTCTGCGGCAACGCTGGTGGGAGGGAAAACAGGTGCCACGCCTCCTCTAACCATCACTCGCCATGTACAATAAGCCATTTATAGAGCACCCTACTCTTTTTCTTTTTCACTGCGAAAAAATATTATATATATGGGACTTATAATTGTAAATTTCTTTCACTTAAAACTTTTTAATATTCCTGCTGGGAACAAGCTTTGATTTTCCTTATAGGTAGTACTTAAACCACTGCCTTGTTTAATGTACTTGTATATATTTTTACTATTTAGACCTGAAATCTAATTAAAATGTAGATAATAGTGATAGATTTTTTTTCCCAGTGTCTTGTGAGTGTCATCCATTCTTTGGCATCTTCAACCGTTGACGCTGCGCGCGTGTGCAAGTCAAATTATGTGGAAATGAATTATGACCCCCTTTCTACCTCTCTTCCTCCATGGAAAACAGTGTTCTTTCTGTAACCCCCTCAAGGCGATGCCAAAAGCCACCGAAAATGCCCGGAAAAGCGTTTATGGCGGAAAAAGCCAAGCAAAGTAGAGCGAAGCCATCACAGCGGGCGATGAACGGAGCTTGCACTTGGGCTCATTAGCCACCAACACGTAACACAGTGGAGCAAAAAACGTTATTTCATAGCAGCGCACTTAGCATAATGTTTTAAAAATTCTTTGAATAATAATTCATTCTATAGTAAAACCAAGTGAAATCTCTAAGATAAATCAGATTATTTATCAAAGTTAATGTGAAGAATATATAACATAGACTTTAATTTGAATATTTTCTAATAATATTCATGTCACTGTGCCACCTATTGTTGGTTGTAACAACGAAAACAGATTGCGATGGGGCCAACTCCAGACTATTATTAATACTTTGGCCAACTTCATCCCCGCAATTTGTAAGCGGCTTTTTCTCTCTTCGCTTCGTTTCATTTTCATTTTGCACATTCACACGTTGCGCATACGCCGCGTGGCCTGCATGATTTATACCACCAATTATCACTCAGCTTTCTCTTTCTATACATATATATATATATCTGGAGTTATTGTTATGTTACAAAACGCAAAATCTAATTAAGCAGAAAAACAAAATAGCAAAATAAACAAAGAAAAAAGGGCAGATGGCTAAAAAAAAAAAAAAAAAAGGAGAAGATCGACAGAAAGAAAACATTATTCTTGCATAAAATGCAGAAGGGAGAGCAGCACATCAGCAAAAAACTTTCGATTCAACGATGCAAAAAGTTGAAAATTTCAACTCGTTTTCGAAGGGGGAAGGGGAAAAGGACCACTATCAGTGCATAAAAATATATTCGGGAAGGGAGCTCCAAATCTGCACGTAAAATGTGTAAGGAACAGCAGCAACAGTCGGGCAAAGTTTTCCATATCAAAGTTGTTTTTTTTTCTTTCTAGTCAAGGAAGCTTTGAGGAAAATCGCGAGGGGATTCAAACTGGGGGAATTTTCAATGTGTTTTCGCCTGTTTTTTTTTTTTTTTTTTTTGGACTAGCTTGTCTCTTCGTTTGACTAAAATAACACTGAATAAAATAGTTGGGGAAGATTTTGTGTGTGATTTTAGCACAAATGTTATTGGCTCTGTGATATTTATGGTAACTTAAAAGGGTCAGACTTTTTCCAATAAATATATTTACGAAACGAATGTGGCTACTATGGAAGTTTAATGTTTGAATAATTACGCAGCAAACTATCATAAAACGTCTTGTAAAATGTTGTTAAAATTTCAGTTAATCATGTGTGTAACCTTCATTAGCCATTTAAGCCATTTCCAAGACAAGCACAGAAAGCTTTCAACGCAAAATGTCAATAAAACAATTTACACCTGACGGTGGTCGTATGGGGGTTACATACAAGTTTTATTTGTCCTTTATCTTATTTGCTCCGTTTGCTGTCAAGTTAAAAGCAGACCGCAGGTTACACGCAGGGGGGAAAAAAAAACCAAACAGAACAGAAAGAAAAACTCGGTTGCCAAGCTAATTTCTAACAACAAAATGTTGGAGATATGTCGTGGGTTAAAAACCACCCACTTAACCCCCAAAGCTGCACTCCTTCACACTCCACAGAGTGCAAGGATCTAACGCTCGCAGGCGATTTGTGAGTGGCGTTTCAGTCTGTTGTGGTTTTTATAACCGGCAACAAGGTGTTACACATGTCACTGTTAGCTTACACTCGGGGTCACAATGTTAGTAACATATTTTTCCAAACAGTTGTCAAATATAATAAATATTAGTTATGGTTAATTAGGTTAATTACTATCAATATATAATCCGAATCTAGCATTCTTTAAAGTTTTTTCTCTCATTAATAAAATATTGTCTTAACCTAGTCTGTACTTGAGACGAACTGTGTGTCTGTCTACGTATCCTGTCTATATTTAATGACAGCTTGCTTCTGTGTCATACGAGTAACTTTGTCCTCGCCGTCGTCACCGATGTCGCCCCGTTTTTCCGCTTTTCTCCGGCTTTTCCGAAACTTGTTTCATTTTCCACATACTTGGACGCATGTGAGTGTGTCGTATCTCGTTTCACGGCGCACAGAGCATGAAAAGCCCCTTGCCGCCATCATCGTCATCAACATCATCATCATCAATCCCGACTGCTTCCCTTCATCTGCCACCAAAAAAAAAACAAAAAACAAAAAATAACCAAAACGAACACAAGCAAACATATTTAGTTTCGTTGGGGTTTTTCGCTCAGTGAGCGTCGGACAAATTAAAGTGTCTTGCAAATATTTGTATCCAAAAATTGCGCACTTTTATCGAAAAACTGGGGGGTAAACGAACGATCAGGTGCCATCGCCCATCGGCACGTAGCTCAATCAATGCGAAACCGGAGCAAAAACCCCCTTTTGTAGAAAAAATTCCAACTCCTCTGGCATTTATTGGACTACAAAATGAAGTTGCCAAAGTTGTGTCCAAAAGCACAGAGAATAAAACGAGTAAAAAAGTCAGGAAAAAACCAGCAATAACCCGTAAAAATTTCGAATTCGAATTTTTATTCAAACGAAGTTTTTAGTTTAGTCATTTGAAGTGGTCCTTCCATGAAATTGCCAAAAAGTTAAAGTGTTAAAAACAAAATTATATACTGAAAAAAAAATATATAGCTTAAATGTAAACCAAAAATAAAATATTCTTAGAAAAATCGATTTAATTTGTTGGATAAATATTTGTTTCTCAAAATTTGCCAAAAATTAAAGATTTAAATTGTGTTTGCTGTACTGGTCGTCGTAATCAAATTGGGATCAGCAAACTTAATTTAGTCTTTAATTCAGTTGGACAAGTCAGACTTCTTGGCATATTTGTTGTGTCTCCCAGGAGAAGAAAATGGATGAATGTGGGGCGGGAAAAAGTACAGCATAGGTAGCCGAAGATTGCAGGAAAATGGCAATGGCACTGGCAATGGCAGTGGCACTAGCAGTGGCCGTGGCAAATACAAATATTTGCCAAGTTGAGAGGGCCAAGAAGTTGGACCCGGATTGCCGGGATTTCAACTCCTGACCAGGCGCCATAAAAACATAATCCACATAAAGCTTTTAACGTTACGTAACAATGACAGTACAATACGCTGTTAAGCTGCTAGCAAAAAAAAACGGGGAATCCCAGCTTATATACGGCTAACAAGATACACATACAAACTCACTTACCTTTATTACAAAAGAAAATAAAACCTCCACACATGGCCACAAAAAATAAAACGTAAATTTTAACAAATTTTATATAGAAAAGGTAAACTTTTTGCCACAAAATTTTTCAAGCATTTGTTGACTACTGGCAAGCAAAGTTTTTAATTAGAATTTCATTGTTATTTAAGGCATTAAGCAAAGGGAGAATTATAATTTATTGCCCAAACGCAAACACAATATGAATTAGTAAAAAAGGTACAGAAAGTTCAAGTTCATTCATATAAATATGGAAAATTTTATGACAAATTTAAGTTGCAATGGAAATAAGCAATAAGGTAGGTAAAAAACTTCAACAAAATGAAATTGGTGGGGCAAAATTAATATAAATTATAATTCCAATTAAAAAGAATCACTTTAAATCAATTTCAAGCCATTTCGATTTGTACAAAGTTCGATTTTTTCTTCTAATTTTCTGTTGATTTTCCTTACGTTTTTTTTTTTGGGCAATAAAAAAAATTAAGTAAGAAGGCAGAGTTGAAATTGAATTATTTCTTTATTATTTGTGAGCAATTCAAAGCAGTTTGACGTCTTGTTTTGGCCACCTTTTGTTGTTACTACTTTTCTCGTTTTTTGGGGCTTTTTGGGGGTAGAGTGTGGGTAAAACGGGCAAACGGAAATGGAAAATGAGATGAGGGGAAAAGGGCCATTTGATGAGTGGGAGGGATTAACTTTTGCCTGCCGCAAAACTGGCAAAACCTCAATTATCAACTTACAGCAGACAAAAAGGCGCTTAATTAAGTGAAGCGTCGAACGTGCCCCGCCATTTTGTCCGTCATGGAAAATGCCTTCGATCGTGGGGCAAGTAAAAACCCCCACTACACCCACCAACTCAAACCCAATTGTATGCCCCCCCCATTTTCCGAAAATCTTTTGCCACCCCCTTCCAACGCCCATGTAATCTTAGACGTGTGTGTGTGTGTGTGTGTGTGTGTCGTTGTCAGAAGTTTTCTCCTTCTGCTCTTTTCCGCTGAGTCAGCGAGGGAAAATGGCAACGTAATCTATGCAACGTTAAGGGAAGGGGGAAAAACTACTCCGGCGAATGGCGGGCGAATGGCGGTCTGGGTTTTTCAGCGAGAACTGAGAACTGTCATTTGCCATTGAGTTTAGTTGTTATTACTGTTATTATAGTTTACACACACGCATTTTCCGAATGATACATTGTTTTATATTCATGTCGAAAATGCAGGGTATCAGCAATCATATATGGCAGTCTCTTATTTATAAAAATTTGTATAAGTAACTTGCCTTGAAAATGTGTATTTTGTCAATAGATCGGGGGGAATAGTTTACCTGTAAATATAAAAGAAATTGAAAACTTGTTAAAATTTGGTTTAAGTTTTACGAAAATATTAAGTTCCAGCAATTTCTTAAAGCTAAAAAAAATAAATTCCTATTTTATTTTATGTTCACATTCATGTTTATAACCGATAAAGGGTTATTTATCTTGAACTTTTCTAAAAAACTACAATAAAAAACGCCTTTTTCTGACATGTTTGCCATAGATAGAAATATTTTGACCCTTTTTTTTTTTTTGAACAGTATCCCTCGAGTCGATGCTGACCCTTGGCCTCCTGGCTTCCATTTATATGTTGTCTGGCGCTGTCGCAGCTTGTTTCTTTTGCTATATCGGAATTATTATGAATTTGAATAAGCTGAAAAGGGGATTGTGGGTGGCGGAGATAGAGGGGCTTTATAGTTATTTAAACTTGTACAATTTGTTTGACCCCCACCCAACGCACTTGGCACATTTACGCTTGGCAGTGATCTGCCTTAAGTGCCTTCAAGTGAATTAAAAACATGGCAAATACCACACGGTCCTGTTTTCTCGTCTGTGCATCTACATATGTGTGTGTGTGTGTGCATATGTGCCTGTGTGTATGTGAACTAAATGGAAATGTTTTTCACTTGTTTACCGTTCGGGGAAAGTGCGTACCCTCTTCACTCTCCATATTCCCAAATGGGAGGGGCAAAAAAAAAAAAAAAAGCAAAGGAAACAGCATTCAAATGCTGCAAAAGGACCCCATAGCCGACGTCTGTTACATCATGCATACGCCGCCCCGTACACCACTCGGTGACCCAAAACGCAGTAAAGTCCAACTTCTGGCTAATGTGTGTATGCGGCTTGCATTTCCATTTGAGGCACCGAGTGGTTCATTAAAAGGCATTTCGAATCGATAAATTCTACTCCAGTTAATCCATGTGTGTGTGCTTACTTCATGGCGATTAAGAGGTAACTAACCATATGAACTTGGTTTTCTTAAATGCTCTTATCGATGTATTTTCCATCATTATTGAGTGCAAGTTTGGCTAGGAGGAAAGTTTTCTAGAATTTTTCATAGTAAAGAATATAGCAGAAAACTAATCTAAGATACTTTTCCTTCCGCATCTCCTTTAATCTCCATGTTGTTGCGCCGCCCAAGAAGGAAACGCTAATTAAAGCAAGAACCTTGCTTCGAGGAAGAACAAAAAACAAAGGCAAAGACCTAAAATGAACTTTTCGCACAGCTGCCAAATCCAAACAAAATTATTTTTGGCAATGTTTGCCAAAGCGAGAACGACTCAAAGTGTGTGGGTTTGATGAACAGTGAAAAGAAAAGTTTCCTACATAATATCTTTTTTTTTTATAGAATATTTTCTAAATAAATATAGGATGTTATATTTTTAACCATATACTGAGATAATTTATCTTTAATATTCTATAACTTAAGCATAATTGGCTGCCATTTCATGTCTGTGTGTATTGCTTTTACCATGAACTTTTATAATTTATAAATTAATATTATTAACTATATGCCTATAAAAAGGTATTTTTAAGTCTAAGCATATTTTGGGGGTATTTTTTGGTGCTACTTTTTGGTAAATGATTCGATTGACCCTAGGCGTTATCCACATTAATTGGCAAAGTTTCTCTAAACAATTCTTGCGGCTATGCAATTATTATCGAAATGCTTTCCTTTTAACAGGCTCTCTCATACCCTCTTTCTTTGCTTTTCTTTTGTTTTCCTAACCAACTGTCTATCCGTAGCTTTCGGTAGCTTCATTTTCATTTTGATTTTCGTTTGCCGTGCTATACTTACGGGCAAATTGGCTCAACAGTGGCGTTAACCAAGTGTGATTACATTTTGCTTTTAAGCGTTTTTCTCGTCTATAACTAGAAGGCCAAAAACCACGCACTTAGCCATGGAATCCAATCAGTTTTTCTTGTTGACAAATGGCTTATGGCACGTGCCTATGCCACGCCCCCCCCCAACTGCCTACCTTTTGAAGAGGAAAAATGCCAACGTCACTGACAAAAAGCATTTGCTACTTTTCACAAAAGTTTCAAACACAATTTTTCCAAAAGCGCAAGCAAAGAACCAGAAAGCAGCGTAACAAACTTTCCGCAGGCCATAATAACAGTGAAAAATGGAAAACACCAGGGCCAAGGAAAAGAAAGCAAAAAAAAAAGAAAAAAACGAAAATAGCGAAAAAAAAAATTATGAAATATATGAATTTGTATACAAATTAAGTTGATAAAGTTGGCTTAACCTAAGCACAAGGTCCCCCGGCGGAAAAACCTTCTTCACTTTTTATACGTAATTTTTCAGCGAAATAAATAAATAAGAAAACTGTCAGGTGTCGGCTTCAGTTTACGGGGGGATCACCGAGAAAAACCAAGAAAAGTTTAAAATAAATCCAGCCAAGTGACCCGCACGCAGCAGTGGAAATTTGTCACCAAAAACAAAAAAAAAAGAAAAACACAGAGAAGGAAAACAAAAAGAAAATCGCAAATAAAAACAAAGCGTTGGAAGAACAAAAATTGTCGCGACATCGTCTAGTCAAATTGCAAGTGATTTGACTCAGGCTCCAGCAGAGAGCAAAGACTTTTCAAAAAAAAAAAAAAAAAAAAAAAAGAGGTGGAAGGGGGGCGGTTGAAAGAGAAAATGGGGTGGAAAATGGAGGAGGAGGAGAAGGGGGACGAAACGGTGTTTGGTAACACTGACGGCGGGCCATTGACACATGACAATGGAAAATTTACACGTTCAAAGTTCATACAAACAAGTCAATTGGCTGGAAAAGCTGCAGAAAAATAGCGATTTTCCTTTGCCAAAATAGTCAACGCATGTGAATTGCGTCATAAGAGAAGTTTAAGTTAACTTTGGCTTTTTTAAATAAGAATTTATTAAAGAATTTATTAAAGAATTTTTATGACAAAAAATATTTTTACAAATATTGCAACGAAAATCCTTTCCAATGTCAATATTTTTAAACACATATTTCTCAAAATCTTTCCCAGGTACTAAGAAAACAAATTAATTAGCAACAAAGTGGCAACATTTAAGCCTCTAATTTGAGGCTAAGTAGTGTGATAAATATCCTACAATTTTTGGGAAAACCCAACACAACTTTCACTGCAGTTTAAATTGAAATTCATACTACTGCAGAGCCAACTGACCAACTAATCCGGCACTTTAACTGATTTCTCTCCACCCCATTATTTCGGCATTAGCATTTTCATTTTGGGGAGTTGGGGGGGAAAAACCGAGAATTGCCTGCAACACGCTTCGCACATTGCATATTTTCATAAATTTATTTAAGTGCTAGCAATTTTCCGGGGGTCTTGGTGGAAATGTAATGCACTCGGAACAATATATTTGTCGCAGCTAAGCTAAGTTGCGTGCACATTCAGCTTAAATCGCAGCCAAGAGGGAAATCCGGGAAATGCAAAGGGAAAACTTTAGCTCCAGCTAAGAAAACAGTTGCCGACTTTTTGGCAAAGACGTAATAAAAATGCAAAAGAAAATCGTCGTCACGTGAACTTGTTTGAAAAAAAAAAAAAAAAAAAAAAATGAAAATTCAAGATCGGATAACAAAATAAGAAAGTCCTCTGGTTTAAATTAAAATAAATTAGCATTTCCCATCGGCAGACTCGTCTTTCTCTCATTTTCATTTAACAAATTATTCCAAAAATGTTCACTTTCCCTTTTGCAAAGTGTTTTCCTTTTCCCATTGTTTGCTATCGTGTAAATTGGAAAATTAAGTTGGCATTAGTTGCCGAGACCACAAAAAAAAAAATATAAATAAACAATAGAGAGAAGTGTGACAGGCATGAAAAACACAAGATAAAACTGAACTACAGGAAAATGCAATTAAGGAAAGTCACAAGCTTCTCAGGGAAAATAAAGAGGAAAACAGTCAGAGCTGGGAAATAACCACAGACACCACCTGAGGTAAACTCATTTCAAGCCAGATAATTTATTTAAAAAATAAAATATATATATATATATATATAAATATATATAATTCCTTAATTTATTTACAAGAATTTTAATTTTATTTAATCAACTTAATTGTACAAATAAAATCCAGTTAGGCAGGCCATGGGCTTTAACGTTTTTACAAAACGTTTAACACTTTTCTCTCTTTTGGCTTTTCCTGTCACGCGGTTCACTTGCGGCGGCCCATTTTGGCCAGAAGGAAAAACATTTACCCTGGCAAAAACTGCACTTAAGCTGATGCTGCCTGCATACTATTTTAATTAGCAGCCCTCGCTCAGGCAGCAGCAGCAACAACAACAACAACAATAACAACAACAAAAAAACAGAAAAACGAAAGGGAAAATGTAAAAGAAAGAAAAGCTGGTTGAGATGTTGATGACGATGATGACGATGAAAAGTGTCGTCTGCCTGCCTGCCAGCTGTCTGTACCACCCAAGTCTTTCCCCACTTTTCCCACCCTTTTAGCATGTTGGCGGGAAAAGCAGCTGCTGGGCTAAAAGTTCAGCTGGACAAGTGACGCACACAGAGAGAGTATGTGAGGATGGTATGACACTGGGAAAAATTGACTATCTTTAGCTTTATGTTTGGAAATATATTATAAGGTTTAAACAGTTTTCCACATCTATAATCTCTTCTGTAAATATTACGTTTTTGCTTTTTTTGGTCTTACTATTTTTCTTAGTGCATATAGTGGGGTAGAAATACAAACCACTAGACGCGTGACTCTCGCTTAAAAGCATGCCACGCTTTCTTTTTGCACCACTTTCCCTTCAGGCTTCTTGTTTTTGCATGTCACTTAAGCAGGTTGACTCGGCCCGACCGCACCCATCTACCCAACCACCTGGAACCCCCCTAAGAACCACCCCAAAAAAAAAACTCATCCACCTGCGTGTGCTGTTACCAAAAAGAAAACATCGCCCGTTAGCTTTAGCGGGCGTGCATATTATCGTTAATTAAATTTATGAGAGAGCTTCGGGAAACTCTCCAAACAAAAAAAAAAAAAACAACAGCGGAACTACTTTGTTCTGGTCAACGCTTTTCCGCCATAAAAAAAACATCAAGAAGTTGGTTAATCTAGAAATAAAATACACAAAAAGCTGATGATAGCCTAAAAATTAATGTTTTTTTCCAACTGCATTTGAACGGAATGTAAATCATTTTAAGAATGAAATTTGGCAAATTTTCAACGAAACTCATTAAGGCTGAAATGGCAATATTAACTATTTACTATACTTTGTATGCGTAATTAATTTTCGACTTGTGAAAAATGACATTATGGAAATTACAAAGGAAACACACGGATAATTCATCATGGAATGTTGAGGCGCAGATGTAATCGCATTTTTACTTTGTAACCAAACTTGATGCTATTATTATGATTATGATTATCATTATTACGGAAAAGGGTCGGGAAAAGTTTTATTTGCTAATGGCAAAAAAACCGAAATACTTTCACTTCAATATTTTACAACTAATTAAGGATAATTACCAGCCATTACCCAAAGGGATTTTGGGCCCAACTCCTTGGCATGGCGACAAGTTGAAAGTTCGTTTATTTCCAACCGCCGTTGCGGTTTTACCCGCTGCTTTTACCCGCCTTCAACATTTTTCCGTTGGTCACCTTAGTTAACGTGGTCGTTATCTTTTTGGCTTAGGCCGTCTAATGAACACGAAACACAGTCATTAGCCTAGAATCCTTTGAGTCCTGTCCTCTGTCACTTGATATACCGCTGACTGATTGCCAGTGTCAGCTAATCGGGATTAACATTACAGGATCACTATTTACAGGATATCTATATGGTCTACTTCTTTCTTGGATTTTGAATAACTTAAATTGAGAATTTTTCCAAAATTCTTACAAAATCTTACAAAATTAGCTTCCAACATCCAAATCTTCTTTAACATATGTTTAAAAAAATGGTAATTTGGATGATTTTTTGTTGGGTAAAGGGGTTTGATTATTGATTCGATTTATGTTATCAGGGTTGTATTTAAATGGGTTGCAACTCTAAAGGCTTTTTTTGTATGCCTGGGTAAATTTGACATCTATCAAATAATAAATGACAGCTAATAACTTGTCAAGCGAAAATTAAACCTAATCCAAAAACGAGTCGAACAGGACCAGGACCTACGCCCGGCATAAAAAAAAAAAAACTTTAACTTAAACTTTTTACTTTTCAAAACTCAATATGGAAAATTTTGTGAAAAATTCGCCAACAAGCAAGAGCGGCACAAAGCCTAAGAAGGGCAACGACGGAAAGAAAGAAGCTACTGATACTTCTTCGGGGAATTCAGTTAGTAATTCATCAACCAGGTGGGTACTATCAATAACTTGTAAAAATTAAAGTTATATCTTCTTGTTTTGGCCTCTCTTAGGCCTATAAAAAAACAAGAAAAAAACGCAGAGCCAGTGAACGGAAACCCCGACATTGACTTGGGGCCAGGTTCATCTAAGACTGTCATGCCGCGTTGCCTTGGAGCAAAGCCAAAGACAAGACACCTACCGAAAGTTCCCAAAGCAATGCTCAAAGAATCGGTCCAAGTCGATTTACCGATACTAAATACAGACCCCTTGAATGACATGTGGGATATGCGACCAAATTCGCCCAACAATCAGCCGTCGTCGCCGGAAATTCTTGAGAATTATAAGGCCATGAAGAATTGGTCGGTGCCACCGTCAGAAGCAGAGTGGCCTTTGGGTTGTATATTTGGAGAAGACTGCAGCACTTTTAAAACTCCAAATCGTGTGAAAACTCCAAAGCCCACCAAATCCCCCTTGCAAGGTTTTGAGAAAGATTTAAATTTCGAAATTGATGCAATGCTCCACTGGGAAAAGTACGGACGGAAGTATATTCGCCAGGAGGAAGGCAATATTAACCGTAATCGTGAAAATTATTACACGCGGACTATTGGGCCTGAAGAAGAGCAGGCCATGAACGATTGGATCGAATCTGAAGGGCTTCGAGAACCCATGAAAGACATGGAAGATTTTGATATACTATTGGGCTTAGCTATGGACTATGATAAAAACAAGGATCTTCTGTTCAAGATATTGAAGCCCCAGAGTCCTGTTGGCATGCCCGTAAAGGATCCCAAGAAATGTTTACCTTCAAAGTCGTCGCAGTTGAAGAAACCTTCAGGCGTTATGCTAAAACCAGACAAAGATATTGAAAAGAAACAACCAATTTCTGAAACCATAAAGAAAGACGAACAAGTGACTGATCCAGGACCATCCTCATCCGGTATCAAAAAGGAAAGGGTTAACGGTCCACTAGCACCTATAGATCAAGATGCCATTGATTTTGCGAACGAGATCGACAAGCAACTAATGATACCCAAAAGTCCAGGCGAAACTACCATTACACTTTCCACTGCAAGCGGATGGAAGAGTTCATTCACAGTTCGCCTCGAGGACTCAAAGGAAGTCGCTGATGAAAACATAAAGAAGAACGGCGATAACCATGCCGAGAACCCATGCTCTACCAATGAGCTGTTAATGAGAACCTTGGAGCTTCCACCAGTATTGAGTAAAATGGATTGGATTCGCCAGAAGATTCCAATCATAAGGCGTCCCGCCAAACCTAAATTCGTGGTCGTAAACTTGGACATCGAGTTTAAAGTATGCAAGCCGTTTTGCACTTTGAACTTGAAAAAAAACTTAGATTTGAAAAAAACTTCAAATACCATCCAATATGCAGTTTACAATAGCGCTGTAGATGTGATTCAAATACAGTATACGGCCTTAACTTTTGGCTGGGTATGGTCCGATGGCACATTGATGATCATCAATGGCTTTAATGAGACCATGCTGGCCAAAACCCAAAGCTATTTGGCTGGCGAGATTACAGGAAACAAGAACTTCACTGCTGATGCCTCCCACGGCATGATGTATTCAAGTCTCGTCTCTTGTACCTATTATCCTTACCGAATTTCTTTACCAACTTTTAGAATGTTATACGTTATTACTCAGTGCTATGACACTATGATGCCCTTTGTCTACTTCGTGCACAAGGATTTGCCCGGAGTGGTAGCTCGAATTAATCAGACGGGAATGATCGAAGTATTTGCTATGATCACGGCTCATGCGGATGAAATGCTGAAGAAGCTGTATTTGATGACGGTCCACAGCAAGCATAACCATGATTCGATGTAATTAATTAGAGGTTAAATCAATAATCAATATACTCTTAATCTCTGCAAATATAATGCATTTGACTGTATTAAAAACTAGAATTACCTTAATGGGTTAGTTATTGGTTGTTAAGTAATTCGAAGTCTCAGTTGTAGTAGCTTAAAATACAGATAGACCCACAGCCAGCCGTTTCTTAGTTCTAACTTTGTCAAAACAAGACACACCTTTGAAACAGTGACTGTTTTGTGCAGCTTACTACCAAAACTTACCACCCCTATACTTACTTTTTGCGTTATTGTTCTGATTTGTAGTTGCGAAGGCTGCTTTAATAGCTAAATAAGCAGGAAACCGATTTTTAATAGAAATTTGCAATACTACGTTCGGGTTTTTAGCTCTAGCTCGGTCAAAACAAGACGCACAGCCAAAAGAACGACTGTTTTGTGCTGCTAACGACCAACACTTACCACCTCTATCACTCGTTTTTCGATTTTGGGAAAGTCAATTTTGGCCCAAATTTCGCATTTTTGATAAGGGGTACCATCATCAAAATTTTCAAAAATGGGCCCAAAATGAAGTTTCCCAGATTTGAATGCAAACCAATTGGGAATCATGGCCATTAAGTTACGAGCCCTACGAGGTATTACATTCCTCATTTGGACCATTTTTGGGTGTGCTATGGACAAAAAACTGATTTTTTGTGCCCAAAATCACGTATACGTCGGTTGACAGCAGATAGCCCGGCTTTCTTTCCGTCTCTTAGCTCTAACTTTATCAAAACAAGCCGCATGGCTAAAGAATGGCTGTTTTATGCAGCTTACGACCGAATCTTAACACCCCTATACTTACTTTTTGCGTTATTGTTCTGATTTATTGCTGCGAGCTCTGTTTTGAGGGCTGAAATATCAGGAAACCGATTTTTAACAGAATGATGGCCATTAAGTTACGAGCCCTACGAGGTATTACATTACTCATTTGAACCATTTTTGGCTTTGCTAGGGCAAAATGTTGTGTAGGATTGAATAAAGTTTTATTGGAAATTGATTTTCAAACTCGACGAGGTATTTCATGCTATATTTAGACTATTATTGGCTTAGTTGTGTAGACGTCTTGAGGAGAAAAAAGCTAGAATTAAAAAAACCAACTTAACCAGGTATTACATTCCATTATTGGCTAAGTTATAGGCAAAATACTCTCACTGTGAGCAGTCATATTTTTTATAGAAAATGTTATTATTTTTTTAGGCCAAAAATCAAGATTATGATTTTACAAAATTTTTCAATATTTTAGTACTTTTATCAACCCCTCCGTTGATTTGAGGCAAGGCATTGTAAAAGTTTCCCACAAAAAATCTGTCATTAATCGGCACATACAAACATTTTTGGTTATGTATGCAATCTGCGTGAGAATAATATTTCGTTTTTTTACTGGATATTCCCAAATTGTAGGCGATTTTTCGGTATGCTATAAATTTAGTATTTCTTTGTGTGTTTAATGTAAAAGCCTATCGAAATTAAGTAACTTTTATTTGCGTTTTTAAGAGGGTGACAAGTCCCGAACAAAGTGCAAACAGTTGATAAGAAATTCGCTTGTAGGGGGAAAAAATCTGTGACAGCAAAAGGTGAACCATAAAAAAGTTGACCTCAAGCCGCTTAAAATTTGCTGGTTTCTTCGTTTTTATGAGCTTTTCACAGCGAAAAGAAAAACTCCAAGAAAAACGCCCAAGGCCAAGAGCAAATTTTTACTTTAATTACTAGAAAGGTTTAAAAGTTGATACATTTTTTGGTATATATTTTTTAAGAAATATTTATTACTTGTTTTTAATTTAGATTTTGAAATTCTTTACTGATTCTACAATCGCTAAGCAATCTGAACATTGCCCTTGAATAGATACCAAGTCGATGGAATAAAATTGTGTAATATAAATAAAAACGCTTTATTTTAAGCCGCTTTTGGGTTCCACTTGAAGTGCTTAATACTCAAAAAAAAATAAATGAATGAAAAATTGTATCAAAAAATTGCAGGCAGAACGCAAATGGCGAGAACACATTGCGTAAGCCAAGAAAATTAAATGAAATTTATTAAATTTTCTTATTTAACAACAAATATTCCGCATGTGTGTGTTGAGGCTCAGTTCTTTTTTTTTTAGATTTTTTTTTTACTACGGTCGCAGGTGAGTGAAACTTTGTTGAGGAGAAGGGGTGTTGCCTGGCCAACGCAACTGGGAAAAAAAGTGAATTCAATTAAGACCTTACCTGCCACGCCTACACATGTACACAAGCCTACACGCCTCAAAAAAAAACCAAAAAACACACGAGCAGAGAGAACAGACAGGCCGCGTGAAAAAAAAAACGTCGCGTTCATCGTTGCGTATGAATGATGCGATCCGATGGTGGAACAGTTACAACGAGGCGTGCTGGAGGCGTGGCACTTCTTTGAAGCTGCCTGTGTATTGGGGATATGACAAAATGTTTGCGAAATTAAAAATTATATTAAATACTGGATAGAAGGATAAGGGCTACATGATGTTGCTAGGCTTGTTTTCAAGAGACCGCAAAAAGAGTTTTTCAAAACAATGTTAAATTTTGAAAATTGGGTCGTTTTTTAAATCAAGAAAGTGCATTAAATAAAACAAATTAGATTTTATTTTCTTAAATGTATTATTAATTATTATGATTGATTCAAAAATACAAGAGTTATATAGAAAACTTCCATCGCAGTCTACCTGTTGGCATCCACATCCCAGAACCATTTCAAAGCGCCCCCGCGCCTCCTTGATTTTACGCTTTTCCCCATCCATTTTCCGCCATCTTCAGTCGCGCCATCGACGACGGCGTCTCGTGCACTTAATTTAATGACCAAAGTTCGCCGCACTGGGCGTTGCCAGCTCGGTAGCTCGGTAGCTCGCCGGTTGCCATTTGCCAGGAGAGTGTCCTGCAGGAGCTGCTTGGTCCTGGGCTGCTTTACATAAGCAGCGCCATGTTTATTTACATTTGTGCAAATTGTTATTTAATTAAATTTTAATACGCTTCATTAAAACTTCTGTCTACGCGCGCTCTACGCTTTTCCTTTGCGCTTTTCTTTTGCCATTCCTTTTCATTTTTTTTTTTGCTTTTGCTCCTCACGGATTTAGTCATTTTATTATGCAATGATAATCAGAAATCAATTTATTGAGTATACACTCTCACACACAGGAGCCAAGCAGGAATGGTCAGCCAACGCGAATCAAGTCAATAAAATTCAATTTGCTGCTCATCAGCCGTCAGCGAAAGGGAGAATTCTGGGCGCTAATGCAGGACAATAAGGACAAGTAGAAGTCCTGCGAGAAAGTCGTTTGTGCGTTTAAGTAAATACAAGCACATTAGGCTACATCAACAGCCAATAACTGAATGCTGCTGGCCATCCAGACAGACCATTCCTTGCTCCCCCAAAAACCCCCTTTTTTTTGTTTGGCTCAGTATATATGTATATGTTCGTTTGTATGTAAAAGCTACTTAGGCTCTGCCAGCAAATAGCCGAGAGTGCTAAATAACCACTCAAGGACCTAAAGATACTCTGCTAAAGCAACTAACATATGGAGGAAAAAATAATACAAATACAATTTGTTAAGATAATATTTTTCAATTCGAAAAAGATTGTTTTTGAACGATATATCTAGGTATATATATTGAGTATAGCATTTAAGGGTTTATTTTGAAAAAATATTTAATATTTTTAAGTTAAAAAATGACATTTAATTATTATTAGAATGTACAAATTCGAATCATTCTTTTCGTCAAACTAACTAACTAATACACCCACAGCCATATCCTTATAAAACTAAAATTCACAGAGCAGATAGCAAACAGAATGAACTGCCAAGTGGACCACGCACACAAAAATACATACATAGGAAAGCGGCTTTTTGGTGGCCAAAAAAAAAAAAAAAACATAAATAAATTAGGCGGCAAAAACTGAGACAAATGTCTTTATTAATTTCTTTAAATGTCTCCCCCACAAGTAGGAAAAATCTGGGGTTTTCACTTAGCTTTCTCTTCTTTTGGTTCTTGTTTCTTTGGTTTTTTTTTTTTTGCTCGCTTTGCGTGGGAGTTTTGGGAAAAATGTCAAATTATGTTTGATAATTTTGCTAATCGGCTTTTGCTGCGGGTAAGCCTGAAATGGAGAAGGGTTTCGGGGTTGAAGAGAGAAATATAGAAGGGCTCGAGAAAATGAAAAAAAAAAAAGGTAACTAAAACAATGTTAACGGGATAGCAAATGCCAGCAAATTGCGGCCTTTCATTCACACACATTTCCCCAGCTGCCATTTCGCTGAACTTTTCAGTTTATCTCACCAATTAAAAATTCGACCAGAAAACCAAGAGTTTCGAAATCGAAGTGAAAATGGGAGAAATTCCCAAACTCATTTGGTAAAATGTTCAAATTGGGAGTAGAGGAAAAAAAAAAAAAGTGCATCATAAAATGAAAAACTGATGGCGTATACGTGATATAGTCTTCATAGAGCCCATATCACGTATACGCCACGTGGTCAAAGTGCAATGTGCATCAGTTTTCACTACACTACCATCTTATACACACATAAAGTTTTGTAAAAAATACGAATATTTAGTAATGTATTTCTGAAGTTAATTAAGTTTTCATTTAAGTTCTGAAGGACTTAATATCAACGCATTTTCGACAACATTAAATTAGCTTTCCTTCTGCCTTGAGATTAACATTCCCCTGGATTAGTTATGTTCTGTTATGAGATATGTTCTGTACACAAAACCCTCCCCCGCATAACTCCGCATTTAGATGTTGATTGGTAATCGCAGCCCATAGCATTCCATGGAACACACAGACTGCCCACGCTAGTTATGTTTGTGTTTATGTTGGTGTGCATTGCTCATACGCCACGTGGCCGAATGTGAAAATGTTGAATAAAATATGGAGCGAATTGATGGAGGGAGGAGACGGTAAGGGAGATGCCATAAATATTTCATTTTCATTGGAATTGCCTTTTCACAATTCGTTAAATCTGGACAATAATACCCGTCTTAGGCCCTTTCCTCATTTTCTGGTTTTAATGCTTTATTAATGCGCAGTGATGTGAAAGTTCTTCAGAGCTGCGGAGGCGACGACTTGAGGCAATGAACAGAAATGCCTGGGTCAAAGGTTAACTTGACCCTAAAACACTAAAAGCCGTTAAAAATTGGGCAACTGAGAAATCAATTAAAACCATGTCCCTAAAGTCAACAATGCCGACAGAAGTGGCGAGCTAACCAAGATCAATATTAATCAAATTTTTACACTTTCAAAAAATTTAATAACTTAATTTTCTGAAAGTAAGCGAAATCCTACACAGATTTCCATAGATAACAACATATTTGCCTGCTCAATTTCATTCTGGATTTTGCCATCAATCTGGCAATCCCTCCATCAATATAATGCATACCCCCAAAGGGGACTAAAGGTGTAACATTTAGCAGCGGAGCTCAAAGCTGCGTAACAAAAAAAAAAATCTAGGCCCCTTTGGGCCCCATTTTGTGCCACCTAAAGCCCCCATATATTCCTGTTCCTGAAATCTACGTTCTGGAACCCTTTTTGCGGCTTGTGAGGCTGCCGTCAGAATGACGCCACATAGCAGCTGCCTGGCCCATTTCCACACCCCGCACACGCACACACACAGTTGAGCCAAAAAAGAGGGGATGCAAAAGTTATTATATCAACATATTAATAAACATAATCCAGAAATCATATATATATATATGTATGTACGTCGACCCGCCAGACGATGATGAGCCATGATGAAGAGCCCATCCATCCAGCAATCAACCCACCGAAAAAGAAAAGACCACCCACCACCAACGTTTGGAAAATATTTTTCATACTTTGTGCATATTAAATTCATTTAAAGATTTGAAACTTTTGCTCGTTTCGCAGTCCAAAGTAAATAACAAAAGTAAAGCCCACACAAAACAAAAAAACGAAAAAAGAAGCAAAGAAAAATTTAGGAAAAAAAAGGACCAAGGAGCAAAGACGAAAATGTCTGTAAATGAGTAATAAATGCGGCTGCCAAGTACTCCAATAAGGCCAAAAAAAAAATACGAGGAAGTTGGGGGCCATATTCCTGAGAAAGACCTCGCCATGAAATTTGTTTAGGTTTCTAGGATGGAAACTGGGGAGGGTCGCAACGTTGAAAATAATGAAAACAAAACAAAAAAAGAGCAGCATTTTCTTTACCAACGCCAGCTGTTTGCTTTTTAAAGTAATTTCTCAATCACCGGTCGAATACCAACCGTGCCACGCCTCTTGCCACACCTTTCGCCACACGCCCCCATTATTGTATGCTAATTGAATGCATAAATAAATTTGTTGCCTCAATTTCGGGCAGCGGAAATGGGGGGGATGGGTCTTTATTTACATAGTGCCAACATCTGATTTTGCACTTTTTACGGCCACTATTTTGAACGTAATTATGGAAATTGACTCGCCTTTCTTCTGCTTCTCGATGTTCCGTCTATTTGTTCTTTAAAAATTGTCTTTAAATCGATTTTAATATTTTTTTGATTGCTTTTTTTTTAATTTCTATGCTTTTCTTGAACTGGTTGCTAATGTTTGGGTTTAAAATTTAATTTTTATTAAATTATCTCAAGGCCGACTTAAATGCGTCTTAAGAATTGAATGAAATATATAAAAAATATATATATATGATCTATGTATACATAAATGAGACCAGCTGCAAGGCAATGGCCTCAGCTCCGTTGCTTTTCCCATATTTCTGTCAGCCATCAGTCAAAGTCAAAGGCGATGCCATAGGCACACATATATAGAATATCCTGGACAAGGATACACGGCCTACACAGGAATACAACGATTTATGCATAACATTTGGCAGGACGAGCCCAGTCATCGGGGGATCCCTCTCTTCCACCTTCATAAATTTCCCTTTGACACCTGGCGATGTTTGCTTTGTTTTCGGTGCGTGTTTTTTTCGTTTTTGTTTTTGTTTGCTTTTTTTTGTTTTGTTTTTGGTTTGTTGTCATTCGGAAAACGGAATAAATAAAATAAAATAAAACAATAGAAGAGGCACATGCTAAGTTTTCGCTGGAGATGGGCTCAATCGGCAACCGGGAACCGGCAAAACACTTTCAAAGCAATAAAACGAGCAATTTTTACGATTAATGGTGAAATAAAATATCGCTTTGGTTCCCTCAAACCTCCGAAAAAAAAAGAGAAACCACCTCAGCGTATCCCACCTCTGGATACTCTTAACCCACCACCAAATCAAGTCTAAACACTGAGAGAAAAAGTAAAACCTTTTAGTATTATTAATTTAAACTCAAAATCTTTGCTTTTATTAATTGAAAAAAAAAAATGACAAATTATCTATTCATAAAATTGCATAAAACTTACTTTTTTTTTAGAAGTTAAAATAATCTTTTTGTGGCAGTGTCCTTGTTGCTGCGTGTGGCAATTTGATAGGTGGCATAAAAACATGCCGCAAAGCGAAACCCGAAACCAAAGCAAACGAAATCGCAACATTTTGAAAAGCCAAAAACCGGCGACGAGAAGTAAATAAATAGGGGAATTGGTTGGTATAAAAATAAAAAGAAGCCAGAACGGCGGAGAAAGTTGAAGATTTTGGGCTCGGCTGTTGCAGTTGCTCATAAAAATGCCAAATAAAATGGAGAATTAATCAACTGCTCCGCGAACCTGACCTCAGAAATCCTCTCCTTTGCCCTTCGGTCTTAACTTGGGGTTTTACGAGGTCCTGACCCTGACCTCCCTTTCTGCCGCCTGATGGCTTTATTTTCGCAAAGATTTTCGGACAATGTTCTTTAACCCCTTTTTCTTCATCTTAATGAGCTACATTTTTGGTACTCAATGGAAATTGATACCAAATTATTGTATGAGCAAAAAGGGGTTGCTTGTTTTAATAATTGAAAATAGTAAAAAAAAAAATGTTAACCTTGGACTGAAAAATATAGAGCAACTTTAATTAGATTTAGCCAATTTTATTCGGGAAAATGTTGTTTTTAAGAAAGAGAAGTTGGTCAATCGATTTTTAACTGGAAAGTTTTTTGAAATATTTCTTTTTCCTATGAAGGTTTAAATTGAATCTTTAAAATTTTGATACCTACATACGTCTATCAAAGCTCTTTCCTTTATCTTTTTCTCTTAAGTGTTTGAAATAACTTATCTATGTTTTGCGGTAATGGAGGCGATAGAAAATGCCAAACAGGATTAATAACATAAAAGAGAACTCCGTTCCCCCAACAGATATATCTATCTATCTGTCTGCAGAATTTTCGTTCATATTTTTTCTTGTCTGTGGATAATTTATGATTCGTATTTCTTTTGGCTACGTTCTCATCATCAAAACAGAAGCACAACTTCAATAAAAATTCATAAATTATTTGTTGATGCGTATTGAATTAAGCATTTGCCACGCCCATCAAATTTACACATGTCACAAACACACACACACGCACACCAATACGCCCTCTTCTTACATTTGTAGCAAAAAAATAAAATAAAGAAGGCAAAAGAACGGTGCCAACTTTTCTGTGATTTAAAATTTATGCATAAGGGGGGCGGCGACGGAGGCGTTGTATGGGAAAAACTTTTGCCGCTGTCAATATAATTGAAAAAATTTTCCCAGCCACGCCCACTCACAAGCAAGCACACTGGCAGACACACACAAACACACACATAAGATGTCAAGTGCAGGACGAATGCCTATTTGTTATTTATTGTGATTTGTTTACATTTTGTTATTGTTTTTATCAACATATCTGTTGGCCAAAGTAACAGGACATTCCTCTTGTTTTTGCATATTTTTTCTTGCCCTTTCTTTTCTGGCTTTATTGAGTGGCAGCATTTTAATATGTGGAATACATTTGCTGTCAATGTGTGGGGACCGAGGAAAATGGAAGGAGAATGATGGTGGCAAAATGGGAGAAAGCCGGAGGAAGTAAAAGAAGGAAGCAAGTTGAAAGGAAATGCAAAGCAGAAAAGCCACGGATAATCTTCCATTTGGCAGGAAAATGTATTTTCCTCTTGTTGGTTCTTATTTTTGATACATATATATGAGAGCTATTTTAAGATGTAAGATATAAACGGAATAAGAAAGTAATATAGGGTTACAATTAATACAGTTTTGGGTCTTAATTATTGGGTTTTTTAGTTTTTATTTCAGTAAAATTAAATCAAATGTAAGATAATTAAGAAATTTTAATGACTATATACACCTTTTAAGCTTTCTTAAATCAATTTACATTTTTTTAAATTTAATATTTTGCATAAGACTTTTTGGCATATTTTTTTTTGGCCCTTTTTTTTGAACCCTTATCGCTCAACATGTCGTATTAGTGATATTTCATAAATGTTGTCCCATCAATATAATATTTTTTACCAACAGCATCTGAGTTCCAAATTTGTTCTGTTATCTAACATTTCTGCTTTGCTTTTCGCGCTGTTCTTTTCATTTTTTTTTTCTCGTTTTTTTTTTTGTAACTTTCCTCGAAAAGGGAAAACGAAGTTAAATATTTTAAGTTCATAAGCCGCACACACAAATCCCTCGCAAAATTAATTAAAAGGCACAGCAAAAAAAAAGCAGAGCAAAACCGAGCGGGCCCTGAAATAAAGTTGGGAAAACATTAGAAATGTTTGTTAGCGCTGTTATCATGTGATTGACTTGACGAAGGACAACAAGGACGACGAGCTAAATGGCAGCAACGACGGCTTATGCCTCGCATTAATTAACTTAATACACGACAAAATAAAAATGAGTATCCGAAAAAATAACAAAACGAGCAAGGGGTGTGGACTAAATATGCGCATTAAATATAGGACAGAATTATGTTTTGAAATTGGAAGGGCATGGGGGGAAACCAGCGCTAAAATAAAGACATTAACATAAGGACAAACATGAGTGTGTGTCTGATAAAAATACGGCAAACCAAAAGAGAAAAGGAAAAGCACAGAGCATTTATGACAAATATTTAATCAAGCCAAATCCTTTGAACAAGTTAAAAATTTGTCAACTCAAAAAACCTACGTAGAACATTTTGGCCGGAAAAAGGGCCGATGAAGTCTTAAACATTTCCAACCATTTATCAAAACTATCAAAAGTTTGCAGCTCTCATTCTTCACAGATCCCAAATAGTTTCAAATCTGGTAAATCGAATTCAAAAAAAAAAGGAAAGCTTGGTTGAAAAAACTTGATGTCAAATAAAATACGACGGAAAAATACCCTTAAACTGACTTTCAAAAAGTGAAAGCCATGAAAGATTTTAAAATTTTGTACAAATTTATTTTGTTATATAATAATATCCTTTAAACTTTTCAAAAACATACAAATTCCGAGTAAAGCTCATTGAAAATAAAAACATTTTATGGGTACTTGACCTGGTGCTTTGAGATTTTTTTTTTTTTAAACCAGGTTTTAGGGTCCGTTAACGACAGTCTAGACCTCTAAACCTGTCCCAATGATTGATGTCCATGTCCTCGTGGCCACAACTCTGAATAGCAAATCAATTCGCCCATCGAACCTAATCCACCCGAACTTAACCGAAGTTTAAGGGGTCACATGGCAGGGTATCGGGTAACCCTTCTACATTCAGTCTAAGAGACTCGAAAAATCTGCATATATAAAGGGATATTTAAGCACAGACATACGCACACATTGACAGTGCCGTAATTTATTGCTTCGTTTAATTTTTGACATGGTAGGGAATGGGGAAAAATGGAGTACGCACAACAGTGCGTATGCTTGATGTTGCCATACATTCGGCCTCGGCCTTTAACAACTGTTGCCGCCTTTTTGGGCGCTGGCCACATAAATTTGTGTTCTACACCCTCACTACCTCCCTTTTTTTTTAGCCCTAAATTTCTTTTTTTTTTTAGCCCCCCCTTTTCTGGAATTGCCCCAAAGGCCAGCTGTAAGCTGTAAACTGTTTAAACTTTTGCTTTTTATATGCCAAAAAAACTTGGCAATGCCAAAAAAGGCGAAGCGGTGTATATGAAACTAACATAAAAAATACACACAAATAAAAGGCGCTACCAAGTTTTGACAACTTTATGAAAATTGCATCAAACAGTCGGGTGGGAAAAATAAAGAAAGTGTCACTTAAATCCGGAACGGGTTCATTAAGGCTTATGGCCCGGCAGAATGGCAAACATATATATATATATATTTGTATATAGCGAGGGAGACTTGATTCAATTTAAATGGGAACACAAGGATAATGCAAAATAGGAGAAGGCCATAAATGTTTGCCTGCCTGCGTAGGTGTCTATATCCATATATCACCAGCCTCCAACCACATATATCTCCATATCCTTATCCTTCTGTCTATGTACGTGTCTATGTACTTCCTTATCTCTTACTTAGGCTTATAAAAGGAGGCTACAAAGAAGGTTTGGGTGAGAAAAGATGGGAAAACAAAAGGCTATGGGTGGCGGAAAAGGAGCAGATCTGGGATGGGATGGCAAAAAGGCCAGGGAGGCACCATGCCATTTGCCTGAGGCCAATCGTACATGAACACAGTGGAAATGATGAAGCAATTGTTTTCTGAAAACCAAAAACACTTCATCAGAAAAGATCCGCTAAAGTTACGAAAAAAAAGGTGAAAGAAACTGAGTTTCAAGTGGCTGTAATATTAATCATTTTCGAATTGATCGAAAGGTGAGGTCGTTAGTTCAATGAATTGATTCGAGAATAATTTCAATAATTAATTATTCAAATATTAATCAGTGAATATTGAATTGTATTCTTGGAAAACCATATGATTTATCGATAAACGCAACTATTAGGCAAACCCCACACGATTTTTATGGCTGGCAAATTGGCCAAATTCGAGGCTAGTTAGATTTATGGGACTGAAGAAACCAATCGAGACGCTGGCCATTTGTCTTTTCATCAAATGGCACCAATCCAGTGCCAGCTTTTGGCGATCGATAGACCATGATTAATCGATAGCACTGAATCCTGGCCAGGGGAGCATAAGAAGAAAAGGGGCGTAGCAACTTGTTGGCTTCTGCAATTTCATTTCCCATTGTGCAAGGACTCCGACGACAAGAACGAATGCTATTTGTCACAAATCGACAGCGACAGTGGTTGGCCATCTCTTTCCCTCCGAATTTTTTTTTTCCGCTCTTTCTTGGAGACAGATATCAGTCAAAAGCCGAGGCCACATTGACACGTCTAATACATTAGCATGGGTTATTGTCTTAGCGGAAGTTCTGCACGCGGAGAAAATGTGTCTCGAATTGGGACTACTTTCACTACGCGTATATATAACGATATGTTATCGTTAAAATATCGATGATTTTAACAAATTTGCAGTTTATAAATATAATATAACAACACATTATTAGTAACTTTGATGTTTCATTAATTAATGAATACCAAACCATATCTTAGATATTAATCATTACGGCATAGTATAGATTATTCTAATAATATTATCGATAACTATCAATGCAACCATAAGTAATGATTTATTTTTAAGAAGCATCGATATTGAGTACTATATTCCAAATGAAACGTTACTTTTAGACTTGAAGAATTATGTTTGCTTTTCTCGTTGTGTGCGCTCAAATATCAAGTATCGAGCAATCAGGCTTTGAACGGGTGGGTTTTTTTTTTCTTTGCGAGGTGGGTGGTGTATGGACAGAGATAAAGCTCGTTTACCGTTACCGTTTTTCGGTATCTTCATCTAGTTATTTTTTGCGAAGTGGGAGTCTAACATTTAGCTAGCACGTTTATCGCCTCAACGCGTCTCAATATCGCAGCCTTTGCCACATTTGATTTGTTTCGCATGGATGGGAAATCCGCGTGGGTGACGATATATACATATGTAGGATATATATATATATGCGCTTGGTTGATTTCCAGTGGGCCGCAAAGCATATAGAATAGATCTGTTTGCCTATAGGTGAATTTGGCAAACAAACAGACTGTGTGTTTGTGTATCAATATATTTACATGCCTTCTCTATAAGCCTTTCGGCAACAAAGGACTCTCACCAATAAAAAGAAAAAAACCAAAAGAAAAAAACCTGATGGATACTTGAGGTTTTCGTGTCCACTCAATGACAACGGCAGGAAAGCAAGCAAGGCAAGCCATGGACAAAAAATCTATTTAAATGTTTAGCCGAGAGGCTTGGACTCGCTCAATTCAAAAGAATTACAAGAAAAAAAAACGAAGAAAAAAAAGTTCGAAAGCGCTTAGAGATCAAAGTTTAATCGACCCCACCAAATCCCAAAAAAAAAGGAGAAAAAAGAAAACTAAGTGAAAGGAAATTGAATGAATTGGAGTGTGCGACGGGATAACAAGTGATAGAATTCGCCTCAATTGAGTTCATTTATTTGATGAACAAGTTGGGAACTTGTTAAATTGCAGACTTCTTTTTAGCGGTGTTACAAAAGGTATTTCAACTTTAAAACAAACAACAATTCTTTATATATCTGAAATCACTAAAAAACTGAAGAACTAACTAATTTATTAATCTCTCTACTTTACTTTATACTTTGAGCATTCAATATTCTTTCATTAAAAAAAGAAAAAAACTAGTTTCACTATAGATTCAAATCGGCTTTGAGTATTGAATTCTATTCATTGGCTTGCACTTTGAATATTTGCCAGGCAGAAAGAAGAAATCCCCTATAGTAGAGAATCCTTTTCACCAGCTCCATCAAAGGACTCAAAGCAACAGCCAGAGAATCGGAGAAAGTAGCTACGATTGGGAGGGGGGGGGCAAAAAATGTGTCAGCTGTCTGTTATCTGTTTTCGTTCACTCGACGACTTTCTTGAGCTGAAGGTAAAACTCGAAATTTGCTTCAATTAATTCAAAGCAAAATATAGGGATGAGGAAGGCGTGGCAAATACATAAAGGTAGGGAGTCGAAGAAAGCGAAAATGAAAGTGAAAATGAAAGTCCTCGACATCCTCCATGTCGTTGATGATGTCCTGCGATGACGCTTCACTTACAACAGCGTAAGCAAATATTTAATTTGTGTGAATGACCACATCCGTTGTCGTTGGTCGACCCGGGATACACTAAGAAAAAAAACCTGCTATATGCATATATAATTAAATACACCAAAAATCGAATAAGAAAACACATTTTTCCTCTAGAAATTCCAACACAAATTTATAAATAAATAAATTTGTAAATAATTATTAAAACTACAAAAAAAAATTCTCACCGTGTCACTATGTTTACTGTTACGTCCTCAGTGGTCAACACATGCGGGTCGGAAGGTCAGGCCCCCCAAAATGAATGAAATGGCCGACTGGCATGACACAAAAAAAAAACAAAAAGAAAAGCACCCGGCACGCAAAACGCTCCAAATGAATGAAACCGAGAAAACTGCGGACCCATGGAGAATTAGGGGAGGGAAAATTATAGGGGGGAAAGTTGCGGGCATTCACATGCCACATTAAGTTCAAGCATTGCCCAGTTTTTCGGGGACTTTCTTTACCTTTGCCCCACTAATGATTTCATTAATAAAATCAAATTAATCTTCTCTATGGGCAAAACTACTTAGTATTTAAGCACGAGTTATGTTTAACAAGGTGGGCGGTTGGGCGTGGCATTCCACTATACGCTTCGTAACGCTTCTGCTAAGTAATTTCGATATGGTTTAGCCAAATTTACCGAAATATAACAAATTATTTTTACATATATTACGTATACGTAATATATTATACTCCCATTAAGGTATTTTTCTTGAATACCTAAAAATATTAATAAGAATAAAACAATTAGACTTGAAATCAAGTTAGAATATGTTTATTTTAGATTGGATATTTTGTAAGTTTTTCCGAGTTTTTAGCATTTTTCAGAACGCAGAAATGTAACCGAAATAGCCAAGTTCATGGTTGTTAGACACACCCACAATTACGTTGTGCCAGCCACGCCCACGCCGCCCACTGCATAGATATACATACCTACATGGAAACATACACGACACATGCATTGTTGACTTCATAATTTAATGCCAGGACCACGCCCACCCCAACCGAAGGGAAAGGAGGCTGCTGCTGCTGCTGCTGCTGCTGCTGCTTAACCCGCTGGCATATTTTCACATTTCTTTTGTTCAACATTTCCACTCCGCCTTTCCCTGGGTGTTCCCTTGGTTTTTCCTTGTTGTTGCTCAAGCAACCAGCAATCCTTTGTGACATTTGACTCGTCGCACGCACACACCCACACTCAGACACACACCAATACACACGCGCACACAAGGACATGTTTGACAGCGACTACTGTAACATGCACATTGCATACTTTCGGGCGTAAAAGTTTTATTACTTGGGTGGCAAACAAAAATTATAATTTTCAGCATTTTCGCCAAAAGTTGTAAAACTTTTTAGCCCCCAAAAATAAAAAAAAATAAAAAAAAAAAGATAAACTGAATGAGAGGGATGAAAAGGCGGAAGTTGACTTACTCACATTGATCATAAATTTTAATAAGCTAACAGGGCCAGCACGTTGTTGCTTAACTTGAGTCGTCGTGGCTAATCATGTGTGATGGAGTCACACAATTCGTAGTTTCTCGGCAAAATTAAACTTTATATTAGCCACACTAACACACACACACAAACATTCGCAGGACATCAAGTTGGGAAACTTGTGGGAAAATTATGAGCTACAAAAGCTTAAATTACGTTGTTTAGTGTAGATTTCTAGAAATTTTAGAGGCATATAAAAATGATAATATCAAAGATCTTTTTAATTTATGTATGGCTTTTTTAAATATTATTATTTTCATGATACAAATCTTGAGTAAGAAAATGATGGAAATAACAAATCACATTCTCATATACACTCAATGAAAATATTTGTGAAAAACGGGAGAACTTTGCTGTTGTTACTCATAATAAATTCCCCACTTAAGCCTGGATTAGGTTTCACTTCTGAAAGTTCAGTAAGAGTGGGAAAACAAAGTTTAATGGAATACCTGATTGAGGCTTAAAAGTGACAAACAATTGGTTAGAGTTTTCCTTTATCAAAATTAAATTGAAATTTATTCGTTGGCTTTTGGCTACTTGGCTTAAATAAAATGTCAATAATTTATAATAGACTTGCCGTCAGTTTTTTTTAGTCTTAGTCTTAAGGTTAATAATTATCTTGGGTAAAAATATGTTGTAAGAATATAAAAAAATTACCCAAAAGTTAATAGAACTATATTAAAAATCCATTAATGAAAACCCTTAAAACCTTTAGGGATCTTAAAAAGTTCAGCATAAACCTGAAAAGTATGCAATGCCAATCAGAATAATTTTATACTTTTGTGTTGGCCAAACTTTAGCTCTCAAAATCTTCAGTCCCAACAATGATTGCAAATCATTTCACGGAATTTCCCAATTTTTATGGGTTGATTATTAAGAATGATGCAACTTTTCATCGTTGCATCGATTTTATGAAGCAGAACTGCCACTTGACCTTTTCCAAACTGAAATGAACTGGCCAAGCAAAAGCCGCAAAGTTCATTAAGTATCCAAGTGGCTAACTACACATGGACTTCCTGGAATTCCTCGCCATCACCGCCCCTAAAATTTGTCACCGTGTTTTTTGGGTTATCCGGGCTCTGGTTCTCCAATTCTTCAGTTGCCCACTTTTCTCTAGCTTTTCCCCAAGTTCAGCCAAATCTCTCAGCGGACACTGGCCGCAGAAAATTCTTAGAATTCCCGAAATGAATGTGCGCAATTTCGCATTGGCCAAACAGACAGAAGAGCGTTCCAACTATATTTTTGGGGTCATGGCCACGGTTAGATGAAAAGTGAGTGGTAAGTGGGAAATAGCAACTGAGTGGCAGCTAGATTGTGTTGAAATTAGAATGAATTGCAGCTAATTGGTATGCGTTGGAATTGAAATGAATTGTTGGAATTGTATTTTAATTTGATTCTGATACGAATGACCAAGATTGACTTTCTCTATAGATTTCTAAAGATTTTTCATTGAATGTTTGGTTGTAAGCAGATCAAAAATGTGCTGGCTTAAAATTTCTCTTATAATTGAAATTTCTTTGTAAATATGATTTGTCGGGCAACAATCGATATACAAACTTTGGTCACTCTTAAGCTACCCTTTTATTGCTTTATGCGATATTTTCTTATGTATTCTTTCTTCTTGTATCTGCTTTTGAAGACGTCACCACATATTGTCGCGCAGCCTTATTAAACATATAAACTTATAAGTTACTCATGTTAAACATACAGCTTCTTATCCGAGTTCCACAATAAATAAAATATCATATAACCAACAGGTTATGGGCCCAGGGCTCGTGTGGATAAAAAACTGTGACATTAATTTAAATTACTGTGTGTGATTGCGAAAAAAAAAAAAAAATTAATGAACATGAGTGGACACGGGTTATGTTCCATCGAAAAGTTGGATGAGGAAAATTACGCGGTATGGTCGGTACAGATGAAAAGCATTCTGGTGCAAAGTGATCTGTGGCCAATTGTGTGCGGGAGAACTGTGAAAAATGAAGGGGATAGCCAAGAACAAAACGCATTGTTTGATACACGGGACGAAAAGGCATTAGCAAGCATATTGCTGGGTGTAAAGTCGTCGCAAATTAACTTCATAAAGAATTGCACGTCGTCAAAAGAGGCATGGGAGAAATTAATGAGTGTGTACCAGCCGCGCGGACCAGCTAGAAAAATAGCATTGTTTAAAAGATTGCTGCGAATGAGCTTGCTAGAGAGTACAAGTGTGCAAAGCTATATAAGTGAATTCTCGGACATAGTGGAAAAGTTAAACGAAATAGGAATGAACATAAGTGAAGACATGCTTACAATTTTGTTGCTAACCGGCTTAGGCAAATCATTTGAAAATTTCGTTGTGGCAATCGAGACGCGAGAAATGTTGCCGTCCTTATCTGACTTGAAAATAAAAATTATTGAAGAAGGACAGAGACAACAAGTGAAAAGTGAAGTTGCGGACAGCAGTGTGCAGCAAGCATTTATGTCGCGCGCGAAGAATGTATACCAAAAAGGGTAATACAAAAAGAAAAAGAAGTGCTATAGGTGCGGACGCGAAGAGTCATTTATAGCTCAGTGCAAAGAAGAATTAAAAAATGACAAAGACACAAGCACTGAGAAGAAGAGAGCCCTTGCTATTCTGGCGAATGTGAAGAAAACTGACAATTTGAGCAAATCAATGTGGTGTCTGGACAGTGGCGCGACTGTACACATGTGTTGTGATAAGTCGTGGTTCGTAGAAATGAGAGAGCACAAAGAAAAAATATTTCTTGCTGGCGCCAATTTTGTGTTGGCCGATGGCATTGGCACTGTGTGTGTTAGTGTAAAAAGTTTCACAATAGAACTGAAAAATGTGTTGTATGCAAAAGAGTTACAGACAAACTTTATATCGGTGGCTAAAGCAGTTGAAAATGGATATAAAGTCATTTTTGATAACCACAAAGCATTGATTAGGGATAAACAAAATGTGGACATATTGAAAGCGTGCACGTGCAGATATGGTGACTTGTTTATGATTGACATAAAAATGAAGCAGTGTATGTATTCTAATACAAACAGCAGTGCAATGTGGAAATGGCATTATCGTTTTGGCCATATAAATTTGTCAAGCTTAACTAAAATGGCGAGTGGTGGAATGGTGAATGGTTTAAAAACAGTTAATACAAAAATTGACTCAAACAGCAATGCGTGTGAGACTTGCGCCAAAAGTAAAATTAGTGTGAAACCATTTCCAAAGAAATCTGAAAGTCGTTCAGAAGAAGTGTTGAATTTGATTCATTCGGACATATGTGGACCAATGAACAAACCGTCTGTCGGGGGTGCGCGTTATTTTGCAACGTTCATTGACGATCACTCGCGTTATACAGCTGTTTATTTTTTAAAATCTCGTGATGAAATACTAAGCGCATTCAAAGACTATGTTGTGTTTGCAGAAAAACAACGCGGAAAGAAAGTAAAAAGCAATTCGAAGCGATAACGGGCGCGAGTACGTGAGCCACGCATTTGGACAATTTCTTACTGAAAACGGTATAGTAAGACAGCTGACAGTACCCTATACTCCACAGCAAAATGGAGTTGCCGAAAGAGCAAATCGCACTCTGGTAGAAATGGCCAGGAGTATGTTGATTCATTCAAGCGCAGATGAGAGCCTGTGGGCTGAGGCAGTACAGACTGCAGCATATCTGCGCAATAGGTCAGAAACAAAAGCGTTGTGCAACATGACACCATATGAGGCGTGGGTTGGCAAGAAACCGTATGTGTCGCACCTCAAGGTTTTTGGCTCAAAGGCAATCGTATTGAATAAAGCCCATAAAAAGAAGTTTAGCCAAAAAGGTAATGAATACGTTATGATTGGCTATTCAGCAACGGCAAAAGCATATCGTTTGTTTTGTCCTAAATCAAGGAAAGTTATTGAAAGCAGAGATGTTATTTTCCTGGAAAATAATGTAGGTGGATCTCCAAGCGATAAAATGGAAATGGCATTGTTTGATGATTTTGTAGCAGATAATCAGCAGGCACAAGACAACAATGATGAGCAGCTTCAGGCAGAGGATGATTTGGACGTCGGAGAGGATGACTTGGACACAGGAGTGATCAGAACAGTGATGAATACGAGAGTGCTATCAGCGATGAGGCAGAGCAGCCTGCTGTATCTGAAACCCGTGGACCAGGGCGTCCAAGACTCGTTAAAACTGGCAAGCCGGGGCGACCACGTAAGCAATACAACTGTCTGAATATGCTGAAGGCAGAGGATATACACATTCCAGCAAATTTGGGTGAGGTTAATCAGTCAGGAATGAAGCAGGAATGGTCAGCATCGATTCAGAAGGAGATGGATGCGCTAGAGGCCAATAACACGTGGGATCTAGTGGATCTGCCACAAGATAAAAGGGCTATAGGCTGCAAGTGGGTATTTGGCGTAAAGGTTGACAAGGAAGGCTATGTAGAGCGCTTTAAGTCAAGACTAGTTGCCAAAGGATGTGCTCAGCGCTATGGTGTTGACTTCTGGGAAACATTCTCACCTGTGGTCAGATACCCGTCCGTTAGAATGATCATGGCATTGGCGGTTGAGAAGAAGCTGCATTTGCATCAGATGGACGTATCTACTGCTTACTTGAACAGCGAGCTATCGGAGGACGTGTACATGCGGCAACCAGATGGGTTCGTAAGCGAAGAGTTTCCCGAGAAGGTCCTAAAGCTAAAGAAGTCTCTGTACGGGCTTAAACAAAGCGGCAGAGAATGGAATACTAAGCTCGACGCAGTATTGAAAAACTTGGTTTTACACCGTGTGTCAGCGAGCCGTGCGTATATGTACGCAATGGACAAGGTAGTATAAATATAATAGCAGTTTATGTTGACGATCTTTTACTTGCCAGCTCAAATAAAGATGAACTTTTGGGCATCAAAGCATCAATCGCTAATAAGTTTGATGTTGTGGATGGCGGCCAGCTCAATCACTTTTTGGGCATCGAAGTTGAGCGCGATGGCGAAACTGGCAGCATAGCTATCGGCCATAAGCAGTATGTCGAGCAGATGCTTCATGCCTGGGGCATGTCAACATGCAAACCTGTAGCTACACCACTGGAGGCGGGTCATCAAGTCAAATGTGATGACGCCAAATGCAAGGCCATTGACGAGAAAGGCTATCAATCGTTAATAGGCACCCTGATGTATTTGGCTATAACAACTAGGCCAGACATACTACACTCGGTAGTGAAACTGGCGCAGCGCAACGCCAATCCTCAAAGGAGCATGAAGTTTCGGCAAAGCGCGTGCTGAGATATCTTAAAGGCATGGCTAACATGAAGCTTCACTATCAGGCTACTGGAAAGGAGATACATGGATACGTGGACGCTGACTGGGCTAACGATACTACAGATCGCAAATCGTATAGCGGGTACGTCTTCATTGCTGTTGGCGGGGCAATTTCGTGGGAATCAAAAAGCAAAGTTCGGTGGCACTAGCAGCACCGAAGCCGAGTACATTGCCTTATCCACAGCAGCTAGAGAGGCGATATATCTGAAGAAACTATTGTATGAAATGGGTTTCTTAGAAACCAAGTCCGTTTTGTTGTATTACGATAATCAAAGCGCAACAATACTTTAGCTAAGAATCCGATTCTTGCATAAACGCAGTAAACATATTGGATATTAAGGTTTCAATCATGTACGAGAGTTATATACTAAAAATGAAATAGATGTTAAGTATATAAGTACTAATGATATGGTCTCAGATGTGTTAACTAAAAACTTGCAAAAGAACAAACTATGTAAAATGTATTAATGAAATGAATTGTTATTAATATGTATAAAGTATATGATTGTTGAGAAGGAGTGTTGAAATATGATTTGTCGGGCAACAATCGATATACAAACTTTGGTCACTCTTAAGCTACCCTTTTATTGCTTTATGCGATATTTTTCTTATGTATTCTTTCTTCTTGTATCTGCTTTTGAAGACGTCACCACATATTGTCGGGCGCAGCCTTATTAAACATATAAACTTATAAGTTACTCATGTTAAATATACAGCTTCTTATCCGAGTTCCACAATAAATAAAATATCCTTATAACACTCTAGCAAGTGGTTACTGCCAATTGTACAAAAAGGACAATTCTAGTAGGTTTCACCATGGATTTGGTTTCAAAATTGAGATTCTACAAATATGTTCTTAAAATTTTTTAAAGAAATATATTGACCTGAAAAACCATGCTGCTTTAGGTTTCAAATTTAAGAGTTTTCCTCTACAGAAGGTTAAAAATGTATCTGCTGCTTCTATCTTGGAAAATTGCACCTTAAATGAAACATAATTTCGAAATATTTTCCCACAGAGAGAGAGAGAGGACATTTGTGATTCCCTTTTTCTGAACAGATAGATATGAGTCCGACTTTATGAACCCGACGCCGGGCTCTTCAGCTTTATAAACGCGTTTGAGGATTGGGAAGGGGATGGAAAAAGGGGCAAAAATGTGGTCAAAGCCTTCGAGTCAAGTGCTTATCAGTACAGGGGCGGAGCATAAATGTGTGTGGGAGGATGAACAGGGGGGGTTTGCTGTAACGGAAAGGGGCTTCAAAACAACTTGACTGACTGCACTTTATGGTTCATTTTGCATGCCTCAGATGAGCCGAGGCGGCCTGGTGGATCCCAGCACCCAGTATCTAGAACGTAGGACAGGAAAAAAAAAAAAAAAAAATGAAAAAATATCCAAAGGTTTCAGTTAGATATTACCCAGCTATCCTCCGGTTTTCCACCGCCTTTTCCTAGCATTTGCTGTCCCACACTCCCCTTATGACTATGCGTTTTGGTATTTTTACTGCTGCGTTCCCATTTGCGAGACAGAGAATTTTGAGTTGCTTTTTCATTTTTAATGCCACATCTTGGTCTCTTGGACAATGTTTGCTGGGTGCGAGGAGGCAGGGATACTGTCGGGCAGGGGGTTTCTGCAGGACTTCAGGACTTGTGTGCCTTGTCCTTGCCTGCAGCGTTAAATTCTTGTTAAAATATTATGGAAAACTTTTTTGCACCATTCTTTTTTGCCCTTTAAAAGGAATCCACAGCCAGTGAAATCTCTCCCTCTAGGCCTCTAGGATTTTTTCAGAATTTTTTATTTTGTCATGGTTTCCAAGGTTTTTTGAGTGGCAAAAAGAAGTCTTTAAATTAAACCTTATCAATAGAGTTTGATAGTTTTCTTCATTTTTAAATATATATATTTTTTGAAATATTTAATAGATTTTTTTTAAATTTACAAACTTTGAATTGGTAATTACAAAAGCATTCCAGTTGTTGTAAGTAATTTCTTGAAAGCATTTTAAAAGGGTTAAAAATATATATATTGTAATGTAGATCTTCTTCTTAGTTTTAATAGAAATTTTCCAAGATTTTGCATCCACTTCAGGCAGTTGCAATTAAGCCAAATGCTTAAGGTCAAAACCAACGCAATTTGACAATTGAAGGGCGCAATTATTTCAGTTGATTTCGCCTGAATTGACGCGACTGGCGTTTGCTTTGAGTTGGGTCCTTAGTCAAACACTTAATGGCAAACTCAAACCGTCCATGCATTCAACACCTACACCTTCCAACCCTTGTACCACCCACAATCCACGGCCATGTCGCACCTAATTAGGCCAATTAAATTTAGCTGCAAATTACACACATTAAATGTGTAAATTGGGCGGCTAGTTGAAATTGAAATTAAATGCATGTCGCATGTGTCGTGGCATCGCGTGTTAAAGCCAGATATCACTTTCTCGATTTTTGATTTTGATTTGGATTTGGTTTCGGATTAAGCGGATGCACTGACCGCACCCTCAACAAAGGGATATTTAATTCGCGGAGGTTAAGTGGCCAGTGCAATATTGTCACGATAAAACAATTGGATTAACTCCGTTGGGAAAGTCATTAGTATGCACTTTCAAGTTTTCAAGCTAATAAAGCTGAATTTACATGTCCATTTCATTATCTGGAATTAAATGGGTATTTTAGCACTTAACAATTGTTCCTTTTTTTACACACTCTTAATCTCATTTAGTGTTTTATTAAATGCATTGTTGTTGTTTTTCTTATTATCAATTTATTTTGTAAAACACTTTCAGCGTGTGCATAAATTAGACATTTTTTAATCACAATTTTGTTACTTCTTTTAGATATTCATTTTTATGAATGAAATTAGCTTAAGATTTCTTTTTAAAATTTCTTATAAAATATTTTAAAGAAATTTAAGCCATATTTTATTTAGTATAATCAAAATTTCAAATTTCACATTAGCGTTTTTTTTTTATTTATATTTCACCGAGCACTACTTTTTTATTTTTCATACTACTTCCACTATAAGAAACAGTTTCCCCGTCATCAGCAATCTCAAAGATTGTCTTCCTGGGAATTCCTGTGAATCTTTTATGTCATTCTCACCTGTCCCCGTATGATTTTCAGTTTTTTTTTTTTATCCTATTTACATTGAGAATCCCTTTTAAGTCTCATCAATCAAATGGGGAATAAAAGGAGCTTGACCACCGAACTTAAACCGAAAGCGGATGTGAGAGTTCATTAGAAGGAAAAGCGAGAAAAGTGCGAAAACTCAGGCCCAATTAAACGTTTCTTGTAAGCGAAAAATCTTATTTTCGAGTCTGGTTTTAATTCAATTACCGGCTTCTTGACTCAATTTCCGTTACCAGAAGTTGCCACTCACCTGTTTGGATTCCTTAAAGTCGTTGGACAGTGGAAAACTAAAAAAAAAATAAAGGAAAAACCGAAAAACACTTGGGAAAACTTTTAAAACCGGTTTCACTTTAGTACTGATTAAGAAATTTGTTTTGCCCCTTCGTATTTGGTTTATTGTTTGGGGTTAAATAGTTGTTTTTTTTTTTATGGCACATTCAAAAAAATTAAGAAAAATTGTTAACTGCTTAGACACTTTTTTTTTTTTAGAGAATAACAGTTTTGAACTGAGAATTGCGGTTTGAACGGGTTTCTTTATACCGATGCCGTAGGGTCCCTTTGGTCCTTAGGTTTCTTAGTCCGCTACACAACCGTCGGTCAGGACATTCGCCAGCGAACTACGCGCCATCCAAAGCGAAACAGTCGCAAGTGGGCGCAAAACCAAAACACAGAACGAAGGACGAGCCGAAGGATCCGAGTGCTTTGCCGCTTGCGAAAAGCACTCAAAATATTAAGGAAACATTCGAATGTGTTTTATAATTTGAATATTCTTTTTAATTTTACAATTTGAAATATTTACATACTTTAAACATTTTTATAATTTTTTTTTAAATTGTAAAATTAATATTTTCTTTTTTTTAATTTTTTCTGTATATTTTTTTCTAAGCTCGAAAACTTACTTGACTCGAGTAGACGTTATATTTTTAGTTAGAATTTTTTATATATATATTGGTGGGCGGAAAAATTGTAACTGTTTTGACTTTTAGTTTCAAATAATCTGAAAGTGAATTTTCTATGACGGAATGTTCGTTCCTGACACTGAAATTAAAAACGTCCAAATCAAGTCAGTCTTATTATCTTGGATTGTTTTTCGAAATTATATAGTTACTTCTCAATGTTCCTTTTTAAAAAAATATATATGGGATGTGAAAATTAGTATTTGCCAAGTTAAGTTTTTCAAGTTTATTATAAACTAAATAAATATGTATAAATAGAAATCTATTAAATAATATATTAGTAAATTTGTCTGAACTAAGCATGTAACCATTTTAAAAAATTGAAAGAAGTTTTGATTTTTTTTAATGTACCTGATAAAAAGGCGCTCCTCCCTTTAATTTTTTTTATTGATAGCGAAAAGAACGCAACAGGCGCGCATGCAAATTCCCAAAGGAACGAAAAATATTTGTAAACAAAGCGGCTTCGGTTGTCAGCCGAAAGCAAAAATTGAGCGAAAAAGCGGAAAACCCGAACTCAAAATAAGCCGAATGCTTAAGTAAAAACTCAAATTGAGTGATTTTACTATATGAATGAAAGTGAGAAAATAATAATAATTCCAAACATATAAGTTTGACTAAATCCTTTATTTTCTTGAAATTATCAAATAATTATAAAGGCAAATTAACAATTAATCTAACTTTACGAAAGTAAACAACATATTTTAAATATTTCCGCTTTGCCGCGTTAGTGGTGGTAGTTTTAAATCCATAACGAAATATCTATACAAGCAGTATGACCTTAGAACTCGTAATATAAATACCAAAAATACCAAAAGTGCCATGAAAAAAAGGTGGCAGCTCTGAAATAGAGGTTTCAGTGATCAGGCAACTTCCTAAGAGCACGCCGCGTGTTTTTAGTTTATTTTGTTTAGTTTTTTAATTAAATTGTATTAAACCACATCTAATCTGTTTAAAATGAAGCGTTTGGCTCCGAAAAGGGATGAAAACATGGACCAGCTCGTTAGCAAAAGGCAACTACAATTCATGGGCAATGCCCTGCTCAATGCCGAGAATGTGAACCCCAAGATGCTCAATAATTTTGTTGAATTACTGGTAAGTGATTAAAATTGTACATTAATCAAAATATTAAAATTCAAATCTTTTTGAAGGATTCATCCGATTCCCGAGTGCCAGCTGGCGAAGTGATGAATACGCTTGAGGTGATATTCAAGAACTTGCTAAAACGACAGACCGCAGAGGCCAACGAAAAACAGAGCCAACAAATCATACAATTATACGAGAAAACTTGGTCGTCGCTCATAGGGAATCTTCTAGAGGATTCCCAGTGTGCAGTGGCTTTAAAAGTGTGCATGCAATTGATTAAAGTGGAAGCCAAACATCCAATTGGACCCAAGAAAGGTTGGCCCACCCATAGAATACAGCAAATACTTGAAACATTCTTGAATGCCGATGAGACGCCAACGAATTCATTAACAAACTATGGAAAATATTGCAAAAATCTAGATGTTTTGGAGATTACACTTAAGAAGCTATCAGATTTAGTGCCCAAGGAGAACTTTAAGGACATACCCATTAAGGCGATGACATTTCTGTCCATTGTGAACCTTTTGGATATGGGAAAATCGGTGTTAAACACTGCAGACTACCATGTGGAAAGTGCAAAAAATCAAAAATTCAACCTCGAGCAAAATGGTAAGAGACTGAGCAATCTCTGGCTGATTATAATGTCTAAGGGTAGCGAAGTGGATGAGAAGCTGCATCGCCAGATACTTATGGTTCTTCTGGAGCGCGTAATCAATCACCTAGAAGATCCCATCCAGCTGACTGACTTTCTTATGGATTCACTGCATCAGTTTGGTTGGTATTTGCATTAGTTAAAACTAAGGAAATTTACATTGACAACTATTTATCTACCTTTAAGATGGACCCATTGCTCTGTTGGCTCTCCAGGGAATCTTCACGCTAATGCAAAAGCAGAACATCACCTATCCAGATGTTTACGAGAAGCTGTATAATATGTTCTATCCCCGGATGTTCTTCAATAAGTACAAGGCGCGCCTTTTTTATCTGGCCGATATCTTCCTGACTTCCACCCATTTGCCAGAGAACCTGGTGGCAGCGTTTGTGAAGCGTCTCGCTCGTTTGGCCCTTCAATCTCCCACCGAAGATGCTGTGATTATGATTCGTTTCGTTTGTAATCTGTTATTAAGACACACGGGTCTGCAAAAATTGATTCGCGGCAGTAACGCGGCCGATGAAATCAGTGATCCTTACAACGAAACGGAAACGGATCCTGTGAAATCAGATGCCATTAACAGTTCGCTTTGGGAGATAACACTGTTGCAGAAACACGTTGTACCAGAGGTGGCAAATGCTGCTCGGTTTATAAACTCATCGTTGCCCATCATGGAGTTCGATTTGGCACCTCTTTTGGACAGAAAAGAGTGCAATGTAAGCAAAAGAATTATTAATATTTTTGTTATTATATATATTTAACTTATTTTTATTTCTTCAGATTTTCGACGATGAATTGCAGTCGAAGGCCAAGCAGTTTGCCCTGAACTACGAACGTCCCGCCAATTTGGCTCTGCCCAAAAACGACTACGTGACCAAGTACTGGGAACTCATCTAGATAAGTGTTATTATGCTAAGTTTAAGCAGGATTAAAGTGCTGCCTGTTATGAGGCAGCTGATGGGCCAACTCGTTTTGAAACCAATTTGCTGGTGAAATGTATCTGATGTTGCCTGCTGGCAAATTCATATTTAAGTTAATTTGCTGTTCCTTTGGCTGGTTAAGTTGGCGGATTTCTGAGCAAGTACGGCAGGGACGTATCAAGGCGAAGTATATACACTCGGCGATGGAAAGAAAGCTAAAGCCGAGAAATAATCCCATCAGACCGCCAACACAAGCTGCAATTATAGTATGTGTTCATCATTTATTTTCAAGATCATTAATCAGGTAAAATATGACTTACATAAAAAATCAGAGAATCCAATAAATTCCGTTTGTTTGTTGGCCCTGAATGTGGGATCCTTGAAATACATATTCACCACGGCCACGCTGCGCTCTACATAGGCATCTGAGAAGTTCCAACCGCGATTCGAAGGAGTCTCCCTGAATCCATCGTGCGAGATTCTCGTGGAATAGGCAATCGCACTGAAGGAGAGATCAAAGCACGATGGCAGGCACTCCTCCAAACAGGATTCCATCGCCACAATAGTCCTGAATCGAATTAGCTCCACACATTCTCTCTTGTGCAGCGGGCATATGGTATCGTTGCTGTTCAATCGGGGCATATAGAAGGTAACACAGCCGCAGTGCCGTATCAGCCACCCGGACATGCACTCAGCCACGCAATTTCTTTGCGTGTAGTGGGCAAACCATCGCAACTTTAGCTCATTGCGGAATAAACACCGCCTGCTCATGCGGTCCACATTGCGGAGATGCTTCTCCGTCAAGATTTTCGCGGGATCTATTCGCAGTTTGGTCTCCATTCCGGGTGCCAAAAGGACTCCTGTCTCCCGCACATTCGGAGACTCATTCGGGCTATGCAGGGCGATCTTGAAGCCAATGCTGCTCGACGACGAACAGTAGTAGTCATCTGCTTGGACATCCAGAGTTAGCGATAGTCCTAGCGACTCTCCTGTTCCTTGGGATCGTCGAGGATACAGCGGATTATCGACATCCGGTTGGGAACCTCGCTTCCGGTATCCTAACTCGGCGTTCCAGTTGACTGCATGGAAGCCCACAGGTAGGCTTATATTACGATGTGAATAGGGAACGCTTTTGGGGGAAAATTATAATTTTAAATATTTTTGGAGTCTACGATAAAACTTGAAGCTTTTGTTTTGCCTTTGGGCTAAAAGCAGGACCCTAAAAAGTTCTTTAACTTTTAGAAAAGGTTCAAACCAAAAGCTGAGCTTGCAAATTGCTTTTCCAAAAGCTTATTAAGTTTTTGATGGAAAATAAAATAGAAAATAGGTTTTCCCACCTTTTCCTATACATAAACCTGGGGTGTAGCATATTAAATACACAGCATAGACCTTCATCGGTCACAATTGGGTGAAATAAACTTGCACATTCGTAATCATCGGCGCCAAATCGGCAGTTAATCACCATTGATTTGCAGGGCTGTGAGATCTGTGTATATAAAATCAAAGTGTTATATAAGGAAATTAAAGGTTTCCTTTTTATCTGATAGTATAGTAATGTATATTTATTATATAAACCTTACACATTACTTACATTCAGTATAAGCTCCTCCCAATTGGAACCACTTCCCTTGACTATTTCGATATCAACTTTTCGTCGACAAAGCAACTGCAGCATTGCAAATTCTATAGAATCATTGGCCAAGTTTTTGACCCTTTCGATTAAAGCCTGATTTAAATTGCAGATTGTCACTGCCGGAAAGGGTTCGTTGGCAATGGAAGTTAATTCCGGATCGATGCCTACTATAACCGGATTGGTGTTCCACTTATCGAAAGCGTCCTGTATTAGATAAATTGCAATTGCAAGCACTGTCAGCAGGGCTATACCGAAAAAGAATCTTTAAATGGAAAGAAGTTAATGATATTAATTTATTACGATATTTCGTGAACGATTTTTACCTATCACTATTACGCATTTTGCTGTTGTTAATGTATTTCAAACCATGAATTGTGGTGTTGCGACAGAACTCATCTGTATTTCTGGACAAAATTCGCCGCCAGGTGGTTAGCGTTATCCTGTAATTCTTTGGCTGTGGCTTAGGTCTTTTTTGTTGGCTCCAAAATAGAGCCCTTTGGCGATTGCGTGGCACTCGCATCCTCGACTGAATCCTTACTGAATGGACGGACAAGTCTTGGTAATTTTATTTATTCAAAGGTTTTTCAATTTGCAAATTACATAATTTGTTTATATAATGTCACTTCCTTGACTGCTCAGGTACTTTGCTAACTACGTTGTTGGGTTTTTCACCTTTTTCATTTTTGTTAGATGGAACAGAGTTTTGTTATCTTTTTTAAACTACCAATCTATTTAGGTAAGCATTTTAATCATTAGGAATCTAAATAAAACTATAGCAATATGTAAACCTCCGAAGGGCAATGTAATGCCTTTAATTAGAGGATTTTGTGGAGCAAAAGGAATGCCTCATTAGAAGAATCAGAGGCGAAGACCTCAACCGAAACGGCAATAGGAACCCAAGTGAAATCCCGGCCAGAAAGTGGGGATCCCCAATCGTAGCAGGAGAAGATGTTTGAGCGAGTCCAAAGGCTCAAGTTTGCTACAATCAACATGGTCAAACTCACCAATGGCGAAAGAGATGGAAGGTGGCTGGCGAAAAGAGGCAGAGATAGAGAACCACAGAAAACGACACTTGAACGAAAATCAAATTAAAAGCTTCAATGGCAACGACGACTAGGACTTGGATTTGCTCCTGTTTTTGCTCCTCATGCTGGCCACATGTCACCACATGGCACCTGCACATACATATATACACGCACATTTACGTAAGGACTCAACTCGACTCCATTGAAACAAGTTCATAAAACACTTAACCTGACCGAGCTGACCAAATGTCCCTTGGGAATGCGACTGAATGCCCGACTGAACGTAGTAGCCGGTCTTGTTGACTTGTTAGCAGTTGATGTCCGATGCCCTTCGAACCACCTACATGGTTTCGCCCACTGTATCGCCCCAGCCAACCGAACTGAACTGAACCCACTGTGCCCAACCCCACAGTTGGGGGCCACCGGATGTATCCGCATCAATGAGTGACCAGGCCGAAAGTTTCCCCTTCTTCTTTCTGCAACTTGGCCTGCGATTTGCGACTCCTCTGCCGGGGCATCATCAAAAGTTACCAGCAAATTGACCTAATCTATGTACATATGTATGTCCAGCATGGTTCTGGGCACATATGTGTGCCGCAAAGGATCTGCAATATAACACTGAGATTGAAATTGGCAAGGAATAAGGAAGAATTAAATTTCCATTTTTATTCATTAAGAACTTCGATTTAATTCTGAAGTCTTTCTTTTACGGTTTCATTTCAATAAGTTAGTACTTAATTTTGTTAAGGTTTTCGAGGTTTTTTAGATTATATCTTTTGTCAGTGTAATTTGTGAAGGAGCTCCTCATGTTGAGCAGTTGGAGATTGCGGAGGTGTTTGTCGCCGCCCGCTGTGCTCCGCCATTAGAAATCGCTTAGGCCGATGGCGACGATGCAATTTACGGCGGCTAATAGCAGACAGATGTCTCTGCACATATTTACGTCCACACAACACTGTGTTGTCTATATGTTTGCCAAAATCTTAACAGTTAGGCCGACAAATTTTCATCTATGTGGTATAACATTTATTTCTTTTGGACTCGCCAAACCAAAATTAACATAACTTTCCGCTCAAGAAATATTTTCCAAAAAGATGCAGGAAAACGAAATTGTCGAACAGCTTCGTAAAAAAATCATAACTTACCCTCATGCATATATGTACCTTATACATACCTATATATACCCAAGTCCTATGTGGGTGTGTGTGTGTGTAAAAAATCTGAAAATGATAGAAAAATGATTAATTGCAGTTGGCAGTAGTTCAGCAGTCAGTTGCTGCCACAGCTTTTCCCGCCGCTGCTGCTGCTGCGGAAAATGCAGAGAATGCAGCCCAGAAAACCTCACAAATGGTGTGTGTGTGTGTGTGTGTGTGGTATGTGTTAGCATTCATGGCCGCTCATATATGTATGTGTGTGTGTAGCTGCATTCTTCTTCTCCTCAGCCATTTTTCCATTTACCTATTTTTCAAAGGCATTAGCAGTTTTTGTGTTTTTTATTGTAATATTTTCATTTCTACAATTTGGTTTAAATATGTCTTGGAAAATTCATAGTTCATCATAATTTTATGCTATTTTTTTAATAATATCGTAATATCGAATAGGGTATTCAATATTCAGCTTGTTTCAGCTTTTGTTTTCCATTTTTTTGCAGTTTTTTTTTTTTTTTTTTTTGAGCACAACAGCAGCTGACTGCAGCGATATTAATGATAGATATGCGTTCGCTTCAATGCCCTGCTCCTTTTTGCCCTTTCTCCAATTTCACTCCGCTTTCCTCTCCCTTTTTAAATTATACGATAATATTTCTACTATTTTCTGGAAGGGCAGAGGCTTTAAATGATAGCTTTGACATTTAAACAGCACTTTCAAGCCTTTTAATTTTCTATATCATTTTAGTCCCAATCGAATAAAGAACAAAAAACTTTACTTATAAAAAAACTAATCAAGCAAAAAGTTTGTTAAACAAATGAATTTCAAGTTAGAAATCAAAAGTAAACCTTTCAAAATAGACTATGAAAAATGCATCGACCAGATGATTTATTTTTAAGAACTATTCTCCTCCAAAAATTTGTCCGTAGCTCTGTCCTGATCTGTCCGTAAATCTGTCCGTCGTGTTGTGTCCGTTGTCCGCTGTCCGTTCATTGTGTGCGCATCGTTGCCTTTTTGGCACTAATTTCCATTTATTCATTTAGTTGCAACATTCATTTCGGCAGCCATTCACACAGACTCATTCACTCAGACGCAGCGCAGACTGTGGATGTGGTCAGTCGACGGGGGGGTTTTTGGAAAGGAAAAAGCGAGGAAAACCCTGTGGAAAATCCGGGAGACAGGGCTGATGCAGGGGTGGGAGGGGGGTGGTGAAACTGTTCGCCTTTCATTTATCAGCACAAAGCAGTGCAGTGCAGTTTTTGGGTCCACCCTGATGAGTTGGTTAAGGACTGACAAAATGTAACTCGGGCTAAATGTGACAAAAAAAGGTCATATGGCAGAAATAAAACAAACAGATGAAAAATAAGGAAAATGACAGCCAATGCTCTGCTGTCAGTGTCACTAGTTCGCTTTCCCTACCGCTTTTCCGCATTCTCTTCTATATTCTCATTCCACAAATTTTTGGATGCTGGTGCTAAAGCCACGAGTCGAGTTCCCATGGGTTTTTTGTTTGTTTGCGGCTGCCTGCGAGTTGTGGGGCTGCCTGATGAAAGGGTTCAAAACTATTTTCAAACTATGTATTTAGCGTGCATTATATAGAGTGTAGTATAGTAGGGCGGACCGGGGGGAACAAAGGGGTCATCATCGTCATCATCAGGAGTCCAGTCATCATCTTTGTGCAGGGTCGGCAGCTGTTTTTATGATGTCCCCTTTGGCACAGTGGGTCTAGTATACTTAGGTATTCCATAAAAATATAAAAAGATATGAAAATGATTTCAAATTCGTATAAATCATTTTATAAAACAGTTTTTAGGCAATTTAAAGTGAGATAGATAATATTCAACCACTCATTGTGTAAGACTTTGTTTATCTTAAATATATAATATGTAAGAATATGTCCGATTATCAGACATATTTTTGAATTTTTAGTATAGTAAATTACTTATCATAGCGAAAGTAATCCCTGTATTTCACCTAGTTAAATAATTATAACATTTCTAGAAAACCAAATTAGCTGCTGGTGGGGTTGAACCACAGTGTCCAACTGTCCAGATGTCCAGCGGAATCCGAATACGGATCCGGGACTTTCGACCTCCGGACACTCATGCCCACTTGTAACATATTTTTTGGGCAAGGGCAACGGATTAGTTGCACGTCATGTTGCCACTTGAAGTGTTTATGTGAATGGAGTGGCACTGCGGGCTTAGCATTGGAATATATATATACACATATATATATATATATATATTTATCGCACATATCATGCGACACTTAATAAAAACAATGTGCTCAACATGCCGCCTTAAATGAAATCCATTTTCACTCCTTTTTGTTCATCGTCCTTTTCCGTTGGCTTTTGTTTGCCGAGTTATTTAAATGTCTGCATTTCGGTCCTTGGTTCTTGGTTCTTGGTTCCTGGTTCCTGGTTTCCCTCTTCACATCATCCCATAAATTTATAATTAATTGTTTTAAAGCTTTTCGCTGTCTGTCCGCTTTTTGTTCAAATGTCGGGGCTTATTCAATGGGACATAATATCATTCTGTGGTTTTCTATTTTCATTTCGTCCCAATCTCATAGCTTTTTACTACTAGTGTTATCCTTATGACGATTATAAGGCAGCTTTGGCTTGTTTTCTGCTGCTTAATCGTTTTAGTAATTAGTAGTTGGTGGTTTTCCCCCAAAAATGATGTGGATATAGGTCATGTATACAATCCTCCATCAAGTAAATTAATAATGTTAGGGTCCTTGATGGTATTTCTGGGACAGAAATTAAAGGGGATAAAAATCTATAATTTCTTTAAAATGGAACATCATATGATGTTAGTAATTTTAAAATACACAACTTATGAATGAAACTCAGGAGTCTGCATATTGGAGATAGATTTTCTTGAGTTTTCCAAACACCCCCAAATGTTTGCGACAAGCAATCATCAGCAATCGTTAAAATTATTAAGAAACTGTGAAAGTAACGAATGGCAATAACTTTCGAAACAGAGAACCTGCCTCAGACGAACATAAATCTGCCAGCTTTTTTTTTTTGGTTCGTTTTTTTTTTTTTTTTTTTGTTTTTTATCTTTGGGCTTCCTACGTGCTCTGCGTTGGCTAGATATTTCATTGCTAGACAAGTGATTGACTTAATGCTAATTCGCGACTCAATTGTTTCAAATTTTTGGCCCAGCCAAACAAATGCAGCAACCATTGTCCCCCAAAAAGCGGACAGAAACACTGAGAAAGAAATATTAACAAACATAAAAATATCAATTAAACTTATCATAATTCGGTTAAAAGAAATATCATATTATATATCCTTGTATTATTTTATTTCATTCACTTTAGTTTATAAATAATTATGAAAAAGTCTTATTTATAAATTATTATTAAATCAAGCGAATTGATAAAAGTTTTAAGTATTTTTCTGTGTGTACATAACGATGGCGCAGTCTAATAAATTTGTGGAACGGGAATCACAATAATGTCGCCTCGTTGCGCTGTAATCCACTCAAGGCGCTTGGCCACTTAAGGACACTGTCCGTCTGTCCGTCTGTTTGTCCGTCCGCCAGTTTGTACATCGTCGTCGTCCTTCTCAGAGACAACAACAATTGACGAAATTGTTTTCGTGACTTAAATTTTTGCGTGCTACTGTCGCTGCTGGGTGGGACGTGTTTGGAAAGCATATGATGTGATTTGCCATCAAATTGAGTTGTCTTGTCACTGTCGACCCACTAGAGCCCCCTTCGAAATCGGCCCTACATATATATATATATATGCCTATATATATATACCCCCTTTTCCAACTTATGTATATGTGTAATCCAGAGCCTGGACAGAAATGCAATTAAATTTGGAAAAATATCAACAGCAAAGACGGAATAATAGTTTATAATGGCAGGCGTTGAAGGCGGGGCGGAGGTTGTGCAGAAAGTGCTTTATGACAGCCTGAGAGAGGCTGAAAGTGTGGAGAAAGTGCCTGGGTTGCCTTTAAATAAATACTCCAAGCTGCCACCCATTTTGCTGTGTGTACTTTGGGCGGGATGTGGAAAGTTTGCCTAGGCTAAAAACCGAAATGGAAGTGGAACTCTCGCCCAGATGCTAATGCCGCCAGAAAAGTCCTGGGCAAATTGTGCTCCTCGGCCAAGTTAAGTTGCGATAGTAGGTACAGTGCGTTAGGTTCTTATAAGATCAAGCTTAGTTCAGTTTTTTTAAAATATTGATAACAAACTTTGAGCCATCGGAAATATTTGAAAAAAAAATATCCTTTTAATATGTATTTAAATGAATAATAGTGTCATTTTTTCTCTTACTTATAAAATTGTATTGTTCATGGCTAAAATTTGTATACTTTCCCATAACCTTATGCTTCTGAAACTGCCTGTTTTCACCACTCACTTAAAGACACTCGCCTATATCCTTGTACACATTTTGTAAGGCAACTAAATTACACAATGTTAATATTTGCTATGTAAATACGCATCCGTGTGAGAATGGTTAGATAAATGAATAGAATGGATGGATGGATGGTTGGCCAAATGAATGGATTGAGGAGTGGATGGATGGATGGATGGATGGATGGAAAGTGCAGTGTAGGAGCGCCTACGGTTCGTACTGTTTATTTCTTATATCCACAGCCACAAAAGGCCTACACTTGACACACAGATGCAGAAACAGAAACAGAAACCAAGATACCCAAAATGCCAAGAGGATGTGCAACTTGCCTCTATTTAAATAAACCGAGGCAAAAACTTGCCACAATTCCAACAAAATTCTAAACAGAAATGACAAAATTGCTCTGTTCTACGCCTCTATCTCTATATATATATATTATATATATGAAGATATCCCTGGGGCAGAAAATTCCAAGGAAAACATTACCGCACTGAGAGAACGGCTTGTAAATGCACGAATAAACATATGTTGTATATATATTTACATATATGTATATACTCGCATATATATCTTAATAACCCAAAAAACAAACAAGCAAAATAACACAAGGCGGCACACACAGGCACCAAGAGTGGGGAATCACACACTTTGACATCGGGTCGAAAAAGCTTTCTGAGTTTTTAAATTAAATCGTGAAATTTTAGAATATTGGAAATATGTTCAGTAACCCATATATCCAGGACTAGTAAAAGATATTATTATTAACATATAAATATAAATGTTTAATAAGATTTCCATATTTATGATTATATGATCTTAGTACGCCACAAATATTTTAATATACATTTAAAAGTTATTTAAATAAACGAATTACATTGGTAAAGATCAGGCTTAAGTCATAAAATACTTTTGTGTTAGCCATTTATTTGACTTGAGAATGAGTTTAATCCTAAAAGTAAATATAATTAACTGATTATTTAGCAACCTGATAGGCTATTGTCATGGCCAAGATATAAACCTCATCTTTGATGTCCATCAAATGACTTTGCTTTCCCAGTTTATGGCCAGTTCTCTGGGCCTACAAACCTTTCACACCTTTCAATCTCAGTCCTTTTAGCCCTAATGAATCTCCGGCAACTTTTCCAAAAGCGGGGTAAATGGTGGCTGGGTGTGAAAATCCAGTTTCCTTCCCGCTCTCCCTTTCGTTCCACTTGCACTAAGTGCGAAGACACTTTAGCAAACAATTAATTGCCGTTAGCGGCTGCTGGCGACACACCTACCCAATTCATTTTGCATTCGCTCAGATCCCCAGTTTTCCAATGGGGGGAAAATCTAGGTCCGGTGATGGGCAAAAGCGAAAAATTCGGTGTGTATGTGTGTGTGTGTGTGAGAGAGAGAAGAAGAAGCAGCAGTGGCAGGACACAATGAAGACAGCTGCCAAAAAAGGCGTTACGTCGCCAGTTAAATGAAGACCCTGCATTGAGCGGGTAAGAGGGGAGGTAAAAGGAGAAAAAGCTGGGGAAATTGGGTGGCATTGGAACAGATAGACAGAGACAGAAGGGTTATCATTACTTCCACATAATTTAATTTCGGCAGGCCAGCGACCATTTGCATTTCAATACCCAATAAGGGGCTAAGAGAAGAGGGGAGGGGGCCCGAAGGGAGTTAGCCAGGCAAATTTTAGAGGGAGCTTCCTTTTTTTTTTTTCTCGTCCTCTGTGACCAGCAGAAGGAATCCGATTTCTTTCTCGCACACAAAGTTTTTGGCTGGCCTGCTCGTTGCACAAACTGAATTGAATCACCCAAATTATTATCCCCGCCGATCTCCTCATCATCCAGCAAAAAGGATCCGATACTGCAACCGAGGTCCAGTACGACATTTATGCACTGGGAATTATATTTTGTGATTAAATCTATCTTAAATAATTTAAAAGTTAAAGTGAAACAATTACACAATTACAGATTTTTGTTTAAAACTTTTGTTACATTTCATTAATAGCATCCAAATCTAAGTCCGATTATATAAATTTCTTTAAAATATCTTTAAAATATTATTCATTAATTAACAACTTCGTGTAATTTGTCCAAGCTTTATCTCGTCCCAAAAAAGTGTAACTTTCTTGCTGTGTAATTGGTTGGTCCATGGAAATGCTGCTTTTCCACTGCTTTTCTGCTGTTTCTGTTGCTGCCAGATTTTCCATCATCATTCATAACAAAAGCAGTTGGCAGTTGCAGCCGCTTGGCAGTTGCCCCTACACCCCATTCCTACCACCTCATTTTCCGCCCACATAGGAAAATTTTTTCAACAATCTCTCTTTTTATTTTCAATTTTTTTTTTTGTTCCATTCTTTCCATTTTTTTTTTTTTTTTGTAATTTCTTTTTTTGTGACATTTCCGTTTGCATTTGGCAAGCGGAAACGTCAGTACCCCATTGGACAATCAAGCTGTGGACGTGGCCAGGAAGAGCTGGAGTTTTCCTTTTTCTTGTTGTAATTGTAATTGTTGTTCTTGTTGTAGTTGTTTCTGTTGGACATTGTTTGGTGTTGATGGCTGCTCATGAATAACAAATGCACACGGACTCAGGTGGATATGGCCATCTCATCTTTTGTCCCATCTGGAAAGCCCTTTTTCCTTTTTTCATTTTGTTATACCCTTTTTTTTTTTTTTTTGTCCTAAATTCTCTATTGATTTGTGGTCAATCGAGTGCAAAGACGTCATCCATCGTTTGGAAAAAAAAAATAGGAAGAGAAAGAAAAATAGGGCAACAACTGAAAAGAAATGTTCGGCGCTAACCAATTAAATCATTTTGATAGCCAAATGCTGTACAAATTTGGGCTTTTGTGATTTTTTGATTGATCTCAGGTCTGGATATGTGGGAATATCTGGATGTTTGGATGTGTGTGGCTTCGATTTGCAGTTGCTTTAATCAAACGGCCTAAACGTCAATTTCAGTTTTCAGCTTTTTCGGAAATAGAAAACGGGATGGGGAAAACTATGTCTCATTGAAATGTCAATTGCATTCTAGAATGGCCTCTTTTTCATGGGATAATCCTGAGCAACCCCTCCCCCTCACGCCACGACCTTTTTCCTCGGATATATCTTTTTTTTTTTTTTTTATTCTGCAACATCCATTGTGCCCAGCCCTCTTTCCATTTATCTTTGGGTGTGTGTGTGTGTAAGCATTTCAATAAGTCTGTAAAATGGCTCAATATATGATGGATTTGTATACTCCTCAGTTGTTTAAGTTCCTGGGGTATGATAGGTTTTTTACTAAGTACTCCAATAATATTTCATTTCATATATTTCTTGAAAGATAGAAAACTAATCGAGATAGGTTATTTTTCTAGTATAATCGCCTAGAATTTAAGTACATTATTAATAGTATTTCTAAAAACTACTTTAAAGCGTTTTTTTGCTGATTTGTTTTTAACATTTTTTGAGAAATATTTTCCTTATTTTTGCTTTTACTCAGCCCATAACATTCCTTGTATTTCTCCGATTATCGAGTAAAATTCCTTCAAAAGTTTGGAATTTAAATGTCTAAAATCTGCATTCATAGTTTAATTTTCATTTTTTTTAATGATTTTTATTCAATTTTTATGAGAAATCGAGAAATGGATAAGAAAAATTTTCTTTATTTTTGCATTTCCTCAGCCCATTACTTTTTTACGATTAAAATTTAAATATCTCAACATCTGCATTCATAGTTTAATTTCCAATCGTTTGTAATTGAAAAAAATGAGTTGATAAGAAAAGACGATTAGACTATTTTTGGCCAAGTTAGTTAAGTTAGTTTTTAACTCAAACCAATATTTTTCCTATGTTAATTAATTGCTAAAAATTGAATTTAATATTTCTATATAAGAGGTATCAGCTAGTTGGTTTGTAAAGATTTTTAAGAGTTGCTTTGAGCCTTAAAATCACTGTCCAGCGAAAGTTAAAGCATTTTGATATGTATATTTATATATATAATATATATATATACAAACCTGAATCATTAGCGTATTTTAAATTTTCCATGGCGACGGTCAGGCGTATACTTCTCATTTCTTTCCTTTTTTTTTCTTATACTGCAAATGCACTCTCATTGTATATTGGGGCCTGAATGTAATAATCTATTGAGCCGCTTCGATTTAATAACTGGCGCGATTTGCTGTTTGTCATATTTTACAGTCCCTCTGCAAGGATAAATGAAAATGCTAGAGAAGGGGAAGCTATAGAAATTCATTTTTCTGCAACGCGGACACATTTTGTCACGGGGGAATGGTGGGGAAAAAATAAAAGAAGTGTGGAAAAGAGGGGGTGGGTTCGTTGCATTCCCCCAAGGAGGGGACATTAACTAGAACCATCTGAATTGAAATGCGAATGAAAAATGTGCGCTCTGCACATTCTGGGCTGCCGATTGTCAAGAGCACTAATAAATTTCCACTTGCCACCGCTCAAATGCAACTCAACCCGACCGCCCTACAAAAAAAAAAAACCAGAGAAAATCAAAAAAAAAAAAAACCCCCACCCTTACCATTTCCCCACAGCGCTTATTAGTCACCAGAAGCATTTTCATTCAAAATTAATTCGCGAGCTCTGTATAAATCATATCCATATATTTTTTTTTTTTGGGTTCTACTGGGACGTTGGATAAAAGCGATTGGCATTCGCAAAAATGTGCAAAACTGTCACCTGAGTCGGTTGTTTGCATTTTGAAAATATTTATATGTATTTTTATATATGCCCAGGGGATCGGTGAGAATTTCAGATCTTGCTAAGGGAATTTTTAGGGCTCACCAACGAAGAAATTATTGCCAAAACTGGGTCAATAAGGAAATTCCAAAATATTTTAAAGTTTCACAACAAATTTAGAATAATTTTATTTTTATATTTATCTGCCCAACTGCAGTTGCCAATTGTTGATTAGAAATTTAGTTAATTATTAGTCTTACTCATTTGAATACGTAACATTTCTACAACACATTAAGTTCCCTAATTATAGATAAACCAAAGCTTAAAGCAAAGCTAAAAGATCAAAATACCATTTGATGATAGTTGTATATTTTGCCCATCTCGGCGTTTCAAATGTAAATCTCCTGAGAAACTTAAGACCGAGCAGACCATCGGTATTAATTCACTTTATTTGGGCAAAGGAGTGTTGTTGTTTGGCTAATTACTGCAATGTCCATAAATACCACACTGCCTTTAGTACAGGATGAAAGGATCCGGAGATGGGGGAGAAGGTAGTTTAAAAGTGTCAGATTTTAGGAAGGAAGGTTGGCTCCGAGTTCAAACTCGATACTCCAATGATGATGATGAGTCCCACCGAGCTGATGTTGGGCAAATAAACAAGCGGCCGGCCGGCACACGGGCTCCCCTCGACCCAACAAAACAAAAATGAATCGAAAAAGTTTTAGAAATTCGAATCATGTAATGGAATACAAAGCAAAAATTCAAAAGTCCCAAAAACGGACACATACTAACAACTATACTGAGAAAAATATCAAAGGGAAAGTAAAATGCTAATGCTAATAATTTATTATTTATTGGCAATTATTTAATAAATAGACTTTAAGAATGCCCAAAAAAGTAGGCAATTATTTATATTCTATCTGATTTCGTAGAGAAATTTCTTTTTTCCATTTTGATAATATGTTAATCATTTTGTTTGCAGTGTAAACATGTACGAAATTCTTTAGACTTGAAACAAGACTTTTGTGCACCCTTCAATGTGGTAATTTATGTGTGCCAGAAGAGGATGGGGCTAACTGCAGCAAGTGCATTTTGTGTGTGGGTGCTGTGTGTGTGAAGGAAGGTGTATGTGTATGTATGAGTGGACGCAACATGTGCTTATAATTATGTTTTCTCTGTGCGCCCATTTTAGTTCCTACTGCTGCTGCTGTTGTTGTTGCTGCTGCTGCTGCTGCTGCTGGCAGACACGTGCAGCCTTTGTAAGTGTTTGTGCAGTTGAGAGTGTGTGTATGCATACAAATTATAGCAGGCACAAATACATCCACACACATATATAGAAAAACAAACACAACTGTATGTGAACAATCGGATCCCAACGAACCTGACCTCAAGCTGCAATTGTAGACGCTTCATTTGAGGTCACAAACGCAACAGAATGGCCCTAGAATTGTGGCCGAAAAATGTTCTCAAAAATACCTCAAACAATGGGTTTTTGGTTAAATCCACAAATGTAACCGAACAACTTTCTGCATAAAATAATACTTATATTGAAACTTTAAACCTTCGGCCTGCAAAATCGAAATCTAAAGCAATTTATTCTGAAAAATTAAGTCAAAAGCTTTGAATCTTTGAATAAATTTAATTAATCGAATAAAAGAGGAAGGTAAATATGAGATTGTTAGATGTTTATAACTTCATACCCAGTTTTTGCTCTTATTTTAGTACAGTGAAATAATAACTTGGAAAAGTATTATTATTACAAATAAGATTTAGCTAGGTTTTCCCATCTTTTTTTTTTTTTTATAAGTTTTCGCTGTTTTTTATCTAGTTTTTCCCAGCAATTTCCTTCCTCAGGCGACAATTTACATCGTGTGCCACACGCACAACGCTTGTCACTTGCAGCAATGCCAACAAAGGTTTCACCCGCTATTTTCCACACCCTTCCCACTCTTTTTTTGGTAGTGAAGGACTAGAGGGAAAAATTGGGGTTAGTTTTAAGGGGGGCGGCAAACAAATCCATTCAACGATTTGTGCCAAATGTCGGCTGTTGGCTTTTGTCTTTTGTATGCGCGCAGTGACCTGCGAAAATGGCAGACGCTCATTGTGTTTTTCCGCTTTGCCCCCCTCTAATTTTCCAAGCTAGCCCCTTCCAGCCCTCAGTTTCTGTTTGTTCCTTGCACCTGCAACTCGGCAGGAAAAATGGTCAGCACAAAAAAAAAAAAAAAAAAATTGGAGGACCAACTCATCGGGCAGCCAAGTGCGTGGTTTTGCCGCTTTTTTCTATAGTGCCTTCCCTCCCATTCTGCGTTCAAAATATATCTTTTTCGCAGTCATCCTATCTCTCTTTCGGTGCCTGCTGAATTTAATTTAATTTTGTGATTAGTTTGAATTTGACTTTTGATTCTACAAAATATTACATTAGGGAAATTCATGAATTTTTTAAAATGTATTTTAATGATATTCCAATTTAATAGTAACTGGAGTACAATTTTCAGTTTTTGGTTACTAATGTATCATTTTTAGTTTTCATTTTGATTTTATTTCTTTTGATTTTCTCTTTTTTGGCAATTCCAATGCTGGTGGCCGAAATCCGTTTCGTTTTACCCAAAATTTTCCCCACAGCATTTTCCTTAGGCTATCTCGTTTCCATGGACGATTCTTTGTTTGCGGCCCTTTTCAATTTGGCCTTGGCAGCAGCAGAAGAAAAGGAGGTGTATATTTGGGGTGCAGACAGATAGCAAAGGACCTTCTATCCTGACGCAGGCAAATATTGTCTTTGCACAGACGCATCTTTGACAGTCGCAGTCGCATTTTTAGTCCGACTTTTCTTCTTATTTTGCTCCGTTTTTCTCCCTCTTTCTCCCTTCCTGATTTCTTTGTTTACCCATCTTTTTTTTATTGGTTTGAATGGAGAAAAACTTAAAGCACTTTTGTCACGAATTCAATAAATGATTTTTAAGCACGTTTTTATTACTTTTGCTTGTTGCTGCAGACTTTTTGAGGTTTTGCAGGCCTGCTTCCTTGTAATTTCCACCCCAACCAGCATATATATATATATTTTTGTCTACCAAAAGACATTACCAAATTTCTCTACTTGAGAAAAAGATGGTGTTATTTATTGGTTAGCTTCCGATTCGACTGTCCGGAATAAAAACGAAAATGGCTAACCGGTTTGGGAAGTGGAATGTAGAAAATAGTAGAAATGCGGGTCGCTATTTCCAGAGAGTGTTGCTCTGAAAATGCGTGTGCATGACTCATATCTAAGTGTCGAGACTTGTTACCAAAAAGAAGAGAGAAAAGGGGGGTAACCCATATAAAACAGAACCAAAAAGCGTACGTTCCATACAAGAAAATGCACTTTGCTAATGAATTGAATTGTCTTCTTGCTGCTCGAGTCTTGGACTTTCGTTGCGTAGTTGTTAGAAATTTCCTCTAAATTCAGCTTGTTTGTAATTTTAATACTTTACCATTAAATAGTGTTAAATAGGGCTAGAAATGAAAACAAAAATATAAAATTGCACAACAAATAATTTAATAATGTCTAATAATACTAGTATATATATATTTTTATTTTGTTGATTTTTAGAATATATTTAAGGTCATAAAATATGTTCTAATATCTTTTTCTAATATAATTTACAAAGTGTGTTTAGGTCTTCGTTCTAGTTTTATCTCCTTTGTTTTTATCCTTGTTTGCGGTCAATGTTATGTTTGTTGAGGTCAATTTGGTACTTTGTTTCGACTGGCAGTTTAATTGTAATTATCTATGAATGCTTCGGTTAGCTTTTCCTGATATTTTCGCACATTTTCTTTGCAACAGCTTTAAGGTTTTTTTTGTTTTTTTTTTGGCGCTTTTGTTGCAACTGCTAAATGCGCATACGTTTTGGCCACATCAATAAATCATTGAGCAGACAGCGTTAAAAGCACTCTCTGTGTGTGAGATTCAGTGGCATGGCAGCCGCAAGTCGCAGACCCTATTGGGGGTTAGCATATGCCCCCTGATCCCCTACCCCTCTTGCGTCCATGGATATGGATATAGATAGATATAGACGGCACGGCACGGCATATCAATATTCCGCATAGACGGATTGTATTTTCAATATTTGCGCAGCGGTAAGAAGAATGAGCAGAAGAATAAACTCCAGTGGCTTGCGAGAGAAGGGTCTTATGAGAGGGGGGAGAAACGAGGGGGCACAAATGTCAGTGACAGCGAAACAGTGTGCCTATATCACATGATATTCAAAAAGAAGATGTTTTTATTACAGAAATTATGGAAATAAGTTTAATACCTTATGTAAGTTTTTCTAAACGTTTTTACTTTTCATGTTCAGCCAAAAGTTTTAGTTTAAGAACGTTGAGAAAAGAATATCAAAGTTTAAAAAAGTCTTATAAAACTGATTAATATATATTAAATTTCTATAATTAAAAATAATAATAATATTATATATTATTATATCAAAAATGTGATTTAATATCCGTGTCACATAGTCCATAAGTTGTGCGATATTCGTGGCGAGGATGGGTGGCGCAAAAAGGGGGCAACAGGGGGTTAAGATGGGGGTCCATCGACAGCGGCTTTTGTTGGTTTTGTATTGCAATGATTTAGCAGTTTTTCGTCTGTGTTTACGCTGTGGATAAGGTTTGACGGCGTCGATTGTCGTGAGTTCTCTTGTTCGCTATCGCTAGTACCTTCTCGTTCTAACCCACTCTAGCCGTCTCTTTTCTTTTATGCACCCTCCGCCCCCCTTTTCGGTTGCATAAGAAATCAGCAAATTGTTGTGTTTTAATCGAACCCCCCCTCTACTTTTACTCTACTATAAATAGTGGAGAGGGGGCCACTTTCTATGGCAGACAATAGACGGCGGTGCGCCAATAATCTACCCATCTCTGCCCCTCTGTTGTGCCGTCCCTTTCACTCGCTTTTCCCCCCTTTTGAAACACATATTAAGCCGCAGCAGACTGCATTGAATTGCCGAGTGATCAATATATACACAATGCAGCGATGCTGCAATGCCAGCTACTTGTGTAAATAACTGTCAGCCAATTGTTGTTTAATCGCCAGCTTAGCTCTGTTCTCCCTCTCTCACTCTTTCTCTGATTCGTTCCGCTTTAGCCCCTTCTCTCTTGTACTTTTTCTAGTCAGCTGATTTTTGCGGTTAAGTGAGATGGTAAAGCATTTTAAAAAAGGTTTAAAAATAAGTATTTAAAATGAAAAATATGGCTGTCTTAAAGTTTCTTTTGTTACCTTGTATTATGTTAACTTTTTTTCTTATATTTATTTATAGTTTGATATTTACGAACTACTCTAGTAACATAGACATAATCTATAACTTAAATTACCAAGTGGAAAGCGGAAAAATTTTGGTTTTTCCAAAGTGGATCACAGATCTGATGGCTAATTAGTTGCACATTTTACATTAATTAATTTTCATGGAATATCTCTCGTTTTTTTTTTTTTTTTGTTCTTTTTGATTATTTTGGATGGAAAGTTTTGTCATAAGAAATTCCACAAGGCATTAGCGACAGCCGACGCCATTGCTGCACTTTCCGCTTCCACCGAAATACCACCAACCACCAAGGAAGTTTTTTTTTTTTTGGTCTTATTGGAGCGATGGTTGCCTTTGATCCTGTTGGCCAGGCTAATTGGATTTAGTTAGAGCTAATAAAAACGTTTACAAAAGAATTTCATTTTTACTGCAAATTGGCCTAAAATAATTATTTTTTGCTTGAACAACAAAAGAAGCTGGCGAAATGAGTTGATAGAATAATAAAATACCCATTTATTTTTATTATTATATTTTTATTATATTTTTATATTTATAAATTAATATAAAAAATATATATTAGAGTTCATCTTTTTCTATAATTTATTATCTATCTCAACTTTAAATATATAACTTTAATAAAATTATAAATCTTCCTTGTTAACATCTTTTTTGATTTCATATTTAGATAATTTCTTGTTAATTTCTAACTTGATAACTGCCCAATAAACTCTCATTTTACTGGGTATCGAAAAGCATAAAAATCGCCTTCTTCTTAGCCGCCAATCCACTCGCCTGTAGAGCCTAATGAACTGCCCTAGAGTGTCTGCGATAATTGCCTGGAATTTTCCTTCTTTTTTCATGTTTTTCTTTTTTTTTTTTTTGTTGAACTGAGGTCGTGGGAGTCTTTACAGACCCTAAAAGGATCCCATCCTTCTCTCAGACAGACAGCTGTTGACCATTCGAAGAGCTCAAACACGTCTTATCGACATATATCGATAAAAGAATTAGCTAAATCGTGACTGCCACTTTGAACATGTCGCTGCCATTAATTATGGCTGATGACATGACGACACGACAGTGGCAAAAAATACTCACATCCGTATTCACATCCGCATTTCATGTGGCTGATTTTATTAGCTGGCCCACTTTCGATTAAGTTCGTTGCCCAAATCGTACTCACCTAATTAAAATCGACTTTTTGTGCAATTAATGCTCCCGAAATCAAATTATCCGCTACGGGTCCACAAAGTTTTTCCAGCTCGTAGAAAAGTTTGCCTGCGCAACAAGGAACATGTTTTCGATGAGTTTTTGTGTGCGTGTGTGTGTGTGTGTTTGGAGGAAAAGTAAGAAAGCTGAAAAAAAGTGAGATACTACGCTTGGCATCGATGAATTTTCCTTCTTTTGTTTAGTTTTATTTCGAGCAACTCAATTTTGGTGACAAAGCAGTGAAACCATAAATGAACTAGCTTAGTTTGATTAGTTTACTAGTTTAGTTTGGAAAGGCAAAACAAGTATCCTTAAAAATCTGGTTAGAAAGCTGTCTGTCTTATCTGAAGAGTAAACTAAGTTAATCAGGATATTAATCGAATTGTGATTAAAGTTTTCTACTACAAATCTAAGTCTGTATCAATAAGCCAATTAAAACGAGTTACCTATTAAAAAAAAATCGTTTGAGATTTCAAGAGTAATCAACCCCTCCAGAAAGGCAGAAAAAACAAAAATTCCATTTCATTTGCTTCCACATGAGGGGTCAAAGTCAAACTGAGGAGCATTAACCCAAAGTCGGGGCTCACAAATTGACACAAATAAAATGTTGAGTGGTCCTTCAGCAACCTCAGTCCTCCCCCCTCTCCGTTTTACCCGTCGCCTTTGCCCATCAGTTTATCATGTCCGCCAGGAATAATTCAACTTTACTTATTTCACACTTCAATTTTGTAGGTAAACAAAGTTCTGTTTTTTTTTGGTTGCTTTGTGAGAGGGCCAACGAAAAAAAAAAAAAAAAAAAATAAATAAAAGTACCCCAGAAAATACCCTTGAGTGGTTTTCAGGAGGTGGCGAAGGCAAACAAATAAAAATGATGAGCGGCAATATTTGTGGCAAGGAACTGGCAGAGAAATCCCTGAAATCCTTGGGGCATATTTTCGGCCCCACCCATTTGAGGGCCTTTGTTATTCCACAAAAAAGTTTGACTCTTTCGTTTTGGCCAAATTAAAGCACAAATTGTGGCCAAGTTGTGAAAAATACCAACTAGCCACTGGGGTAATTTTTGTGGCTCATAAGTGCCCCCGGATTTTCCCAGTCGTGTGTCCTTGAGGAGCCCTATAAATATTATCATCCTCATCATCATCATCATCATCATCGTTGTTGTTGTTGTTGTTGTTGAGTGCAGGCATTTGTTGTTGCTTTTGTTGGTGTTGTCTTGGCCCTAACCTTTGACCCAACCACCAGTCACCCCATTTCCACCCACCAAGTTGTCTGTACAAACTTTTCCCGGCCAGAACTTTATTGAGGAAAATTATCATCTGCTTCCCTTTGATATTTAAACCTTCCTTGGGATGCATAACTTTCGGCTAGCTGCACAGCTTCCTTTTCGGACTTCTGCGAACTGTTCTCGCCGGTCCTGTAATTTCGTCACTGCCTGTCCAATAAAATGCTTTAATGTTTTTCTAGCATTTATAATAATGTATACCAACAGTTTTTTCAACATATTGAAGCTTTCATTTAATATAAACATTGTTTTTCCGAACATAAATGCCATAATTTCCATAACATTGGTTATTACAAATGCTTCATTGAACCTATCAATATATAATTAACTCACAATTAAACATTTATTATTAGCTATTTTCTACGTTTTTAGTTTATGTTGTTGTACACCAAATCAGTTCATATATTACTTTACAGTAGCTAATTGCTGTCTTATATATATTTACAAATTATTATTATAGTTATCTCCTGATTTTAGCACCCATACGACATCCTTGTCCCTCTCTCTCTCCAAGGGGATATTCCCATGACCCAATCCTAAATTCCCACAGTCACTTCCCTACATACATACATACATACATATATCACACATTCCATTCAAATAAGCTAAGGCACAGCAGCATCAAAATGTCAGCAGAACAAGAGATATAGACAGAGGGATTTATAAGGGGGGGAGGATAAAGGACATCGGGACAACTAACGTGGCAATAAAGTCGACTACAATAAAACACACATACTTATTAGCACTTTTTATAGGTAGCAAAGGCGGCATTCGTCTGATTTGTAATTCTCAAGGCTCTAAAATGTTCAGGGCCGAGAACGGGGGTTAAATTCGTGGGGTGCGAATTGGGGTAACAGGGGGTTAAAGGCAGTACGAAAGAACAGCCCATATCCATATCCAAAGAAGAGGAAGCGGCAGCTGGGCTCATAAAAACACACAGACGACGTTGGATTTTTAGAGTTGAACATAAAGACAGTGCTGAAGAAAAGTGTATGTAAGCTTCAGATACCTTGTGATAGTTTTTTTTTGTATAAAACAATGAAGATTAAATAGAATTAAATAGATTAAAATTTTGTCATATTTTAAAAGTTATTTAACCTTGTGAAGAAAATGTTATATAACTTTATCTTATAAGATTATGTAAGGTTATACAACTTTTTAGGAAATTATATTCTCTTTTAAAAGTGTAAAATTGGGTATTTCATTTTAGCTTAAAATATTTTTTTTTAGGGTATATTAAGATTCAGATAAGAAAACATAAAAAAATCAGAAGGGGGAACGAGTTGGGGGATAAGACAGCAGACCCCTAGACATTTGGCATAGTTCGAGGCGAACTTTTTGTATAAAGGAGCTCGTAAAAATGCCCAAGTGAATAATAATCATCAGAAGTGGGCTTTTCCCGACACCTAACATCCGCTTACAGCCCGCCACCCATGTGCGGGGTCACATGTGTATGAACCTTTCCTTTTCCTTATATTCCCTTTTGTTTTTTTTTTTTTTTGGTGATTTTGCTCTTGTAACATAGGAAAAACTAAACGAAACGAAAGTTTTATTGTCAGTACGGAAAGGACGACGGACGGAGACTTAAGGACACGCAAAAGGGACAACTAGAAAGAAAAGAAATTCCTTTCGAAGTAGGAAATAATTAAGCGTAATTGAGTTAAGTTATTTCCGCCTGCAGTTGTCTAGAGAGATTTTTTTTTTTTTTGTCAGGAAAAACTGCAGGGGAGAAACTGTCATTGCACTGCTTAAGGAGTTCCATTATTTTTTTGTTCAAATTATTTATTTAAAAGCTAAAAACAATAGCAATTGTCTTTTTTTTTTGTTATTAAATATTTTTATGAAAATGAGTTTAAGTTTGACACATGGCAAAAAAAGAAAAAGGATAAAGATTATACCTAAAATCATTGGTGAAAGTTAGAAGATATGAGATAATGAAAATCCTTGTGTTAGGTTGGGTTTATTTAGTCACTGGGTGTACTAAATACTTTTTTGTTACTCCTCGAATTTTCCAAGTGCATTTCCTTTAAATTTTTTCGTTGCATTTCCTTGTGAATTGTCATTGGGGTAAGTAGAAAATCATTGAAGCGGCTGTTTTGTATCGATTTCAGTTAATGCGATGCCGCAATTCTGTTTTTCTTGCTATCGCTGATGCAGTTTCCTTTTTTTTGTCCTACTCCACGCTTTTCCGCTTTCCCTTTGGCTGCAGCTGTCAAATTGTGTTTTGTGCAATAAGTAGCAAGCTATTCGGGGAGGCAGGATGGTGGATTTTTAGGGGCCAACTGAGAAAACTTCTTTATTATACTCGTAGTTGCCCTCTGCGGTTCTCCTTCAACTCTCTCGCCTTGTTTCTTTCTAGCTTGGCATCTCGCTCGCTCTGTGTCGCATTTTATTTAACTCAAATTGAAAGGGGATACCCCCACAGCCCGCCCTTTTGTGCAATTTATTGTTTTTATGCGTTTGTCGTGCACTTTTTAAGTAGTTGGCATTCTAGAGGCATTATTAGATTTTCGAACGCAAACTTCTGTCTGAAATGGTTCGTGTTGTTCGAGCTGATTGCCACTACCGCCTATATTTTCTACATTTTCCACAGGGAAAATATTGTATATTTATTGTAAGCAGTTTTGTATATATTTTTGCTAAAGAATACGCCAAAAACGTTGAAAGATAATTACGAAAGTTTTTTTTGTTAATGTAATTTCGATAATTTATTATAATTTTTTAAAGATATAGTATAGCAAAAAGTTATTTACCTTCAAGTTAAACCATTTCTTACCGTGTGCAGTTGTACAGTGGCATTTCCAATTTCTAAGGTACTTTAAAACGGGACATCAACAACCAATTAAAGTAATTAGCCTCGCTTCGTTCATTGCCACAAGTTGCAGCGTTGCAATGAGGTGACAAATGCCCTTTCAACCCGTTTACCCCATTCACCCCGACCTCTGACCACCCTGAACCTCCTCTGCTGTGTGTTTGTCAAATACGTCAACGCTTGTCGACTGCTTGCTTCACTGCCGTCTCACATTGACAAGTTGGCTTTAGCACAGCATAAGTCATCACACATATACACACATACAAACACACAGAGAGAGAGAGAGAGAGAGAGAGAGAGAGATCGGGAAATGTTTGGGTGGAAAACGTGGGTGTGGGTTGAAAAGCTGGAGTTCAGGAAGGCGGGACAGCGAGTCCTAACAACGCTAACCAGCCAAAGCAGTAGCAGTCCAGTCAACCAATCGAACCAACACCCAACTCACAACTTGCCACCGCCTAGCAACATGAAACTCGCAAATAGATTTGAGCATCTAGACAATTTAAATGTCTAGAAAATAGTTAGATATTAAATTACTTTTTACTTTTAATAATTTATTGGTTACTTTCTGGTAACCTATTAAAAGTTTTTTTATTTTCTTTCTTCAATTAACCTTAAAATATTTTTATTCTGTTTTATATAACATTCACCTTTATCTGTTTTCCATTTTTGGCTTTTTTTTTTTGGTATCTCTATTAAGCGTTTTTGCTCCGTTCGATTCGTTTCGTTCGCCTGTCAATTCGCTCGATGACTAGACAAAGCTATATGTGTCTCCCTGCCACGCCCCCATTTTCCCGCTCCTCTTTGTGTGTGTGTGTGTGTGTGTAGTAGAAAATCTCTTTTAATTGCCAATCGTGTGGAAAAATGAATTTTCCATCGAATTAGTATTCTGTGGCTGAAATTCATTCATGAAGCACTCATTAGGAAATCCTCAACTGATGTTCGCTCTCGCTTTCGCCACCCCCCTCCCCATCCACTCACACTTCTTTCTTTTTTTTGTGTGTCGTTCGGTGCCACCAGCCACTCCCCCCGCCTACCATTTTTCCGCTACCCGGTCCCTCATCACAGCCACGTTCTCAGTTACGTTTAGTTTTTGGGCTTGTTATGAGTTGAGTCAACATATTTTGCAACACTTACGGGCCGCAACAAGAGTTGGCCGGAAATACACTTGGAAAAATAATAAATAAAAAACAAATAATCGTTAAGTTTTTAAGTGTCTTGGTTTTGTAAAAGAATGAAAAAATTATAGATTTTTAAGTACTTAAAAGAAATTGAAATATTTTACCGATTGGTAATCTTAAATCGAAATCTTAAAATAATAATCGATTTTGAAGGCAGGTATTGATGATATTTTCTGCGTGTGAGAAGGGAACTGGGGTCCTCGGCAAGCTCAAGGATCCAGCTCAACTACCACCCCCCCGACAGTCCGCGTACACCAACCATTTTGGTACATCTCCCCCCTACTATCCTCTCCAGAAAATTTCCCCGCAACAGTACTTGAAATCAAAATCAAGGAAGTGACTATAATTTTGGTGTAGCATGTTGTCGGTACGTGTTTCAATATGTCAGCATCCGGTGATGAGTTTGCTACGTTCTACCGTGCCACGCCCACTCCACTCACCACCCACCACCCAACACGCCTCACACACATATACATACCAACAAACACTCAGGGGCACATGCTGTGTGTGTGTGTGTGTATGGGTGTGGGTGTGTGCGGTGATTTTGTGTTGAGCACTCTTCAGTTATTTTATTGATGTTGTAAATTTCTGGTAATTGAGCTTAATTTTTATACAGTTGCCTTCGTCTTTGTTTTATGTTGATTGCGGCGAAAGAGACGGCAGCATGGCGTAGTGAAAGAGAGGGGCTGAGTGAATGGTAGAAAGAGACGGAGGAAAAGACACAGGTCCATTGATTGCTTGAGGTATTTCCAGTTTTCGAAATTCTCCAGTGGTCCAGTGTTATAGGATGAGGATTGATGGGTTAAGTGGACTGGCTGGCTGGTTGGGTTAAGAGTGGCTAATGTGGATGGACTACGGGCGGTCATCGGTGGGTTAAGTGGGCTGGTTGGTCGGGGGTTAAGCGACAGCATTTTGTCTTCTTGTCTGTAATTGAAATTAAATACTTGCAGTTTTTCTTCGTTATTTTTTTTTTTTTTTGTGTCGATATGGCTTTTTGCCTTTGACTTTTGGTAATTGGTCGACATTTCACCGATAAATTGAACTGCTTTTTGTGTTTGGTGACCTAAAACGTTAACTATCATATATTAAGTATTTAGTTTCTAATACAAGATAAGCTCAACTCAGTGTTAAGCCTCTTCAGTTTAGTTCTAAAATCATTGGACTATTATTGTTGTTTCTATGTTCTTAAGTTCCCTTTAACCTTTCTTTTTATCTAACTTTCCTTTCAATGGCAATTTCAATTATGAACTTTGGCATTCAGATATAAAATTAAAATGATTCGCACACAGCTGTGCTTGCTTTGGCATATGTCTATATAAATATATATCGCTTTATATATTTAAGCACACATTTGAATTGACAGTGGGTGGTTTTGGTCAACGCACAGTGGACCAAAGGCAGCTGTCATCGAAAATGACAACAAGCCAACGAGGGAAAATAGAAAAGTCAACCGGAAATTATGCAAAAAAGTAGTGACAGAAACATTTCAGCCGCAGAAAGAAAATGTAAATAAAAAAAAAAGTAGAACAAAGTCAAATAAAAAGGGGAATTTGCCTCCATTTTTTTTTTTTTTGTTTAGTTGCAACTTTTTTTTTTTTTTTACCAACTTTGGCAATTCCATTTTCACAATCATGCGTTGAACTTTGAACTCCCAGTTTGGACCATGTGTGTATGTATGTGGGTGTGCATTTTGGAAAACTGCTTTTCAAAATATGCCAACAGACAGAAATGCTTGGCAAAAGTTTTCACTCACCCTTTTCCCCGGATTTTTCGTTTTGTCATCGCTTTTTGCCGGGTCTCAGTTGTGAATTGAAAACCCGGACAGTAACCCCTTGACCACTTGACAATAACCCCTCGTTTTCACCCCCGCCTTTCGTATTTCCCAATCGTTTATGGCGTTTTTAGCTGCGACCATTGAATGTTCAAAAATTATTGTAAACTTTTCAGACCTCCATATGTGTGTGTGTGTGTGTGTGTGGGAAAGTTCGAATTCTAGTTGGGAAATCAATTAAAAACGCTTGTTGGACTCGGACCACAACTTTCTCTTTCGATCGCCCCTGTGGTTTTATCCAACTGGTCAAGGCCTCCAGTCCCCGAAACATCCCGGTTTGGTGATTTTTTATTTTGTATATACATATATGTACATATATTCAGCCACCAAAACTTAACGGAAGTTTGACTCGAAATAGATATGGGTATTGATCAGTACAAAAAGTTCTCTCATTAAATTATATGCTAAAGCATGTGGAATAATTTAAACAGTGTTTTCGAAAGTGAACTTAAGCGTATTTATCCTTAAATTTTTTGCTAATTGGTTTTAATTAAAGGCAATCCGTTTCATGAAGCTTTAATTTGTTTACCATTTCGCTTATAATATTTGTGAGGGGTTTTTACTGTGTAAAATAGAACGTTGATATTATCAGGTGTCAATCTTGCGTACTGCCATGTAATGGTCAAATGAATGTGTACATACAAATGGATTTACAGAAAAGAAATTATTTCAAAGCTCGTCTTTTAAATTACAGCAATAAAAGTCTAGCTGATCGATTGCAGTGCGCAATATGAAGCTCTTCGTTCGCCGATCTCGAGCAGACTAAAATAGAACTGCACTAAAAGTTGGAGAATAATTGCAGCGATATTATATGATCTCAGCCGCAAACTGGTTATTCACTCTCCCGCTTTCCTACTCTTTTCTCTTTCGCACGCTTTTTTCTGGTTCTGTCATTCCCGGTTGCCTTCTCTTTTGCACGCGCTAACGCTATCCTCCTTAGTCTCCCTTCAATGTTCTGCTACACGCTCTCATTCTCTTTTTTTTTTAAGCTTATAAGCTCTCGTTCGTTCTCTCGTCAATTTGAAATACCCTCATAAATGTTTTCACAAAGAAAGGGTTTTATTTTATATAATTCTGTAGCTTATAAAATATATTTATTATAATTAAAATATAATGACAGAAGAATAATATACAAAACATTATATAAATAATACAGACTTTTATAACTTTTGAATGTGTTTTAAGGCCCGCTATCTGAAAATTGAGCAATTTTCATAGAAGTTGACAGTATAAAGATGTTGTTTTCTATTAGCTTAAAAATATAGGGTTACCTTTTCTTATACATATACTTATTAAAACATGTTCGAAATGTATGATTTATAAAAAATTTTTATTGACTAATGACATTGATAAAATTACAAGATTGAATATGGCTTTTGAACTATTATAAGGGTGTGCAGCCTTTCGCATGCGTCTCTTTGATGACTTCTTTGGCGCTCAGCAGCTGTGCTCTCTCGTTTATCGCCCAACCTAGGGTCTTTATAATTCCCAAGTTCTTATTCCGTGAGTGGTGCGTATAAATAGCGCATTTGTAGCGGCGGTTATCGGCGGTCGAGCGCCTCACAGTCTATCAAGGGTTGGCCACATTCCTCACTAATTGTGGCAACAAAAATTGAAGAACAAAACTTATGGTTTATAAATGGTACTAAATTTGTACGCAAACAAAGAAAAGCAGCATATGAGAGAAATGTTGTAGTTATGAAAACGTTGAAAAACAAACTGGTCAGATGGAAAACGCCTATCAAAGGAAGGGTTTATCCGGAGACAAACAAAGTAAAATGCCAGCCAGAACAGAACTATAAAGAGTTTGGTGGTGAAAAATGATGCTTCGAGTCAGAACCGACCGAGCGCTCCAAGTTGAAAAAGGAGGTTATAATGTCGATGTCGTATGTCCCCCTTGCGATCCTGCGATCCTTACGGTCTCTTTGGTCTTTAACAAGACAAAGAGGGTTATCTGAAAAGATAAGACAAACATTACTAGAAAAACATATTCGAAGGCCCACAAAGCTAGAGAAAAGCAAACAAAACAAGCAAAAAATCCAAAAAAAAAACAAACACAAACAAACAACAAATAAAACAACTGTGAGGCTCGCTGGTTGAGGAGAAATCCACTTCCAGTGATCGCTATTTTCCAAAAATCTGCAAAAAACAACATACATATTTTTAAAAATAGTTATATTAAATATGGAAAACCCGCCAATGTGACTATATCATTATGAATTATCAAAAGTCGTAACGTTTTTATTTCTTAAAAAATTCTTTGTATGACTCGTACATATATATTTTTCACATTTGTGATTGAGGGCGGATATAACTCTTTGATTGATTTGTTTTCGATAGACATGTTTCTTGAATTTATTGTTATTTCTTGTGTCTTTGCAAACCAACGCCCACCTCTACCCCCACTACCATTAACCTTTTCGCATTGAAATTTATAAATTCCAGTTCAAAGTTCTTGGCCCGTTCTTTTGTTGTTTCTGATTGCTTTCTAGCCCTGCAGCTGGCCTCAAATTTTCCCCTGCCTTTTTCCTCCCGTTGGCCACATGGCTAAAAGAAAACTCGATACTTTTTTCAGCTGTTTTTCCGTATGCATGAATAAAACTCCAGCAACAAAATTGAAAAGTAAGCTGAGAGCGTGTGGCAACAAAATTCAAATTTTAAAGCTTCGCTCATTTCATGCGTGATTTGATCTTAAAGTGGAATCATCCGATGGGGTTTTTTGTTTGCTTCGAGTGCAAGGAATGGTATGGGGCCTAGAGCTGGTTCATTCACATACAATGACTTCATCAGCTAAGCGCTCTCGACACTCAGAATTCCGGGAAAAGTCCGGGGAAGAAGCAATATTGCAAATCAAGTGGATGGGAAAATGGGGAAATACTCGTCTAATGGAGAGTAAAGTAGAAGCTGGAATCTAAAATCAAAATATTATAGACCTTTAACGAATTGATAACAGTACCTTGTTAGTGAAAAAGAAAGATGAATTAACGGGAAAAATATTACGAATAAATAACAATTTAATATCTGTTGCAAGTATCTATAATAACTTTTATTTACAAAAAAACAAAAAATGTAAAAAAAAAAAAACAAAGCAGATCCGATTGAAACACTTAGCTTCCTCCGTATCCGTAGTCATCCGAGGGATGACTAAAGTGAAAAGAAACCAAAACCACTTTAAAGTCGGCTTAAACTTGCCCTTTGACCCTTTTGGCATTGGCATGTTGCAGCCACAACACCCCACAATAAAATACATAGAACAAAAAGGGTGGAAAAAAAACTCAGGACAAACAAAAAACAATGTCAACAATGTTGCACTAATTGCGTCACAGGAAGGCGGCGGCATCTTCACTACTCCCTCTTTTCCCTCATTTTTCCGCACTTTTTCATCACTCCATCTGCTGGGAACTGGGAATTTCCTTCCCTCCACTCGGTAATTCCTTTGCATTGAATTAAGCAAAATTATTTTGTTCGCTGGTTTTTGTGCGTCTGAAGAGAACCGCCTGGCACCAAATGCATTTGCGAAAGTATAAATAGTACAGTGAAGCCTGGTAGTATTTTTATCTTATACTTTCTTTAAGGTCTTGAAAATATTTATTAATAATTATTGTTATTAATTATTTTAACAGCTCAATAATAAAGTATAAAGTATAAATAGTACAGTGAAGCCTGGTAGTGTTTATATCCTTAACTTTCTTTGAGTTCTTGAAAATATTTATTAAGATTGCACTATAAGTAACTATGAAATGATACAGCTATACACCTCTTTAGTAGTCTTTCAGGTTTCTTCACTGCCGCTGTTTTGTATCTTTCATATTGTAGCCTTCTATTTTCTATCCTTTCTTTTTGCTGATTTTCCTGTTTCCGTAACTGCCATAAAATCGCTTGAAATGCCGGTTGACACTTGGCGACAACCGGCCAGGAAAATTCCCGCCATACAAGCCTTTAAGCCATGCATTTTATGTATTTTCATTTGGCTAATGCTTCCAGTTTTATTCCTCTCAAGAAAAAACTTAAAGAAAATTATCAATTTGTTATTGTTCTTTGCATTTAACCTAATTTGTATCCATTTTAGTTATGACAAACACGTCGCCTGGTTTTGGGATAAAGAATATAAAAAAAACAGAACAGAAGAACAGTGCCGTCCAAAATTATGCACACGCGCAACGACATTTTGGTATGAGAAATTCTTGCGGCTGATGCAAATATTTATGATACTGGGACACAATTTTTAACAATTTTAGGAATTCCAAGAGCGTGTTCCTTATTGACTCTCAGTGTTTGTAGCTCTTTCCCAATAACAATAACCCCAAAAAAAAAAGCGAGAATGGGAAATATGTGAGAGTTTCTGTTATATTTCATTGCTGTTAATGGAAAATTCCATGCACGGCCTTGTCAACTCTCTAATATCCCCCTTTTTTTTCTAGCCAACCACCCAGCGATTTGCTTTTAACGCTGCGGTTTCAATATGACAATGGTCAAAAGAAAAACTGGGTGAAGAAGATGGGCCAAAGAAAAACAAATAGCCCTTATTTAAATTGAAGTTGACAGTATAGACATAATGATACCTCTATTTAGACAAATAAATAAAAACGTAAAATTTTTTGAAGCTTTTTTTTTAAGCAAGTTATTTTAAACAGATAAATTCATATACTTGTTCCTATATTAATATCATATATATTTTATACAATTAAATTCATTTAAATGGGTATACCCAATGGTTTAATCAATCCTAGAACTGGAGGGTAAGAAGGGCTGACCATTTGGTCTTCGTTGGGCGTGTCGTTTTTAAATAGAGTACGTGGTGTTGAACCCACAAGGACTCACTCTACCATCTCCCACCACTTATCATCAACCACTCCCCCGGGTGACCTCCAGCCCCCCAAGCGCCAATAAAATGCGTTAAGAAAAATAGTTGTAAAACGCTTGATGAATACTAAAATCGCTGGCAATTGAATTTGAGTACTGGGCCACTCCGATATCAGATATACGATGTCCGGATGTCTGATGTCTGATGCCGAACGCGTTTCGCAGTTCATTACGCATTTTCTGGTTTGTTTTTGTGGTGTTTTTTTTTTTTTTTTGTCAGGGAGGGATTTGTTAATCGTCGGGAAGAGCAGAGCTGTGTCCCCTTTTCGGCTTACAACTCCAATAACTGGCGACTGGTAAAAACCTAATTTCTTTTAGCGGGATTAAAGTTAAACCCTTAAGATGACTTATTAGCTTAGCCTTTACATTTCGATTCAAGACTGTTAGTTAGTAAGACAAGCTATTGTATCAAGTGTTATAAATTTATATATACATATTATATTTCGTTTTTAGGGAGTACTTTTAAATGTAGTAGTTACTACACCTCTACTGCTTTAAGAAATTTCCATAAGTTTTGCGAAGGAAACTTTTTTTGTTTGGCTCTTTAATCGCGCTGCTGACAAAGTCAAACAAGCATATCGCGTTTTCAGTAGTTGAGGCAGGACTCGTCCTTTTGCCAAGGACTCTTCATAATTGTTTCGGACAAAAGGTAAACGCAAAGTTTGCATCTAAAAAACTTTGGGTGGCTTAACCTAACTGCTGGCGGTTTTAGCCGCCACCGATAGCAGCACTCGTAATTGCAGCAGTAATTAATAAACTGTCAAATTTACGAGCCCCGCAAAAAAGGGGCGATTCCATGCCATGGGGCACATATGCTGACTCCCCCTAATTGGCTCTTAAGCGAAAGTGAATTATTGATGGCTCAAGCAGTAACAAACGGGGGTTCTGCAAAAAAAAAGAACAACAACAAAAACAAAATAAACAAAATATGAAAGCTTCGAAAATTCCTTTTTAAATATGATCAAATAATAGCTCGATGTGAGAGAAGGTGGAGTGTTCGCGCCCTCGATTTTGCGGAATTTGGGTAAATGTGGCACGGCCAAGCTGTTGAACACTGAAAACATTGTTTAAGATTAACTACCAATATGGTATCAAATGTAACTTGATCAAGTTTTAATCAAATACAAGAATGATATAGATATATACACATTCCATTATTTTTATATTTGCTATTAATAACATAATAATAATCGTAGTACAGTTTTTTCTGAGTGTTGGTACTTTAACTCATGTTTTTCCCCATTTTCTTCCTTCTAGGAAAACGGACTTCTTCAAACTGGCGTCAGTCATTTATGACGGAGCAATGTGTGTTATTTTCTTTCTACGGAGCCAAAAGGACGAAAAAGCTGAATGTATGTCGTATGGTCGTGTTCTAATGAGGGGAATGCAGACACTCCAAAAAGTACAGTGCATCGGAGATAACGAAATAATTAAGGTAAGTGAAACATATATTTTTTTAAATAAATATCTAAAGAACTAAGAAGAATTTTTAAGGAATTTTTAGACCTAAGGCTTAGGTCTTTACGCTTATAAATGTGACAAAACTTATGCAGTACACTCTGATATATAAGGGTTAATTGTTTTATTTCAATATTTGTACAATTTGTATCCCATCTTCCACAGTGTGCTAACTACGCATTGCATAGGTTTTTGGTGTTTTTTGGGGGCACATTCCTTTCAAATTATTTGCGCATTCGAGCAGCTGTAGGCGATTACGCTTACAACTAAGAAGAAAAACACTCTAAGATAATAAGTTATTATTGATTAATAACAAAAGACAGATTTAGTTTAATATACGCATATTCTTATAGAGACGGAATTTCGGCATTTTCTCGTTGATGCGGTGTTTAATTTTGTGTTTACATTTTTCGAGTTTATATTTTTTATTCCTTATATTTTTATTATTACCTAAAATACATATTTTTTTCTGTGCAAAATTCAAACACTTATCGACAGTCTGAAGGGTGGTGTATGGGTGTGTGGGTTGTGTGCGTGTTGCCAAAATGTTGCCAGTCCCCTTTGTCTGCGTGGGTGTCTATGTGCAGCAGTTTAGGAAGGGGTGAGGTGTTGTTGGAAAATGATGACGATACGAGGGAGGGGAGTGGCAGAAGGACCCATTACTGGGGAACTGGCATATTATTGAGCCGTCTATGTGCCACATTGCCCTACATTGTAAAAACCAAAAAGGAAAACAACAGTGGATAATTTAGGAAAGTTTTCAAGAATATTGAAATACTCTTTTTTTGTTTTAATTTGATTTTTTTTGAAATAAATTTTCTAATTGAAAAGTAATTGCTAGTTTTGCTTTGTAGAAAAAAAATTCCAAATAATGATATTAAAAATATTATTCTTAAATCCTTTTGGATGTTTGAATTAAATTATATAATTTATTTCTATAAAATCGATTACAATTTTTGTATATTTATTTATATACATACCATATATTATTCTATTAAAGAATGAGTAAAGTGCTGTATAGAAGCGCAAAAAGGAGTTACCAAAAAAAGGCCAGCGAACCACATGCGTACCCAAAAATGCCAGACCACTCCTGCTCCTCCATTACTTTAGTTGGTCTTATTTTTCCAAAAATTTCTTTTTTTTTTTTGTGGATGCTGCTTCTTCTTGTTGCCTTTGGTACTTAAGTTCGACAACTCAATAAAATGTGCTTTATGGCTGCGCCAGCAAGGGGAAAATAATAACGGGGTCGCAGGCTCTGTCTAGGCTGTAGTCCTGCCGCCTTGCAAAAAAAAGGACCTCTTCCGCAGCGACACAGCTGCTGTTCCAACTTCTGGGATCCCCAGGAAAACCGGACCCCCAAATTGATTTGCAATAATTTAAGTTTTTTTCCATTGTGCTTTTTCTTCTTTAAGTGAGAAAATCGTTTAATGATAACATTCTGTTTATTTTTTTTCCTTGTTTTGTTTCCTGTTTGAACTTTTGTTGGATTTCATTTGCTATGCTCTGATTACATTTACTCATTTTGGCATCTGGTTTTGCTAGCTTAATTTAAAATATAACGAGTGCTTAACTCTAAGCTAAGCCTTTCCTTAGCTTTATATTATTATTATTATTTATTTAAATACGCATAGAAGTTAAAGGTTATTAAATAAGAGACTTGATTTACCTTAAAAAATTTCTTTAAAACCATAACACAGGCATTTAAATAGCATATTAATATCTTTAAAATTACAAACTTTTCAAAACTTTCCCAGAACTATATCTCTTGGTATCCTGAGTGATATGATAAAGTGTTACCCTGCAGGTGGAGGGACATGAATGTTCTGGGAAGCTGACAATTAAGGTGCCCGTTAAGCGGTCGGATTCAGAGTTGGACACGTACCGCTGAGTGTCTGGTTTTTTTTTTTTGTGTTGTGTTGTGGGAGGGAGGGAAGGAAATTGAGGATAAAGGGTACTGGTGTGTGGGCGTCAACTGTGGCGATTACCGTTAGCTCAAAAGTTGCAACTTTCCGCGGCACTCGTGTCAGCGATAAGAAAACTTGCAGCTTCTTGTTGAACTTGAGAATTAAGTGAGGTTCGTAGATGAGGTTGTGCCTCTATGATACTCAAGTGAAAGTGTTTTCACATTGGTGGTTTAGAAAAAGCTACTGTTTATCCTTAAACTATAACTTAAGAAAGTAGATCTTCTTAATGAATACACTTTCTCTTGTTTAATAGCCATCTTTTCGTATATGTATATTAAATTATATGCTTATATATCAGTTTATTTTATTACCCTAATAAGTAGGCAACATATTTTAAGAAACAGTAAGAAATTATATGTTTCTAATCAATTTGCATATATATATATAGTTATTATTAAGTAAATATTGTTATCTACAGTGTGAGTTAGTCACAAGACTCAAAATCTCAAGGAGCCGAGACGATGACGACACGGGTAATTAATCAAATGCGCGTGATTATCGCACTCCCAGGCGTTTCCAAGGACATCGATGGGTGGTTCTAGGTTTGGGTGTTGCGTTGTGGGTGCCCAAGGTTGCCATGTCACGTGTGGGTTGCCGGGGTTCGGGGCTAGGGGGTGCGTGTTGTGTGCGTGGCTCCATAGCAGTGTAACGAAAGCAAATATTAAAACATATTTTAATCTAGCAAATGCTCACCCCCAAAATACTCCGACCCCTCTCCGTATGCCGTTTGGCTGGTAAATAATAAATTTATCATTTGTCAGCAGTTAAATGCCGACGCAGCCGACGTGCAGGGACTCCGATTCCGATTCCCATTCCCATTCCGAATCCGATTCAACAGCACCAGAAGCAGAACACGGACACGGCTCCAAAAACCCAGCCGTAGTGCAAACCCGGACCCGGGCCAACGAATTAATAATTCATTGCGTATATGAACATCGCGTTGCCACTAGTAGACAGACACACAGCAAACTGTCACATGGCATATTGACAAACACACACACACACACAAAGGCATATATCCTTCCAAACTCACTGAAAGTAAATGGGGTGTATTAATAATAAAATATATATTTAGAATAGAAATATTAATATAACTACCAAAGTTTCAAGTTTTCAAGACACGTCGATATGTTATGTATTTTTACAGAATATATTTATAGATAAATTGAAATCATGCAATAACTTTTTGCAGTGTTTGTATATATATTTTCACTTGCTAGCAGACGCTTGCCCATTCAGTTGTAATAAATCGTCAAGTTTATGTTTGAAGTGTTTATTGAATCCCTGATATTACACGCAGCGAATGAGGAAAAGGCAGTGGCGTAGGCAGCACACGATGAACGAGGGCTTAGTGAGTTGCGAAGTGCTATGCCGAAAACATTGCACTGAAAATAATAAATATAATTATTATAATTTTGTTTGAACGAAATTAGTTTTGATTTTTTTCACAAATCGGTAAGAAATAAAACTATTTTCTTTTAAGAAAATATCTTGAATTTAAGTATATAAGTTTTATCAAATATTTATTTTTCAGAAGTTATTTTTTCTGCCTGTGCATTTGGAAATCAGGGAATCAGCTTTGCCAGAGCGATGACAGCGCGTCAACGCCTTCGTTCACATACACAACCCTTTCCCATTCTTTTCTTTTTTTTTTTTGGTCCCTAGCCGGTAAATATTTATTCAAGGATGAATTGGCCTGTTTCCCCCCTTGTTTTCCTCCGCTTTTCCAGCTGCCCACTGCTGACCCACACACGTCACCAGTCCATCTTGTGATATTTTCACTTTATTTGTTTGTTATTTTGGCGTAAATCCTTTCAACGTGTCGTGAAAATGAAAACGAAAGAAAAAAAGAAGCGTTAAAAATATTTGTACAGACTGCTCATACCGCTGCCTATTTTGCCAAGTTACTTTTGGATTTGTTTGACATTTGGCCGTGCGTGCGGAAAAAAAAGGAAGGAAAGAGCCGAGGGAAATGCGGGAAAACTGCTGGCGATATGCCTGAGACAAATATTGACATAAATGCTTACTAAGACACACACACACACACACTCACTTATAGGGTGGAGAAAAATAGGGGAGCTGGTTTAGGGAAAAGCGACTTGTGCATCATCCGCTTAAGTGTCAGCTTTTCCTGTTTGCCTAAGCAAGTGATTGCTGTTTACCTTTACCAGGTTTCCTTTTCTTTTTCCATGGTTTCAGTGCAACAGTTGTTAAGGTGTGAACAAAATTGTAGTGAAATATTTTCTCAGTGTTAAAAAAATGAACTAAAATTTACTACATTTAAAAAATGTTATTTTAAATAATAATGATTAAACGATTAAGGGAATGATAACCATTTTTTATTCCACTTATTCCATTTATTAAGAAAAATAAAATCTAAAAAGCTGCCATACTTGTTCTCTTACAAAACGGGTTAAATATTATTTCCCTGGCGTTTTGAGCTTTATTTGTTTGTTGGTTGTGCAAAGTGCATAAATCGCTGGCATCAGCTGATAGCGAAAAACCAACAACTTTCGCTTTTAAAAGTGGGGTGTTTAAATGAGTTGAGGCGTTGTGGGGGTTAGTTGTGTGTGTTTTGCGGGAGTGTTAGTTAACCACAGAACGTGGCTTAGCTTTTCCATGCTGTCCTCTAGTTGTGCTCCTGATTTTAAATCTTTTTTTCCAGCGCTTTCTATTCTATTTTAGTTGATCCTTTTCTACTATTTCACCCCCTCCTTTTTCTAACTGCACTTTTCCTATTTTCCAACTCATATTTTCCCGTTTTTCCACCGACTATCTATGCTACTGCACCTGCTTTTCCCGCTCCGCCAGTTTTCACCACTTGCAGTCCATTAAATGAAAACTCACTTCATATTGTTAGGCCCATCTCTCTGCTCGTTGTCTGTTGTGCTCCTCTTTTCCACAATTTTCCATCTCCTCAAACCGCCCGGCATTTCCCCGCTGATTTTCCCACCACTTTTCCACCCATTTGCCGCCGTGTTCGTGTTGTAAATTAAATGATTTTCACGCCGGTTGGCGAGACTCCGGAGTACCGAGTCCTTCGAACGGGAGCAGGCCATTTTTATGTGTTTGTTTGCGGTCGCCACTCACACACAGATGGGCCATACATATACACAGATACTCTGAATCACACAGATACTCCACATACAGCTACTCCTTACACCGATACAGAGGCTGTCCTGCCTTTTTGGCCATGTTTTAACGTTAATTCATGGTCGTGTTTTTATGTGGCAAGGACAGGTGGCCAGGGGATGGCAAAAGGAGGGGATTCTCTGGAAAAAGGTGGATCGAAGAGGGGTTTAAAGGAACTGGAAGGGGGGTTCAGAGAGCAGGAGATGAAAGGCAAAAGAGGGACAGCGCATAGGACCTTTATTGGCCATTGGCATGCCGATGTCAAAAATTGTTTGGTAAATAAGCAAATTCCCGTTGTCTTTAACCTCCCAACAAATCCCCCCCTTAAATTCCACCTCGCCACCTTTATATTTAACCCCCTAAAAATGGAATGACTTTCCGGCTGGCTTAGCTCAGCTGATGCCAGATGACTTATTTAATTAAATCAGTATTGTACGCTGAGCTTTAAATTATTCACCTCAACGGTAAGCCCCTTGGCCATCATGGGTTAAGTCCACTAAGCCCGCTAACTAGGCCTCCAAATCCTAATAATGCTGATAAGCGGTTAAAATCCAGGACTCAAGCCAAATTCCCTGGATTCTGACACATTTAAATAAGAGGAATCTGTTCGCTTTAATTTGATAAACTCCTTAAATTTGACATCAAAAATGTGATTTTAATATTTAAAAATGATTTTTTTTATATATTTTAACTTCTAAGTGAAAGCTGTCTTTTTTGGCACCTTTTGCCATCTTTAAAGCTGGTTGGAATTGATAAAACTGTGCAACTTGCAACATTGCTGCAACAGCTGTCCCCAAAAGGGAAAAAGGCAATAACAAAAAAAAAAAAGGGGGGAGGACAGGCCACAAGAATGCAGGGACGACGGAAAAAGAGGCGAAAAGAGACACATTGTCAGGCAGTGTCACAAGGGGGCGTGGCCATAGCTTAACGATGCCAACTAACACGATACACAGTGAAGGATCCGCGAAAAGGATAATGTTTTAGCACCCAGAACTGTTAGTTTCCATAAAAACATACCATATAAAACCATACATATCATACGCGTAATACAGTAAACACTCCCCTATGAAAAATTTCAAAGAAAAAAAATAGAGATCAGTATTAAAAAGGGTTTATAATTATATCTTCTTTAATTGGGATGAAGTTTTTCTTAGAATAATATAATGGTTACTTATTTCTTACATCATTTGTATTTCTTATTTTTTTATTGTGATAAAAACTTAAAATGTTATCACATTTCCTACCGACTGTAGTATGGTAATATGAAGGACTATGGCTTCGTGTTGCGTGGCTTCACTTTACTGAGGGCTATGAAATAAATCTCGCACAATAAGTTCGCTGGGCAGAAGAACGAGAGCAACCCGTTGAAGAAAAGCGCTGAGCAACAAAAGCAAATGACACGAGCCGGGGGAGACAGAGACAGATACAGCGGTCGAAGAAAGAGACGGGGCGAACGGGGGCAACGGCGCAAAAATGCCCTTATCAGTTTCCTGTTTCCTGTCGAAAGTTTTCATATTTTTCGAGCGCCGCCGCGGCCAGCAACAACAATAAAAGTAAACAGCAAACGATGACGGCAATGCAGTGAAAAAAATATTTCTATATTCATTGCATTGCCATGTTATATGGTTTTTTTTTTTTACCAAATGTTTCTGATCATTTCCATTTAGGATATATTTATTTTAATGCTTTGAAGGAGTGGGCTTAGCTTTACAGAATTAATTTGGGATTTTGAATTTTTAAAGTTTTTTTTTCTGTGTAGGTCACAACAAAGCAAAGCACACGGAAAGTGTTGCTATTTTTTACGCTTCGCTCCCGTTTGTTCTGCTGTTTCTTCTTCTTGCTCCACTGATAGTTCAGTTGCAAATACATATATATGTATATGGTTAAAGGACATTTTAAATACCCTGGAATGGAAAATATAACTGCCTATGCTGCTTATAAGGGACGTAGTAGTAATACCATTTATAAAATTGAAATATTGTAAGCAAATAATTTTTGCTTTATTTTTGTCATAAAATCATATCTCACATCATATCTCTCTTCATACGCCTTAATAATCTTTGTAGATTTACGTAAATGTAAACCTTGGATATTCGAAACTTCTACCCTTTTGAGCAAACTCCTTATTCTTTCACTTCCTGAGCTTTCATTTTTTTTTTTTTTTTTTTTGGTACCACTTTCTTCGTTGTGGCTGTTATTTTTCATTTTTTTTTTTTTCAGCTTCACTTCAGCTTTTGATTTTGCAATAGAGAGGGAGATAGAGATGCGAGAGGGACGGGTAGCGACTGTAACCACAATAAAAAGCAGGAAATATTTAAACATTTTTCTTTTAGTTTTGCATGGTAGGTAAGGGTGGGAGAAAATAGTGGAAAGGGGCGGCATTTTCACACTTATTGTCAGATTTTGTTTTGTTGCGGTCTGCCTCTCCTGCTGCTGCTTCTTCTTCTTCTTCTTGTGAAATGACGCACAGCCGAGAGATAACACGTCGGTGGGTGTAGTTTTTATGTTGCACCTAAAAATGTGGCCAACAGTGTTGCCAGGATCTCGAGAAAAACAGCTAAGAATCCTAGGAAAATATGGTTTTTAATAGATTAATCATATAAGGAAGCGTTTAATAATTTGTAAATAAATGCTTATATTTTTAGGATAAATGGAAGCCTTGATTTCATTTTCATACAGAAATTTCAAATATTTTCCATATATTAAAAAAAAAACATTAGGTAAATCACCATAAGCAATGCATAAGAAGAAGGTAACCTTTTCTTTTATTTTTTTTTTCTATAAATATTCTAAAAAAAAAAAGCTAGATGAACATCAGAGCAGAGATATAGAGCATATGCTGTGCTCTCAATTTGTTTTGCCTTTTGTCTGCCCTGATGACGTTCTTCAATTCACAGGATATGTTCATAATTCTGAAAGGACCCACACTCGCATACATACACCCTTTAGTACCGCCCACATTTCCAGCTTTTCCCCACTAAGGCAGTTAACATGGGAATATGTATGCCAGATAACCGGAGCACTCATCAACGTTCAACGAACGGGAGAAAAGTGGAAGTAGAAAATGGTTTGGGGAAATTACGATGGGGTTTGTTGGTGGAAGAAGAAAAGGAACGTTCGCTGGTGACCCTTATATATATGTTGGACCAGCTTAGTGAGATCTTTTGGTCGTCAATTAATCAACGAATTGATTCTTAGGAATTGAGTTCTTTAAATTATCGATATACATATTGAAATCTATGTGTCCCTAAGCATATTCAGTAAAAAAATGAATTTGATAAAGAAATTTAAGTTGCACGCGTAGTTTATAGTTGAAAACTACCTCTCTTCAAAAAACAGCAGTATCATAAATATGTTTTTATGGTCAACCCTTGCCTTTAACACCTTGTTTATAGTCTTATCTCATTTCCAGTTTTATTTCACTTTACCAGTGAAACCAATTTCGCAGATAATTTGAAATTTTTCTCCATAATATACCAAATGCAGTGTGCTATTTCATTATCCATCGATCCCGAGGTGTGCGAAATTCGCCGAGCACGTACATATTGCCTGAAAAATATTGATATGTATGTGTCTGTTTGTGTGTGGCAAATGAATTTGCATATGTATGGGTGTGGGAGTGATGGTTCCTGTTCGTGTTTGACAATAAGTTTGTGAATCCTGCTCTCCTTTTCCTTCCCTTTGTGTAATGCGAGTAACACTTATCAAAAGTTTGTCGCTAACACATGCAAATTGAAATGTGCGATTTACACAGGCACACAGTCACACAGTCACACCTACGCAGCTACTCACATGCACATTTGGTCACACTGTTGTTGCTTGTTCGCCGTGTTGTTGTTGTCGCACACGTACGCGACACATGCAGCTGCTTCCTGTCTCCCTCGTCGCTCTCCCCATTTGCTCCCACCCTTATTCGTCCTTGTCTACATGGCCTCCAACTTTCGCCCGCTTTAACACCTAACAACCAAAGAACAAGCATGATTTTTGGGAATATTTTAGGACCAACAAAATACCGTATATTATATAGAAATAATCTTAACAAAAACATAAAAAGTATCCAAAATGTATACAAAATATGAATTATAAAGATTAAATATGGTTTTTCGACATAAATATATGTAAGATTTATGACCCATCATCAATGTATATCCCTTTACTCATATATATTTCTAGGATATGGCAGGATATTGTAGTCGCTCCATACTTATTACAGCTCCAGCAGGTGTCTGCCAGACAAGGAGAAAAAGGAAGGTGTAGGTTGGGGGTTTTCAAATTCAAAATTCACACACACCTGGCCCATCTTCGGTCAGAATTTTCCCTTTTGTGCGGGGTACTTGGAACACGAGTTTTAGAAACAAAAGTTTTGGTTTTGGTTTCTTCGTTGTCCCAGAAGTTTTCTGAGGAAAAGTGGTGAAAAAAGAGTCGGATTAGTTAACCATATGTGTTTTGTCGAGAACTTATTTGGCGCCCCATTGTATAGGTGTTAATAATCCAGAAATTTAATTGGGGCTTTGAAACTGAAAATCTGGAAGAAGTCTTTGGTTTTAAATAGACATTATAATAAGTAAAAAATGGAAAATATTTTAAAACATTGTTTAGTTTATTTAAAATAATATTTATGACTATTATAAGCCTAATATCAAGTTAAAAGTGAATTATTATAATATTGTGATAAATATTGTGAGGGAAACTAAATTTGGGATCATCCTAAAAGCTTCCTAGAAGCTATGATTTAACTTAATTCGCTCATCCAACTTTTTCCCCCCATCCGCTTCCTTTCGATTTTCTTCGCTTTTCCTGCGGATAATTGCCGAAAAGTTTTTCGTCGTGGCATTCAAAGAATCGCACTTTGATTTGTTGCAGCGCATTTCAGCTGATGGCGGAGCAGCTGCAATTCATTTAAGCAGATCGGGTGGTAAAAATTGCATAATGGCATAATTATGCCTTTGCTAACAGTCATCAGGAAAAGTCAGTGGCGTAATTGAGTTATTTAGCGGAAAAGTTGAAGTTACTATCCACAATTTAAGATGACTGGCAACCGCTGACATCCAGAATCTAGCTTCTATTGGATAATTAAGCCACTTTGTGGCAGCTTTGACAGGCCCTGACTTTCGGTCCTGTCACATCCCTGGCCAAAAGATGTGCTATCACTATCAATGTAAGCACGAAGGCGACGCCTCCGAGGACCCAAAAAACTGACAGTTAAAGTTCAATTAAATTTCAACGAAATCTTCCTATTTTTGCCACGACATTGAAATATTGAAAATTATGTCAATTGGGATTTCGATTGGGGATTGTGTCGCCTGCTTATCTGACAGAATGCAGAATGCAATTCGAAACTTTTTCCGCCCAATGCTGCGAAAGTTGCTCCTTTCGAATGGCCAAAATGATAATGGAAATGGTGTGAGAGATTGGGAGGTTGATCAACCACCGAATGTCAGCTGGAGGCCAGTTTGGTAACGGACAACTTATGAGGATTTCGGGGATAAGTAATTGGCCATGAATATGCAAAAACTCTCAAATGATTTATACGTGCATCGTGAAACGATTTAAATACATAAGTAATTTATTTAATAAATTGACAGGTAATTAAGGTATTACGTTATACACAACAGTCTTGGTAAATGATAACCTATCTATTTTTTTAGTTTGTTTCTCTTTTCGATTTTTAGTTATAATTTCTAAGTATAAATTGTAGAGGAATGCCAGGAAATAATTGCATTGACTAAACTGTAAAATCAGCTTGAACTTTAGTCACTATTCCTGTCTTTGTGAAAAATGTATACAACCGTTGGGAGAATTATTTTTTTTCCAAATTTATAGCTTTAAAAGCTTAACCATGACCTATTGGTATGAAGCTTACTGAGGTTTATTTAAGGTTTCTAAGAAAATGTCCCTTGATATAAATTTTTAAAGCATTTTACCAAAATTGATGGCCTCTTGTAATTTGAACTTAGAAACTGTTAAAACTGCAAATCCCAATGACCTGACGCAATCTCTGGCTCATCAAAACTGGCGCCCAACGCCTAAACGGACCCTCCTGTCACACCACTTGGACGTTGTGGTCGCAGGAGATTCAGCCAGGCGGTGGCCAAATGCCACCACAGCTTGTAGCAATTGTCGTACCATTTGTCAGACGAATGCGGACGACACTCCTCCTCCGAAGGATACGGCGCCTGCGCCGCCATATCATCCCCCCGCTGTCATCCATAAGCCATACGTTCCACCACGTGCCCGCTATGTGGATGGCATTCGGCACATGGTGGACGCCGTTCGATTCGAACATCCACTTCGACAATTGGCAACGAGGGTTCGTCACCAGGACATTCGGCAAACCAGTTCGGTTTTACAGTATCCAACGGCTAACGATTACGACAGGATTTCGTTTCACTTCGTCTGGCATTCGTTTATCCTCGGCAGCGATGGCACCTTCGTTCGTCGGCCATCCTGATGCCAAAAGGATGCTTATTCCGGCAGCTACATCTTCAGTTGATCAACGTCGGCGCTGTCGGCTGGTTGAAAAACGGTCAAACGGAACTCGAATCCTGTCGCCAGTCTCTGCCACCATCTCTGCCAAATACGGAATATTCGCGTCCCTAAAAAAAGTTAATTTATATATATAAAAAAAAAAAAAAATTTAAAAAAGAAAACATTAAGCCAATACATTTGGGTGAATATTTTTTTGAATTTTTTCTGTGCAGTGAAACTGTTCTTTTCGCGTACCGATCGCAAATGTCGTTGAGGAATTTTTAATACCCAAATGCGATTCACGGCGAAACGGTTATTTCGGAATTTTCAACTCGCCAAGTCCGATCGGAATGGCAAAATGCTGATCCACTTGCTGGTCGTCGTTTCGCTCCTGGAAGGTAAAAGCCTCAGAAAAGTAACGAGAATTACAAAGTTCTTGAAAGATATTGATTTTAAGGGCTGTAAAATATGGTGTTATCTTAAAATATTCATTAGGTTCATTTTCACACAGTGAAATAAAAGGAGATTTAAAAAACAAAAATCTAATATTTTAGAATTGTAAAACACGTAAATTCCAAATTGCGTTTTTAGAATTTAATTTTATTCTATAATATTGAAAGCTGGCTAGTTTGTTTTTTTGGAGATAACTTACAACCTTTTAAAGAAAAACCTGAAAAGCCACAGCTCTTAATATTTGGAATATAGATCGATATTGGCTATTAAATAATAAAAAAAAAACTAAAGGATAAACTGGATTAATGAGTCGTAATAAGCCAGCTTTATTATTTTTAAAATATTTCTTCTCTGATGAAAAACCAACCAAAGGGTTTAACGTATAAAAAAGTCAGATCTTGTTAGTGGGCTGGCTGAATACTTAACAGATCTGTTTGAAGTGGGCTTAAGGGAGATACCTAGGGCTTATCGCAGTGTCCATCCGCCAAAATGCAACCCTGTAATCAGTGCTGTGCAGCGACGGACAGGAAACGGATATCGAACGGACGGACACATTCCGGCGGGCAATTGAACGCAAACCGACTTGATAATTGTTTCGCCGCGATGCGAGTCTATTTAACCCGCACAGATGAGAGAGAGAGAGAGCGGGAAAGTTGAGCGATTAATAACTGCTGGAGACTGCTTAATGCACTGTCATGGCTACCATTTCGCATTTCGCATTTCGCATTATGCACATTGCATTGTTGCCATTGCCAATTGCCAATTGCCATTTGGCATTAAAACGTATAAATAACAAACAAATAAATAAATAAACAAAAGACAACGGGCAACATCGAAAACTGAACACTGGCCATTCAATGGCGATTTAATTGACTCACTCACTGACTCACTTATCCACTTACATTCACATTCGCATTCATATTTTCCGAGCTGATCCTTTTGATATCACAATTCGTGCAAAATCTGTTCAGAGGGATTTTACAGTATGTTGCAAAAATTATATATAAAAACGGCTTAAAAAGTACATTTTGTGTAAACTATAATTTATGATTGCTTTTTTTGTTTTAACATTTACTGTGGGAAAAAAGCTAAATAGGTAATATTATATCTAAGAAAGTGCAAAAGTGATAATTACCAAAAAAAATATTACATAATAATAGATATTTTGACTGTAGTGACCAGTAGTCGCATAAATTTTACAATCCACTGTTTCGCACGTTCAATTGTCCAGCACACATATTTTTCGCCTCACTTTAATTGTGTAAAAATTATGTTTTCACCTTGCTACCCAGTTTTCCTGGCTTTTACACCGCACAGGCTTTTCCTCACCTGGCCCGTCGACGATTGTCTGACCGTCGTCTGATAATTGTAAAAAATGAAGTGCCAAATTGTTCACGTCGGCGCGACAATCACAAATACTTTCCTTCCTTACCATTAAATATTTACAGCGCAGTCTTTATTGTTTGCAATTCGTTCTAAAAACAGTTGGCCTTTTGTTTTTATATTCCCCAGCCAATGTGGTTAAATCATATCATTAATTTTGATTTGCTTTTGGGGCTTTCAATGCGCCGCGGTAGTTGAGTTTCCCCCAAAAATTGGATATCATCCATTTAATTGCCAGTAAACCAAACTAATTTAGCAATCAAATGTATTATGGCTGCATAAAAATTAAATAAGCAGAATACTATTTATAAATGCTTGCTTTTTTATAAGGGCTTTTAGGTTTTAGGATGTTTTTAAATAAAAGATTTATGTAGTTTAATTGGTTAAAACTTAGGTTGTAAACTATGTCTTTGTATAGGGAAATATTCATTTGTATTTATAATAGATGAGATAGCATAGAAACATATCATAGGTTCTTAGATCTTTATTCAATTTTCCCTCTTAAAACCCTTTCCAAAATAAATAAATATTTAGTGAAAAATATTTATTTTTGACATTTAAAACCAAGCTGAATGGTGATGAGAATGCACAGCGCATAAGCTGGTAACTCTTTGGATCCAAATCTATAATTTTACATGTGTCACTGGTGGCCAAAAACCCCCCTGACAAAACGCCAGAAAGTCCTTGTCTAGTACCCAAAAACTATTCCCATAAAGTTGATAATTATGCATGGACGTGGCCCACGCTTCGTCCTGGGTCCGCATAAATATTAAATACATGCAGATGTGCATATTTAAAGCACTTAAATCACGGCAAACAATAATTCCCATGCGACGATAATGCCGCAGATGGGAATGTGGGATGTAATGGCAGCTGATAATGATAAACATAAAAGTGAAAATAATTTTCAATTACAGCAACATTAATAACCGATAATAATCCTAAGCAAATATAATGTGCATGTGCGTGTTTGTTACTGTGTGTGCATATCAATGATATGCAAATTAATTGCCGAATAGAACATTGCCGTCGCCTATAAGACCACCCACATTCAACTGTATCACCGTCCCATTGAATAACCACCCAACGGTTGTGAAATGTAAGCTAAACCGCAATATGGCCAAATGGCGGGAGCGAGATAGCGTCATTAATGGCCATTTTTGTTGCTGTCCCACGAGTGACTTAATTGATACCAACAACACTGGAGTGTAACTATGATTTTTATATCATGATACAGTTAAAACTGCATTTCTATATTTATTATATTTACATTTATATTTTACAAACATTTTTCTAAGAGATAACTCAAAAAATCGTATAATTACTTCTTCAGACAATAATTATACATATCTTCCATAAAAATATCAAAGTAAATTCAAATACTTTTTTCCCTGTGTTTATGCGCTTTTTTACTACATTTTTCCAAGTTTTAACTTTCAACTCCCTTTATCCTGCATTTTTATTTACAATTTTTTTTCGTCGGCGGTTCTTCGGCTTTTAGCGTCTGCGGTCAGCGGGAAAAGCCGCGACGGAGTTACTAGGTTTTTTTTTTCTGCGAGGAAAGTTACTCTGCCAAAAAATGCACGTAATTTGTAATTAATTATATGGGACGCTCAAGGAATAAAATTCGAAAAATACAGAAATAGAGATTGAAGTTACAGAATCGTAAAAAAAGGTTTAAGATAAAAAATGCAATGAAAGGAAACAAAAAACAAAATTTAATTTTTTAAATAATAAAAGTCATTCGAATTTAAATGGAATTACATGAAGATTTATTTACAAATGAAATGAAATTATGAATCAAATCAAAATCAATCAGACAGTTTAAATATTTATATAAAAGTAGATCAAAATACCCTGATAATATTAAACATATTCAAGATTCCTACACTTTCGCTAACTGAAAACTTTGTCAATTAAAGACTGACCCTTTTCAAAAAAAAAAACACGCACATAAAAAAATATAACACAAAAGTGTGAAACAGAAATCAAGACACAATTAATTGTGTGACATTTGTTAGGGGGGAAAAAAGGGGGAAGCCAGAAAAATTTAAATTGAATTTTTTTCCAGGGGGCAAAAGTAAGAGGAAATTGGCATTAGTTCAGCCGACGACGATTTGTAAAAATGCTAATTTCAATGCCAACCGACAGTCATTTGCAGGCATCTCCCTGTTTTCCCTTCGTTTTTCTTATTTTTTTTTGTTTTTTTCTGACTCTCAAGTCATTTGTTTGTCTTGACCGAAAAATTTGACTTTAAGACAGAGTTTGGTTTCCGTTTCCAGCAGCAGTTTGTTGTATTTAAGTTTGGTGTCTTTTGGGTCGATGAGTCCCACTCTGTTTGCCTTTCAAATTTGCCATTATCACCTATCATTGGTGCTTTGCCACTGGATTTGTGGGCCTGTTCAAGTGTGAGGCCATAAAAAACGAACGGCCAAGGAAAAGGTGACATCGTACAGTGAAAAAAAATTAGTGAATAATGATATTTGACTACGAAATGTGACAAGAAGAATAATAATTCATAATAATCGGTTACTTTTTGGTTAATTTCTGGATATTTTAATAATGGTAGTCCCATGGTAGACACATTTTTCTCCAAGTGCAGAAATCAGAGTTCTGGTCTCCAGTCCGCACTTCCATTCCCATGCAGATTGGCATCTTTGTATCGAATCGTGTGTGTTTACCTTGCCACCCACACACACATATAAATATATATATATATATATATATATATATAAAACACCCAGCCACCCAAAACTAATACGTTTGCTTAACTTTTGCCAATGTCCTTAGCCATAAATTTGCTACGGCAAATCCTCATTGTCGTTGTGTGATTTAAACTTTTTCACCGAGCAAATGCGAGAATGCGAAAAGGAGCCTCGGGATCTGAGCCAAAAATTGACAAGACTCGAAATGGTGGAACCGAAAATTGAAATGAAGGCGAGGTAGAGATTTATGAGGCGGCGGAGGAGGGGGACCTGGATTTCGAGTGGACCTAAGTCGGGGGTTAATTGACTCTGGCTTGGCAGCTGAAAATGCCTGGCAGAAAGGCTCCAAGGAGGCTGACCTACGACCAGAGAAGTCAAGCCAAAGTTCACAAACAACTGGCTAAGGTATTGAAGTAGTAGAGAGGGGTGTGCTGGGGGAGTAGGGGACTTGCCAGAGGAGCGGTGACAATTTCATTGGGATTGGCACAATGCTGGAAAACATCTTCGCCTGCATGCAGGACTCTACGACAGATTGACAAACAAGCCGCAGTCAGCCAAGCAGCAACAGCATTTGCCATTTGGCCAAAGGGGCGAGAGGAGTTAGAGAGGGATTGCCGCAGGCCAGGCTCCACTGTACTGTCCGCACCCACAACACTTTGGGTTTTCGGAATGGTAATGGTACTCCTTCCCCTCGAAGTGCTTACGGAGTTCCTAGAACCAAATCTCTTAGTTTGCAGCACTTCAAAATTTAATACAAAGATTTAGTTTTTCAACAATAAAAAATAAAATAATCCGAAAGTTTCTTAGAAATATCAAATGACTACATGTGCTACTGTCTTTAAATTTTATTTCAATTTAATTATGTTATGACTTTATGTAAAGGGTAAAAATAAAATTTAAAATTGAATGCCGAACTGTTTCCGCACATTTAAAACACAGCCCATAAATTTATTTGGTTTAATTCAGCCATTGTTCTGTTACTAACGACTTTTTCCGAATCAAATGAACATTGAATTTGCCAATGTATCAATAATGAATTCAATCAATTCGATCTTCAATTAAGTGCATTGCAGCAATTAATTCAGCAATGAATTTATTCACTTGCTCAAAATCAACTTGCTGGAATATTTATACCCGTTACTCGTAGAGTAAAAGGGTATACTAGATTCGTTGAAAAGTATGTAACAGATAGAAGGAAGCTTTTGCGACCCTATAAAGTATATATATTCTTGATCAGGATCAATAGCGAAGTCGATTGAGCCATGTCCGTCTGTCCGTCCGTCCGTCCGTCCGTCCGTCCGTCCGTCCGTCCGTCCGTCCGTCCGTATGAACGCTGAGATCTCAGGAACTATAGCAGATACAAAGCTGAGATTAAGCATGAAGATTCTTGAGGTCCCGGGACAGCGCAAGTTTATTACAGCATCCAGCCACGCCCACTCTAACGCCCACAAATCGCAAAAAACTGAAATTGCTGAAATCTCAGGAACTATTGCAGATAGAAAGTTGAATTTCAGAAAGTATAATCTTTAGATGACAGCGCATCTTATAGTGGTACTACTATCCGGCCACACCCACCCATACGCCCACAAGGCTCAAAAGACCGTTTTCGGATTTTCTAGAAAAGCTGATATCTCGGTAACTATAAGAGATAGAAAGTTCGGATCAAGCATGTATGTTTCTATGATGCTCCCAATGCGAATTGTTTTTTTCCGATCACGCCACGCCCACTCTAACGCCCACAAAACCCGAAAAACCAAAAATGCAAAAATCTCGAAAACTATAAAAGCTACACAATTTTGCTTAGGAACACGTATTTAGGAGATGCCTCTGCAACTTGCCACGAAGTTGCTTCCGGCCACGCCCACTCTAACGCCCACAAACCGCGGAAAACTGTGGAGTCTATAATATTATTATGAATGCCTTCGTTTGACCTTTTGTAACTTATTTCTGTTAATATCTATCGATTTACAAAAGATTTTTCAAATCGGAACATTATTTCGCTATTTATGAAGAAATTAAGGTTATAAGGCTCCACATGGGCAGTGACGTCACTATAAGCATACTCAACATACTTCCTCTGACAATAGGTGGCTCCTTGTGAATTTCCACTAGCAAAATTAATATTTTAAAATTGTGTAAAACAGTAACGGGTATCTTATAGTCGCGGCACTCGACTATAGCGTTTCCTCTTGTTTTAGCTTGTGGCCAGCAAGTAGATTATCCAGATTATCAACTGTAGAACTTCCTGGGACTCCGTTTTGCATTTGGCAGGCACACACATACAGAGAGTCACCGAAAGTGCGATAAATCATGCCTTTGGCCAATTGAGTCAATTCAGCACATTCCTTAGTAACACATATATATATATATATATATATTTATATATATTTCTACACACAATATTCGGTCCCGGCAATTCGTTCGTGAGTCAACGGATGTCTATAAATATTTAAATTTCAAGTTTGCCAAAAGTTTTTTGCATGCATTACGATGATGTAGACGTCGCTGGTAAGGGATATTCGGGATATTCGGGGATTTTGCGGCCAGGACAGCAGTCGTGCGTGGCTGCTGCTGTCTGGTGAAGCCACACGATCCATTCCATTCACATTTTTCCAACTAACCTCCTTCGGTTCCATTATTTTTTGCTATACACCTTGAAGGAGTCCCACTGATTCCGCAAAGAAGCCGAACACATTGTTCTTTCTTATATGAGTTTTTATCTATAAAATTGTTCTAAAATTATTTATGGGTTTTATTAGCTTTATAACTATCTTTAATGCTTACAAATTTTCTTTTGGTTTTATCAAAATTATATAATTTTAAGTTTTTGAAACTTATTAATTTTATACTTAATACTATTAGTTAGAGTATTTCCCAAGCTCACTATTTCTGTAGCCATATCCCAATTTTTCCGTTTACGGCCTGAAAAACTTTTTTGCAGCACTTGCAAGTGAAATGTTTGATTTTCGATTATTCAATAAATTATTTATATTTGCGTGTGCTCTGTTCTCATCCCCTTGCCCTTGCCCACTCCCGGTAACCGTAACCGTATCCGTACTCTTGCCCAGACTCTGGATTCTCGTTACCCGGAGAGTCGGAGTGCCAGCCGGATGTCGATCTTCAATTAGCCGCCGCAGCTCTTTAAATTGTCTGCCGCCGCCGGTCGTCTGGCACAGTTAAGTTGTTGGCAAGGCCGGAATGCAGTGGGTGGTGGGTTGAAAAGGGGGAATGGGTTGCTAGGTGGGTCTGTGTATGTGAATGGGTGGTTTTGGGGCACATTTAAAAGCGATAAATCACGGTCTTTTTGGCAGACGCAACAAGAGAGGTGGGGTATGCTATTTTTGGGGTGTTATTTCACAGAGAGGTTGGGGCCTTGAATGCATTGCCAGTGAACTGGCGCGATATCATTAACCGCCGCACACACACACACACACACACACACCGCTGCACTCTAATCTCGCTCGTTCTTTCTCTTTTTCGTCCTTGCAGCAATTGGCGCCTTTCAGCCGGAGTTCGTGGAGAGCATTTCCAACGTGTCCGTGGCCGTCGGACGCGATGCAACCTTCACGTGTCACGTCCGACACTTGGGCGGCTATCGGGTAAGTGAACAGTAAAAGTCAACGCACTTAAAAAAATCATTTTTACTTACCTTTTTAAAGACAATTACGGTTTGAATTTATACAGAAAACAAGCAATTCATTTTCACGGTCAAATAATATGTATTTTTAAAATTTTAAAAGTTTACGAAAAATTTAATTTAACATAACTTCTTTTAAGGTGGGATGGCTTAAGGCCGACACCAAGGCTATACAGGCCATTCACGAGAACGTGATCACGCACAACCCCCGTGTCACTGTCAGTCATTTGGACCAGAACACGTGGAATCTACACATCAAAGCGGTATCCGAGGAAGATCGCGGTGGTTATATGTGCCAACTTAATACAGATCCGATGAAAAGCCAGGTGAGTGATACTCGTAATAGAATGAAACGCTGTTAAACAAAATTATAATTATTTTTTGCTAAAAATATGGGAGCAGGATTTTTTGCAAAAATGGGTCTACATTTTACATTTTTATCTGTGAATGCAGTTTTATTGGAATTTTAATTACGATTTCGGGAATGTATGACATTCTATCATCAGACCATTATTTCGATTTCTGTAAGAAATATACTGAATATTTTTTCGATAAAAAATCAGATATGGAATTTTTCCGATGTACAACATTTTATGACCGTTTTAGTTCTCTCTCTAGCTCTAGCTCGGTCAAAACAAGACGCACAGCCAAAAGAACGACTGTTTTGTGCTGCTAACGACCAATACTAACAACCCCTATCACTAGTTTTTCGATTTTGGGAAAGTCAATTTTGGCCCAAATTTAGCATTTTTGATAAGGGGTACCAACATCAAAATTTTCAAAAATGGCCCCAAAATGAAGTTCCCCAGATTTGAATGCAAACCAATTGGGAATCATGGCAATCAAGTTGCGGTCCCTACGATGTATTACATTCCTCATTTGGCCCATTTTTGGCTGTGCTATGGCCAAGAAACTGATATTTTTGCGTCCAAATCACGTATACGTCTTTTGACAGCAGAGAGCAGTTTGATTGCAGTTTATATAGAATTTTAATTACGAGATCAGTATTTTTCATTTCAACCATTTATAGGATTGTTGTGGCAAAACACTTTATTGTTTTGAGTCAAAAATCCAAATTGCGACCTTTAACAGAACATTGCAAGTTATATTAGCGGTTTTCAAGCTCCACCTTAGTGAAATCAGCTCGCATTGTTTAAACAACTACTTCGTACAAATTTCCAAAATCGTATACTTAACGGGTTTGCAAATAAAATCTCGTATACGCACTGTTATTTGCTATATAGAAATTCAGATAAAGGACATTTTTCAGAATTAGTTAAATAAAGAAGAGTACAATCTACAGTTAGTTAACAAATTTATAACTTCAACAAGTGAGTTAAACTTTTAAATATTAAGATAATAATAAAAATTTGCCAAGGCTTCAAATTAAGTCATAAAAATAGATAAATCTTAACAGGAGATCTAATAATTATTTATTAACTTTTTATAACTATTTTTTTTTATAATCCTGATTAGTTTTATGCCCAACTTTTCGATTTGTATTTTATATTCATGATATTGGCAACGACCTCATTGGTATTTGTGAAAATGCTATTCCCCCTTCTTCGATCCATTCTTTTCATGCGGCATTAAACGGTGAAGGAAAATGCGAATGCATTGAGCTGTTGTACTTGCCGTAGTTATTGTTTGTTTTCCACCATTTCTACCACTTTCCCTCCGACGATTTCCCACATTTTCCACCCACTTATTCTTCTGCTTGTTTGGGGAAAAGAAAGCGCAGCAAATCGAAAGCGAAAACTATGCGAAAATGGGGTATGATGAGGGGGGGTGGAAAAAGGAAAATGTTGGGGCATATAAATTGGCAGCATCATGTACGCACACATACATAAATTTCGTGTGTGTATTTTCGGTACATATATGTGTGTGTGTGGGTATGTCCGCTCACACGTACACTCGTGTGTCCAGCGAAGTGAAGTTTATGGTGCCAATAAAATGTATTTCATGCTTCCTTAATTTTTATTTGCACTTTTACGCTTTCCACAACAACAATAACATCAACAGCAAGAGCAGCAGGGTCAAAGTGCACCGTACTGACCGCCCAACTCCCCTTTTTACCACCACACCTCCCCTTACTCCGTCTTAAACTATTTACCTTGGCTTAGTTTATTCTTAGTTTATTCGACATCACTTCGCTTTATACACCATTCCACTTGCCATATAAAACACTTTGCCGTTACTCCACGCTTTACGAGCCACTTGCATAATCAGCGAATTTTCGCCAAGTGTACACTGTGGAAAAAATGGCAATATTTATCTAGCAACTCAGATTATTTCCCCTCAAACTCGATATATCTATTGAATAAATTTTAAATAAAAGTTTCTTATCGAAGCAATTTGATGACTAGCATACATAGTTTCGTATTACAATATAATATAAGAAAAATATCTTTGTTTTTTCTCTCTATGCGTATGAGTATGCATTTGTCCCTTTAGCAATTTGCGATAATTTAAGTAAGTGGAATGAAATCCGCTGCGTGCTAATGTTTTTGTTGTCTCTTGTCTTATTATATTATACTATTTTTTCTTTTTGTACCTGCAGATTGGCTTCCTGGATGTCGTGATTCCGCCGGATTTCATCAGCGAGGACACCTCCTCGGATGTTATTGTGCCGGAGGGCAGTTCCGTGCGATTGACATGTCGGTGAGTATGTACCGTGTATGGTTTTAGATTCGGTTTAAATATTCCTCATAACAACTTTTTCCGAACTGAAGGCAGATATTTTTTAAAATTTAGTTGGTAGATTGGCAGGGAAAATCACTTAATCTTATCCTAAAAATTAAGTATACGCAATGTTTTCACTTTGGATTACATTTTATTTGAAGCTTTTTAAGTGAAATTTATTTGTAGAATCTTAAATAACAAAAATAGTTAAATATCCGTTTTCTTTAGCCATCTTCCAATTCCATCTCTCCATCTTTTCATTCTTTCTTTCATTCTTTTTCTGTGTAATAATGTCAACAAATTAAGTGACACTTCATTTCTCTTGATTTAGCAGCGGAACTCCTTGGCCACCCTAGAGTTAAGCCCCCTTTGGGTATGTTAGGTTTTTTGAAGAAGTTGAATCCTAGCTGGGATTTCGCTTGACAGACAGTTAACCCTATATCACCGATTTACTCGTACTATTTTAAGGGGTATTAAGGCATTAGGGTATTACCAGAAAAGAGTCTCTAATTTGTGTTTTTGGGGTTTTTGCGGGGGTGGTTTTGGTGGCTGATTTATGAACTTGACCGCAACCACGAAGTGTTGCTCTCTTTGTTTTTTTTTTCAACGATTTAACCGCAAAATGATGAAACGATGGCGATAAGCGCGCTCTTGCCGCTTTTCCATGTGTTAATGTGCGAGTGTGGAAAGCTATTAGAGGACTTGTCTGCGAATTTCCTCTTTTGTTTTCAGTTCGTTTTTAATGCTACTTAGTGCAAATCCCTTAAAATGAATTCAACTTTGGCGTGGCGAGCATTAAACGCATCGACTAATAAACTTTAACAAAATTAAATCCATGCTGTAAGGAGTTTTTTTTGAAATATTTATAAAACATGGCCAAAGTGCGGTTAATAGCAAATAGCTGTTGTAGTGTATTTTTTGTGCTGCAACTATTGGATTATTTATTCGTAAAATATAAATTTAATTAGTTATTACTTTATCAAAAAGTAAACTTAACTTCAACTGACGAGATCCTTATAATTGGCATACATTTTTGTAAGATTAAAGACAAAAGATTTTACCTTAACAAACCAAAGAAGGTCATTCAAAGCGAGGGGCGCTTTTGAGTTGTTTTGAACAAGTTGTTGAACTGAACTAGAAATTTGCTTTGTCTAGCCGTCGTCTTTTGGGCCATGTAAATTGTACTTACTTGAGTAAAAAAGAAGCGAAAGACAAGAGAGCTAGACTGTCTTGGCCCGACTAAACATAGCCAAGATACTGCCGCTGACTGCTAACTGTTGGCCCATTGTGTTGGCCATGTGTATGGGAGTATCTGTGTGTTGGTTGATTTTCTTTTTAGCCATTTTGCATCTGTTTGCGGCATCATAAAAATTTACCACACCCGTGTCTGGTTTGCTGTTGAACAACTGCTGTCTTAACACGCATTTCTCTTAGAAATACCCTCTATTTGGTGGTATTTCGAGGTATATTAGATATGCGAATTACTATTTTTATCTGTTGCATTAATAGTCTGATAACAAAATATAAAACCATTAAAATATATATTTGCATTGCTCTTTGAATTTAAATGATAACATTACATATTGACATTAAAAAATATCACAAATGGGAGTTGTGACGTCGACCTGGCTTTTCTGACATTTTTCCAACTGCACCCACCACACACTTGAGCGCCTGCTGGCTTCAAGCGTTTTGCCTGCCTGCTTTTGCACTTTTCCCTGCTCCTGTTCCTGTCCCTGTCCTTGCATGGCATAAAAGTTTTTACTCCAACTCGGGCACACAATGGAGCCCTCGGCTGAAGCATCGTCATATTAAATTTAATAAGCCACTGAACTTGAATATTTTCCATTTGGCATCTCTCGGCACTTCCATTTGGCATTTGCCATTTTCCATTTGCCATCAACAATAAGGGGGCGTGACCAGTTGCCTTATAGTTTATGGTTACTTAAATGCTTTTCGATCATCAAGGGTGTTTTACCTGAAAAGGAACCAAAGGTTTGAGCAAAGAAGGTCTAACGATATTAAAGAATGTGTGATAAAGTTATGGAAATTATAAAAATATTTGTAATTACCTAAAAAAATTTTAAAAAATTATATTTTTATTATAGAAGTCATGTTAAAACATAATTCCTTACAGTCCCTTTGCCGTATTCTATTTGCAGGGCCCGCGGCTATCCAGAACCGATTGTCACCTGGCGGCGCGAAGACGGTAACGAGATTGTCCTGAAGGACAATGTGGGCACCAAGACCCTGGGTAAATAGTTCTCTACGATATCAGTTCTTCTTTAGAAGATACTTTATTTGTTTTTCCCGCTTTTCCAACCACTTTTTAGCCCCCTCATTTCGCGGCGAGGTGCTGAAGCTGTCAAAGATCTCGAGGAACGAGATGGGCTCCTATCTGTGCATTGCCTCCAATGGAGTGCCTCCGTCGGTTTCAAAGCGCATCTCCCTCAGCATACACTGTGAGTATTTGCCTCCCTCATTCTGGCACTGCGCCATTAATTAGAGGAGCCTGCGGTTGGTCAACTCTTTTTGTTGTCGGTATTGCATCCACATTCTCATCCTCATACCCCCCCAACCACATCCTCATCCGCATCATCTCATCTTCGCCATCGCCATCATGAACATCAGTCAACCAGTTGAGTTTGGCCACGGCAGCTGTGGCGTTTATCTTACATTAAGTTTATGCACTTTAAGAATTAGGAAGGAATTAGAAGGAGAAATTTAAAAAAAAAACACCTATTGATATCATTGGTAGGGTAATTTTTCTTTATATTTCCTATGAAATATAAACCATATAAGGTATATGATAGCCATTTATTATAAAATTGAATAATAGTAACGGGCAGTTTATATTAGTATTTAATAAGTTACCCATAACGTGCATTATTTTTCTCGGTGTACAGGAAGTTCTTTCCAGCTGAGGAAATGCCCCGTAGCGCAAGGAATAAAAGGTACAAAATTTTGAGGGGGTATAGGGGGTTCTGTGTTAAAAGGCAAACGGTAGAAGACAGAAGGTAAACTCGGGTCCAATGCTCTATGTGCCGTGCTAACTCGATTGTCCTTGTTGTAATCCGTTTAAATCCTGTCACTGATACCGGGCATTACCTGCTCCATCTTTGCTTGTTGTTTTTTGTGTTTTTTTGTGTTTTTTTTTAGGAGGAATGGGGGGAAGGACTTCTGGTGGGCCACAGCTTTTTTGTCAAACTGTCTGCAGCACGTGCGGTCCCTCCCCCGATTTCCACGACTACATTTTTGCAACCCCAGTTCTTAGTCCCCCTTTTTCCCTGCCTCTGCACTTTTGACTCTGCTGCCATGTGGCAGTTCACTCAATCATCAAGGCAGTCAAAACGGGGTGTGGCAATAAGGGGGCTTGTGGGTGGCACTGCGTTTGTTTGTCCAGGCCCCCTTGCTCCTCCCGTGTTTTTTTTTTTCGTTGACTCGTTGCCATTGCACCACCCCTTTGTCGGGTCCACCCTTCGAGTTAGGTGGCAAAATCACGCCTTTTAACATTTTGACATTGTGTTAATGCGGTCTTTAAGTGGCACTACGTCTATGTGTGACGGGGATACTTTAACTTTTGGGAATGTAATAAAAGCAAAAAAAAAAAAACAGAAATATAAAATCCCAAAAAAACAAGACTAAGACCTACGAGTAAGCAATCAGTATGATTTATGATAATATTCCAATAACCTTCTCTTCCTAATTAATCTATAGAAATAGGATTAGGTTGGCAAACTATTTCCCTTTTCATTTAATGGGTATTGCCGTGTTTGCTACCATTCTAGTCAAACTTTTCGGACCGCTTGTCAGCAGTAAACAGTTGCTGGTTAGCAGTTATCTTCGAGGAACAGTCGAGAACCTGGAAAACTTTTTGATCAACTCGAGTGTGGCGGCGTCCCCTGCATTTTCTCTTGATTTCCCCTCCTAACTTTTCCCCGTTTCCGGTGCGTGTTTACTTTTCCTGTTGCCATTTTGCAACAACTTCCTTGCAATTTGTTTGCCAAAGAGTTGCTGGGCGCTCTTTTCCCGGAAACTTTTGGCGGACTCAGTTGCACGGGATGGTTCAGTTGCAGATGGTACGCCACTGCTGCAAGTGGCTGATAAAAGTACACAACAAAAAAAGAAGTGTTTGAATTTTAAACCATTTCAACTTGACTTATAGAATATAAATCAAAAGAGCCCCCAAATCCCGTTGGAAGCTACGCCTTCCACAGATTATATATTATATAAATCAAATCTGATTTCTACATTCCAATTGCACTTTTTTAGCAGTGTAGATGCCTGGCACATTCCGCATTTTCCGCTTCCGTTGCACAGTGCTTTCCGCTTGCCGCCCTATTAGGCGCTTCCCCTAATTAGCTGCACCTATGGGGATGTGCAACAGGAACTGGCATCGTGCCGCATCCCGCCAACAGCATGCAACATGCAGCATCCCGCGAGCAACATGTCGTTTGCCATATGCAATACTGCATCTTTAACCAGTCCGGAAATGTCGTCTTCATCTATATTTTCAGTCTTGGTCACATGGCACGTTTGTCCCGCTGCCCAGTCACGCCTCCTTTTTTTACTGCAACGCCCACCTAGCCAAGCCTTCGGATCCATGGTTCGTAAAGCGAACACACAGAAAATAAATGTAGCAAAATGAGAAAAATCACGTACGTGTAAAAGCCACCAGAAAAAATAGTACGAAAAAAGCAATGAAACCGAAGGAGTTTTACCACTTCTCTTATAGATCTATCAGTAAAGGGTTAACGAAAAACGCATTTGTATTAGATAAAAAAAAGAATAACCTTTAGGACCTAACAGTTCATCTGATATTTTGGCAAAGATATACTCGAATGTAGGAGTTCTGGTGACTTACAATACAATATTTCCAGAAATAATTCTTAACTTCATATCCATCATTCAGATGCCTTAAAGCATTAGAACATTCTAGCAGCATATTTCCCCTTCGAGATATGTCCGTCAGCGGGTACGGGTCTAAAACCTATGCCAATGAAACGCACTGTAGAAACGACTAGCAGCTTACAGCACGCATGAGTTCAGACTTTTTGTCACCTTCGACCAACTCAAGCTCTCCAAAAAACAATTGCCCAAAATGTGAGTCTGCTGCTGCAGCTGCTGCAGATTGCTGCGAAAATTTTTGGTAGAAAACTGGGAAATACGAGGGCGACAGTTGGCAAGGGGGATGGAAAGTGGGCGTGGCACGGATAGCAGCAGCTGACGACGTCATTAGTGCATATTTGTGGCTTTGTTTGCCGCAAAACGGAGCGAGCTGCAGAGCAAAAGCACCTGGCCAAATGGCTGAATGGCCCAAAGGTGAAAGGTGAAAGGTTGAAAGGTGGCCGTTGGCCAGTCAGGAACATGCTCAGAATAATCATTGCAAAATTGCAAATCGTCCAGCGAAAGTGCCGAGGGAAGGCAGAGGTCCTTTATCCTGCATAAATGCACTGAGGATAGACCCGAAATGTGGCAGTTTCCAGTTTTCAGTTTCCCCCAAAAGCTTGATCTCACATATGGATTAAAGCAGGGGCAGTCGACCAGCACGTCAGCCTGGCCCGAAAATCACCTCAAACCCCAACAGACACTGGTGTCGTTTCCATCTACACTGGCCTAAAAATGTTATGTAAAATATTCTAAAATTGGATTTTATATGAAATATTAAATATATGTAAAATATTCGTAACGCTTTATTTAAAACACAAATTTATTTACATAACACTTAGAAATTTAACTATTGTAAATGATTTATATTTTTGCTTTGACTACAGGGTTTTGTCAGTGTACTTTTGAATTTATTTTTAAATGTGTCAACATTTCTATTTGTATTTGGAATTTGAAAGGCAATATGACTCTTAGATCATAATTTATTTAACATTAACAACAGCTAATAAAATTTTTTTGTTAAGAACTTTAGTAAACAAATTAAATCTATTAATCTATTAATAATTCACAAAGTAAGCGTAACGATGCCAAAGCAAAGGACTCGTTATTTTATATGCATAAATGAAATTTAAGGAGGCAAACCACAAGAGCGGTATTAGGGAGATAGTTGATGGCTAAGACAGAGAGCAGTCGACCATGGAAATCAATTAAAATCCTCTGGCTGGCAAAGTCCTGCACCAGGACGAGCAATACGGAGTTGCTCGCTGCAGGACCTGCAATCAACTATCAATGCACATGGCCGCAAATGTCTCAAGGGCTAAGGGATGGGGAAATAGGGAAATACACACGGAGACAATGTGCAATCTGTAAGCTGTAAGTCGTATGCTGTGGGGCCAGGGTATTCGCTTTTCGGTCCTCTGGCAGGTTTTACAAAACCACCAATTTTGGTCAGAAAACCCACCCCCGCTCCCCCCCCTACAGAGCTCCGTACTAAATGACAATAAATACGAAAGTTCGGGCCATCGGCAAAAGAGTTGTCAATGCAGGAGCGTACGAAGCGTTCTCTGCATGAACTGCATTCTGATCAGTCCTGGAAGCACAAAAACGGGAAAGCCAGAAGCTCACACTATCAAATTATGCCACACTCAATTGGCCATCAAGTGCGCCAGCCAACTTTTGTTCTGCTCTCAAAGGGAGTCCTTTTACGAATGCCCAATGGTATGCACATCACAAAGTTCACACATACATAGTATACAGCAAAAATTATAGAAGGTTAATAATGTCCATAAAAAATACCCAATTTAATAATTTAAAATATTTAAGTACTTCTTTGAGTAGTTTCGATGGCTTTCCGCATATTCTATATATTGTCATTTTAAAATCTAAAAACTATCGCATTAACATAACATGGCTTTATATAGGATTATCAAGATTACATAGATGGGGTATTACATTTTTTTTGAGTCTTTGGTTTCCGAAATTGTGAATGAACATTGATTGAATTTTGAACAGATGTTTTGTTGTATAACCGTTTTTGAAGACGGTATAAAATTACAAAATATACAGAGAACATAGCAACGCACAAAACAGGGTTGTAGCATCTATAATGGAGGGGCCTTCTTAGTGGGACGTGTGTTTGGTTTTTTTGGGAAATCTCTAGATCTGGTCCTTCAGGCTTTAGTGCCCTTGAATGGGCACCACATTTGCATTCCCCTCCCCAAAGGACCCTTCGTCCATGTCAGCCCCTTCAAGGTCACGCTTGATCGAAGCCCCGTTCCGCACCTTGATGATACTCTTGTCGTCTTTGCGGCTGCGCCCCTTTATGGACTTCACAGTGAGTCCAAGGACAACGCAGGCCACAGTGGCAGCACCCACACACATCAGAGCCTTGTGTGTGGGTCGCAAGTTGCCCAGATTGTTGCTCAAATTGCCCAAATTGCCCAGTCCTACGGGTGATAGTCCCGGCAGAAGGCCCAGCTGATCAGTCAAGTTGGTAAGGAACTTTGAGTAGTCCGACATCATGAATACTGCGGGGTTAAACAAATATTTAGAAGTTTAGTTAAGTATTAAGTATTTATTATAGATTATAAAGCTTTAATTATTTATGAAATAAATAAATGAAAATACCTTGACTTTGGTTTACAAATGACCCTGATTACCTGGTTTGCCCAACCTGAGCCAATCCAGCCGATCGGCTGGAAAATGTTGTATTATTCGGACACCTATCAGCCCTATCGAAACTCATACCCATTCTCCTTGTCGTTGCAGTTCATCCGGTCATCCAAGTGCCGAATCAATTAGTCGGCGCACCACTTGGCACTGATGTCCAAATTGAGTGTCACGTCGAGGCCTCGCCCAAATCAATTAACTACTGGATTAAGGACACGGGTAAGTGTGTGTGTGTGTGTGTGTGTGTGAGAACAGAGTGTCGAGACCGGTCTGCCAATATATATATATACGCTTGCTTATATATATATAGATATATCTATAGATATACGTCTGCCTATATGGCAGATGAGTACATACATCTATGCAGATGTTGGGCTCTGGGGCCGAACGCATCATTACTCCAACATCGATTCGAATGGAAACGCTTGGCATTGTCATTAGTCAGTTGTCAGATTGCGGCACGTTCGCTTGTTGCAGGTGGTGCAGTTCGATAGTGGAAGTCGGGGATTTACAAAACTCGAAAGCGGAACCCTTTCTCGATGAAAACCCAAAATTTTGAAAGCTCTTAGATATTTTTGTTAATACCCAATGTATGATTTCAAAGTCTAATAAAACGATGCTTTTCAACACGCAAAGTTCAAATCACTTTCAACTCACCCAAATTTCCACGGTAGAATTTCCTTTGGGAAATTTTTTTTTATTATTTTTTTTAAATATTTTTCCAACAAAACTAGTTGTGATGTGAACGACAGGAGAAAATATACTGAAACGAAACCTGTAACTTAATTCAAAAGATTGACATTTGCCTGATGTTAAGTTCGCAGATTGCTTTAATATTAAATTTATAAATTTTCTAAAAAATAACATAGTAGGCTTTAAAATAAAAGTTTAAATTTTAAAATTTAACCATTCATTTTGACCGTTCATCACATTAGGAGAGATGATCGTGACATCGGGCAAGTATCATGTCCAGGAGAGTTCGCAGTCCATGTACGAGACCAAAATGTCGATGATAGTCAGGAAGTTCCAGAAGGACGATGTCGGATCCTATCGCTGCATAGCCAAAAACTCACTGGGTGAAGTCGACAGCAGTATCCGCTTATACGGTGAGTTTTTTTTTGCAATTCTCCAACAATGGGTTATAAATGCGGTGCCTACAGTGGAGGCAATCAAGTTAGATACCATCGTAATTAAGAAAGATGTTGAATGTAAATCAAAGAATCATGTATTGCACTCTCAGCAATAAAATGTATTGGCATTTGTATAAACTTCAAAATGACAATACAATTAAATAAGTTTATTGAAATTTCTGCTGGCTGTGCTATTTACTTGACTGCCGCTGTAGTGCCTGGAATCCGCGAAATGGCGACGTATTTGCACCTTTGTTTCAATTACATTTTCTCATTCGCTCCTTTGTTTTTCCATTTTTTTTTTTTTTTTTTTGCACTCGCTGCCTTTCAGAAATCCCCGGACCGAATCGTAATAAAAATCCGCTGAACGGCAGCGGAAAAGGTGGCGGGGGAGCGGGCGGTAGCCTGGATGCGGATGCCAATGACATTTTGAAGCAGAAACAACAAGTCAAAGTCACCTACCAGCCGGAGGATGAGGAGCTGCAGTACGGATCCGCCGAGGATTTCGATGCGGAAGGTGGCGAAGGCGGTGGCCTGACACCGTTATCGCCGCACGTTTACTACACCAGCGGCAATAAACCGGCCACACATAAGCCGGGAAACTCCGGCGGCAATCAGCATCAGCATCAACATCAGCAGCACCACCATCACCACCACCACAACCAGCAACACGGTGGGGCAAGTGGCGGTGGTGGTCCAGTGGGTGGCATTGGGCTGGGGTTACCTGGTGGCGAAATGGGCGGCATCACCCGCAAGCCCCCGCCATATTACGGTGGCAATACGGAAGTGCGCGTTCCCATCGACAATAACGAAATGAGCTCCGGCTCCGGCGATTCACGACTGCGTCGGGGTCACCATTTGGCCGTTCTTCTACCTATTCTCGTCCTGCTCATTCTGCCCAGGAGTTGGCACTGTCGACAGTCGTTCTTAATGGGCTTGTCGTCCGTGTCCGGCCTTCTGCTCAGCCTCTTATAATACACAGTCTAATGGACTCACCAGCACATTCAGCCACAGAAGCAACAGACTCAACAATACACGGATGCAACGAAGGAAAATAAGGTCTATATATGATCCGACTACAACAAGACATTCATCAGGCAATACCTACTATCAAGTAAGAAGTATGTTGTAGTGTCTAATACCCAGTCTAAGGATATCAAAAATAATTTCACCAACACACATTTTCCACCAAATAACACAAGTGTTTGAGTGAATGTAAAGCAGCCCCAGGGACAGTCTAAATAGCTACAGCAACAAAACACAACCTTATAGGTCTTTAATGCAAAACTTTAATTAAATACTAAAAAACACAATAACTAACAGTCTGTAAAACATAAATTCTCAACCAAAAAACACAAACGTTTCAAGTGTAAAAGTCGAAGGGACTAAATATTTAACAACATGCTCACCAAACAACACCAGCAATCCCCAAAAAGTGTTTAAGTGTGTAAATGTCCAAGGACTTAGCATTCGGAGCAAACATTCAACAACAATTTCACCAACAATCTCTTTAACCATTAAGAGACTTAAACATATAAAACACACATGTTGTAGTAGCAAATGTTAAATTGTTTATAACATAAGTGAAAAACAAAAAACAGGGATGGTGTTTCGAGGCATCCATAATTAGTGAATGTATTTAACGCAAGAATTTTTAGTGTTACTGAAACATTTTTAAGGGGGTTGCACAGTTAAGTAATCACAGCTAATCTAAGGTTAAGCGGTACCCAAAAGCATTTACAGTGAATCGAGCACTGAAAAACAAAAATCAGTTCCCGATTGGGACAAAAATCTCGTTTTTTTTTAATATAGCATAAATAGGAAAGGGATTCGAAGAGTTTGAGGACAACCGATGTGGCCAATGAAGGAACAACATTTTATATTTGGTACTTTGAAGTCTACATCTTCCTTCATGCTATTTGTTATAATCAACCCTTGCAGGATACTTTTTGTTGATTTTCTCATTTAGATTTTTGGCGGCTAACACACCTTTTTTGTCCAATTTCCGATTTCCCAAACCGATTTACAAAACTTTCGAAAGGTCAATTAATATAAAACAGAAACATAAAAACAAAGGGAAACTTTTTTGATTTGTTGAAAAAATGCTTTATTTGACTTTTTGTTTCTTATTCGTAATTTGGGCTACTTTTGACTGAGTTTTGTTCATTTGTTCAACTTTGATTGACACTTGTGAGAGATCCTGTGGAAAAAGGGAGTGGGTTTATGATAAATAGACTTCGAGACCTTTTTATAATTTATTTCTTTGTCAGCAGATTTGTTAATTGTGTTGCTGTGCTGTACTCTTAAATATAATTAAATTTCTTATTTTCATGCAAATGATTTGCACACAAGCTGTGATGCTCTCTCAGTCTTTGCCTCTTAACCCGTTCATATGCTGCTTTTAACCCTTGTTTTGCCAACTATTTCTTGGTTTTTGCCAAAACTTTTTGTTTTATTTTTGAAGTCTTTGCAGCGGAGTGTTTTTTATTTATTTATTTTTTTTTTGTGGCAACGTCTTGTCTTTGCAGCTGCGTGTGTGTATATTTGTGTATGTATATGAGTGCGTTAGTTTTTTTTTTTTTTTTTTTGGAAATGTGTGTGTGGCAGCTGTGGGGCAGAAGTTGTGGACAAAGAAAACTCTCGGCTCCCATCTGCGTTGCATTTGCTTTTGATGAATTACTTGCATGTCAGTTAACCACACACACACAAACACATACATATATCACACCCAGCCACACACACAGCTACGTTTTTAATGAAATGAAAACTTTTTGGCAAAGTGAATTTCATTGTAAGCAGCAACCCCCAAACCCCTTTGGAAAAACCCAAAACAATCCTCTGCCAGAACTTAAAACTAAAATAAAAAAAAACCAAGACAGCTACAAATATACAAAACCGCCAAAAGCTGCCACTGATGATGATAATAAGACGCTGACAACCGCAGCAACAGCAACATGAACACAGCAGCAACATCAGCAGCAAAAGGCAGTAGCAGCAACCCAAAGAAACATGTCACCAACAGGGGCTTTAGTGGGTTAAGTAGGGGCCGAAAGAGGGCCAAAATGTGGGGGTGTTTTAGCCACGTTGACACAAGTGTTTCAAATTACATAGACCCCTTGAAGAAAAGGAAGCCAAGCAGCAACGACGTACTACGTCGAGAACTAGTCAACCGGCAGCAACACTTTTACTGATGTTGCAAGTTGCTGCTATGCAAGTTGATGTTGCTGCTGCTGTTGGTGTTGCTACTCTGCAGTTGCTACTGGCATTGTCCATTGATGATGTTGTTGCTGTTCGTGTTAATGTTGATGTTTCTTGTTTGGCAGTCACCTCATGTTGCTACAAGAAAAGCTCTGCTAAACATTTACATTTTCTCTGGTGTGTTTTAAAGATTTCTGCCTTAAAAGAATTACTAACTGGGAAAAGTTATTTATTTATGCACAGCTCTTAAACTCTAGCTAAACATATAGGAAATGAAATATATGAAAAAGAGTTACAAGCATTTCGAAATTCCTGCTCCAATTCGGTGGGGTTATTTCCATTATTATTGCAGTTTTTGGCAGTTGAGCTAATTCTAAGGGAGATGTTGCTGCGGGGATGTTGCTGCTGGTCATATCACTTTTGTTGTTGCTGCTGCAGCAGCTTCTTTTGTTAGTACCATTACCACTACTGCTTTCACATTCGCTGCCTTTAAAATCGCACATCCTCTGTTGTCCTTTGTTGTATTGCGTAAATAGCACAACAAATATAAATACACAGCAGTAATAATGCCAGACAAACATGCACAAAATGAGAATTACAGACGGAAAAATTCGTATTGATTATCATTAATTTGAATATCCCCTTAATGTGATCAAAAATAAAACAAAAATGTATTATTTTAATGGTTTTAATAGTTGATTATAAGGTTAATAATGAGAAAGTTATATTAGTAGTTAGTTAACATCTCTATTTTGTTTTTATTTTTTTTGCGAGTGTACATGTGCATTTTGCTGATTATGATTGTTATGGAGCCGCAGTTTGAGTTGTTTTTTGGGGCTTTCCGCGACACTTGTAATCAAGTTTTCCCGCACACAATGGTGTGTCTGCCTGTGCGCGTGTTCTCTGCCGTCTCTGTCTATCCTCGTGTTGCCTACTTTTGCGTGGCGGGGAGAAGCGCTTAATTGCTCTACTTGATGCCGTCAAATTGTATTTTAATTTCGCATTTCCCTTTTTATCATTCCTTACTGTGACCGCTGTCTTTAAGTTGCTATTGTTATGGTGATGGGAAACGCAAGTTGAAAGTGGTCCCTAGACCTTAAATTCTTTTTGTTGGAAGAAAATATTGTATTATATCAATTATTAGTTTTGGGTATTTTTAAATTATTTCAGAAGGAAATGTTAAACTTTTTTTACTTTTAGTTTTGACTGTAAGCTTTTATACTTTATGGATTTTCACATTTCATGCTATTTTTAAAGCAACAGTAAAGCCATTGTAATAAAATCTTTAATCTACTTACCTGAAACTTAATAGGGAAACATATTTAATACTTTCCTTAAGAAAATTTCTTGGTCATCCCGGACCTGAGTTATATGCCGGCTCATCTTAATCTTCATCATATTTTTGAGGGCCATTCTTTTTGGCGTACTTTTTTCCAACCGCCTTTGTTTTACTGCGGTTTATTGTGTTATGCAGTGTGGCGAACTTGTATCTATTTAAATTTTGTGTGTGGCAACATGTTTATTTTATAACCCCAAGGCAAGAGGAAAATGCAGGGGGAGTTTTGGGAGTTTGCTTCATGTTTGACGGAAGTTTAATTGAATACACCGCTTACTTGACGGTGGACGGGGCTGCAGGCTGTGTGGCAAGGCATGGGGGTTTTGGTGGAAAATGTATTTGTGTGCGTGTGTTGGCCGCAAAACATTTTCCGCATTTTCCGGGGAAAAGGCGGGACAGCAGCTCGCTAAAACAAATGGCAATCAAGTTGAATTGTTACACACATATAAATGGTAGGGCAAAGAGGGGTTTCAGAGAAAAAGGCGCGGGGGCGTGGATAATACGTAGGGGAAAATGAGAGGAAAATATATAGGGAAAATATGGGCAAAATAAGTGCGGAGTCTGTACGCCGCTGGCTGAAATTTACTCAACTTTTTTGATTTAATAACGAAATGAGTGTCGGCTTGAATATTCCTATTGTATGACACTAAGTGTGTGAGTGTGTGCGTGTATGCAGTCTGGTATCCTGGTAAATGGCTTCGCTTTGTAATGTCTCAATGGCTGACAAGCGGCTGTCGAGCAACAGCTGGCTAAATAAGTGAAACACTGCTAAAAACACTTCTAAAAATCGTTGTTAAAATTCCTAAACTAATATTTTAATAGGCTGTTTAAGTTTATGCAAATTCCCAATATTTTTCCCAATATCTAAGAAAAATACAGTTCTGAACATTTTTTTATTTTATTTATTTCATAAGTTCTGAATATTTTCTTAACCATTTTATTTATTTATTTACTTGCTTTTGTCAACTAGATTTCTATCCCGTTTTTCTCGCTGTGCTTTGACCAGAGCAAATAACCCAGCTTGAACAAAATTTTTGGCTTGCAGCCGTATCTTTTCATCAGTTGATGATGACTGCCGGGCGGCCGAGCGAGAAATAAAATTAAACAAATACGAGATAACAAGCCACTCCAGCAGCAGAAATTCAATTACAGCTGCTTCAGGTTGCCAGTTTCTGGTTGCAAGTTGCATGTTGCTCGTGTGTGTGAGCATCACTCGATGGACACACAAAACGAAGGATTCAGTTCTTAGTAGTCAGTACTTGGTACTCAGTCAGTACTCTGTATTTTGGGTACTCAGACCTCAGGACACTTGACACTGGGCCCCTCTGGCCACAAACTCGAATTGATTTAATTGAAATTTTATTCGAGTCCTGCCTGGCCCCATTGTGCAACAGTTGTCTAGCAGCAGGATCCTTTGTGCATTTGTTGCATTTTAATTAAGAGCTGCTTTGTACTGCCGCTGTAACAATAAAACCAAATCTAGCCACAACATCTAAGCAACCCCCTACACACATATTCATATACCATATATGGACAGTTGTGTTCAAAATAATAGATAAGCCTTAAAGATAACAAAATAATACTAAACTGGTTTGATCAGTTGAAGATGATTTTAGAAAAATCATTAAAAACTTATTTAATTTTAACTTTGGTTCCATATAACATGTTTTCAAAACATAATCTCATTAAAAACAAACCAACATTTTTTATTTGATCGTTTAAAATCACGATCAGACTTCTATTATTTTGAGCACAACTGCATATAAGCAGTTTGTTTGGTTCGTGTATAAAGCAAAATAAGTAAATGCTAAACTCATAATGGAAATTTGTAAAAAGGGTCATATATAGAAATGAAAAAAATCATAGTTATACAAATGGACTCTAGAAGAATCAGAGCCATTAAAGGTTGTTCATATGCTAAGCGGGATATATCTCTCTATATGGTACTGTACTTATATCAAAAGAAAAATCGAAATACACAATAATATTATGTGCCATTATTAGCAGACCTAAATGCTGAACGAAAATAAATAAGATAAACTAGAGGAAATGTTATAGAATCCTTGAATCCTTCGACTTTTCACATTCTGTATATAGTTTTGTTGTGGCTAAAATCCATTTAAATGTGTAATAAATTAGGTTCTCATTGCGTTGCTTTTATATTACTACTACTTTAAGTATAGGAAATGTATATAAGACAGCTCATTAAGAAAAGTTAAAGCTAAATAAAATGTATATAGCCAATGCGGATAAACTGTAATGTGTATTTAGGATGACTTTAAGGATTGATTAAAAACGTTCACCCAAAACAAAGCAAAAAAAAAACTGAAGCTTAATCAAAGTTCTCTCGATAATCCCCCTGAAAAATGAGAACAGCCGCTCTATATAAACCAGCAGTAAACGCATAAAGTAAAGTATATCTTATATATAATAAATAAACAAGCATATATATACAAGACAAATTATATATATTATATGGTAAACGAAAAAATTCTACAAATAAAGGACAAAAATATATTTATTAAAATTAATCAGAAAGTTTAAATTGCCAGGGTTTGGGTCGCAAGTCAAAGTTTGAGCCGAGGAGTTGTAAAAGCAAAATTTTGCATATGGCGAGGGGCGGTCGAGGGGTCTTACAGCTAACAACAGGCAAGACAAGGCGCCCAAGCAGCTGCACCAACAACTTTTTCCCTTCTCTTCTCCTCATCACCATATCTATATCCACATACATATATATAGTATACTCGTACGTATCTAGATCTCTCACTCAGAGGCAGGATATCCGTTTCTGCGTTGAGCGGAAGTTGTTGTGAAAATAACACAGCAAATAACTTTTGCTACCGCAATGAGCACTGCAGGCCTCTCAATCCTACATATCCCCAATTTTCTTCCCGTCATCGCCCCTCTATAAGCTCCTTTGAATATGCAGGTTCGTATTTAATTAAATTAATCTAACAAGCAAATTTTTAGGGATGGTGTGTTTCGACAAACTTGACAAAATATTCCTTTTTTTTAGCTGTAATCCCATTTTTTTAGCCGAGCTAGAGCTAAAAAACTGAACATGGTATTGGACATATCTGTTAAAAATAAATTTCCTGATTTCTTAACCTTTAAAACAGAGCTCGCACCGAAAAAGCAGAACCGTAATGATAAAAGTAAGTATAGGGGTTTTAAGTTTCGAAAGTTAGCTGCATAAAACAGTCATTGCTTTACCCATGCGGCTTGTTTTGACAAAGTTAGAGCTAAGAAACGGCAACCAGGCCGTGCTCTCTGCTGTCAAAAGACGTAGCATAATTTCGGGCATAAAAAATCAGTTCTTTGGCCATAGCACAGCCAAAAATGGGCCAAATAAGGAATGTAATACCTCGCAGGGCTCGTAACTTAATGGCCATGATTCCCAATTGGTTTGCATTCAAATCTGGGAAACTTCATTTTGGGCCCATTTTTGAAAATTTTGATGATGGTACCCCTTATCAAAAATGCGAAATTTGGCCCAAAATTGACTTTCCCAAAATCGAAAAACTAGTGATAGGGGATGTTAGTATTGGTCGTTAGCAGCACAAAACAGTCGTTCTTTTGGCTGTGCGTCTTGTTTTGACAGAGCTAGAGCTAAAAACCGAAAAGAATGTTGCGAATTTCTGTTAGAAATCGGTTTCCTGATATTTTAGACCATAAAAGAGAGCTCGCAGCAATAAATCAGAACAATAACTCAAAAACTAGGTATAGGGGTGTTAAGTTTCGAGAGTTAGCTGCATAAAACAGTCATTGCTTTACCCATGCGGCTTGTTTTGACAAAGTTAGAGCTAAGAAACGGCAACCAGGCCGTGCTCTCTGCTGTCAAAAGACGTAGCATAATTTCGGGCATAAAAAATCAGTTCTTTGGCCATAGCACAGCCAAAAATGGGCCAAATGAGGAATGTAATACCTCGTAGGGCTCGTAACTTAATGGCCATGATTCCCAATTGGTTTGCATTCAAATCTGGGAAACTTCATTTTGGGCCCATTTTTGAAAATTTTGATGATGGTACCCCTTATCAAAAATGCGAAATTTGGGCCAAAATTGACTTTCCCAAAATCGAAAAACTAGTGATAGGGGTTGTTAGTATTGGTCGTTAGCAGCTCAAAACAGTCATTCTTTTGGCTGTGCGTCTTGTTTTGACCGAGCTAGAGCTAAAAACCGAAAAGAATGTTGCGAATTTCTGTTAGAAATCGGTTTCCTGATATTTTAGACCATAAAAGAGAGCTCGCAGCAATAAATCAGAAGAATAACTCAAAAACTAAGTATAGGGGTGTTAAGGTTCGAGAGTTAGCTGCATAAAACAGTCATTGCTTTACCCATGCGGCTTGTTTTGACAAAGTTAGAGCTAAGAAACGGCAACCAGGCCGTGCTCTCTGCTGTCAAAAGACGTAGCATAATTTCGGGCATAAAAAATCAGTTCTTTGGCCATAGCACAGCCAAAAATGGGCCAAATGAGGAATGTAATACCTCGTAGGGCTCGTAACTTAATGGCCATGATTCCCAATTGGTTTGCATTCAAATCTGGGAAACTTCATTTTGGGCCCATTTTTGAAAATTTTGATGATGGTACCCCTTATCAAAAATGCGAAATTTGGGCCAAAATTGACTTTCCCAAAATCGAAAAACTAGTGATAGGGGTTGTTAGTATTGGTCGTTAGCAGCTCAAAACAGTCGTTCTTTTGGCTGTGCGTCTTGTTTTGACCGAGCTAGAGCTAAAAACCGAAAAGAATGTTGCGAATTTCTGTTAGAAATCGGTTTCCTGATATTTTAGACCATAAAAGAGAGCTCGCAGCAATAAATCAGAAGAATAACTCAAAAACTAAGTATAGGGGTGTTAAGGTTCGAGAGTTAGCTGCATAAAACAGTCATTGCTTTACCCATGCGGCTTGTTTTGACAAAGTTAGAGCTAAGAAACGGCAACCAGGCCGTGCTCTCTGCTGTCAAAAGACGTAGCATAATTTCGGGCATAAAAAATCAGTTCTTTGGCCATAGCACAGCCAAAAATGGGCCAAATGAGGAATGTAATACCTCGTAGGGCTCGTAACTTAATGGCCATGATTCCCAATTGGTTTGCATTCAAATCTGGGAAACTTCATTTTGGGCCCATTTTTGAAAATTTTGATTTTCCATTTTTACCAAAAATGCGAAATTTGGGCCAAAATTGACTTTCCCAAAATCGAAAAACTAGTGATAGGGGTTGTTAGTATTGGTCGTTAGCAGCTCAAAACAGTCGTTCTTTTGGCTGTGCGTCTTGTTTTGACCGAGCTAGAGCTAAAAACCGAAAAGAATGTTGCGAATTTCTGTTAGAAATCGGTTTCCTGATATTTTAGACCATAAAAGAGAGCTCGCAGCAATAAATCAGAAGAATAACTCAAAAACTAAGTATAGGGGTGTTAAGGTTCGAGAGTTAGCTGCATAAAACAGTCATTGCTTTACCCATGCGGCTTGTTTTGACAAAGTTAGAGCTAAGAAACGGCATAAAAGCCGGTTTCCTAAATTTTTCAGCCTTTAAAACAGAGCTCGCACTAAAAAATCAGAACACTTACGCAAAAAGTAAGTAAAGGGGTGTTAAGATTCGGTCGTAAGCTACATAAAACAGTCATTGTTTAAGCTATGCGGCTTGTTTTGACAAAGTTAGAGCTAAGAAACGGCAACTAGGCCGTGCTCTCTGCTGTCAAAAGACGTAGCATAATTTCGGGCATAAAAAATCAGTTCTTTGGCCATAGCACAGCCAAAACTGGGCCAAATGAGGAATGTAATACCTCGTAGGGCTCGTAACTTAATGGCCATGATTCCCAATTGGTTTGCATTCAAATCTGGGAAACTTCATTTTGGGCCCATTTTTGAAAATTTTGATGATGGTACCCCTTATCAAAAATGCGAAATTTGGGCCAAAATTGACTTTCCCAAAATCGAAAAACTAGTGATAGGGGTTGTTAGTATTGGTCGTTAGCAGCACAAAACAGTCGTTCTTTTGGCTGTGCGTCTTGTTTTGACCGAGCTAGAGCTAAAAACCGAAAAGAATGTTGCGAATTTCTGTTAGAAATCGGTTTCCTGATATTTTAGACCATAAAAGAGAGCTCGCAGCAATAAATCAGAACAATAACTCAAAAACTAAGTATAGGGGTGTTAAGGTTCGAGAGTTAGCTGCATAAAACAGTCATTGCTTTACCCATGCGGCTTGTTTTGACAAAGTTAGAGCTAAGAAACGGCAACCAGGCCGTGCTCTCTGCTGTCAAAAGACGTAGCATAATTTCGGGCATAAAAAATCAGTTCTTTGGCCATAGCACAGCCAAAACTGGGCCAAATGAGGAATGTAATACCTCGTAGGGCTCGTAACTTAATGGCCATGATTCCCAATTGGTTTGCATTCAAATCTGGGAAACTTCATTTTGGGCCCATTTTTGAAAATTTTGATGATGGTACCCCTTATCAAAAATGCGAAATTTGGGCCAAAATTGACTTTCCCAAAATCGAAAAACTAGTGATAGGGGTTGTTAGTATTGGTCGTTAGCAGCACAAAACAGTCGTTCTTTTGGCTGTGCGTCTTGTTTTGACCGAGCTAGAGCTAAAAACCGAAAAGAATGTTGCGAATTTCTGTTAGAAATCGGTTTCCTGATATTTTAGACCATAAAAGAGAGCTCGCAGCAATAAATCAGAAGAATAACTCAAAAACTAAGTATAGGGGTGTTAAGGTTCGAGAGTTAGCTGCATAAAACAGTCATTGCTTTACCCATGCGGCTTGTTTTGACAAAGTTAGAGCTAAGAAACGGCATAAAATCCGGTTTCCTAAAACACTTACGCAAAAAGTAAGTATAGGGGTGTTAAGATTCGGTCGTTAGCTACATAAAACAGTCATTGTTTAAGCTATGCGGCTTGTTTTGACAAAGTTAGAGCTAAGAAACGGCAACTAGGCCGTGCTCTCTGCTGTCAAAAGACGTAGCATAATTTCGGGCATAAAAAATCAGTTCTTTGGCCATAGCACAGCCAAAAATGGGCCAAATGAGGAATGTAATACCTCGTAGGGCTCGTAACTTAATGGCCATGATTCCCAATTGGTTTGCATTCAAATCTGGGAAACTTCATTTTGGGCCCATTTTTGAAAATTTTGATGATGGTACCCCTTATCAAAAATGCGAAATTTGGGCCAAAATTGACTTTCCCAAAATCGAAAAACTAGTGATAGGGGTTGTTAGTATTGGTCGTTAGCAGCACAAAACAGTCGTTCTTTTGGCTGTGCGTCTTGTTTTGACCGAGCTAGAGCTAAAAACCGAAAAGAATGTTGCGAATTTCTGTTAGAAATCGGTTTCCTGATATTTTAGACCATAAAAGAGAGCTCGCAGCAATAAATCAGAAGAATAACTCAAAAACTAAGTATAGGGGTGTTAAGGTTCGAGAGTTAGCTGCATAAAACAGTCATTGCTTTACCCATGCGGCTTGTTTTGACAAAGTTAGAGCTAAGAAACGGCATAAAAGCCGGTTTCCTAAATTTTTCAGCCTTTAAAACAGAGCTCGCACTAAAAAATCAGAACACTTACGCAAAAAGTAAGTAAAGGGGTGTTAAGATTCGGTCGTAAGCTACATAAAACAGTCATTGTTTAAGCTATGCGGCTTGTTTTGACAAAGTTAGAGCTAAGAAACGGCAACTAGGCCGTGCTCTGCTGCTTCAAAAGACGTAGCATAATTTCGGGCATAAAAAATCAGTTCTTTGGCCATAGCACAGCCAAAAATGGGCCAAATGAGGAATGTAATACCTCGTAGGGCTCGTAACTTAATGGCCATGATTCCCAATTGGTTTGCATTCAAATCTGGGAAACTTCATTTTGGGCCCATTTTTGAAAATTTTGATGATGGTACCCCTTATCAAAAATGCGAAATTTGGGCCAAAATTGACTTTCCCAAAATCGAAAAACTAGTGATAGGGGTTGTTAGTATTGGTCGTTAGCAGCACAAAACAGTCGTTCTTTTGGCTGTGCGTCTTGTTTTGACCGAGCTAGAGCTAAAAACCGAAAAGAATGTTGCGAATTTCTGTTAGAAATCGGTTTCCTGATATTTTAGACCATAAAAGAGAGCTCGCAGCAATAAATCAGAAGAATAACTCAAAAACTAAGTATAGGGGTGTTAAGGTTCGAGAGTTAGCTGCATAAAACAGTCATTGCTTTACCCATGCGGCTTGTTTTGACAAAGTTAGAGCTAAAAAAAAAAAAAGTTTCTTAATTTTTCCTAAAACTAAAAAAAAACACAAAAAGAAGAAACACAAAAAAGCATTTTTTTTTGACAAAGTTAGAGCTAAGAAACGGCAACTAGGCCGTGCTCTCTGCTGTCAAAAGACGTAGCATAATTTCGGGCATAAAAAATCAGTTCTTTGGCCATAGCACAGCCAAAAATGGGCCAAATGAGGAATGTAATACCTCGTAGGGCTCGTAACTTAATGGCCATGATTCCCAATTGGTTTGCATTCAAATCTGGGAAACTTCATTTTGGGCCCATTTTTGAAAATTTTGATGATGGTACCCCTTATCAAAAATGCGAAATTTGGGCCAAAATTGACTTTCCCAAAATCGAAAAACTAGTGATAGGGGTTGTTAGTATTGGTCGTTAGCAGCACAAAACAGTCGTTCTTTTGGCTGTGCGTCTTGTTTTGACCGAGCTAGAGCTAAAAACCGAAAAGAATGTTGCGAATTTCTGTTAGAAATCGGTTTCCTGATATTTTAGACCATAAAAGAGAGCTCGCAGCAATAAATCAGAAGAATAACTCAAAAACTAAGTATAGGGGTGTTAAGGTTCGAGAGTTAGCTGCATAAAACAGTCATTGCTTTACCCATGCGGCTTGTTTTGACAAAGTTAGAGCTAAGAAACGGCATAAAAGTTCCTAAATTTTTCAGCCTTTAAAACAGAGCTCGACTAAAAATCAGAACACTTACGCAAAAAGTAAGTAAAGGGGTGTAAGATTCGGTCGTAAGCTACATAAAACAGTCATTGTTTAAGCTATGCGGCTTTTTTTACAAAGTTTAGAGCTAAGAGAACGGCAAGGCCGTGCTCTCTGCTGTCAAAAGACGTAGCATAATTTCGGGCATAAAAAATCAGTTCTTTGGCCATAGCACAGCCAAAAATGGGCCAAATGAGGAATGTAATACCTCGTAGGGCTCGTAACTTAATGGCCATGATTCCCAATTGGTTTGCATTCAAATCTGGGAAACTTCATTTTGGGCCCATTTTTGAAAATTTTGATGATGGTACCCCTTATCAAAAATGCGAAATTTGGGCCAAAATTGACTTTCCCAAAATCGAAAAACTAGTGATAGGGGTGGTAAGTGTTGGTCGTTAGCAGCACAAAACAGTCGTTCTTTTGGCTGTGCGTCTTGTTTTGACCGAGCTAGAGCTAAAAACCGAAAAGAATGTTGCGAATTTCTGTTAGAAATCGGTTTCCTGATATTTTAGACCATAAAAGAGAGCTCGCAGCAATAAATCAGAAGAATAACTCAAAAACTAAGTATAGGGGTGTTAAGGTTCGAGAGTTAGCTGCATAAAACAGTCATTGCTTTACCCATGCGGCTTGTTTTGACAAAGTTAGAGCTAAGAAACGGCATAAAAGCCGGTTTCCTAAATTTTTCAGCCTTTAAAACAGAGCTCGCACTAAAAAATCAGAACACTTACGCAAAAAGTAAGTAAAGGGGTGTTAAGATTCGGTCGTAAGCTACATAAAACAGTCATTGTTTAAGCTATGCGGCTTGTTTTGACAAAGTTAGAGCTAAGAAACGGCAACTAGGCCGTGCTCTCTGCTGTCAAAAGACGTAGCATAATTTCGGGCATAAAAAATCAGTTCTTTGGCCATAGCACAGCCAAAAATGGGCCAAATGAGGAATGTAATACCTCGTAGGGCTCGTAACTTAATGGCCATGATTCCCAATTGGTTTGCATTCAAATCTGGGAAACTTCATTTTGGGCCCATTTTTGAAAATTTTGATGATGGTACCCCTTATCAAAAATGCGAAATTTGGGCCAAAATTGACTTTCCCAAAATCGAAAAACTAGTGATAGGGGTTGTTAGTATTGGTCGTTAGCAGCACAAAACACGTCGTTCTTTTGGCTGTGCGTCTTGTTTTGACCGAGCTAGAGCTAAAAACCGAAAAGAATGTTGCGAATTTCTGTTAGAAATCGGTTTCCTGATATTTTAGACCATAAAAGAGAGCTCGCAGCAATAAATCAGAACAATAACTCAAAAACTAAGTATAGGGGTGTTAAGGTTCGAGAGTTAGCTGCATAAAACAGTCATTGCTTTACCCATGCGGCTTGTTTTGACAAAGTTAGAGCTAAGAAACGGCATAAAAGCCGGTTTCCTAAATTTTTCAGCCTTTAAAACAGAGCTCGCACTAAAAAATCAGAACACTTACGCAAAAAGTAAGTAAAGGGGTGTTAAGATTCGGTCGTAAGCTACATAAAACAGTCATTGTTTAAGCTATGCGGCTTGTTTTGACAAAGTTAGAGCTAAGAAACGGCAACTAGGCCGTGCTCTCTGCTGTCAAAAGACGTAGCATAATTTCGGGCATAAAAAATCAGTTCTTTGGCCATAGCACAGCCAAAAATGGGCCAAATGAGGAATGTAATACCTCGTAGGGCTCGTAACTTAATGGCCATGATTCCCAATTGGTTTGCATTCAAATCTGGGAAACTTCATTTTGGGCCCATTTTTGAAAATTTTGATGATGGTACCCCTTATCAAAAATGCGAAATTTGGGCCAAAATTGACTTTCCCAAAATCGAAAAACGAGTGATAGGGGTGGTAAGTGTTGGTCGTTAGCAGCACAAAACAGTCGTTCTTTTGGCTGTGCGTCTTGTTTTGACCGAGCTAGAGCTAAAAACCGAAAAGAATGTTGCGAATTTCTGTTAGAAATCGGTTTCCTGATATTTTAGACCATAAAAGAGAGCTCGCAGCAATAAATCAGAAGAATAACTCAAAAACTAAGTATAGGGGTGTTAAGGTTCGAGAGTTAGCTGCATAAAACAGTCATTGCTTTACCCATGCGGCTTGTTTTGACAAAGTTAGAGCTAAGAAACGGCATAAAAGCCGGTTTCCTAAATTTTTCAGCCTTTAAAACAGAGCTCGCACTAAAAAATCAGAACACTTACGCAAAAAGTAAGTAAAGGGGTGTTAAGATTCGGTCGTAAGCTACATAAAACAGTCATTGTTTAAGCTATGCGGCTTGTTTTGACAAAGTTAGAGCTAAGAAACGGCAACTAGGCCGTGCTCTCTGCTGTCAAAAGACGTAGCATAATTTCGGGCATAAAAAATCAGTTCTTTGGCCATAGCACAGCCAAAAATGGGCCAAATGAGGAATGTAATACCTCGTAGGGCTCGTAACTTAATGGCCATGATTCCCAATTGGTTTGCATTCAAATCTGGGAAACTTCATTTTGGGCCCATTTTTGAAAATTTTGATGATGGTACCCCTTATCAAAAATGCGAAATTTGGGCCAAAATTGACTTTCCCAAAATCGAAAAACTAGTGATAGGGGTTGTTAGTATTGGTCGTTAGCAGCACAAAACAGTCGTTCTTTTGGCTGTGCGTCTTGTTTTGACCGAGCTAGAGCTAAAAACCGAAAAGAATGTTGCGAATTTCTGTTAGAAATCGGTTTCCTGATATTTTAGACCATAAAAGAGAGCTCGCAGCAATAAATCAGAAGAATAACTCAAAAACTAAGTATAGGGGTGTTAAGGTTCGAGAGTTAGCTGCATAAAACAGTCATTGCTTTACCCATGCGGCTTGTTTTGACAAAGTTAGAGCTAAGAAACGGCATAAAAGCCGGTTTCCTAAATTTTTCAGCCTTTAAAACAGAGCTCGCACTAAAAAATCAGAACACTTACGCAAAAAGTAAGTAAAGGGGTGTTAAGATTCGGTCGTAAGCTACATAAAACAGTCATTGTTTAAGCTATGCGGCTTGTTTTGACAAAGTTAGAGCTAAGAAACGGCAACTAGGCCGTGCTCTCTGCTGTCAAAAGACGTAGCATAATTTCGGGCATAAAAAATCAGTTCTTTGGCCATAGCACAGCCAAAAATGGGCCAAATGAGGAATGTAATACCTCGTAGGGCTCGTAACTTAATGGCCATGATTCCCAATTGGTTTGCATTCAAATCTGGGAAACTTCATTTTGGGCCCATTTTTGAAAATTTTGATGATGGTACCCCTTATCAAAAATGCGAAATTTGGGCCAAAATTGACTTTCCCAAAATCGAAAAACTAGTGATAGGGGTTGTTAGTATTGGTCGTTAGCAGCACAAAACAGTCGTTCTTTTGGCTGTGCGTCTTGTTTTGACCGAGCTAGAGCTAAAAACCGAAAAGAATGTTGCGAATTTCTGTTAGAAATCGGTTTCCTGATATTTTAGACCATAAAAGAGAGCTCGCAGCAATAAATCAGAACAATAACTCAAAAACTAAGTATAGGGGTGTTAAGGTTCGAGAGTTAGCTGCATAAAACAGTCATTGCTTTACCCATGCGGCTTGTTTTGACAAAGTTAGAGCTAAGAAACGGCATAAAAGCCGGTTTCCTAAATTTTTCAGCCTTTAAAACAGAGCTCGCACTAAAAAATCAGAACACTTACGCAAAAAGTAAGTAAAGGGGTGTTAAGATTCGGTCGTAAGCTACATAAAACAGTCATTGTTTAAGCTATGCGGCTTGTTTTGACAAAGTTAGAGCTAAGAAACGGCAACTAGGCCGTGCTCTCTGCTGTCAAAAGACGTAGCATAATTTCGGGCATAAAAAATCAGTTCTTTGGCCATAGCACAGCCAAAAATGGGCCAAATGAGGAATGTAATACCTCGTAGGGCTCGTAACTTAATGGCCATGATTCCCAATTGGTTTGCATTCAAATCTGGGAAACTTCATTTTGGGCCCATTTTTGAAAATTTTTTGAAAATTTTGATGAAATTTATCAAAAATGCGAAATTTGGGCCAAAATTGACTTTCCCAAAATCGAAAAACTAGTGATAGGGGTTGTTAGTATTGGTCGTTAGCAGCACAAAACAGTCGTTCTTTTGGCTGTGCGTCTTGTTTTGACCGAGCTAGAGCTAAAAACCGAAAAGAATGTTGCGAATTTCTGTTAGAAATCGGTTTCCTGATATTTTAGACCATAAAAGAGAGCTCGCAGCAATAAATCAGAACAATAACTCAAAAACTAAGTATAGGGGTGTTAAGGTTCGAGAGTTAGCTGCATAAAACAGTCATTGCTTTACCCATGCGGCTTGTTTTGACAAAGTTAGAGCTAAGAAACGGCATAAAACCGGTTTCCTAAATTTTCAGCCTTTAAAACAGAGCTCACTAAAAATCAGAACACTACCAAAAAGTAAGTAAAGGGGTGTTAAGATTCGGTCGTACACATAAAACAGTCATTGTTTAAGCTATGCGGCTTGTTTTGACAAAGTTAGAGCTAAGAAACGGCAACTAGGCCGTGCTCTCTGCTGTCAAAAGACGTAGCATAATTTCGGGCATAAAAAATCAGTTCTTTGGCCATAGCACAGCCAAAAATGGGCCAAATGAGGAATGTAATACCTCGTAGGGCTCGTAACTTAATGGCCATGATTCCCAATTGGTTTGCATTCAAATCTGGGAAACTTCATTTTGGGCCCATTTTTGAAAATTTTGATGATGGTACCCCTTATCAAAAATGCGAAATTTGGGCCAAAATTGACTTTCCCAAAATCGAAAAACTAGTGATAGGGGTTGTTAGTATTGGTCGTTAGCAGCACAAAACAGTCGTTCTTTTGGCTGTGCGTCTTGTTTTGACCGAGCTAGAGCTAAAAACCGAAAAGAATGTTGCGAATTTCTGTTAGAAATCGGTTTCCTGATATTTTAGACCATAAAAGAGAGCTCGCAGCAATAAATCAGAAGAATAACTCAAAAACTAAGTATAGGGGTGTTAAGGTTCGAGAGTTAGCTGCATAAAACAGTCATTGCTTTACCCATGCGGCTTGTTTTGACAAAGTTAGAGCTAAGAAACGGCATAAAAGCCGGTTTCCTAAATTTTTCAGCCTTTAAAACAGAGCTCGCACTAAAAAATCAGAACACTTACGCAAAAAGTAAGTAAAGGGGTGTTAAGATTCGGTCGTAAGCTACATAAAACAGTCATTGTTTAAGCTATGCGGCTTGTTTTGACAAAGTTAGAGCTAAGAAACGGCAACTAGGCCGTGCTCTCTGCTGTCAAAAGACGTAGCATAATTTCGGGCATAAAAAATCAGTTCTTTGGCCATAGCACAGCCAAAAATGGGCCAAATGAGGAATGTAATACCTCGTAGGGCTCGTAACTTAATGGCCATGATTCCCAATTGGTTTGCATTCAAATCTGGGAAACTTCATTTTGGGCCCATTTTTGAAAATTTTGATGATGGTACCCCTTATCAAAAATGCGAAATTTGGGCCAAAATTGACTTTCCCAAAATCGAAAAACGAGTGATAGGGGTGGTAAGTGTTGGTCGTTAGCAGCACAAAACACTCGTTCTTTTGGCTGTGCGTCTTGTTTTGACCGAGCTAGAGCTAAAAACCGAAAAGAATGTTGCGAATTTCTGTTAGAAATCGGTTTCCTGATATTTTAGACCATAAAAGAGAGCTCGCAGCAATAAATCAGAACAATAACTCAAAAACTAAGTATAGGGGGTGTTAAGGTTTTTTGAGGTTAATATAAAAAAATTTTATTTTTTTTCCTTTGGGGTTTTTTTTGACAAAGTTAGAGCTAAGAAACGGCAACTAGGCCGTGCTCTCTGCTGTCAAAAGACGTAGCATAATTTCGGGCATAAAAAATCAGTTCTTTGGCCATAGCACAGCCAAAAATGGGCCAAATGAGGAATGTAATACCTCGTAGGGCTCGTAACTTAATGGCCATGATTCCCAATTGGTTTGCATTCAAATCTGGGAAACTTCATTTTGGGCCCATTTTTGAAAATTTTGATGATGGTACCCCTTATCAAAAATGCGAAATTTGGGCCAAAATTGACTTTTCCCAAAATCGAAAAACGAGTGATAGGGGTGGTAAGTGTTGGTCGTTAGCAGCACAAAACACTCGTTCTTTTGGCTGTGCGTCTTGTTTTGACCGAGCTAGAGCTAAAAACCGAAAAGAATGTTGCGAATTTCTGTTAGAAATCGGTTTCCTGATATTTTAGACCATAAAAGAGAGCTCGCAGCAATAAATCAGAACAATAACTCAAAAACTAAGTATAGGGGTGTTAAGGTTCGAGAGTTAGCTGCATAAAACAGTCATTGCTTTACCCATGCGGCTTGTTTTGACAAAGTTAGAGCTAAGAAACGGCATAAAAGCCGGTTTCCTAAATTTTTCAGCCTTTAAAACAGAGCTCGCACTAAAAAATCAGAACACTTACGCAAAAGTAAGTAAAGGGTGTTAAGATTCGGTCGTAAGCTACATAAAACAGTCATTGTTTAAGCTATGCGGCTTGTTTTGACAAAGTTAGAGCTAAGAAACGGCAACTAGGCCGTGCTCTCTGCTGTCAAAAGACGTAGCATAATTTCGCGGGCATAAAAAATCAGTTCTTTGGCCATAGCACAGCCAAAAATGGGCCAAATGAGGAATGTAATACCTCGTAGGGCTCGTAACTTAATGGCCATGATTCCCAATTGGTTTGCATTCAAATCTGGGAAACTTCATTTGGGCCCATTTTTGAAAATTTTGATGATGGTACCCCTTATCAAAA